>NC_141685.1:875542902-876142902 GCF_964263255.1 Lissotriton vulgaris
AGCTGAGCGAGGGAAGGCTGGGGTGCAGAATCTTCCCTCCCATTTTGGTGAGAAGGTCTAGCCAGCACGGACGTCTCCGATGCAGGCGAACCGAGAGTTGCAACAGGTCCGGATACCACCATTGGCGAGGCCAGTCCGGTGCTATGAGTATCATCTTCATTCTGGATTCCAGAAGTTTGGCCAACAACTTCGGAATGAGAGGGAGGGGTGGAAAGGCGTATGTGAGAAAGTGCCATCTTTCTTGCCTTGGTATGCCCCCACTTTTTTCTGAACTGCTGTTGTACTTTGACTGAGTGTGTCCTGGGTCCTTGCCAATCAGGTACCCAGGGCATGTGTTCCTTCCCTACAAAGAAAAGCTATGCTGAAACAAAATACCCCATTGGCATCTCTGGCCCCGGTCAGCCCCAGTAAATGGTACCCTAGGTACCCTAGGTACTCTGGGCATGGTGACCAGAGAAGACCCCTGAGGGCCGCAGCACTTATTGTGCCACCCTCAGGGCATCTGTACCCTGGGTCACATACACTGCTTTTACAAGCTGAGTGCCTAGGTACAAAACTAAAGAAAGAGTTGACATGGCACACACCCCTATGTGCCATGCCCACAGAACCCACCGCCCTGCCCTATGCCAGAGGTGAGGGCCCAGGTGCATGAGCCCTGTGCCCCTCCAGTACCCAAGACCATTCCCGGGCACTGTAAGTGCAGTGTTGCCATTTAAGAGTATATGGTGCTTATCATTCACGAACTCCACAGCACCATAATGGCTTCACTGAAGACTGACAAGTTTGGTACCTAACTTCTCAGCACATTAAACCCGCACTGATGCCAGTGTGGGATTTAATGTAAAATGCACAAGAGGGCATCTTAGAGATGCCCTCCAAAAACCCGAACCTACAATCCACGTCTGGGCTGAGTGGCTGCAGAGGCTCCCCCTGGGTCTGCAACAAAGCACATCCTGGGCAAGATGCTATATCTCCTCCCCCAGGATGGACAGTGGGAAGCTTCAAAGGCATACCGCCTCTGAGACCTTCTCCAGACCATTTGCTGTACCCAGGAACCAGCCCCCCACCAGTCCTACCCCCACTCTGGCGGGAAGACTGGCAAGAAAAACTAAGTCAGGAAGGAGGTGTGCCAACCTGTGCCAACTCCACCCCTAAGGTGGAGGAGGCGAGGTGAAGCACGACCCCGGGCTCCGGCCATCTTGTAGATGGGGCGTCCTGCCCAATCCCAGCTAGGCTCCTTCCCCCCCTCCCACAGTAGAGGAGCAGGCTAGGGGGTGTACTCACCCCAGGACAGGGACCCACTGATCCCTGCCCTAGCCCTATCTGGAACGCCCCTAAATTTAGTATTTAGGGGCTCCCTGAACCAACCTTCCTCAGATCCAGATATCAAAAAGAAGAAAGAAGATCAAGAAGACCCGCCGTGCAGCTGCTAACAACAGGACAGCAACTGACTTGGCCCCTGTTGATCCTGGAACCTGCTCCTGCCTAACCCCAGCCACCTCCACGGACAGCAACCTTGGGACACCCAGAGGACCTGCCTGCCTTGACCCTCTTGACGATTAGGACTCGCATCAGCAGAAGCTCTGCTGCAACAACCCATCTGGTGCCCACCGGGAAGCTGCAACAACCCATCTGGTGCCCACCGGGAAGCTCCGTACCAGCCCACTCTGCACCAGCCAAGCCCGGGCCGGGCCAACCCGAACCAAGACCACGAGGACGTCCCCCCGGCGACTGGGACCCGAAGTCCAGTGCCCAAAACCCTCCTCGACGAACCAGCCGACGCCTGCAGACTCAGAACCAGGGGCCAACCCAACCGCGACCAGCCGAGGTTAAGCTTTTCCGACACCCAATACACCCCTGCACCTGGCGCCCCCCTGTGCCACTCTTTAGGGTACCTACCTGTGCTCCTTCATCCCAACTTACCTCTCGAAGTGCTGGTCGACCCTGGAGAGTCACCGTCCCCGACCCTGCAGCCTTTGTTCCTTTTTCAAGATCCTCATTGAATAACATTGAGCGCCCGACGGTTCAAAAGCACCCTGCACCCAGCCACCAGAGTGCCGCTGGCTGTGACCTCTTTGCCCTATCCTACTTCCGCTCTTGCCCTGAGCAATTCAATTCAATTCAATTTATATAGCGCGCTACATACCCAGAGGGTCTCAAGGCGCTTGGAGAAGGGTGGGGAATTACTTGTCGAATATCCAGGTTTTAAGTTGCTTTCTGAATGCTAGGTGGTTCTGAGTGAGGCGAAGGTGAATGGGAAGTGAGTTCCAGGTTTTAGCCGCCAGGTAGGAGAAGGATCTTCCTCCCATGGTGGTTTTGTTGATGCGAGGTACAGCAGCAAGGGCTTGGTTGGAGGAGCGTAGCTGGCGGGAGGGGGTGTAGAAGGAGAGTCGTGTGTTGAGGCATTCGGGTCCAAGTTCGTAAAGTGTTTGTGTGCGTGGTTTAGGAGGCGGAATGTTATCCTCTTATTGACGGGGAGCCAGTGGAGGTTTTTCAGGTGACCAGAAATGTGGTCATTACGCGGGATGTCTAGTATGAGTCTGGCTGAAGCGTTCTGGATGCGTTGGAGTTTTTTCTGAAGTTTTGCGGTGGTACCGGCGTATAGGGTGTTTCCGTAGTCCAGTCGGCTTGTAACCAGTGCGTGGGTGACCGTTTTTCTAGTTTCGGTGGTGATCCAGCGAAATGTTTTTTTGAGCATGCGAAGAATGTTGAAGCAAGATGACGAAACGGCATTGACTTGTCTGGTCATCGAGAGTGAGGAGTCCAGAATGACGCCCAGGTTCCGTGCGTGGTCTGTCGGGATGGGTGCTATTCCAAGGGACTCTGGCCACCAAGAGTCGTCCCAGGCAGAGGGGGAGGTACCTAAGATAAGGACTTCTGTTTTTTTTGGAATTCAGTTTCAGACGGCTGTGCTTCATCCACTCGGCTACTTCTTTCATTCCTTCATGTAGGTTGATTTTGGCGGTGTTAGGGTCTGTGGTGAGTGAGAGGATCAGTTGAGTGTCATCAGCGTAGGAGATGATGTTGAAGTTGTGTTGGCGTGCGATGGCCGCGAGGGGGCTCATGTATACGTTGTAGAGGGTGGGACTGAGTGAGGATCCTTGTGGCACGCCGCAAATGACTTCAGTGGCCTCTGACTTGAATGATGGGAGGCGGACTCTCTGGGTTCTTCCGGCAAGGAACGAGGTGATCCATTCCAGTGCTCTTCCTTGGATTCCGATGTTTCTGAGGCGTTGTAACAGGGTGCTATGACAGACTGTGTCGAAGGCTGCGGAGAGGTCGAGGAGGATGAGGGCGACTGTGTCTCCATTGTCCAGTAGAGTTCGAATGTCGTCTGTTGCTGCGATGAGTGCGGTCTCAGTGCTGTGTTTGGCTCGGAAGCCGGACTGTGAGGAGTCGAGGGATTTGTTGGTTTCGAGGAAGGCGCCGAGCTGGTTGTTGACAGCTTTCTCGATGACTTTGGCCGGGAATGGAAGGAGCGAGATGGGGCGGTAGTTTTTGAGTTCGGTGGGGTCCGCTGTGGGTTTTTTCAGAAGGGCGTTGAGTTCGGCGTGTTTCCAGCTTTCCGGGAAGGTTGCGGAGTTGAGGGAGCAGTTGACGTCTCGGAGATGTGGTGCTATGATGGAATCTGCTTTGTTGAAGATGTGGTGAGGGCATGGGTCTGTGGGGGATCCTGAGTGGATGGAGTTCATCAGGCGGATGGTGTACTCAGTGGAGATTGGGTTCCAGTCATTAAAGATGTTCAAGGGGGGTGAAGGTACAGCAGAAGGTTGGGTGGGTTGGTCTCCGGGTTCGTTGTCGAAGCTGTTGTGGATGTCTGCGATTTTGTCGTGGAAGAACGAAGCTAGGGAGTCGCAAAGGGCTTGAGAGGGAGTGATGTCGTTGGAGTTGGCAGTGGGGTTGGTAAATTCTTTGACGATGTTGAATAATTCTTTGCGGTTGTGGGCGTTGTTGTCTAGTCGGTCTTTGAATGCGGCTTTCTTGGCAGTCCAGATCAGTTGGTGGTGTATGCAGGTGGCGTTTTTGAAAGCGTCCCTGGTGCTGGTGTTTGGGTCTTTTTTTCATGCCTTCTCGAGGGAGCGACCGAGTTTCTTGGATTTCTTAAGATCATCGTTGAACCAGGGGGCGTTTTTGTTGCCTAGTTTGATTTGACGTTTTTTCAGGGGTGCTAGGTTGTCGGCGCTGTTGGTTAGCCATTGAGTGAGGTTAATGGCTGCTTGGTTGGGGTTCGAAGAGTGGGCAGGGGAGTTTTGAAGAAGCGATGAGGAGATCTGGTCGATGTTGATTTTATTACAGTTTCTTCGCAGAGTAGGTTGAGAGTGGTTGTGGGTTGTGGTCTTTTTGTAGATAAAGTGAATGCACCTGTGGTCCGTCCAATGGAGAGCTGTGGTGTGACTGAAGGAGATATGTTTGCTGGAGGTGAAGATAGGGTCGAGTGTGTGACCTGCGTAGTGAGTGGGGGTATTAACAAGTTGTTTGAGTCCGAGGTTGGCGAGATTGTCCAGAAGGGTGGTGGTGTTGCTGTCGTTGCTTTTTTCCAGGTGAAAATTGAGGTCTCCCAATAGAATGTAGTCCTCGGAGGGGAGGGCGTGAGGGGTGATGAAGTCAGTGATGTCTTCACAGAATTGTGCACGGGGTCCTGGTGGCCTGTAGAGGAGGGTGCCTCCGAGTGTGGTCTTGGGGTCGGTGTGGATCTGGAAGTGAAGGTGTTCGGCGCTAGCGAGGTTGACGTCTGAGCTGGTTGATATGCGGATGGAATTCTTATGGACGATAGCGATGCCTCCTCCTGTTTGCTTGGTGCGGTCTTTGCGGATGATCTTGTAGCCTTCCGGGATGGCAATGGTGATGTCTGGGGCTGAGGAGGCGTTCATCCATGTTTCTGTTAGGAAGGCGACGTCCGGAGAGATGGTGTCTAGTAGATTCCAAAGGTCGATGGCGTGTCTGTGGACCGAGCGGGTGTTGAGCAGGATGCATTTTAGGTGGTTGGTGTCAGGTCTCTGTTTGGTGTTAGTGGATGAGGAGTTGGTCTTGGTGCCGTCAAACTTGCAGGAGTTGCATGTGAAGGGTCCATGGGTGTGTCCAGGGGCGGCTTGGGCGCAGTTGGGGAGACGACCGGGGTTAAGGGCTAAGAGGGTGGAGGCGGCGTATGTAATGCGGGTGGGGTGGATAGGACGGGGGCCAGGGGGTCTGGCGCTGGGCTCGGGCTTGGCGCGGACGGGGGTAGACGGGCTTACCTTTGGCGCACCTTCGGCGCAACTGGGGCGCGACCGCTGCGCGTGAACGCTGCACGAGAATGCATCTGTCATATGGATGGAGGAGGGGGAGGGGCGAGGCGGGGAGGCGGGGCGGGCTGTGGGGGCCGGGCTCTGAGGCACCAACAACAACAAGCGTAAGATGGCGGCATCGTAGGGAAGAACGCAACTGGAGGTAGGCTGGGGCTCAGGTAACTGACTCCGCTTGCAGTTGAATCGCGCTATTTAAATTAGCGTTGAAAGATCAAGCGCCGTGAATACAATGCCCCCAAAGCGTTCCTATGTATACAACTATGAGCGCCGTGTCAGCAGTCCCCCAGAGGCTTTTAAAAATGTCCCAATTAGGTGTAGTACCACTCGCGTTGCAGCGCTATGCAGAGTAGTAGGCAAATCAGACAACAATGCAGCTGAGAAAACAATGCAGCTCAATGAAACGATACCGCACAGGAGCAAGGCAGCAGGGCATAGGGAGCAACCGCTTCTGAACTCGTCAGGACGGCCACAGCGCGAACGGGGTCAGAGCAGGCTGTATAGTTCGGGGGAGGGAGGGTCAGCAGGGAGGCGGGGCGGGCTGTGGGGGCCGGGCTCTGAGGCACCAACAACAACATGAACAAGCGTAAGATGGCGGCAGCGTAGGGAAGAACGCAACTGGAGGTAGGCTGGGGCTCAGGTAACTGACTCCGCTTGCAGTTGAATCGCGCTATTTAAATTAGCGTTGAAAGATCAAGCGCCGTGAATACAATGCCCCCAAAGCGTTCCTATGTATACAGCGTTCCTATATATACAGGAGCCCAGCTCCCAGAGCCGCGTGGCCTGCTAGCCAGCAGCCACCAACCGAAGGCCCCCTTTCCCTCATTGGATAACTTTGGGCCTACCTACCTCTGCACCCGGCCGCCCCTGCGATGCTTGGACTGAACTAACTGTACTAACCTGACCCTGGGGGACCCCTGAGTCTATGCCCAGAACCCTAACTTCACCAACCAAGTACTCACCTGAAAACCGGTAATTCACTTACCTGCCATTGGATAACCTTGACCCATTTTTGACTCGAAAATTTTCCAAGTGTGAAGTTTTGAAAACTGAAAATATTCCTGTAAAATCAGCTAAATTCCGAATTCGAAAATACTCACCTGTGATCAGGAGAGAAGCCAGTACTGTACCTTTCAGCCCAGTATTGAACCACAAAAGTAATCCCTAGCGGGTTTACTAGTAACCTGTATTTTCTCCATAGAAATTCATGACATTTTTTTTAAGTGTCTACTTTTGAAAACTGCAAATATTCTTTAAAAATTGTACGAAATACTGAAACGGAATTACCTACCTGTTTTGAGTTAAGCCCCCAGTGCTGGCCCTAGGAGACTAGTGCTGGGTTACAAAAGTAACGCAATCGTACTTTACCTATAACCTGAATTTCCTCCCATTGAATAACATTGTGAGAATCACCTCGAAAAGTTTCCAAGTGTGAACTTTTAAAACCGCTTTATATTCAGGAAAAATCATCACTAACTAAAACGTTTTTGCTAATTTGGTTTCAGCTTAGGCCCCAGGACTGAATCCATGATCTAGTCCTGGAACTACCAAAGTAATCCATACAGTAATCAACTGAACTTTCCTATGAAAACCCATTGAGCGCAATGCTAGAGTGTGGTTCAGAACTGTATTGCTTATTAGCTAACCTGTGATTGTGTGTACAAAAGGTATTGCTCCTCTGCAAAGTATTTACATGAGAACACTCGTAACTTGAAAAGTATATTTTTATAACTGTTGGTTCTAAAAAGAAAACAACCATATCTTTTGATATACAAACAATTGGCCTGGAGTTCAGTCCTTGAGTGTGTGAAACCTTTTGTTGACGGAGTGTGTACATCAAATGCTTTACACTGTCCTCTGGTACTGCCTTACTGCTCGACCAAGCTACCACTTTTGAGAGTAAGGTCAGTTATGACTTTAACCTCTGTTATACCTCTGGGGTTGGTGGACTCTAGTCCAGTATATATAGAGCCACTTTCTCACAGCGTATGCAAACGTCCCTGACCAATCTATCAAAAGAGCATTCCCCCTCGTTCCTGGTCTGTAAAACCTGGATGCGAAGGTGTGGCATTTTCTGTTTTGATCGATAGCAAAGAGGTCGATGAAAGGATGAACCCATTGATGAAAGATGTCTGCCACCACTTCATCGTTGAGCACCCAAGTCTTCTTGCTCTTGGAAGTGACGACTGAGGGTGTCTGCTCGCATGTTCTGCTCTCCCAGCAGTTGGTCTGCTGTGATCGATAGGTTCCTGGCTAGAAGCCAGAGCCAGATCGCCTGGGATTCGAGAGACAGAGGACGAGAGCGTGTTCGACCTTGTTTGTTCAAGTAATACATGTTGGTTGTATTGTCCATTTGATTTAGGATCGATCCGGACTGAATTGACGGCTGAAAAGCCTTAATGGCTAAATGAACCACCCGCAGTTCCAGCATATTGATGTGATACGTCTATTCTCTGATGGTCTATCAGCCCCGAGTTTGTAGATGACCCAGATGCACTCCCCAGCCCTGAAGCGACGCATCCGTGATCATAAATTGTTCTGGCAGAGGTTGGTGAAAAGGGACTCCCACAAGAAGAATCTGTGGTTGCAGCCACCAGAGAATGGACTTCTTTGCTACAGGAGAGAGGAGAATCCGGTCGTTCCACTGACCAGAGGGTTGATCCCATTTGTCCTTGAGATCTTGCTTTAACGGTCTCATCCTCAATCTGGCGTTGGGTATGAGAAAAATGCACTAGGCCATCAACCCCAGCCAAGAAGCCACCTGTCTTACTGATGGCTGATGAGCTTGAACGATGATGTTGCCTTTGTCTCTCATTGATGACAATCTCTCCTCCGAAGGAAACACTTTTCAGAGGTCGGAGTGGAAGTTCACGCCCACATAGTGGAGTGATTGAGTCGGTTGAAGAATCAACTTGTCGCACAAGTTACTACTTGTGTAACGATATATCTGTAAGAGACATTAGTTAGTGATAGATTGCTTACCTTAGAATCGATCACTAACGTGTCTCTTTCAGATCAGGTTGACATGCAGGCCTAAGCACTGAAGGAGATCTAGGCAGATGTGAAGGTGTTCTTGCAACATTTGAGGAGATGACCCCTTCAACAGCCAGTCGTCCAGGTATGGATATACAAACTGGCCTTGGCGATGTAATGCTGCTGCTACTACTGCCATGCATTTGGTGAATACCCTCAGAGCTGATTTTAGGCCCAAGGGTAGGACTTTGAACTGGAAATGTTTTGTTCGCACCATGAATCGCAAGAACTTGCGATGTCGTCTTGTTATTGGGATGTGAAAGTACGCATCTTGGAGGTCCACTGAACACATCCAATCGCCTTTCTTTAGATGTGGGAATATTTGGTGGAGCGCCAACATTCGGAACTTTTCATTTTTGATTGACTTGTTCAGAGAACGTAGATACAGAATAGGTCTGAACTTGTTTGGTTGATCTTTTTTCTGAACAAGTAAGTATTGCGAGTACACTCCCTTTCCTCTGTGCAGGAGGGACCTCTTCTATTGCTCGCTTTTCGAGAAGGGTCGACACTTCCTGATGCAGGAGGTCTATATTTAGAGGACAAGATTCCACTGGAGGAATGTCTCTTGGGGACGCACGAAAATGTCGTGTGTACCCATTTTTTGCATATTTAGCACCCTCTGATCTTTGGTTATGTTGCGCCACTCTTGAATGTAACTGGAGATACTTCCTCCCACTGGAGTGTGTAACGGTGCTAGAGGAAGCAGAAACTCATTACTTTCCTGGAGTTTTTGTTGCAGAGGAGGACTGCTGTTGATGTCCTCTTCCTCTCAGGGTGTGGCCTTGGTACTGGGATTTGCCCTGTTTGTTTTGCGACCATTGAGGGGTTTAAACCCTCTGTTGCAGATTGTAGGACCTAAATTCCCTTTTCTAATCTAGGCCCACAGCCTTTAAGGCTCTGCGTTCATCCTCGCCATTTCTTCGTCTGTGTGTGCACCAAACAGTAAAGTGCCAGAAAAAGGGAGATTCAGGATGTGCTGCTGCGCCTTCGGTTTTAACGCTGTGAGGTATAGCCAGGAAAATCGTCATGCACATATGCCATGTGCATAAGAGTGAGCTGCCAGGGACCCACCATCTGCTGAAGGGCTGATTACCTGGTTAGCCACCAGAGCACCTTCCTGGAGGATTTCAGAGAAGTCCTGTTGATCCTCCTTTGGGAGCTTGTCCTTGAATCGCTCCAGTGAGTCCAGTAGTGACCTGTCATAATGACCCAGCAGAGCCGCAGTGTTGGACACTTTTAGAGAAGACGCTGCAGAGCCACAAGCCTTCCGTCCCCAAGTATCTTGTGCTCTCTTTATCCGGAGGAGCAAGATGCAACTGCATGCGTTTTTTTCGCTGCTGGAATAATGAGTCCGGAGGTGGATCAGATCGAAGAAAAAGAGGATCTGATGCAGCTGGGTTAAGGATCCGAGCTGGAGCCGTTTTAGCCGATGCTGGAGCGAGGAAGAGATCCATTACCGGCTCGATGATACCAGGGACCAAAGGGAGCAATGGCCTAGCCGCAGATCTTTGATGGAGTCTCTCAAAGATTATGGACGTGGTTTTCGGAGGAGCTGACATGGTGATGCCCAGCTTCTGAGCTCCTCTGGTGAGATCATCATGAAGTGTTCACATCATCAATAGGCGACACTCTGGAGGGAGGACTACCGTCAGGGTAGGTGAGTAATCCCTTTTGGATGGATGTGTGGAAGAGGAAGACCAAGACTGTGTATGCCACCTCTTGCGATGTCTCCGAGACTACCTGTGTTCAGGGGATCTGCCTCGGTGTTCTCTGGCCCGAGTGGTGGGTGATCTATCCACTTCCTGCACAACACGCAGCAATGGTGATCTGTGCAGCGGACTGGAGTAGTCCGTTGAGTGTGACCTGCGGGCCCTGTCTGCCAATGAAGGAAAGGTTGTAGCCATATGGGAGAGAGATGGATGGAAGGAGATCGCCATCTCCTTGGAGAACCTCTTGGCAGTGATTTTGTAGGCTCCTGCGAGTGAAAAGAAGCATTGCGTGATGACGCAAGCGTCTGGTGTGCGCTCCGAATGGAGTGAGAGGACGCTCTGCGGCTTCTGGAGCGTGTTCGGCATTTTGATGAGCGATTTGATGTCGATGGGGAGAGTCTCGACATAGACCTGCTCTGTGTCACCATCACTGGTGAGTTCCCAGAGCCTGATAGTCTCCTAGACGTCGATCTCAGTGTGCTTTGAATCTCTGGAGCCCATAGACCTTGCCTTCGACGTTGAGCATGCAGGAGACCTCAACGATGAGTGGGTAGACTGAGAAATACTTCTCTACGTCTATTTTTCCCTCGACGCTGACCGTCTTTAAGAAGTCAGTGGAGTCGAGAACGGGACCGCAGTCTCGACGTCGAACGATGTTTGGAATAGTTGACTTGTGGTCTCGCCATCTGAGAATATTGTGCCTTCGACGTCGAACGCCACCTGGATGGAGGCGATTGTTGTCTAGCCTCAGGTGACTAGGCGTGCCAACGTCGACGGAGATGTTTGCTCCGACGCCGATCGCGGTTGACCCTGCGACGGCGACCGACCTTCTGGTTGACATCGACTGAGATGTTTGCTTCAACGCCGATCACTCGTGACCCTGCGATGGCGGAGCTTGTCTCGACGTTGAACGCCGCAGCGACGACATGCCTCTCGACGCTGGGCGAGCCCGCACCAACGGAGAGCGACTCTCGACGCCGATCGTCGCCAGTTTGACAACAGAGGATTCGACGTACCGGTGTTCTTCGACGACATCGGTGTTCCCGACTCAGAGCCCGCCATTCGTCTTCTCGTCGACATTCTCGTTGCTGATGTAGAGATTTGAGGCGCCGAGCCCGACGCCGATGGGGAGCATACTGGAATCTTACTTCTAGATGGAGTGAAGGCTCTCTCTTTCCTCTTCTTCATCGGAGACCTGCCTCTAGAAGGTGATTTTCTCTTCTTAGCAGGCCCATAGAGGCGAATCCTCTCCCTGTCTTCAGACAGAGTTCTCTTGGACAGCAGCTGGCAATGCTGGCAGGTTTTAGGATTATGTTCAGAAGGAAGGCAGAGAATACAGACAGAAAGGGAGTCTGATTTAGCCTTCTTGCCACAGGAAGGGCAAGGGTAAAAAAGAGGGCATTTCTGACTAAAAAACAATGCTCAACTCTCTAACAGTAGAGAACTACTCTTACACCAGAAAGACGTCAAAAATAAAAGGTTTTTGACTCAATAATTGAAATATTTTCTAACAGAAATCAGAAAAAAGGTAGAGCTGAAGCAACAAGGGTCCTGACAGACGGAGCCGGAAAGAACAACTGACCTATCACCCCTGAGGCATGATGGGGAGCTAGGGGTCATGGCTGTGAGTGTTTGTGGGATAGCTTTTCAGCTTTCTACACTAATGTTTCTACAATGCAGCCTATGTGCTGGTAATGTTTTTTCATTATGCCTTGCAGGATTGTGCTTTCTGCAGTGTATTCAAAGACTTTCTTTCTCCCTGCTTTATTGGAATATGTTTATGTACATGAGAATTCCTTGCAACATTGCTCAGCATGTCTACGGGAGGCTGCATTGTGTGTATATTATATATACATACATATATACATACATATACACATACATACATACATATACACGTATACATATATACATATACACGTATACATATATACATATACACGTATACATATATACATATACATACACATATATACATATACATACACACGTATACATATATACATATACATACACACGTATACATATATACATATACATACACGTATATATATACATATACATACACACGTATACATATATACATACATACGTATATATACATACATACATATACATACATACATATACATATACATACATATACACGTATACATATATACATGCATATACATACATATACATACATATACACGTATACATATATACATACACATACATATACATACATATACACGTATACATATATACATACACATACATATACATACACATATATACATACATATATACATACATACATACACATACATACACATATACATACATATACATACATACATATACGTACATGCCAAACAGTTCCCAATTACACCGTGGAGACGGATAACAACCAGGACACGGACCACACGGCAAGTTTTCAAAATTAAGGTGCTTTATTCTCCCACCAGACAGACATGACGCGTTTCGTCCGGTTAACCCGGCATGTCGTGACCACCACAGTGCATATATACTGTTTTCAATGAACATTAGCTCCTCCCTTCTTTTACAAAGGATATAAAAAACAGACTTTGGCAATTATCGAAGTATAAATATAAATAGATACATGCAATTTACTAAGTGTATAAATACAAGAGTCTTTCACTCCATAGATATGAAAAAAACGGAGCGAAAATTTGGACATATATACAATTGATGATGCAAGGTGCCGCAGATATAATGGGCAAGTGCCCGTAATTACAAAGGAGAATATATCCTGTGTGCACCAGATATTCAATTAGGTTTGAAGGTCAAAGTCATCATACCACATTGAGTACATAATTGACAAAAACCGTCCTATTTAGCATGTAGTCCAAAGCAGAAAAATAACAATAAGGAGCCCTTATAAAAAGAGAAAACCGTTAAATATTCTAATTTGTTTAAATAAACCCACATAGTGCAAAATAAAAAATCTAATCAATATTCGAATCCTTAATAACTGATAAGAAGCAAATTTCATAAATTTTTCACATCATATTCAATGACAATATAGAACACTAATTCATATGTACAATAGTGATATGACCATATCTGTGTCTCTTATCATTCACCTATTTAAGGTGAAAGTGACTAGTGCAAGAAACCAAAGAGAATCAGTATCTAATCATGAATGCAACATATTCTCATATCTTAATCATATTGGTTACAATTAATCAAATTATAACTATAACATCCCTCTTTTTCTCAGTCATATAGTGTCTCAATATCTGGATGGGTATTTAAAGAGGCATCAGAGATATAAAAGTGACAAGTGCAATGAAAAAGGATCAAGACATGGCACTGATTAAATCAGTATCTCAAACTCACATTTAATCAGTATCTCAAACTCACATAGCATAACTGTCCATATATGTGAAAATAGCAAAGCGCAAACATTCCACCCAAAAAACACCAGATAAAAACCAGTAAAACCAAAAACATTGGTAAAACTCGTTAAAATCCAATATAAATAAGGTAAAAAATCTACACAATACCATCTACACATATAAAAGCTCTAAAAGACAGTATAAATACATATATATATATATATATATATACACACATACATACACACACACACACACCTATATAGGTTTTTCACATACATGTGATGTGTTTCCGGGATCCCGCACATAGGAGGGGATATTCATGTGCGTATGACTATTGATGAGGATCCCCTGGAAGAGAACCAGCCTTGATCATGCTAGATTAAAATCCATTCATGCTATTTCCTGTTTCCTGTGAGATCAAATCAGTCAACCAATATGCCAACTCATAATCCTGTTTTTGCATTACAATCAGATAAGGCTCAGAAGGAGGAATTTCTTCAGAGTTAAGACAGTCAATGAAATCAACCACTGACCCACCAAATTCTCCCTTTTGCATTCACAACTGAGCCAGTGTTAGCCCACACATGTAAACCAACCAATGACATGCATGCATGCCAAAACCCATCCTGTCTTTTATACTCCCCTTGATTAATCACTTCAGTGCGACTTAATATCCATCCATCCAACCACACCTTCCAACCTATCTTACATATGCATGCAACACCTAATCAGGAACAGCAGCCCAAAATCATGCCCCACCCAACACGCACAGAACACAATCTAATCAGCCAGCAACTGAAAACTTCAACCAGGGCCCTCCCACCCCCTTCTTAGCACATTCATTTAACACATAGGCAAATCAACTAGTGGCAAATCAACTAGTGGCAAATCAACTAGTGGCAAATTCGCAGAACCCTTGTTGTGCATGTAAACCACAGACATGCCGCAATATCATAGCTTGCTTAAATTGAGTCACTATTAAGAACTGTGCACTTCCCGGATAACTTGCTACATAGCACTCTATTTAGCAAGGGGGGGGGGGTACAATCCATAGTCAGGAGGGTTGAGTCTGTTAGAGCTCTGTAACCCACAAATGCTGGCCACAATGTAAGCGCTCAGCAGGCCCACCAAAGGCAAGCCCGTCTACACCAGTCCCAGGGCCAGTCACTATGCTCATGAGCTGCTCTATTCGTCTGTGGGATTCAAAAGTCTCTTTTCTGAAAGCTACCACCTCCAGCCAAACGCACTTTTAAAACTCAATTATTTAGGCATTCTTAATCAGAATTTACCTATGCTTTGGTTGCCTAACCAGATTCTTACCACCAAACTAACTAGCGGTATCAAGACTATTCTTGTGCCTACTGTCAAATCCTTTTCTGAACTTGTCAAACAGAACAAGCAGCTTACAATTACATACCTTAACAGGCGATCATTGGTAAAGCGTCAACTAGAGATTTTCCATTTCTGACAGAGACCAGACAGATGAGTCTGTCAGATATCTTGGCAGCCCTCACTGAAACTTTTATCTACTTAATACCAATCGTCCGCTGGGGAAAAAAGGTGTAGGCGTTGAAGCTATTGTCAAAAAATCCCTTATATTTGACAAACTTACCTCATTATAGTGATCAAACTGGATTCCCCTATGTTCTCACTGATATTTTTCCGTATGTATAGACATCTGGGACAGATGCAGAACTTCAGCCCCCCTTTTGGCCAAGTTACTTTTCCCGATGGCCATTGATCACGCAAATATTCTTCTCCTTGGTGTTTTGAACTACTAGGCGAATAAGGTAGCTGGTAGTCAAACGTCTATAGATCTGACTGATATTAACCCAACCGACCCAGCCGACCCAACCAGTCAGGTTGAGCCAGCCAAACCAACTCAACCAGCCAAACCAACTCAACCAGCCAAACCAACTCAACCAGCCAAACCAACTCAACCAGCCAAACCAACTCAACCAGCCAAACCAACTCAACCAGCCAAACCAACCCAACCAGCCAAACCAACCCAACTCAACCAGCCAAACCAACCCAACTTAACTCAACTCAACACAACCCAACTGAACCCAACCCAACCCAACCCAACTGAACCCAACCCAACTGAACCCAACCCAACCCAACCCAACTGAACCCAACCCAACCCAACCCAACTGAACCCAACCCAACTGAACCCAACCCAACCCAACTGAACCCAACCCAACCCAACTGAACCCAACCCAACTGAACCCAACCCAACTGAACCCAACCCAACCCAACTGAACCCAACCCAACTGAACCCAACCCAACCCAACCCAACCCAACCCAACCCAACCCAACCCAACCCAACTGAACCCAACCCAACCCAACCCAACTGAACCCAACCCAACCCAACCCAACTGAACCCAACCCAACCCAACCCAACTGAACCCAACCCAACCCAACCCAACTGAACCCAACCCAACCCAACTGAACCCAACCCAACCCAACTGAACCCAACCCAACCCAACTGAACCCAACCCAACTGAACCCAACCCAACTGAACCCAACCCAACCCAACTGAACCCAACCCAACCCAACTGAACCCAACCCAACCCAACTGAACCCAACCCAACCCAACTGAACCCAACTGAACCCAACCCAACCCAACTGAACCCAACCCAACCCAACCCAACCCAACTGAACCCAACCCAACCCAACCCAACTGAACCCAACCCAACTGAACCCAACCCAACTGAACCCAACCCAACTGAACCCAACCCAACTGAACCCAACCCAACTGAACCCAACCCAACTGAACCCAACCCAACTGAACCCAACCCAACTGAACCCAACCCAACTGAACCCAACCCAACTGAACCCAACCCAACTGAACCCAACCCAACTGAACCCAACCCAACTGAACCCAACCCAACTGAACCCAACCCAACTGAACCCAACCCAACTGAACCCAACCCAACTGAACCCAACCCAACTGAACCCAACCCAACTGAACCCAACCCAACTGACCTCAACCCAACTGACCTCAACCCAACTGACCTCAACCCAACTGACCTCAACCCAACTGACCTCAACCCAACTGACCTCAACCCAACTGACCTCAACCCAACTGACCTCAACCCAACTGACCTCAACCCAACTGACCTCAACCCAACTGACCTCAACCCAACTGACCTCAACCCAACTGACCTCAACCCAACTCAACCCACCCCACCAACAGGTTGTGAGTAAGCAAGACAGACAGCCAGCAAACCGTACCCTCCCACGGACAGGTTGCTTGCCAGCCAACCAACCAACATGGATTTGCCAGCCAGCCCACACAACTGAGTAAGCAATCTGACCAACACATCAGAGACCGTGAATAAATTAAATGCCTAGGCAAGAGCGCCACTGACACACCAAGTATCCTTTTTGCGCGACACCACTAGGTAACTAGTTCATCCCTTCACGGCTTAGCCAACAAACTATGAAATCAGTTCATCGATCCTACAATGGACAAATGTGCATATACAACCCGTCACCTACAAAAACGAATAGTTTCTTACCTGTCGGTATAGTTTTCCAGCTTGAAGATCTTTCTGGATACGGTATGCTGTGCATTTTTCCGTGGTCTAGTGGTTGGGTCCGGAATCGTAGTCTTTTCTTTCTTTTTTTCATAGCCCA
This sequence comes from Lissotriton vulgaris, assembly GCF_964263255.1. Classification (NCBI taxonomy): domain Eukaryota; kingdom Metazoa; phylum Chordata; class Amphibia; order Caudata; family Salamandridae; genus Lissotriton; species Lissotriton vulgaris. The sequence goes on from NC_141685.1 coordinate 875,559,913, forward strand.
GGTGGGCGTCGACGTCCCACCTTCTAGTGTACTTCCTGTGACGTCGGCACGCTTCCTGTGGAAGCTCCCACCTTTGGGCCCCATCTTAGGATTCTTTTTTTCTTGTTTTTGTGATCTGTTTGTGAATCCTTGGCAATGTTTTCATGTTCGTCCTTAAAGTAAAGGATTTATCACTTTGTCCCTTAAAGTGTCTGTTTGTACTTCATACATTGTATTTCCAACCTTCTTCTCCTGTCTCATCTTTCTGGAGGAGGTGGGTGGGTTCGCTAGTGAATCCAGAAAGATCTTCAAGCTGCAAAACTACACCGATAGGTAAGAAACTATTAGTTTTGCAGCGTGAATCTTTCTGGATTCACTATGCTGTGCATAGACTTTGTAGCGGTTTATGTTTGTGGCGGCTGGGTGGAAGATGAGCGTTGGTTATTGAATATGTGTTGAAGCACCTTCTATCCTACTTGTGCTTCTTTGTTCATTTGTATATCCATGCAGTAGTGCTTAGTGAACGTGCACACTGAAGCCCATGTTGCCGCCAGGCATATGTCCTGAATGGGTGCGTTAGCCAGGAAGGCTATTGTTGCTCTCTATTTTCCTGGTCGAGTGGGCTTGTGCCCCCTCCGTTAGTTCTTGCCCTGCCGGTTTGTGGCAGAACTATCGTTTGTGCGATCCATCGTGCAATGGTGTTTTTTATTTCTGGTCTACCCAGGGAACTGGTTGCAAAGTACACAAAGAGCTGCTTTGTCTTCCTGTGCTCTTTCGTTCTTTCCATGTAATGCATTACTGCCCTTCTAGCGTCCAGAGTGTGCAGTGCCCTCTCTGCGCTTGTGGATGGTTTCTGAAAGAAGCTCGGTATTTGTATTGTTTGGTTCATGTGAAACCCTGACACCACCTTTGACATAAAGTGTGGGTCCATTCTCATTAACACCCCGTCATTGTGTATTTGAATGTAGGGTTCTTGTAGCGTCAATGCTTGCAGCTCGCTTACCCTGCGCAGCGAGGTGATTGCCACCAGGAAGTCATTCTTCATTGTGAGCATTTGTAGTGAAGCCTTATGAATGGGTTCAAAGGGCGCTTTCATAAGCTCCGTTAGGACTAAATTCAGGTCCCATGCCGGTGGCGGCATCCTCTTAGGTGGTGCGATCCTTGTTGCCCCTTCCAGGAATCTCTTAACTACTTGTGATATAAAGAAGCTCTTACCTGTCTCTCCTCTTGTGTAGGCTACTATCGCTGCTAGGTGTACTCTTAGCCAGTATAAACTTAGTTTTGCTTTCAGCAGGTGTGTTAGATATTTTAGCACCGTTGATTCCCTTGTAATTTTCTTGTGTAGCTTCTCCTTGCTAAACCATTGTGTGAACCTTTTCCATTTTGCCACATAGCACCTTCGTGTGGTAGGTCTCCTGGCCACCGTAGCACCCGCAGCGTGCTCTCCGGTAGTCCTAAGTGTGCAATCTCTAGGAGCCATACAGCTAGGCTGAGGCTCTCTGGCTCTGGGAGTAGTACTTCTCCGCTCTGCATGGAGAGTAAGTCTTCTTTTTCCGAACTTGTGGGGTGGTCCCTGTGCCATTTCCATTATTTGTGAGTACCAGGTCTGCCTTGTCCACTGTTATGCCACCAGGATCAGCATTCTGTTGCTGGTTCTGCACTTGCTGAGTACCCTGTGTATCAGTGGTATCGGGGGGGGGGAAAGCTTAGGCAAATGTTTTCGACCAGCTTATCCATAGGGCATTCCCCTGGGATTGTTCCTCTGGTTGCCTGGATGCAAAGTATCGGCTTTTTGCATTCTGGTGTGTCGCAAATAGGTCTATTGTTGGTGTTCCGCACCTCCTGAATAGCCTTTGCATTTCCTGTGCATTGAGCTCCCACTCGTGGGACGCTGATGTCTGTCTTCTGAGCCTGTCTGCTTCCACATTGCCCTTTCCTGGTCGGTGTATGGCTAGGAGGTCTATTTTGAGTGGGATGGCCCATCTCCATATTTCCTGCGCTAGGTTGGATAGTGCGACTGATTGTGTTCCTCCCTGTTTGTTGATGTAGAACATCGTTGTTGTGTTGTCTATTTGTATCACTCTCTGGTTATACAGTTGTTTCTGGAATGCCTTCAGGGCGAGGAGCACGGTCTAGTTCCAGGTAGTACCCCTCACCTTGAGCTTTTTCATCTTTTCTCCCCATCCCATCTGGGATGAGTCTGTGGTGATGGTCACCATTGACCATCACCACAAAAGGCTTCCCATTTGTTATGTTCTCCTTGTTGCACCACGTTATCTCCTCTTGCACTGTGTGCGTTACAACCACTAGATCTTCCCAACTTCCTGTAGCTTGTGACCATTGTTGTTGCAGCCATTCCTTGAATGGTCTCATGTGGAGACGTATATTGGAGACCAGGTGTATGCAGGACGCCATCATCCCCATGATCTTGCTCGCTGTCCTCACTGTCCGAGCTCACCTCTTCTGGTAGTTGAGTGTCTCCTTCAGCAGGGCAAGTGTTCTCTTGTCGCTGGGGAACACCTTGCTCTGTATGGTGTTGATCTGTGCACCTAGGAAGATATTCACGTGCTCTGGTTCCATTGAGGACTTCCTCCAGTGTATGGAGAATCCCAGGCCTGTCAGTGTTTTTGTGACTCGCTGTGCGTGTTCCTTGCATGTCCTGTGGGAACTTGCTTTTATTAGCCAGTCGTCGAGGTAAGGGTATACATGAATCCCTTCACTCCGTAGGTGCGCTGCCACAGCAGCAAGACATTTGGTGAAGACACTTGGTGCAGATTTTAGTCCGAAGGCTAGGGCTGTGAACTGGTAGTGTTCTTTATTGATGGTAAATCTTAGTAGATGTTTGTGCTGCCTGTTCATGGGAATGTGTGGGTAGGCATCTTTGCGGTCTATGAAGGACATGAAGTCTCCGTCCCTTATCTGAGGAATGACCTCTTGTAGGGATGTCATTTTGTCTTTTTGTTTTCTTTATGTATTGGTTTAGGAACCTTAGATCCAGGATGGGTCTTAGCGTTTGGTCCACTTTTGGTACTAGGAAATAGTTTGAGTACACTCCCTTGTTTCTTTCTCTGAATGGAACTGGTTTGATGGCCTCCTTTTGGATGAGTTCTTGTGTTTGCTCTAGGAGTAGCGCTAGCTCTTTTGCTGAGTGCGCCTTCCTTTTTGGTTTTCTGTTTGGTTGTTTCTTTTCCAGTTCTATGCAGTATCCGAACTGTATGATGTTGAGTATCCATTTGTCCGTGGTTATCTTCTTCCATTCCTGGAAGAAATGTTTTAGCCTGCCTCCTACTGGTGTTACATGTTCGTTGATGTTTGATTTGTGTAACACTCTTGTTGACCTTGTTGTGCCCCACCCTCGGAGGGGTAGTGTGGGTGGGCACGCATTGCAGGAAGGAGTCACTTTGAGGTGGGTTGCTGGCCCACTCTTCTTGTTTGCCCTCGTCCATTCGCCCTCCCGCGAAAGGACTTGCCCTGAGGCTGGTACTGACAGGTTTGTTGCTGCTGGCCCTGCTGTGCTCGTCACCCTGCTAGGCCTGCTTGAATGTGTGGTGTGACGTTCCCGGCTGGTTTCCCCCCCTTCCGTTTGGTCTCCGTGTCGGGGTACCCCTTCTCATTCCTCTGAACTGTAAGGCCCCCATGGACCTTGCAGTCTTATTTTCTTTCTTGAGCTGGGAGTTTTTCATCCACCGGTGCCCCGAACAGTGTTTCTCCATTGAAGGGAGTGCTCAGAATGTTGTTCTGTACTTCTGGCTTGAAGTCTGAGATCCTCAGCCAGGCATGCCTTCTTTCTGTGACCCCGATCATCATAAGCCTGCTGGATGTGTCAGCCCCATCAAAAGCTGATTTCAGGCAGAAATGTGCTATATTTTTTCCTTCCTCCACCAGGTGTGACGCTCTTCGTTGGTATTGCTCAGGGAGGTGCATGAGCAGCTGTCCGACCTTGTCCCAATGCTGGTACTGGTGTCTGTTTAGTAGGGCATCTGAGTTTGCAATGCTCCAGTGTACCGCTGCATTCCTCTCTATTTTCCTCCCAGTAAGGTCCATCCTCCTACTTTCTTTGTCTGGTGGTGGGCCTGAGGTTGTTGGCACGTTTGCCCTTTTCCTGGCTGTTGCCGCAATAATGGAGTCTGCCGTGAGGGATCCCTGGATGTAGGGGGGTCCTTAGAGGAGTGCTTGTATTTCTTCTCCGTCCTAGGCGTGAAAGACCTGGAGGTCGCTGGGTCTTTGAATGCCTCCCTGCCTTGGTCCAGGACACTTGGGAGCATGGGGAGGAATGGACTCCTTGTTTTAGTGGGGAGCAGGGTCTCTAAGAGAAAGCATGCCTTTGGTTTTTCTTCCTCCAGTTTGAGTCCATAAGCCGTTAAAGCGTTCCGGATGACCATGTTGTAGACCAAAAATTTCATCTGGCGGCGAAGGCCTCGAGGGGTACGTCTCCACGGGCTCTTCTGGGCTTTCGGCATCGAGGTCCTGCCACTCTTGGTCCTGTGCCATCGAGGATGCCGACCCGAAACTAGTCCGCTGGTCATCGTCGCCTTCCTCTTCGTAGTATAGGCCCTCTTCCTCTAGGTGTTCCTGGGGCTCTGGAGTTTTCGGCGGCTCTTTGACGTAGAACTCCTCTTCCATTTCGACGATCGTCGGCTTCAACGGAATCGTGAACCTTTTCATTTTCTCGAACTCTCTCTTCCTTTGAGGGATGTTATCCGTTTCAGCCTCTAGCCTTCTCTTCTTTCTCTCCATTTCGGCTGCCTGTTTCGGCGACGAGTGTTTCGGACGATCTCTTCGGAGCCGTCGTCGAATCGGTCTTCGGGTCCTTCTACTTTAAAGTCAAGTGGTCGCCCGTTTTCGCCGTCTGGGAGTCCTTTTCAAAGGATCCGCTAGGCTGTTTGTCCTTGGATGCAGCTGCGGCCGTCAAAATTTTCAGCACCGTTGCTCCCTTCGTGGACTTACTCTGTTTTTCGAGAGTCTGACTCAGACTTTCGAGAGTCTGTCGGGGGTTTAGGGGTCGATGTCTCACCTACCTCTTTAGATGTTTTCTTATCGATCTCTACGACCGTGTAGTCATCTGGTCCCTCAGCGATGTTTTCCTCCTCCTCGCCACAGAGGCCCAGCTCCGAAGCAACAGAGGTTGGCCTTTACCTTGCATGGTGTAGTTGGCTCTTCTCTGTCTCTCTCTAACCCAGAGTGTCTTTGGTGTGAAGACTGAGCAGGCGTTGCAATCCTTGCTCTTGTGGTCGACCGGTAGGCAGAGTTTGCAGACCGGGTGCTTGTCCTTCTACGCCTATTTGTGGTGGCAGTTACGGCAGAATTTAAAAGGTGTTTTGTCCATTCATGAGCTCAGGGGGCCCCCTGTGTGCGCTTTCTCCGTTGGACGTCGAAGTTCTCCTCCTTCTTTGTCGTCCCGGCTCGGTGATCTTGTTCCTCAGTGTCTTCTCCAAGCTTTCCTGTGTAGAATTAGTCTTTTTCCTCTTCTTTCCTCCAAAAACTCTGGAGCCTCTCGTGACGATCAAGGCGCAACGGCAGAAAAAAGAACCTGAAGATGGCGCCCAAAGGTGGGCGCTTCTGCAGGAAGCGTGGCGAGGTCATAAGGAAGTACACCAGAATGTGGGACATCGACACCCACCTGGGCTACGAGAAAAAAAAAAAGAAAGAAAGAAAATCCTACGATTCCGGATCCAACCACTAGACCGTGGAATAATGCACAGCATAGTGAATCCAGAAAGATTCACACTGCAAAACACTTGGACACCAGCAAAACACTTGGACACCAGCAAAAGGCAAACAACCCAACATGTTTCAAGTACACACAATTCAACAAATGGCATGCCTTCTACTTGCAGGTCTAAGCTAGTTGATGGTATGTGTGATTCAGCCAATCTTTGCAAACTGGTCTAGATGCCATACAAGTTGTCCCTGCAGACACAAACTAGGTAACACACCAAGCCCATTCCTCACAAATCAACTAATCCTCAAGCATGCCAATGATATGGCTTCCTATTCATTCTACACCAGGTAGCTGCAATATCCTCACAGTATTTACCAACATGCTGTTCATCCAATGTATATGCTACTTACAGTTTATGAACAAGGTGATTGCGCAGGTCCTGTGTGATGTCTTCATGCCATTGCTTGCGAACCCCGGTGCTTGATGGGGGAGCTGCAGTGGGCATTGAACCAAGATTGCCCACCCCTGCACTCTCAGTCATGATTGGGCTTTAAGGGAGGGAAGAGATGGACAGGAGGTGAATATAAGTGACCCCATACACCCAGGGCAAATCTACTCATTAGCGACATGTGACTCTCTAGCAGTAAACCAAAGCAACACTAGTGCTACAACACAGTATAAATACAACCGAAATTAGAAGAAGGGGGGTGTCCGAGGAGGCACAGCAACCATGCCTATGCACATCAATCAGTTCAAGGAAAGCCAGGCTCCTTTCCCAAGGATGTAGTCAGTTGGGATGGTGGGTAGGTGCTCGTAATGGACGGATTACAACAGTAAAATTATCTTTATTGACTGTTAAGAGTAATTGTAGTAGCCAACTTGTGGTAACAGATTACCAACATAGAATGGTGACAGCGTGGACCAGTGCAGTACAAGTTGAACAGGTTTTAAACAAGTCTCTGTTCAAGCTCAGCATGATCCCTTAATTGTACATCTAGAATATATTTTAAAAAAGCATGAATTGCTTTAATCCAAAGTATTGGGTCTTACTTGGTGGCCCAGACAAGCACTCTAAAGCACTGGAAAGCTTATTGAGCACAAAGGAGAAACATGTAGCACATTACAAAAGCTGACCCAGGATGCACTGAAGGGGAAACAATTTCACTTGAAAGGACAACCTTGACTTACAAATGAACTTTGTCAATGACAGCCCATGCCAGAACCATGCAACATCTACTTCACTCATAGTAAGAAAATAGCTTATTTACAACACTGAGTGAGTAGGTATTTTTCTTGTGATTCCCTAACTTGCCATATAGCCTCATCTTACAGCAAGGTTACCACTTCCTGAGCGGGTAAAGGCATAATATCTCCAGTATTACACCCTATTGTTGTACAAGCACATGAAGCACCAACTGCCACAAGTCACTGTAATAAATGACAGAACACCATCTGCATGAAGGAAAATCCAGATAAACAGTCTTACTTTTGGGAATTCATCGCCGAGTGCAGCATCGCGTCAGGCATTAGGCTGGAAGTTGGACCCCCTACACCGCCGTTGACACCCAGGGGATTGCCACCTGCCCATGGAAAGAGAAGCAATAAAAAGTTCTACAATGCAAGCCAAGCAAATCCTTCCAGATAGACAACACCAACTTACTAATACTATACAGACATCTTACAAAAGAATACATCCAAACCCTGTTGAACTTGACAAGAATTCTAAAGCTCTCAAGCAGGAAGGATTGCGGTTCAGAGGGAACAAAACAAGCGAAGCCGCCCCAAGTTGTACTTACCCATGGTGTTCATGGATCGCATTCCTTGAGGTGACAATCCAGTAGGCTGGCCCTTAACCTGAGCTTGAGGCTGCGTCTGCATTTGGCTCCCATGGTAGGTTAGTCCCAGTGCTGCATACGCCCTCTCGATCGAGCTGGGGTCGATCTGGCTAGTAGTGTTTATCGTCTGAGCATTGGGCGGTCCTACACCCACAGAGCTGGCATTGCCCAGGCCGACAGCTGCTCCCACTAGTAAAGCTACAAATGAGAAAACGGTAGCACATCAGGAAATGGGTTGGTGTAAAAGTTTCTTATGCACAGGTAAGTTTCATGCTGCAACAGAAAGAATATGGGTCCAAGCCACTTAAGACATGCAGTCATGCAGACACTACATTGAACAAAGTCGCCCTGTAACAGAAAATCAGGAGCAAGCAGTGCGGCTGCCCAAACCCACTTCAGTATGGAGAAGACCACTGTCCTACTCAGCCAACCATAACGATGCCCTCAAATTTCCTTGAAGTTGGTAAAAATACCCACAGTTGTGACAGAGGCAGTACAGAGGCAGTCGCCATAACTCAGCAAATATTAAAGATGGCTCCATAATACTCCAGTTGCACAGTGATACATGTACTCCCCAGCAAATTGTATGGCAAACCTATCCCTTAAATAAGCAAGGCATACAATGTTGTGGCCCTCCCCAATAAGCAAACAGATGTCCTAGACCTTACCTCTAAGAGGTATGGATACCCTAGACCTTACTTTCAGGTAGTACAGATGCCAGAGACTTTGCCTTTAGGCAGTCTATGTCTCCGCACTATCTTGATGTCAGTCTGATCACCCTTCCCCCATCAAACACCACCAATGCGGTCTCAACCTTGTGCAGGTGTACGGGATACCTATGCACTGCCCACAGTACTCTGTAGTCTTACATTGCTGGTTGCGCTTGTCACCGGCATTCTTCAATGGCAGGCACACAGGGCAGTCGTGCCGCGTGCAGTTCTTCCAATGTGAGATGATCTGCCGGGAGGATGCGCAGTGTGCCACTGTGAAGAAAGGAGAAAACACCAGTTATAAGGAAGTCCAAACCCTTCAAGTCCTTCCATTAGATGAAAGGACCAAAAACGTAAGGGCACAATGACAAGGAAAATATGCCTTCCACTTAAAACCAGCTCAAAGCAACTGTTGAGCCAATAGGCACATGTTTTCCCACTAGTCCTTGCTCAATTCGGATCTAGGAAAAATAACCATGTAGCAGGTCTACTATTCAAGTATATATTATATTTCCCAAAACAGTCTTCCACATATAAATATGCTTGCAGCAAGCATATACGTATGGATCTGAGAGTTGTAAACAAACCACACAAGGCCACCCGTACACCCAGTCGAGATCTGGGCAATTAGTGTAAATATCAAAAAATGACTCATCGGGTAATGATAAAAGACAATCTAAGAAAACGATATGGTTACTTACCAGTGGGCTAGTTTTGCAGCTTGAAGAATTGTCTGGATTCACATGCTGGGCATTATTCCGCCATCTAGTTATTAGGTACAGATTAACCCTAGTTTTTTAGGTCTCGCCTAGCGATTCAGCGCATGCGCTGTCCCTTTGGCGAGCCCTATTGTCGTCTGTTTCTCTGCCGAAGGGGGGACAGGAGATGTGCACGCGTACTGACACATGTGCACTCTGTACGTGTTCATATCTCCTGTCCCCGCGTAGGACTAACGTTTGAAAACAGGGCACGCCTGGCACGCTTTCCCTTTCCCTCCCTCCCCACTTCCTCCTATTTAGTTTGTGTTGTGCTTGTTTTTCTCTTGCTCTCAGCTGTATTCAGTTTTATGGGGCATGTGATAAATTGATCCTGCTAAAAGGCTGGATGGACAGGTCTGCGACGAGTAAAAGCGGGATAAGCCTAATAAGCAAACAACTCGTCAGCACAACAAAGCTCAGTCTCAAACTGCGGCGAGGCTGTGAACAGTTTGTGTCCCCATTCATGCATGTATACCACTGCATTCAATCAATCAATCATTGCATTTGTAAAGCGCACTACATACCCGAGAGGGTCCCAAGGCGCTAGGGATGGGGATGCGGCTACTGTTCGAAAAGCCAGGTCTTGAGGAGTCCTCTGAAGCTAAGTAGGTCTTGGGTCTGCCGTAGGAGGATCGGGAGGGTGTTCAATGTCTTGGCGGCGAGGTGTGAGAATGATCTGCTGCCGGCGGTCCCTCTTCGGATGCGGAGGACAGTGGCGAGGGCGCGGTCTGCGGAGCGGAGCTGGCGGGTGTGGGTGTAGAAGCAGAGTTGGCTGTTGAGGTACGCTGGTCCTGTGTTGTGGAGCGCCTTGTGTGCGTGGGTGAGGAGTTTGAAGGTTATCCTCTTTTTGACCGGGATCCAGTGCAGGTCTCTTAGGTGTGGTGTGATGTGGCTGCAGCAGGGGATGTGGAGGATCAGGCGTGTGGAGGCGTTCCGGATGCGTAGGAGCCGTTAAAGGAGTTTGGCCGAGGCTCCTGCGCGGAGGACGTTTCCGTAGTCCAGTCTGCTGCGGACGAGGGCCTGGGTGAACGTCCTAGTTTCGGTGGGGATCCACTTGTAGATCCTGCTGAGCATGCGGAGGGTGTTGAAGCAGGAGGAGACGGCATTGACTTGCTTCGTCATGGAGAGGGATAAGTCGAGGATGACCCCTAGGTAGCGTGTGTGGTCGGTGGGTGTTGGAACTGTTCCTAGTGCAGACGGCCACCAGGCCAAGGGGGTGAGGACCTCCGTCTTGTCCAAGTTCAGTAATAGTCAGCTGTTCCTCATCCATTCTGCGATGGCCTTCATTCCTTCGTGGAGGTTGGTTTTGGCGGTGTGGGGGTCTTTGGTGAGGGAGAGGATCAGCTGGGAGTCATCGGCGTAGGAGATTATGCCGAGGCCGTGCAGTCGGGCGACTTGAGAAAGTGGTGCCATGTAGATGTTGAACAGCATTGGGCAGACTGATGAGCCCTGGGGTGCGCCGCAGATGATCTTGGTGGCTTCGGAGCAAAAGGGGGAGGCAGACGCTCTGTGTTCTGCTGGTGAGTAAGGAGGTGGTTCGGTCCAGTCCAGTGCTTTCTCTTGGATCCCGGCGTCGTGGAGTCGTGTGCGTAGGGTGCAGTGGCAGACCGTGTCGAAGGCTGCTGACAGGTCCAGGAGGAAGAGCACTGCAGTTTCTCCGTTGTCTAGCAGCTCTGGGCGAGGGTGGTGGCTAGCTGGTCTTCGGTGACTTTGCTCTAGAATCAACAAGGCATCTGTTGGGTAAGGTGGTGCATGGTTGGTTTCTTGAAGGTGAAGTGGATGCAGCGATGGTCAGTCCAGTGGAGTTCGGTGGTGTGGTTGAAGGAGACGTGGGAGCTTGCAGAGAAGATGGGGTTAAGCGTGTGGCAAGCAGAGTGGGTGGGTGTTGTGACGAGTTGTCTGAGGGCGAGGTTGGCGATCAGGGTGGACGAGTTGGAGTCGTCGTTGTTTGAGGTGGAAGTTCAGGTCCCTGATGAGGATGTAGTCCTTGGAGGCAAGGGAGTGTGCGCTGACTAAGTCGGGGATGAAGTCACTGAACTGTGGCCGTGGTCCGGGGGGGGCGGGGGGGGGGGGTTTGTAGATGAGGGTTCCTCTGAGTGTCCATCAATCAATCATTTGTAAAGCGCACTACATACCTGCGAGGGTCCCAAGGCGCTGGGGGGGGGGGGGGGGGGGGCGCTACTGATCGAACAGCCAGGTCTCAAGTATCCTCCTGAAGGTCAGCAGGTCTTGGGTGTGTCGTAGGGCTCAGTGGGAGTGTGTTCCATGTCTTGGCTGCGAGGTGGGAGGAGGATCTCCCACCGGTGGTGGTTCTTCGGATGCACGGGACGGTGGCGAGTGAGTGGTCGGTGGAGCGTAGCTGGCGGTTGGGGATGTAGAAGGAGAGCTGTCTGTTGAGGTAGGCTGGGCCGGTCTTGTGGAGTGCCTTGTGGGTGAGGAGCTTGAAGGATATCCTCTTGTTGACGGGGAGCCAGTGCAAGTTTCTCAGGTGGGGGGTGATGTGGCCGTGGCGGGGTGTGTAGAGTATCAGTCGTGCCGAGGCGTTTTGGATGCGTTGTAATCGTTTGATGAGCTTGGTCGGGGATCCCGCGTAGAGGGCGTTTCCGTAGTCGAGTATGCTGCTGATGAGGGCCTGGGTGACTGTCTTTCTTGTATATGTCGGGAGCCATCTGTAGATCTAGCGGATCATGTGGAGGGTGTTTTAAGCAGGAGGAGGAGGCTGCGATGACTTGCTTGGTCATTGAGAGAGTTGAGTCGAGGATGATTCCCAGGTTGCGTGCGTGGTCGGTGGGTGTCTGGCTGCCCCCAGTGCCGTCAGCCACCAGGAGTCATCCCAGGCTGAAGGGTTGGAGCCGAGGATGCAGAGTGTGGTGTTGGGGTCAGTGTGGATCTGGAAGTTTAGGTGTTCGGCAGTGCTGAGGGTGTCATCGGTGTAAGTCGAGATTTTGAGGGTGTTCCTGTGGACGATGGCGATTCCTCCTCCTACTCCATTGTTTCGGTCCTTGCGGGTGATCTTATAGCCTTCCAGGATGGCTATGGCAATGTCGGGTGCAGAGGAGGGAGTTTCCCTGCTGATTAAATACCCAGATTCCTTTTTCAGACGTTGTGGGTGTGTATGTAATGAGAGTATGAATGTGCTAGTCTGTTGTGATTGGTTGTGTGTTATCAGGGGCATATGTATAAAAAAAAATTCAAATATAGGTATTGTCACTCGATTTTCCCTTTTCTTTGTATGAACCATGAAATTAATTCTTGAAACGTTTATATTGTGATTACATGTTTTTCATGAATTCTAAGTCAAATGAACATATTTAAACTTGAAAGCAATGCTAAAAACAAAAAATTAAAAAATGTATATATTTTTTTAACAAAATAAAAAGTCTGTTGTGTATCTGTCACCTTCAACAATAAACCATGTGATGCATACTCGTAATATAAAATTGTGGCCATTGAGGGAACGTTTTCTCCTGTTGTGCTTTCTTTCTTCCCCTCTGTTCCCTGGCCGTACTTAAAATTTGAGGGGGTCCCATCACTACTGCTTTTTGCAGAGGAGGGGGTCAGGAAGGCGACGGCCGGGGTGATGGAGTCTAGTAGATCCAAGAGTTCCACAGCGTGTTTGCGGGCAGAGCAGGTGTTGAGAAGGATGCATCCGAGGTGTTTGGGTTCTTTGGTAGGTGAGATGGCGGGTTGGATGCTGGTAAAGCTGCAGTTCCAGCAGGAGAAGGGACCTTGGGTGCGCTTCGGGGCGGCTAGGCAGCAGGTGCGTGATCGCCCGGCATTGAGTGCGTGGAGGGTGCTGGAGTCGTATCGGGGACGGGTGTCGTGGCGTTCTTGCGGGCCAGGGGTTCTGGCACTGGGCGCGGTCCGGGCGCGGTTCAGGCGCGGACATGCGCAGACGGGTTGCCTTAGGCGTGCCAGCCTCACGCCTGATGGGTGTGACCGCGCAGCGTCCGGTATATGTAGGGGAGGAGGGGAGGGACGATCGGCTAGGTTGCGGGCGCAGGATGGGAAGAGGAGGGGAAGGGACGATCGGCTGGGATGCAGGGGCGCGGGATGGGATGTGAAGAGGAAGAAACGGCAGGAAAGTAGGCAGGGAATGCGGGCAGACAATAACAGCGTTACACACAGGCAGAGTGCAATTCACGGGTACAAAACAAGCAGAACGAAGAAAAAATTTAATACAGCTGACACAGGCTGAAGGGGAGGCTCGAACCCTGACACGGAGGAGGCGCTAGGGGGCGCACAGCGGAATGGCTGCCTAGCTGTGCAGCTCCGCCGGGCGAATATCAAAATCGCCAATAACATGCCTTAAATCGGATCGCTGTGGGTCACCAGGCACACCATCTGGCGTCGGAGCAAGTCGTTCATGCGGAGGGTGGCAGAAGAGGAGCCTCGGCAAGCTGGAGTCCCAACACGAGCCGTGAATCCCGGCGGGCTCGGCGACCCATTATGGCGGACTACACTCGGCCACCACTGACTGCAGACTGAGCGTGCTGGCACTGCCGAGAGAGAGCGACCTCACTGGACGTGGTGGCTGGAAATAAAGGGGCACTTGCTCACAGCGGGTGCTCCATATGCTGAATACCTGGACGGACCGGCACAGAACTGCGAGCAGGAAACGGCGACAATGGAGGTACGGGGCTGATGCGACGTCACATTACACTGCTGGGCATGAATGTCCGTGACGGCGTTTAAGTTAATGGCGCGGCCCGCATTTTGCATGTTCAGGGACCGTTAGCGTGGGAAGGGGCACTGGCTAAAATCGGACTCCACAAGCGGGACAATACAGCAGCGCCATCGACAACAGCGATCCCCCACCCCCACTGTCCTGTGGTCTGTCACTAACTGCCGAGATTCGGCGGGAAGAAACATGGCGGCGCCCATCCATTAGGGAGACCGGAACGCGCCTCAAACGTGCCTGGACACAGGGGGAATATCTGATCACTGGGAGGCGAGGTGCTTGCTGCCTCTTAGCACTGCAAACCACATGGGGATAAACCAGTGCCATATTGCTGCCTGCATGCGATGGGAGACCTCGTAAAGAGAGCACCGGTCTCAGAATATCAGGCATTTCACACCGGACCCCCTCACAGGCAGCTACTACTGACTCTACCCCACCACCTTGAACGGAGGGGTGTCCGTGGGTACTGCTGCTGATGCCGATCGCCCCCTTCCATGGAAATGTGGGCAGCAACACGCACTACCTGCACAGCGTGGGGAGATCTGGGGTGGTGTACCTCAACTGCCGGTGCCGGTCCCTGCTTTAATTTGGAGTGTCATTCAGCGACATCCTGATGCAAGGCTAGGGCACCGCTACTAAGCAACCACAAGACTCATTCCGGCTATCCCTCCTTTCGGATCCTAACGCTGCACGAAGATCAAAGAGGCGGGAGACTCGAGGTGGTGCCGGCTCGGCACCCCCCCTTTGCACACAATGGGCAAACCAGATAAACAACAGCCCAAACTAACGTTTGAGACGCGGAAGACGCCAAAAAACCAGACTGGTGCTGCAGAGGCAGACCCCGACACTGACTCCCAGGATGGTAGTGTCATGGAAAACATATTGAAATCCATACAAGCTAATCTCCAGGATATAAATGGCAAACTTGATCATTTGACGGGCCGAGTGGACAGTATGGCGGCTAAACTCGACAAGCAGGGCGAACGGTTGGACACAGCCGAAAACAGGATCTCGACGGTGGAGGACGAATCGAGAACCACGACGACCAAATGCACAGGAATGGAGAAAGTCCTTGAAGTGATCAAAGCCAAGGCTGAGGAGTTGGAAGCCAGGTCGAGACGTAACAACATACGTATTTCAGGTTTGCCAGAATCAACCAACACAGGCCGAATGGAGACCTATGTGGAACAACTATGCAAAGAATTGTTTGGCCCTGAAAATCTATCACCGATATTCATTATTGAAAGAGCGCATCGATCCTTGGCGCCCAAGCCAAAACCGGGAGCCATGCCCAGACCGATAGTGGCCAGAGTCCTGAATTACCGCGACAGGGACACCGTGCTCAGGCTGGCGAGGGAAAAAGGCGAGATCCACCATCAGGGAAACAAACTTGAATTCTTTCCAGACTTCACGGTTGCAGTACAACAGGCACGCAAAGAATTCCACGAGGTTAAAGCCAAACTTCGAGATTTGCAGATCCCGTATGCCATGATGTACCCCGCTCGCCTGCGGATCACGTGGGAGGACAAACCGATTTTCTTATCGACCCCGAAAGCTGCAATGGATTTCATCAAAACAGCGGTTGCCAAAGGTAAACGGTCCAATCGCAAAGACAGACACACCGAGTCAGATTAAAGGTAAGACCTTCTGATGAACACTGCACTGTACTTGCCCAAATGACAGTTCTACGGTGGTAGGAGGGTAAAGCGAGACTCCGCATGAACTGCGCTAACTGACATGTGCCTCCTAACCCTACTATATGAAGTATAAAGTGAGACAATGTGTGATATGAGTTACATGTAGGGGTGAGGCACAGCTCGGCCACTTGTGGAGAAACTCAATATTGTACGCAAGGCAGCAGAACGTTACAAGCTGTCAGAGTATAGACTTTATTGATGTGCTGCAGTACACAACCACTGTGAACCTTTGGTACAAGCTACATAATGCATATCACTATCTATAAGACTGTTCTGAACGCCTAACAATCCAGAGACATGCAATGAGACTGGTGTTGCCTCAGGACCCAGGCGGTCTGATTACAGAACACAAATTCGCCCACATCCTTTCACTAGGATGGAGTAATGCGTCCTCGGCGGACCTCCACTAGGGCAGTCCCCGACGAGTTATGTTAACATTTCCAGTTCTATGGGTACAATGGCTTCAGCAGAATTGGGTTGCTGGAGTGGGTGGGTACTGGGGACGTTGGGGTTTGTTGTTGTTTGAACTAACTGGGCGATCGAGATGCACTGCTGCATACCGGAACGTGGACATTGCTAACAGTTTGATATCCACCATCATGGTACTGTGTAATGTTAAGCTGAAACTGAAGGGTGGGGGTGGCTGCACGTGGCGCAAACAATATGTTGTGGTGTAAATATGAGTAGAAATAGTCTGAAACTACTAACGTGGAATGTGAGAGGCCTCACTAATCCCAAAAAAGTCAGACAAATATTTGCATGTCTTGATAGGCACCACATAGACATAGCATTGCTTCAAGAGACGCACATGGACCCTAAAGTGCATAGACCTATTGGCACACGCTGGGCAGAGTCGACCCATTTGGCAGCATACTCATCCTATTCCAGAGGGGTCATGACACTGATCAAGAAGGGCACGGACTACAGAATCGCACATACAATTGTCGATAAAAATGGAAGATATGTAATTGTGTCGGGAGTGTTGAGAGGGCAAGAGGTAACGATAGTAAATGTGTATGGGCCGAATGTTGATTCCCCGGATTTTTTTCAGGAACTGTGGGATCACTTGCTGGAATTTACTGATACGACGATACTCTGGGGAGGGGATTTTAATGTAGCATTGCGTGACACTGCAGATCGTTCTATTGCTTCCATGGAACCACACAAGAAAGCCAGGGACAAGCTGGGAGACATACTGGTAGAACTTACACTCAAAGATATTTGGAGGGTCAAACACCCATCAACACCGGGTGCGACACATGTTAACATGTCACGCGGCAGCTGGTCGAGGATAGATTACTGGCTGGGGACAGATAACGCTGTGCTGTGGGCTACACAGATACTGACACTCCCACGCACGCTGTCCGATCACAATCCAGTGGAACTCACACTACAGATACCACACTACATACCCCCTCCTTTCAGTTGGCGCTTTAATGCACGGGCACTGTTAGACCCCTTATACGTTACTACCATAACGAAAGCAATAAAGGAATACTTCCAGTTGAATGAGGACTCAGTTGAAGACCCATGCTTACTATGGGAGGCATTTAAGGCAACGCTGAGGGGCACCTGCATTAGCACGACAGCTGGAATACTTAAAGATATAAGGGCGCAGATAACCAGGCTTGAACATGAGATCTCGGTCCTAGAGAAGGAGTACGCACATACTGGTAATGCAGAACTTCTGGGGAAAATTAAGCCTATCCTCATAGAACATCAAACATATGCGGAGGACGAACTGAAATATGTAAACAAACGACCGCTAGCCAGACAGTTTGGGGAGGGCGGCAGGCCCGGCAGGGTGTTAGCGAGGAAAATATGTAATGGGAGGGGGTCGCAGTTGATCACACAGGTGCGTGACAGGGACGGCGCTTTGCATACACAACCGGCGGGCATACTTGACAGCTTTGTTCGCAACTATGCAGATTTGTACACTTCCCAGCAACCTGCTCCACCTCAGGAAACACGTGACTACCTACATGACATAGCTATAGCGTGGCTGTCCGACAACCAGCGCGAATACCTGGCACAACCGATTACAGTGGAAGAGGTGACCGCCATTATACATGCATTGCCAAACGGGAAAGCGCCGGGGCCGGATGGCTACACCTGTGAATTTTATAAAACATTTGTTGATATCCTTGCCCCTCACATGGTTGAGATGTATGGCGCGGCCTTTGACCAGAAGGAACTACCGCCGTCGCTACGAGAGGCGGTGATCATTACTCTCCTAAAGCCTGGTAAGCAACCAGAACTCTGCGAATCATATCGTCCTCTGTCCCTTTTAAATGTGGACTCCAAAATTCTAGCGAAACTCCTAGCTGAGCGATTGCAGCCCCTAATGACGAACTTGATCCTTCCGGATCAGGCGGGGTTCATCCCGACGCGAGCCACATCCCACAACACGAGAACGCTATTTGCACTATCTCACTACCTCAACCCCCAGACAAAAGCGGCTGCCGTCATGCTTGACGCAGCCAAAGCGTTCGACTCTATCGAATGGTCCTACATATTCACGATATTGCAGAGGATGGGATTTCCGGCACGGTATATCTCCTGGGTGTCTCTTCTGTATACGAGGCCAGTAGCAAGAGTGAGAGTAAATGGATATATGTCGGCACCTTTTGATATTGCGAGAGGGACTAGACAGGGGTGTCCGTTGTCGCCTTTAATATTTGCCTTGGCCCTGGAACCACTCGCGTGCATAATTAGACAGACACATAATCATTCAGCTCTGCATTTCCCCGGGAGGCCCCTACATATTTCGCTGTATGCGGATGACATGCTTCTCTATGTGCGGGACCCTGAACAGAATCTTAGCCCACTACTGCGTGAGTATGTGAAATTTGGACGCCATTGTGGGCTACAGATTAACTGGGAGAAATCACTAATTATCCCACTCACGGATTCCACCGCGCCGCATTCACCTGACTTTCCACTGGACTGGCAGACCGACCCCACGCGCTACCTGGGAATATGGTACAGCAGAGACCCCGAAGAAGTGATCAGGACAAACTATGGTAGGGTGATTGCAGAGCTGGAAGATAGAGTAGCAAGATGGATACAACTACCGTTGTCCTTGGCGGACAGAATTGCAATCGTCAAGATGAGTGTCCTCCCGAAGCTGTTGTATTTATTCAATAACATACCGATCACGCCGCCTAAAGCAATCTTTACGCACATAACATCCCTAGTACTCAAGCTTATATGGGCGGGTAAACAGGCACGCATAGACCTACACACATTAACGCTACCCTATGAAAGGGGGGGGTTTTGTGTGCCGGACTTTCGACTCTACTATCTGTGTGCACAGGCCCAATACGCGTCACACTGGTATCATACCACCCCGTATCTCACGCATACGGCGGTGGAAGAGGGTGATGCAGCACCGATTCCCTTGACGGCGATAATAACGCATAAACGCCCGCCGCTACACTCTAGAGATATCAACACGGTTGATACCACTGCACACGCATGGAGAACACTGGGGAGGATGACTCACAAGCTAC
The DNA here is from genome assembly GCF_964263255.1 of Lissotriton vulgaris. Classification (NCBI taxonomy): domain Eukaryota; kingdom Metazoa; phylum Chordata; class Amphibia; order Caudata; family Salamandridae; genus Lissotriton; species Lissotriton vulgaris. The sequence goes on from NC_141685.1 coordinate 875,578,747, forward strand.
CGTTATATGCCCCGGCACTCCCACTGCACTTCCACCCGAACATATCGGTGACTAACGAAAAAGTTGGGATGGACATACTGAAAAACATAGGAATAGACACATTTGGGGATCTATATCTCGAAGGGAATTTTCGCAAAGCCGATGATCTGACCTATGTAAGTAACCCAACACTACTTTTCAGATTCACACACTTTAGATTACAGAAGGCGATTCGGGAACTATACCCGAACTACCCAGTAGAACCGCCAACTTTGCAGTCACTACAATTCATAATAACTTCATCGAACACATCCCATCTGGTCTCCAGGTTATACAAGGTGGCACAAAGTGAACTTCCACACAACACTGACAGGGCCCTGCAGAGATGGAACGACTCGTTACCGGAAGCGCTTACAGAGCGTGAATGGTCTATTGCTTGCACGCTCCTCAAACTGCTCACTTCAAATGGAAACCTGCGTATCACACATCTCAAATACTTACATCAAACATACCATACACCGCAAAGGTTGCATAGATATGGGTTACGCGAGGATGCCAGGTGTAGGCGTTGTGGATACGATGGGGCGGATTTTGTCCATTTAGCTTGGTATTGTCAAAAGATAAACACGTATTGGGGTGCGATCACAGCCACTTTGAGTAAAATGGTGGGGATCGAGGTAGAGTGTACTATAAAAAATTGTCTATTAGGTCTCTTACCCAATGTTAGAGCGGGGAAGCGGAAGTTTTGTGCTGTAGCGCTATTACTTGCGAAACGACAAGTATCTAGGTGTTGGGAAGGGAAACAGGTCCCAGACACTAAGGCATGGCTAACGGACCTGACGTATTGTAAGGACACGCTGCTAACGTATGAAGAGGAATTGCCCAGAAGCTCACGTTCAAAGAACTATTGGTGTTATTTGACTGACTACCTATTGAGTATTGAGGGGGAAGCAGTGGAGGTATAGATTACCATTGCATTATTCGATTCGCCCTTGTTGCCACATGTCTAATAGGTCACCTACACTGCTCAACAGAATTAGCCAGTATTGAATGCACATACACCATGCTACACACGAAGGGTATCAGAGTGTAGAATTGCCCAGGAGTTCATAGGTTTACTGTTCTAAATGTTAAACAAAAAGGGGCTACACACCCCCCAAAAATGAAGTTGCATGTGAAGTAGCACTCAGCTGGCTCCGTATAATCAAGATATATTACTGTAGCGTTACTGGAGATACGCCGCTGGACCCCCGGGTTGCCAGCTGAAAGGCTGTGTTGTTAACTGATACTAAGATTCTGCAAATCGCGGCCGGCCCCAGGGTTGTAGGCCAAAGGCTGTGTTCAATATGCCTAAGTCACGACAATAAAGATTTTGTTGAACTTCAAAAAAAAAAAAAAAAAAAAACCCTGACACGGAGGGCTGGCTGGCAGGAGGGCCACGCAGATCGCATCACAGCTGTGGGGAGAGTGACGTCCGTAGACCAGGGTCGGTGGACTCATGTGGCTCCCCCGCAGTGGGCGGCATTGTAAATAAACAATTTTTAAAAAGTGAAAAATCAAAGGTTTTGAAAAATAGGAAGCTCAAAACGCTGCAGGAATCCTATACCTTCACAACAAACTAGTACTGCTGCTGTTACGATTATAATTACCTAACAATAAGGTGTTACGGAAACAGCATTACTATATTGCCATTAGTTGTCTCAGGATTTATAGTGAATACATTGTGGCACCAATGACTGAAATTTAAAGAAAAGCCAGAATGCGTTTGATAGGGATCCGCAAAGGAAGATTGCAGATCTCAAGGGCACTTGGTTCCACATTTCTGAACAAGGAAATGGGGATCTGATCACGCCAGGATTGCACAGCCATAAGGTGTCTTTGGAAGTATCTTTGTGATCTTGAAAATTAGATGCAAGATAGCATTAAACATACAGGCACTGCCATAAAGGAAATCACATATGATTATTTTTAACTCCAGAAGTTGCTTCATGCAGGTAACTCAAATTGTGCCAGAGTTCGCAACCAACCGCCACGTGGTGTGCCGGAAATTCGGGGGCAGGAATGTAGAAAAATATATATCTTCAGTGATGTACTGTAGATGGGAGTGTGCGCAAGGTGAGAAGATGAACAGTATGTTAAGAGTTTCATCTTTTGATGATATTAAAGAGATTACATCTTGGCAGTTGAGGTCTACGTCTATGCCACCACAGGGGGCATCCAGTCCCTAGAATTGAAAATCATAGGACCCAGATGAAAGGCTCACAGATCACTATCAAAAATCTAGGTTTTTAGTTTTTTTTAAAGATTGCGGCATTTAAGATGGTCCAAAGGTTAAAAGGAATTGAACTCCAGAGTTGGCTGGCCAAACACCAGAAAGCACATCCACCCAGGTAAGCCTTTTGATAGAATAAATCAATAGAAGGAGCCGGGATGCAGAGTGCAAGGACAACGGCACAGTGAATAAAACTGGATGGCATTGTGCACTAAGCAGAAAATCTTAAAACAGTTCTTGGGGTCGAGCGTGGGCACTGCATGCGCTGCTCTGACAGTGTATTCAGGTAGTGACTTGAAGTCCCCCCCCCCTTGCCGGCCATATTTTTCATTGCCTTGTGTCATTGTCCACAGTTAACTGTTGCTTTTAATTGGACAATAGGCTTAGTAGTCCCTCCTTAGTACCACCTTGTCTCATTTTGAAACCTCCAATGGTGACACCCCCTGTTAAGTGTGTTGTTACTCGGTAGGCTTTAATTACAGCCTTCAAGCTCTATTTTCTCCAAAAAAGTTATCCTGCCTGCTGTTGCAGGCAGGTCCCACTCTCCAACGCCTTTTTTTTTATAGCATAAACGCATTTGCAATGCAATAGGTCTCACATTTGCGAGAGTTTAAGCTATTGGCATTGTAAATGACAATGCCTTTTATGTATCTGTTTTACAAACAACACAAACAAAAGGCATTGTCATTTACAATGCCAATAGTTCAAACTCTCGTAAATGCGAGACCTATTGCATTGCAAATGCTTGTTTGTTTTGGGTGTCGACCACCATTTGGTGCCAGGTACGTCCCCAGTGTGCAGTCAGACGGCGCCCTGGAGATCGTTGTGCGTGGTAACGATCATCGGATTCTTTATTCTTTATTTTTCTGCTTCTGTTATTAGTTTGTAGTCCTGTAGATAATTATTGTAACTTGGTTCCCAGCCTGTTTGTATTCCTTGCAGGGGAGGCCAGGTGGGTCTCATGTGAATCCAGAAAATTCTTCAAGCTGCAAAACTTCTCCTACTGGTAAGTAACCATTCTGTTTTTGTGAGAAAATACCCTCTTTCTGCATGGTAGCTCCCACTATTTGCTGAACTGCTGATGTGCTTTGACTGAGCCATGGGCTTCTGCTAATCAGGTACCCAGAGCCTACGTCCTTTCCCTAAATCTGCATTTAAACCAAAACCCAATTGGCATCTCTGGCCACAGGTCAGCCCCTGCTAAATGGTCCCAAAGGTACCCAGTGCACTGTGACCAGGGAAGAACGCTAAGGGCCGCAGCACTTATTGTGCTACCCTTAGCGGTCCTGTACCCTAACACACACACACACACTGCCATTTCAGGCTGTGTGTCTTGGTGCAGAAGAAAAGTGAAGAGTAGACATGGCACAGAGCAAGAGCGTTCACATTAAAGTTGATAAAGGTATGTTAATAGAAGGATAACCTCGGGAGTTTGGGGCTTTGCATCATAGGAATATCGGGTGGGTTGATTTTCATGCCTATTTTAATACCAACATTGCCGAGCACAGGCAGCAAAATGACAGACTAAGGGACTCCTAGGACATTGTTTCGGTAACTTTCAAGTAACGGCTGCAGAGGGAAAATGCTGTTTTTGACTAAGTAATTTATGACATGGATTTAAAATGTTGTGATGTTATATTTTTTTTAACTAAAAGCATATTGTGCATGTTTCTATGGGTTGAGAGATGCAATTTATTGATATATTATCTTTCACTTATAGTGAAACCCCTGAAGAGCTCCCACAAGCTCAAAATGTATTGGGTAACATATGATTCACTTTTGAAGATGGTGTTTGTCCTTTGAAAATGCATGCCCAGAAAAAGGCTAGGATTAGCATATCTGTTCAAGACTTATTGTCTCACGTGCGATGTATCAATTGAAAAATAAATGAAGTTACAAGAAGATTTTGGAGCACATTGATTAACTAAGCAGTAGAAAATTTGGAAATCAGTATCAATTACTAATTCAAAGCTGTGCGCCCGTGCAAGGATCGCAAAACGTTCCGATTGATCTAAGGTTTCTACGTATGAGTGAACCAGGACGGAACACGCACTCTGGCTGCACACGCAGCGGTGGCTAAAACAACTACGTTAGACAAAAGTAAGGAGTACAAAGGTGTGCATACTAACTCTTTTTGATGACTGATTGGATTCTGCCCTAAATCACTTGTTGCACCCTTAAGAGCATAGTATAACACAGTCAAGTATTTACTTGAGATGCACATCTTCGTTCTCAGAAGGAACTTGGCTGTAATGAGTGACTTCATATTAAATCTATGAACTTGCAAAAGAAGCGCTGTGAACAAGAGTATCCATGTTTCATGCAAATTGCAATGTATCACACGCAATGACACCAGTCCGCATTTATCAAGAACAGTTTGCAAACAGCGTGTAGAATAACACCTTGAGGGAGGGCGGGGCAATTGTGAAAACGTCCGGGGGTGCTAGTTGCAGGGAATTGTTCGGTGTGTTTATGATTTGAGGGATTGGGTTGGCCAGTTTGGTCTAGCAAGGCCGCTAACGCATTATGGGATGGTAGTTAGGATGTGTGGACGCTATTGGCTGGCGGTGCATGATCGGTTCCAAAAGAGAGGAGGGGTTACTTCACACTGTTTAAAAGTTGAGTAGGATCAGGAAGGCAGGTTGCCGCAGCTTAGAAAAGAGCAAGAACGTTCACATTAAAGTTGATAAAGTGATGTTAATAGGAGGATAACCTCGGGAGTTTGGGGCTTTGCATCATAGGAATATCAGGTGGGTTGATTTTCCTGCCTGTTTTAATACCAACATTGAAGAGCACAGACAGCAAAATGACAGACTAAAATTAAAGGACTCCGACCCAACGGGTTCCTGTGCGAGTTCTTTAGGAAATACCACCTCCAGTTGGGGGCGCATTATAGGAGAGCACTGGATGCGGCCAAGAAGTGTGGCCGCTTGCCGGCAGATTGGAGGCATGCCGAAATAGTGGTCTTTTGTAAGCCAGGAAGGCCCCCCGAACGTCACGAGTCACATAGACCCATATCGCTTCTAAATGTTGAGGCGAACATATTGGCTAAGGCCCTCGCGCCAATCGCCTCCTTCCGTATATATCACTAACTTGGTCCATCCGGACCAAGCAGGATTTATGTTGCATAGAGCGATGAGACACAACATTAGGCGTGCTCAGGTGGCAGTGGAGATGATGCGGGCCACAGGAACCCAGGCGGCACTTCTACTGGCTGACATAGATAGAGCCTTTGACTCGTTGAGTTGGGTTTAGTTACATGCACTCCTGCCTCACCTGAATCTTGGACCCCAGTTTTTATCGTACTTACAGCTGCTGTATACTGACTTGACTGCTTCGGTGAGAGTGGCTGGGGCTGTATCCGGCGCCTTTCCTATCGGACGGGGCACCCGACAGGGGTGTCCCCTCTCGCCGTACCAGTTTGCCCTTGCCACGGAACCCTTGGCGGCGTGGGTGCGCGTAGACGTGCAGATGAGGGGCTTTGAATGGGAGGCCGGGGCATCAGACAGGATCCCGCTCTACGCTGATGACGTGCTTTTCTTCCTCACGGACCTCTTTAGGTCAGGACCGAGGGTCCTGGAAATTATGCGGGTGTTTGGGGAGGTATCGGGGCTCAATCTAAATGTGCGGAAGTCCACACTGTGGACACTGGGGGACAGTACAGAGCTGGGTGCCTGGGCATCGGCTTTGCAGGGGGCGACTGGGGGCCTTAAGTATCTTGGGGTGTTCCTGACGGACATACCTGGAGTCTCGTGGGAACGCAATGTCGTTCCTGTCTGGGACCGGGTCCGGTCGGAAATGAAAACATGATCTCGTATGCCCCTGAATCTCTATGGCAGCTCGGACGTTTTCAAAATGGTGGCCCTCCCTCGCTTACTCTATCAACTACAGAATCACCCCTACCCAATATCGCCGCAGTGGTTTCGTCAGGTCAATTCGGCACTAGGCCAGTTCCTCTGGGCCGGGGGTGCGGTGAGAGTGGCGCTCCGTACCTGTTTCCTCTCCACATATTGCGGCGGCTTGGCATCTTCGGATGTCCTGTCCTATTATCAGGCGTCCCACTTGTTGGTATTGAATGAGTGGTGGTATGGGGATCGGGGAGATCCAGCTTACGCCCTAGAGAGGTATCTGATGGAGCCGAACACCCTACATACATTATTGTACTCAGCTGTGAAGAGGAAGAGGCTCCCGGTGGTCACACAGGTGGTCTTCCAGATCTGGCGACAGGCGCTTCACCGCATGGGATGGTGGAACAGACTGACCGAGGAGACTCCATTGTGGCAGAACGGTAGTTTACCGGCTCTGGCGTCCTTACAGGGGTTCCGCAGCTGGGACGCGATAGGGATCTCCACGTTGGGCCATGTAATGAAAGACACGGCCCTGAAATCATTCCAAGAGCTGAGGGACGAATATAGTATGCCCCAAACCCAGTTCTTTAAATACTTGCAGTTCCGACATGCCATCTCCCCTGCCCTGGAGGGACTAGATTCCTTACCTGAATTCAGCCCTCTGGAAGCTAAGGTATTAATGGGTGAATTGGAGGATAAGAAAATATCCCGCATCTACCAATCATTGGTTACACATTGTTCCACCTCCCTTGATAAGCTGCGGACCACAAGGGAGGGAGATGTGGGAGAGCTAGAAGGAGGATTGGAGGGAGGCCCTTGCTGCTCCTAGAGGTGCGGCCGTTGCCGTACGATTACGATTCATCCAATTTAAATATCTACATAGAGCTTACTATACTAGAGAGGCTGTGGCGAGCGGGTTTGATTGCGTCCCCTGAATGTCTGACATGTGGTCGGGAGGTGGGCACCTTCCTACATACAGTATGGTCCTGTGGAGCACTGGAGAGATTCTGGATGTGTTTGGGACTGTTTGGCTGAAGTATTGGGTTGGGAGCTCCCCCGTACACCGCAGCTGGGCCTTCTCCATGTCATGGAACAAGTTGGTGGTAACATCTATAAACGACACTTACTGCTCCTTGGCCTTACCGTGGCCAAGAGGGATGTGGCCCGTGCCTGGAAGGACCCTAGGCCCCCCCCGGTGGGAGAGTGGAAAAAGGGATTACATTACTGGACGGGGCTAGAGCGTCCAGTGTTTGAGGCCCGAGGTTGCCCCAGTAAGTACTACAAAATATGGAAGAGATGGGCGAAGTACAGGGGATTTTGGCTGGAGCCACCAGCACAGCGCGATGTGGATGCAGGACAGATGCTTTAAGAACCTGGGTGAGGGAGAGTACGCATTACCTGTTTCATAGTTATTTTCTTTCTTGGACCTGTGAGGACATCGTGCAAGGGGTTAGAGTGGGATCCGGGAGGGGTAGTTAATACGGGGCAGGGGGGTGGGAGAGTTGTAGTAATTATGCTGCTTTGAACTACTGTATTGATTGCTATTCTGTGCATTTTGATTATATGCTCACAGCCCCTCCGGTGTTCGGAGTACTGTGGTTTACTTGCAATCTCTCTCAAGAAAACAATAAAAATGTTGTTCTGAAAAAAAAAATTAAAGGACTCCGAGGACATTGTTTAGGTAACTTTCAAGTTACGGTTGCAGAGTGAAAACGCTGGTTTTTAACTAAGTGTAATTTATGACATGGATTTAAAATGTTGTGATGTTATATTTTTTACCTAAAAGCATATTGTGCATGTTTCTATGGTTTGAGAGATGCAATTTATTGATATATGTTCTTTCACTTATAGTGAAACCCCTGAAGAAGAGCTCCCACAAGCTCAAAATGCATTGGGTAACATAGGATTCACTTTTGAAGATGGTGTTTGTCTTTTGAAAATACATGCCAGGAAAAAGGCTTGGATTAGCATATCTGAGGCACAAGAGGCAGTTCAAGACTTATTGTCTCACATGTGATGTATCAATTGAAAAATAAATTAAGTTGGGGGGGGGGGGGGGTCTGTAAATGAGGGTGCTTAGGAGGGTGGTGTTAGGGTTGGTGTGGATCTGGAAGTGCAGGTGTTCAGCGGTGCTGAGGGTGTCGTTGACTTGTGTTGAGATTGAGGGTTTTTCTTTTGACAATGGTAATTATTCTTCCTATTCCGTTGGGCTGGTTTTTGCGGGTGATCTTGTAGCCTTCCGGGATGGCTATGGCAATGTCAGTACAGCGACTCCATCACCGACTTCATAAGCACACACGCCCTCACCTCCACGAACTACATCCTCCTCAGGGACCGGAACTTCCACCTCGAGAACAACAACGCCAACTCCTCCACCCTGGTCGACAACCTCGGACTCCAACAACTCATCACACTCACTCTGCCAGTCATCCTCCTGGACCTGTCAGCCGCTTTCAATACAGTCTGCTACCGCACAGCAAGAGCACGCCTCGACGCCAGAAACTAATAGAAGGCCCTGGACTGGACCACCTCTTTCCTCACTGGGAGAACCCAGAGCGTCCGCCTTCCCTCCTTCCGCTCCGAAGCCACAGAGATAATCTGCGGCGTACCCCAAGGCTCATCCCTCAGCCCAACGTTCTACATAGCACCGGACCACTTTACCTCAAAAGCCGACTCAGTCGCTAAACCCCCGCCCGCCAGCTCCGCAGACCGCGCCCTCGCCACCCGCATTCGAAGAGTGACCGCCGGCAGCAGATAATTCTTCCACCTCGCCGCCAAGACGTGGAACACCCTCCCCATCCGCCTACAGCAGACCGAAGACCTCCTGAACTTCAGGAGACTCCTCAAGACCTGGCTCTTTGAACAGTAGCAGCGTTCGCCCCCCCCCCCCCCCACCTCCCATTCCATGCTGTGGAGCTACGGTGCAGGGTTGAGTTGAGCCCCCTGTATGCGCATGCTCTGTAGAAACATCTAATTCTTCAATGTTCCTCTTCTTACGCCGACTTCTGTCTCTACTTGTCCTCGTTGTCTTCTCCTGTGATATTTGATAGTTTTGATTTTTCGTCAATTCTCCTCTCCAAAGTTTTGGAGCTAATTCACTGTTGATCCGGGCCCAACGGCGGAAAAAATAATCTTAAAATGGCGACCAAAGGTGGGAGCTTCCGGAGGAAGCGCGTCAACCTCACGAAGGACACGAAATGGTGGAATGTCGACGCCCACCAGGGTCACGGAAAAAAAAGATTAAATACTACAATTCCGGACCCAACCACTGACTGTTGTTTTAAGTGCCTCCCATCTTATTAAGTCCGTGGTATCCCCTTTTTTGTTATGAGTAAGATAGTCAGTAATGGCAGTTTCTATGGCAGCCCGGTTTGCTTCCTTTTTTAGGACCGCGTTATCTGTGAAACAGCATGTTATTCAGAACATAAGATGTGCAGGGCATTATATCCCTAACAGAGGTGAGGCTAAGGGACCACTATGTGTATAAACGGACGTGCATGCACACACAGAGCGCCGTCTTTGCTACCAGAGTTTAGAACGTTGCTGCAAGAATACAGAGACAGGAGAGGAAGAGGGAGCAAAAACAAGAATAAAGACAAGAAAAAAAAAATCACAAATAGTAACGGAACCAAGAACACTACCCCACCCACAACCCAAACCCACCCACCCCACCCAAAAAGTACACTAGGAACATGGCGACCAGGGAGAAGCAAAAACGCCAGCTTCTGCCCTCCGTGGCGAATACAAAATAACCTGCTTACAGATGCTTAAATTACAATTTGAACATAAACAGACATTATGAACATATCAAAAGCACATCGCCTCATAACAGCGACTGTAACTAGCAAATCAAACATATTTGCAGCAGAACAAACATAAGGCACTGGTTACAACCCCTCCAGCCTTCTATCAGCACCAGCTTAATATGAAAAATGTTGTGCTGTCTGACTAAACTAAACCAAGCATGTGGTCCCAGGTGAGACATTAAGTTTGACTTGTGTGAGAAGCGGACAGATCTGATACTAGGCTTGCAGTGCATCACCAGGAGGCCAACTACACATACAGCAGATGAGGGAACATAAATGCCGGCTATATAGCATTGTGGGTTACTGTGACAAACAGTGTATGGCTACGTTACCGTCCCCTACATACTTTGAACGCCCATCATGTCTAAAAAGTGCCTGAAAGTTAACAACATGACTAGCGGTCAAGTCTCGTGCAAGTATACATTATAAGACAGTTTCATAGGAACGCAGACACATGGTGAATAAGAAAAAGTTTGTCCTACCACACCGCCAACCATGTCTGCAACATAAGACAATGAAGTCAATGAATATGAGAATGCTTCTTGGGTTATGAGCCAGGCAACGAACCCCAAGACCATCGCGAGATCAAGCCAAGATCAACTGTCATCTTGTGGTGATCAATCAGGCAAAAAGGAAAGTCAGGCTGATTATGGTGGGATCATGTACGTGCAGTATGAGTCACAAGAACTATTTGCCATCTCCTTGAGCATTCGCTGCAGCAGCAGTTTCCATCGTAGAGTCCTCAGGGCCATCGAGAAATTTCTTCAGGTGTGATGGATCCGTGAATATTTGCAGTACTCCTTGAATTGTTACTCGATAGCGTGCAGGGCCTACAAAGCCATATTGATATTCGAGCTGACGAAGCCGTGGACTAAGGGCAAAGAAATTTTTCCACAAGTTGACAGTCTCTTTGCAGTAATCCTGGGAGATGTACACTTTATTGGTGTTCCATAGGATGTGATTATGCTTACGCATGAACGCTAAGATTTGCTCCACATGCTGATACCGGAGAGGTTTACAAACAATCGATCTAGGGCCCCTTTGTTGGTGTGTGATACGGGTAGGAACCCTTTGAGCACGATCAAACTCCAACGGAGTGCCGAAGGAGAGGTTGGTGGCTTGAGGAAACCAGGACTCCAGAAAAGGTATGCATGATCCATCTTTACCTTCCGCCCCTTCCGGGATACCAAAGATATGCAAATTTCCCCTTTGGCTCCGGTCTTCCAATTCCGAGAGGCGCCGTGACAGTGATGATGTAGATAGGGAAAGATCTTTAAGAGATTTGTTCACCTTTACTTCCGAGTCCTCCAGGTGGCTGATCCTGCATGCAGTCTCAGAAAGTCTTACATTGGTATCTTTAATATCTTGCCTCACCTCCGCAATTTCTTCCCTGGTAGATTTCGCGATTTCGTGTACTTCAGCAAGTTTGAGAAGTATTGTGTCCAGCGTCGCGTTCATGTCAAGCGCTCCCTTAGTTGGGGAGATTGGATTCGGCGGTTCGGCCTTAAGCCTTTTAAGATTTTTGGCTTCCTTTTCCCCCATGGTTAGGGACTGATCTGTAATAGCACGAGGTACCCAGGAGTGGCGCCAGTCAGTGGTAGCACAGAGGCAGGACTTAGTGTGTTGTGTAATTGTTGGACAATTACGGTATCAGCAAGCTTAGTATTGTTATCGCCTGTGTAGGAGCATCCTAGATATTGAAACAGTATTGATGTTTATACAGCAGTGACCCTGTGCTATGGGACCGACAACCAAATTTCACAACGTCGCAATTATCACCACAACCAGGGATACAGCACAACATCCAAGGGGTGTTCCTATGTAGATCTTGCTGTAGTTGAATGTACACTGCCCCGTCAGTTAAATGAATAAGTGAAAAACAGCATTAAGGACATCATCAAACACTGGCAGTTGAAAATGTCCCAAACGTCGGCCATCTTGGGGTAAGGTAATGTCAATAATGAAACTCCTTCATTTCTGAAACATCTGGGCACACAGGGCATTAAGCAAATAGTAACTAAGGCAGCTTGGCAGCGAGGCAGGCAGATAATGAGCAAGAGCAATCAATTGGGGGCACTGGAGAAGCCTTGAGACCACGGCAAATTTCCTCTGTGGAGGTACGAGGGGTAAATGCACCGATGAGGTAGTGGTCGCCAGCGTGCATTTAAACAGATACAACCGCTATTACATTTAATCAAGGATCACTGCGCAGTTGGTGTGCCCTCTCAGACGGGCTTCACAGCATTGGGGGCAAGCGCAGCGGGAGCGGGCCGATGTGGAGCCGGGCGGCCGCCATTTTGTTGGCAGCTATACGCTGTACCTGTGGGTGAAGGCCAAACTCCGAGGAAGCTTCCTCTTTCCATTTAGCTGCGCTTTTATTATGCCCGATAGCGCGGATCAGCAGTAGGGATCACGTCTTGCGGCCATTCAAAGAGTCTCGAGGAGGTGAGCCACTAAATCAACAACGCGGGCAGAGCCCCGCTCCGGACTTCATGCGGCCGCAGCAGTCGGTTCACAGTTCAGCCTGTCTGTAGCGCTATCCGGTTGCCAGATGTCTCTGTCAAGCTCCTGATACGTTCCGCCACCTCACCGCACCATCGGGGGTAGTAGAAATCGCAGGGAATCACCGATAATGCGTTTAAGCTCGGCGCCACAGGAGGAGAGAAAGCCTCAGGCGGCCATCTTCTCCGGCATCCAAAATGAACATATTCTATCGCTCCCTTTTGAATCATGAAAACAATTTCTAACTGCAAGAGGTGCAAATGTTTGTGAGTCATTGGTTGAAGAGGGGGTGTTTGTATGAATTCTAGGGAATGGACGAATTGTACCAGGTCTAAAACCCAGCGATCCATTGTAACTTGTTTCCACTTTTGAAGAAAGTGGGAGATTTTGCCCTCTATCTTGGGTGGAGGTGAAAAATTAGTAACCGGCAGTAGTGGGATGTCACCGTCAAGTAGACTCTTTCTGTCCTTCTGTTTTCCCACAAAAGGAGGACTTGTTGTAGGCAGTTCCAGGTTGTTGCCTCTGGGCAAACTGTGTTCTGTATAGTTGATTTGAGGAGGTATAGACTGAATACTGGTATTGTTGGTAGCTTCCCCGGTAGCATGGTTGACCTTTGCCTCGAGCACCACGAAAGGGCATTCTTTTGTATTGAAGGGTGCCAAAAGCTATAGCCGTATCCTTGTCTTTTTTGATTCCCTGAAGGGCTTCATCGATATGCTTCCTTAACAGTTCCTCACCATCATTTTTTTTGTTTAACTTTGTTTTTATTGATTTTACAACAATTTGTATTTCACAGTATAGCAATATATTTTCCTTGTTTGGTCCTCAGTAGTAATACAAGACAGATCATGGAATTATAAAAATAAATCCTGCCATTACAACCCGCAATTCAACAATTCCTCAACGTCATAGGGCATAACTAAAATCTTGGTTTGTACTTCTGGCCTAAATGTTGTGGCATTTAGCCGTCCCTGGTGCCTCAAGACTGCAGCCCCGGCCAGTTAACGGAACCCGGTGGAAGCAGGTCCATCGCACAAATCAATTATTTCCGAAGCGGAGCGTTCACCTTCCAGTAGAATATTTTTTGCCTCATCTTTGACATCTGATGGGAGATTGTTGATGTTAGGAGCGATATCTGACCACATTTGCCTATTGTAACGGCCCAATAGAACTAAGGAATTAAACATTAACAGTTAACGCAGACATAGTTGAAAACGTTTGCCAATGTTGTCTAGTCTCCTACCCTCCTTGCACAGAAGTGCTGATAACAGCTGAGGGGTTCATAGATCTGCGTTGTCCCCCCTGAGAAACCACTGGATCAGGGCTTGGATGACGGGTGAGGTAAACAGGTGCTTCATCAAGAGCCTTCTGTTTCTTGTCAAGTCTTGTCACTGTTGCTGGATTCCGCATTATTTTGACTCCTTGATCTCAAATATGTACAACAATGGGCATTGATCTAATACATTTCTTGAAATGTTGCTTGAAATCAGTAAACAATCCTGTTGATGAACAGGCATCAGAAGCTTGAAACGCCTAGCTGCTCCCTCCAAGAGGTTATGAAACCCCCTATGTCCTCTGGCAGCGAGTCAGTCTGTGGTGGAGATGGAGACGCTGGTTGTGGGATAATATAATCATACCATTCGTCTTGTTGTGGTTTACGTCTCATATTTCCCCTTCTTCCTGCTGATCCTCTTCCTCTTCATCCCTGGTTGGAAGCTGTTGTACAGGTACTCGAGGAAGAGCTGAGGGCTGACTTTGCACTAGATGAAGTGGAGGAGGTGCAGGAGACGGGGTCAACGGATGAAATCTCTTTATAATCCGCCAACAAATTGTAAGTCTGTAACAAGGGTGGAAGGTAGGCATACCATCTCTAGTTGCAATTGATGTTGACATCATTGATCAGGATAGGAAAATAGTAGGTCATAATATTCTATATCATCAGAGTCTTCTGGATATTTTACATTCAGCTCTGAATTACTTTACGTAGCTCAAACCATGCTGTCCTCGTCATAACCATCCTCATTATCCAAAAGATGAGCTGGTAACAGAGGTTGTACTCTTCTTGGTGAAGTTAGTAAAGGTGTCAGCTTCTCCCGCCGAAATTTTGGTTGAAAAAGCAATTTTCCTCTTCCAGAACGAATAGTTTCTTACCGGTCGGTGTAGTTTTGCAGCTTGAGGATCTTTCTGGATTCACTATGCTGTGCATTATTCCGCGGTCAAGTGGTTGGGTCCGGAATCACAGTCTTTTCTTTGTTTTTTTTGTAGCCCAGGTGGGCGTCGACGTCCCACCTTTTGGTGTCCTTCCTGTGAGGTCGGAACGCTTCCTGCGGAAGCTCCCACCCTTGGGTGCCATCTTCGGATTCTTTTTTCTCGTTTTGTGTTCTGTTTCCGAATCTATGGCAATGTTCAAGTAAGTGATTCACCGCTTTGACCTCCAGGGTGTCTGTTTCAGTCTTGTCTTTGTTTTTACCACCTTTCTCTCCAGCCTCATCTTTCTGGCGAAGGTGGGTGGGTTCGCTAGTGAATCCAGAAAGATCTTCAAGCTGAAAAACTACACCGACAGGTAAGAAACTATTCGTTTTGCAGCGTGAATCTTTCTGGATTCACTATGCTGTGCATAGACTTTGTAGCGGTTTATTATATTTGTGGCGGATAGGTGGAAGATGAGCATTGGGTGTTGAATATGAGCTGAAGCACTGTCTGTCCAACTTGTGCTTCCTTGTTCCTTTGTATGTCCACACATTAGTGCTTCGTGAACGTGTGAACTGAAAGCCCATGTTGCCACCAGGCATATGTCCTGAATGGGTGAGTTAGCCAGGAATGCTATCGTGGCTCCTTTCTTCCTGGTAGAGCGGGCTCGTGTCACCTCTGCCAGCTCCTGTCCTGCTTGCTTATGGCACAACTGTATTGTTTGTGCGATTCACCGTGCAATGGTTCCTTTCGTTACTGGTTTCCCCATGAAACCAGTTTGCGAAGGACACAAAAAACTGCTTTGTTTTCCTGTGTCCCTTAGTTCTCTCTATGTAGTGCATGACTGCCCTTCTGGCGTCCAGCGTGTGCAGTGCTCTTTCTGCGCCTGTGGCTGGTTTCTGGAAGAAACTTGGTATTTGTATTGTCTGATTGATGTGGAACCTTGACACCACCTCCGGCATAAAGTGTGGGTCCGTTCTCATCACCACCCTATCATTATGTATCTGGATGTAGGATTCTTGCAGCGTTAGCGCCTGTAGTTCACTCAACCTGCTCAGCGAGGTGATTGCCACTAAGAATGCTGTTTTCATTGTTAGCATTTGTAGTGAGGCCTTATGAATTGGTTCAAAAGGCTCTTTCATGAGTTCTGTCAGGACTAAATTAAGGTTCCATGCCGGTGGTGGCACCCTCTTTGGTGGTGCGATTTTTTTTGCTCCTTCCAGGAATCTCTTTACTATCTGTGATGTGAAGAAACTCTTGCCGGTTTCTCCTCTTGTGTAAGCGACTATCGCCGCCAAGTGTACCCTTAGTGAGGATGGGCTCAAGATTTCCTCGAGCAGGTGCGTGAGGTACTTTAGCACTGTTGAGTCCTTCGGCATCTTCTTGTGCAGCTTTTCCTTTCTGCACCATAGTGTGAACCTCTTCCACTTTGACACATAGCACTTACGTGTGCTGGGTCTTCTTGCTTCACGTAGTACCCCCACAGGGTGCTCTCTGGTAATTTCAGATGAGCAAACTATGTCCTCAGGAGCCATGCTACTATGCTGAGGCTCTCTGGCTCTGGGTGCAGCACCTCTCAGTCTTACATGGAGAGTAGGTCTTTCGTCTCCCGATTCGGTGGGGTGCATTCTGTGTCATCTCCATTATCTGTGAGTATCAGGTCTGCCTGGCCCACTGCGGTGCGACCAGTATCAGTCCTGTTGCTGGTTCTGCACTTGTTGAGTACTTGCTGTATCAGAGGGATCGGCGGAAAAGCGTAAGCAAATGTCTTCGACCAGCTTATCCATAGGGCATTCCCCAGGGACCCTTCCCCTGATTGCCTGGATGCGACGTTTTGGCATTTTGGCGTGTTGCAAACAGGTCTATTGACGCTGTTCCCCACTTGCCGAACAGCTTCTCTGTTTCCTGTGGATTGAGCTCCCACTCGTGGGATGCCGAGGTCTGTCTGCTGAGCCAGTCTGCTTCTACATTGTCCTTCCCTTGTAGGTGTATGGCTAGCAGGTCTATCTTGAGCGGGATGGCCCATCTCCAAATTTCTTGCGCTAATTTTGAAAGCGGGGCTGATTGTGTCCCTCCCTGCTTGTTTATGTAGAACATCGCTGTTGTGTTGTCTGTCTGGATCAACACTTTCTGGTTGTACGTCTGGAATGCCTTCATTGCGAGGAAGACGGTCTTCAACTCCAGGTAGTTGATGTTTTTTACCGCATATGCTGGTGTCCACAGATCCCTCACTGAGTTTTTCCATGTGAGCGCCCCATCCCTTCTGAGATGAGTCTGTGGTGATGGTCACCGTTGGTGGTGACAGAGGCTTCCCCTTCTCATGTTCCCCATGTTCCACCATGCTATCTCTTCTTGCACTGAGTGCGTTACAACCACTAGATCTTCCCAATGACCTGTAGCTTGTGACCATTGTTCCTGTAGCCATTCTTGGAAAGGTCTCATGTGCAGGCGTACATTTGGCACTAGATGTATGCATGACGCCATCATGCCAATGATTTTGCTCGCCGTCCTCACTGTCAGAGCTCGCCCCTTCTGGTAGAGTTGAGTCTCCTTTAGCAGCGCTAGCGCGCTCTTCTCGCTGGGGAACACCTTGTTCTGTAAGGTGTCGATCTGTGCTCCCAGGAAGATTGTCTTGTATGAACTTGCTTTTACTAGCCAGTTGTCCAGGTGAGGGTATACGTGTATCCCCTCCCTTCTTAGGTGTGCTGCGAGGCACTTTGTGAAGACCCTTGGCGCCGATTTTAGTCCGAACGCCAAGGTTGTGAACTGGTAGTGGTCCTTGTTGATGATAAATCTGAGTAGATACGTGTGCCCCCTGTTCATTGGGATGTGCCGGTAGGCATCTTTGAGGTCTATGGTGACCATGAAGTCTCCGCCTTGTAATTGAGGGAGTACCTCTTGTAGGGACGTCATCTTGAATTTTTGCGTGCTTATGTACTTGTTTAAGAACCTTAGGTCCAGGATGGGTCTCATTGTCTCGTCTACCTTTGGTACCAGAAGTAGGTTGAGTACACTCCCCTGTTCCTTTCCTTGTAAGGTACTGGTTCGATGGCCTGTTTTTGCATGAGTTCTTTTTCTTCCTTCTGAAGTAGTTCTAGCTCTTTCCTTGCTAGCGCCCTTCTTTTCGGCTTTCTGTTTGGTGGTCTCCTTTCCAACTCTATGCAGTACCCGAACTGTATGATGTTGAGTACCCACTTGTCTGTTGTTATTTTCTTCCACTACTTGGGAGAAAAGGTTTATGCTTCCTCCCACCGGTGTTACACGATCGCAGGTGTTTAGCTTGTGTACCCCCTTGTATCTGTGCTCCACCCTGGGAGTTTTTGCATGGGTGGGCACTTGTCGCGGGACAAAGTCACTAAGAGGCGGGTTGTTGATCCCCTCTTCTATTTTGTCCACATCCATTCCCTCTACCGCGAAAGGACTGGCCCCTTTGTTGGTACTGCCAAGGTTGTTTTTGTTGCCCCTGCTGTGTCAGGGTGTCGGACTGGTGGGACTGCTGAAACGTCTGGTGCATTGTTCCTGGCTGGTTTCCTCCCCTCAGGTCTTCGTGACGGGGTGCCCCTCTTTGTTCCTCTGAATTGCACGGCCCCCATGGATCTTGCAGTCTTGTTATCTTTCTTCAGTTGGGTGAGCTTCTCATCCACTGGAGCACCGAACAGTGTCTCTCCGTTGAACGGGGTGTTCAGGATGCTGTGCTGCACTTCCGGCTTCAATCCTGAAATCCTGAGCCAGGCTTGCCTTTTTTATTTATTTATTTATAAAGTTTTATATAGAGCGAACTTGACCCAAGAGGGTATCAGAGCGCTTTACATTTAGGATTGTTGCATTACAAGTTACATCAGATACAAGAGCATAGTAAGGTACAATACACATGAACAATGATCAATATTTCGTAGGAGGGAGGTTAGGAAGGAGTAATAGCGGGGAGACGAGGAGGAACAATGCCCTATGTCCGGCTGGGTAGGTGACGGTCAAGGGGGAAACCAAGGCCAATCTCCTCATTAGTTGGCAAGCAGCTCCACTGGTCATCAGCCATGTTGCACAGGTCTCAGTGTTAAGGAAAAAATATTTTTTAACGAGGTTGAGACAATTTGTAGGAAAGGAGGGGAGGAAGGAGCCATAGCAGAGAGACGAGGAAGAACTGTGTCCAATGTCCGGAAAGACAAATAGAGAGGGAAAGGGGAGAGGTGGAGTGAGAAGGGAGAGGACGACGGGGAAGATGGAAAAGAGATAAAGGGAAAGTCAGCCCAAAGACTGCTCCTCTGTAGCGCTCTAGGAAGCTCCAACGGGCATCGGTCCGACAGCTGGAAAGAAAGGCGACGAGGAGAAAGCAGAATGCCAGAAATACAAAGGAGGGGGGATTTGGGCGAGATAGGGAGAAGGGGAGAAACTGTGCCCAAGGCCCAGCTGGGCAGGTGACGGTCAGGGGATGAACCAAGGCCGATCTACTCATTAGCTGAACATAGCAGCTCCACCGGGCGTCGGTCAATAAGCTCGGACTCCGCTGTCAGGGTAGAGATCATGTGTACTCCGGGCTAGACAAGTAGAGAGGGAAGGTGGAGAGGGGGAGTGAGAAGGGAGAGGACGAGGGGGAAGACGGAAAAGAGATAAAGGGAAAGTCAGCCCACAGAATGAGTGGGTAAGTGACAGCCCGGGAGATAATCCAAAGCAGAGAGACGAGGAAGAACTGTGTCAAATGTCCGGAAAGACAAATAGAGAGGGAAAGAGGAGAGGTGGAGTGAGAAGGGAGAGGACGACGGGGAAGATGGAAAAGAGATAAAGGGAAAGTCAGCCCAAAGACTGCTCCTCTGTAGCGCTCTAGGAAGCTCCAACGGGCATCGGTCCGACAGCTGGAAAGAAAGGCGACGAGGAGAAAGCAGAATGCCAGAAATACAAAGGAGGGGGGAGATGGGGAGAAACTGTGCCCAAGGCCCGGCTGGGCAGGTGACGGTCAGAGGATGAACCAAGGCCGATCTCATTAGCTGAACATAGCAGCTCCACCGGGTGTTGGACAATGAGCTCGGACTCCGCGGTCAGGGTAGAGATCATGTGTACTCCGGGCGAGACAAGTAGAGAGGGCAGGAGAAGAGGGGGAGTGAGAAGGGAGTGGACGAGGGGGAAGATGGAATAAGAGATAAAAGGGAAAGTCGGCCAAAAGACCGGAAGGGTAGGTGACGGCCAGGGAGGAAATCAAAAGCAACTCTCCCCTATAGCCTATCTAGGAAGCTTCAACGGGCATAGGAATGAAAGATGGAAAGAAAGGAGACAGGGAAAAGGCAGAACAGCAGAAATACGCAGAGGGGGGAGGGCGAGACAGGGAGAAGGGGAGAAAACTCTGTCCAGTGTCCGGCTGGGCAGGTGACGGTCAGGGGATGAACCAAGGTCGATCTCCTCATTTAACTGAACCGAGCAGCTCCACCGGACGTTAGACAAAATGCTCAAACTCCGCTGTCCACTGCAAGAGATACACACATCTCCTTCTGAACACCAAATTGTTGCTCTTTCAGTACTTTTGACCTTAACTTAAGGTCCAGCCTCATGCAGATTTGAAAGATAGAGAGTTTTTGCTATAGTCATATCAATCTGTCTTGTCTCTAAAACCCTTACCCATTGGATGTATTACCTTGTGTTCGTGGATTTTAACAATAAGCAGCTCAAGCAACCACAAGAAGTGCCAAAGGCTGCCACAGAGAGCTTTAAGGTTTTGTGGAAGCTCAGCTGGATCACATCATGCCTCCATTTCTTTTCCACCAAAATTACATGAGATGTGATGCTCAGATTTTGGCACCAAAGAAAGTGCCTTCTTTCTGTGATGCCCATCATCATGAGTCTGCTGGCCGTGTCAGACCCGTCCAAGGCAGTCTTGAGGCAAAATTTTGCCACATTCTTTCCTTCTTCTACAAGATTTGTAGCCCTTTGCTGGTGTTCTTCAGGGAGGTGTTTTAGTAACTGGCCCAGTTCGTCTAAGATCTGGTACTGGTGCCTGTTCAACAGTGCGTTGGAATTTGCCATGCGCCAGTGCATTGCGGCATTCCGTTCGACCTTTCTCCTTGTCAGGTCCATCCTTCTGCTTTCCTTGTCCGGGGGTGGGCCTGAGGTTGTTGGTACCTTAGCTCTCCTCCTTGCCGTAGCTGTAATGATGGAGTCCGCCGTGACTGATCCCTGAATGTAGGGCGGGTCCTTGGAGGAATGTTTGTACTTCTTCTCCGTCCTGGGTGTGATGACTTCACAAGTTGCAGGCTCCTTGAAAGCCTCCCTCCTCTGTGCCTTGACGCCGTCGAGCATTGGCAGGTACTGGCTCCTAGTCTGTGTTGGGAGCAGTGTTTCTAGGAGGAAATCTGCCTTCTGCTTTTCCTCATCGAGTTTTATCCCGAAGGCTGCTGCTGCGTTCCTGATGACTGTGTTGTAAACCCTAATGTCATCAGGCAGCGAGGGCCTCGAAAAGGTACGTGTCCACGCTATCCTCCGGACTCTCGGTGTCAAGATCTTGCCACTCTATGTCCTGTGTCTCAGAGGATGCCGAGCCCAGGATTGTCCTCTGGTCGTAATCATCTTTCTCCTCGTAGTAGGAGGCTTCTTCTTCTGGATCTTCCAGCACCTCCGGGCTTCCCGACTGTCCTTCGACGTCGTAGTCCTCTTCTATGGCTATCTCGACAACCTGTGGTCTTGGTTTCGTCTGGATTAAGAAGTCCTTCATCCTGGCATGAATTCTTTTTTGCGCTGCAGGATGTTGTCCATTTCGGGCTCGTGCCGTCTTTCTTTTCTATTTCGGCGCCACGTTCGGCATCGAATGGATCGGCCGCTCTCTTCGGCTGATTGGTCGGCATTGAGGCGACTTTCGGCGCAGAGCTGGCTTTCAGCGCAGAGCTGGCTTTCAGCGCAGAGCTGGCTTTCAGCGCAGAGCTGGCTTTCGGGTCCTCCTTTTTCGGTGTCAAACTTTCCTTCTCGGGGACGTTTTTCGGCGAATTTTGTTGTTCTCCAGCTTTTGGTGCCTGGGAGTCCCTCTCTGAGGATCCGCTGGGCCGGTTTATAGCTGCGGACGCCGAAGAGATCGGTGTCGGCGCTTTCGAGGACTTGCCCTCGTTTGAGAGTCTGGGTCAGACTGTCGAGTGTCTTTAGGGGCTTTAGGGGCCGTCGAGTCTCCTACCTTTTTAAGAGTCTTTTTATCGGTCTCTACGACCGTGTAGCCGTCGTCTTCTCCGGGGACGTGGTCTTCTTCGTCTGTTGAGAGCCCCAGGTCTCGAAGGGATGGTGGCTGGCCCTTGCCCTGCATGCTGGCGTTGTCCATCCTCTGTCTCGCTCTTACTCGAAGAGTCTTCGGTGTGAAGGCGGAGCAGGCGTTGCAGTTCTTGCTCTTGTGGTCGACCGGTAGGCAGAGGTTGCAAACCGGGTGCTGGTCCTTCTGCGCGTACTTGTGGAGGCAGTTACGGCAGAATTTGAATGGTGTGTTTATCTCCTGCGTTCAGGGGGACCCCTGAGCGCGCATTCTTCGATGGACGTCGAAGTTCTGGAAGTTCTCCTGTTCCTCCGTCGTCCTCTTCGATGGTGTAGTCTCTCGTCGTCTTTTCCAATCTTTTTTCATCCAAAAAAGGCTTTTGGTGTCTTTCCTCTCCAAAAATGTCTGGAGCCCTCTCAGGAACGATCCAGACCCAACCGCGGAAAAAAGAATCTGAAGATGGCGCCCAAGGGTGGGAGCTTCCGCAGGAAGTGTGCCGACGTCATAGGAAGGACACCAAAAGGTGGGACGTCAACGCCCACCTGGGCTACAAAAATACCCCAAAAAAACCAAAGAAAAGACTACGATTCCGGACCCAACCACTAGACCGTGGAATAATGCACAGCATAGTGAATCCAGAAAGATTCACGCTGCAAAACTAGGGGTCGTCGACATAGTAGTCGTCACCAGAATACACATCTTCGACAAAGCCGTTGACGGACGACAGTAACACCCTTGTCGAAAAAACTCCCAATGGCGATGCATCCCTCACCAACAAGGCAGTCCACGAAGAAATGGGGGGAATCGTCGACAAGAGATAAGTTGACGGTAAAGCACAAGTTACTTGCCTTTGGTAACGATATATCTGTAAGAAACAGTAGTTAATGTTAGATTCCTTACGTTATAATATCCCCAGGCTTCAAACTGGATCCGGAAAGTTTTCGTCAGCAGTACCCCCGCACGTTGGTAGGCGTAGTCTGCGGCTCCGCATCAGTCGTCGGCATCGTGATCGCCTGGATGACGTCGGAGTACTATGACGCAGCCATCGCGTGCTGACGTCAGTTCTGTACATAGCTTTCCGCGCCAGTAATGCAGAACCATGATAGAAACAGACACTGGTTCCATGAAACTAAGGCCCTGAAAGGGATGTCCTTAACCCTAGATATCGGTTCGCATAACAGAGAGGATGGTTGGGGAGGTAAGGAATCTAACAGCAACTACTCTTTATTACAGGTATATTAAGGTAAGCAACTTGTGCAACTGTAAGAAACAGGTTAGTGTTAGATTCCTTACCTTAGAATAGATACCCCAGCAATACCAGCCCTGGTGGTGGGTCTGCGAACCAAGCTCACACCAGAAAGTCCAGGAGAACGGAAGGCGAAAAAGCCATGTCTCCAGACTTGGCTGTCCAGGCAGTAGTGTCTAGCAAACGTGTGCAGCGAGGCCCACGTAGCTGCCTGGCAGATATCCTGCAAGGAGACTCCCTGACCCAGGGCAGTAGTAGCTGCCGTGGCCAGAGTGGAATGGGCGTGCAGCCCAACAGGAGGCTCCTTTTTCGCCAAAGAGTAGCAAACCTTGATGCACAAGACAACCCACCGAGAGATGGTCCGCTTGTGCACCGCCCGTCCCTTCTTTGCACCCACGTAACAAAGAAAGAGCTGGTCGTCCACCAGGAACTGGCGTGTGCGGTCCAGATAGAATGAGAGCGCACATTTTTGGTCTAGATAGTGGAGCTGCTCATCCTCTTTTGAGGGATGCGGAGGCGGATAGAAGGTGGGCAAGGTGATGGACTGCTCGATATGAAAGGCTGTGACCACCTTGGGCAGGAAAGAAGGACGAGTCCTTAGAACAACCTTGTCCGGATGGACAGAGAGGAAAGGAGGTTTAGAAGATAGAGCCTGGAGCTCACTCACTCTCCTGGCAGAGGTGATGGCAACCAGGAATGCAGTCTTAAGAGTCAGAAGACGAAGAGGACAGTTAGGAAGTGGCTCAAAAGGAGCACACATCAGATACGTTCGAACAAGATTCAAGTCCCACTGAGGGGATTCAAGAATCTATTTACAACAGGGGTGCTTGAAAAGAGAAGGCTGATCAGGAAGCCTTTAGAAGGCTGAAATGGCAGAGAGGTAGCCCTTGATAGTGCCCAGAGCAGAGCCCTGCTGGGCAAGAGGAAGAGGAGAACCTCTGAAAGGGGGCAGAGAGTGGATCCACAGCCTTTGCTGTGCACCATAACTCAAATTTGTTTCACCTGCAGGCGTATACCGTTTTTGTGCAGGAACGCCTGGCTGCCAGAATCACATCACAAACTTCAGGAGGCAAGTCAAATGGCCTGATCTGCTGCCACTCAATCTCCACGCATGTAGGTGGAGACTGGACAGATCCCCTGCTGCTGCGACAGAAGGTCCTCCTGAAGAGGCAGACGAATCTGGGGATCGACTGACATGCTGAGTCACTCGGGATACCAGTATCTTCGTGCCCAGTCCGGAGCCACAAGGAAGCCTTGGGCCCGGTCTCGCCTTATCTTCAGCACTCTGAGCAGAGGTGGTATAGGCAGAAATGCGTACAACAGACCACAGCTCCATTCGCAACAAAAAGCGTCGCCGAGCGAGTGCCGCCTTGGAATTCCCAACACGGAGAACTGATGACATTGCGCGTTCTCTTCGGTGGCGAATAGATCTAACCAAGGCTCTCCCCACTGCTGAAAGAGACCTTGCGCCACGTCCAAGTTCAGATGCTATTCGTGATCCATCATGCACCGGCGGCTGAGTTTGTCGCACTGGCATTCAGGGAACCTGCCCGGTGTTGAACCACCAGGGTGATGCCCTGGTGTTCCAACCATTGCCAAAGGCGCAGAGCCTCCTGGCAAAGGGTCCACGACCCCACCCCGCCCTGTTTGTTGCGGTACCGCATGGCGGTGGTGTTGTCTGTGAACACCTGCACCACACTTCCCCGGACAGAGGGAAGGAATGCCTTCAGTGCAAGTCAGATCGACCACAGCTCCAAAAGGTTTATATGGAATCGGGACTCCGCCGGAGACCAGAGGGCTCTGATCTCCCTCTCTACTATGTGCCCCCCCCCCATCCCAGGAGGGACGCATCCGTCACCATTACGTGCTCCGGTTGGGGCAGGGAGAGATCTGCCGCCGACATAATCACAGTTTGTGAGCCACCACTGCAACTGACTCGCAGTGCCCTCCGAGATCAGGACATGGTCGGACAGGTTGCACTGATGCTGTGCCCACTGACACGTCAGGTCCCAGTGCAGAGCCCGCATCTGCCACCTGGCGTAATGCACCAGAAGGATGCAGGAGGCCATCAGCCCCAGGAGCCGCAGCGTCAACCTGACCGAGACTCGGGATAAAGGCTGAAGGATCAGAATCAGAGCTTGAATATCCCAGACCCGCTGCTCGGGGGGATAAACCCGAAACTGCGCAGAGTCCAGAACCGCTCAGATGAAAAGGAGCTTCTGAGAGGGGCACAGGTGTGACTTCGGCACGTTGATGGAGAACCCCAGCGAGTGCAGGAGGTCAGCCGTAGTCTGCAGTTGGGAGACTACTTTGGGGAGAGCCCGCCTTTAACAACCAATCGAGATAGGGGAAGACTGAAACCCCTGATCTGCGCAGATGAGCTGCGACCGCCGCCATCACTTTTGTGAACACCCGAGGGGCACTGGTAAGGCCAAAGGGGAGCACGGTAAACTGAAGGTGCTTGTGGCCTACCGTGAACTGCAGGTAGCGCCAGTGGGCCGGCAGGACAGGGATGTGGAAATATGCGTCCTGCAAGTCCAATGCTACCATCCAGTCTCCAGGGTCCAGGGCAGCTAGGACCTGAGCCAAAGTCAGCATCTTGAACTTCTCCTTCTGGAGGAAGCCGTTGAGGGCGGGGACGGCACCGGGAGCGACACCCTCGGGGTCGGCGCCAACCTGGATCCAGCGGGGCCCTGCGGCGGCGGGACCGGAGTCAACAACGGTGCCGGGGCCGAAGCACCCGACTGTGCCGGAGCCGCCGGTCCGCTATGGCTCCCAGTCTGACCCGCGGGCCTGAAGGCACCTCGGCAGGTTCCGACCGAGGGATGGGCGACCTCATGGCCGTAAAGAAAGCACCGATCTCCTCCGGCGTCGCGTGCAGCCTAGGGACCGGCGGGTATGGAGCTGGACGCGGCGGTGCCTGCAGTTCCGATGGAGTCGGGTAGGCGGTGTTGCCCGAACCCCCGGCCGCGTCGCACGAGCGTCTAGGGGGAGTCAGAAGAGTGATGACGCCTCTTCGGCTTCTTTTTCGAATGCCCGACGAGTGGTGGGGACTCGTCGAGCGGAGATGACTGCGGCTCCGCGACCGGTCCCTCGACTATCTCCTCGGCTGGGACCTCGAGCTGCGCGGAGCCAACTGCCGGAGGTTGAGCAGCTTACGGGACCGCTCCATTCTAGCCTTCTAGGTCAAGGCCCGGCAGTCGGGGCAGGACTTGTCATCATGGTCGCCCCAAGGCAGTAAAGGCACCGATGGTGGGGGTCGGTCTTCGACATCAGGCGGTGCAGGCCTCGCAAGGATTAAAACCAGGCATCCCTATCGGCACCGAGAGTCGAAGGTCGACTCGAAAAGTGATCGAAAGATCAAAAAAGTTAGTAAAAAAATTACTAGAGTACTGCTCTTCCCGGATCTGCGCTTGCTGGTGCGGAAAAAAGAAGAACTGACGTCAGCGCGCGATAGCGGCGTCTAAGTACTCAGACGACATCATCCCGGCGCCGACGGACGCGGAGCCGCAGACGACGCCTACCGACGCGCAAGGGTACTGCTGACAAAAACTTTCCGGATCCAGTCTGATGCCTGGGGATATTCTAAGGTAAGGAATCTAACACTAACCTGTTTCTTTCAGATCTTATAGTCGACGTGGAAAGTACTGTTGACGAAGAACTGGTCATCCTCGTCGTCGGGATTTTCGTTGTCAGAGCCTTCGACAACGACTTAGAGACTTTGGTAATCTTTACCGTGGACGATAACGGGACTTGACGGTGAGGAGATTGGTGCTGATGAAACTAACAGTGGCGATGGTGGGCATCAATGATGTCACCCCAATGACGGGCAATGGCGATTTTGCCATCATAGCTGTCCGTCAACAGGGCTGAGGAAGGCTTCTTAAAAGCATTGGAAGAGTAGAAGGATCTGAAACAAATTTCTTGAGAGGTTTTCTGTCAAAAACCGAACTCTGATGTGGGGTGGGGGAGGACACAATTTGAAAGGTAAATGCTGCTTCTTAGTGCCCTCTAAAGACTTTTTGTGCATCTTCTTTGGAGGTTGCTGCGAGGAATGACCTGGAGAGTCAGTCATCCAGTGGTCTTTTTTCAGGCATCTTGGAAGAGGACCTTGAGGAATCGTCTCTCTCCTCAGAAGAAACAGGGTCATCTTGGTCTTTAAGCCTCCACAGTCATAATAAAATCCTCCCCATACGATCTTTTAAGGTTTTTGATGAAACTGTACGACATACCTTACAGTCCTTAGGTTTATGCTCTAGATAGAGGCAATAAAATCAGTCTTTATGGGGGTCATCGATATGCAGCCTTTTCTTCCTGCAGGTACCACAGGGCCTAAAAAGGCATTTTTTTAGGCGTGTCCAACATAGAGCAGTTAATTAGAACACCTAGGAATAGATACAGTACCTGAGAATATATGAATACGAAAGAACCTGCAGACAAGGTGATTCCAAGGGTTGTGGGGAAAAAAAAAACTGAGCAGAACTCAGTGGAGACTCCCTAGCACGACATGCAGTAGAAAATCTGAGGAACTGGAGCTCCTTTCAGGAAGGTTCTAGAGGGTTGTCGAGTGATTGGTTGTCTCTTAAAGTTTGGTTCTTTCTTAAATAAGGACTTGGATAAGTTACTAAATTATAAGGCCTTAAACTTCTATTTCTATTGTGACATTGCTTATATAAATGGGACTCCCATCTCGACTACGGGGAATGATTCAAGCATGTGAATCTATGAAAGTTCCAATACTGGAGTAACTATGTGGCGAAAGTGGCTTGGAGGATTAGACGGTTTCTTAATATCCCTTTCAGGCACACACTTGGTCAAAGCCCGCTGGCAGACTCGGCCCTGCAGCCATGCCTGCACTTCTGAGGTGCAGTTACTTTAACACAGCTAGCACTGCACGCAGCCGATCGAGTGCTGCCGCAATAAAGCAAATAATTTTATTCTGCGACTGTAGCAAGCACTCTCTCACGTACTTGCGAGGCAGAGAGTAACAGCAATATGGGTTCACTGCAGAGGGCTACCCGCCTCCTCTGAGTCCAGTCTTGGGCGCTGCAACATCACTCCCTCGGCAATTCACGGCAGGGCCAGCTCTGTGATTTAAAATTCACTGTAGCACTTGGCAGTGTGAGCAGCGCTGCATGATTTGCCACAAACCTACTAGCCAGGCTTCCACAAATGGCAGCAGCACTAGTAGGATGCGACGTCCCCGCAGTGGCTAAAATAAGATTATTACACAACCTGATACCGCTGATGTCTCGGTAATAGCCACTGGACGCTACCTCCATGTGACGTCAATCAGAACCGCGGCAGGAATCTCCTCTATTGATGCATTGTAGCAGCCAGCTGGTATTAACTACAGGAGCAGCGCGCGCACACCATGGCGCGTTGCCAGCCACTCCAGCTTTAGTTTAGCAGTAGGCCACGCTAACGGCTTGACAGCTGAAGTGCTGCGCCTAAAATGCGTGAACGCATTTCAGTGAACCGTGTTAGTCTAACGCCTGATGAGCGGTACTTGGCAGGACTGCAAATGGTTCTATGCCACCTCTCACCAGATCCCAAGACCTGGAACGAGCTCCCAATGGATATCAGATGGGCCACCTCCCTCAACATCTTCAGGAATACACTCAAGACTCGGCTCTTCGACTGAACAGAGCTGCTTGCCCCCCCACCCCACCCCCCAGCACCCTGAGAACCTCAAATGTGATTAGTGCACTTACAATTCCCCTGATTGATTGACCACATTGACACAAGGAACAGAGGTGGGGTGAGGCTGCTGTAATTGTTTGTGACTAAGTTGGAGGTTTGAAATGTCTTACCATTGTAGCGTTGCTTGTATTCCACCACTGTATTTGCTTTTGTACCTTGTCTGGGGGGGGTACAAATGGGGATGCAGGAAGCCATTTCCAGACTCATTCCCAGCATCCTCAATGTCAGGTGTTGACCTTTCTAGTAAAGGGAAACTTGGTCCACTGTTGCTCAGACTCTTTGGTTCTAGGAAAGTCCGAGTTTAAGATTGGCCCCAGGAAGTTCTTATCTCTTTCCAGTTTTTGAGAGGATTTCTCATAATTGACGAAGAACCCCAATTTGTCATGAAAGACTGACTTCACAACCCAATCATGCAGACAGGGGTATACAGTATTACCATTATTCTAAGATGTGCTGCCACAATGGCTAGACATTTCGTAAACGCTCTTGGCAACTATTTTATTCCAAATGGTAACATCTTAAATTGATAGTGTACCTTCTCCACTATGAATCAAAATAATGTTCGGTGTAACCTCTTCTCAAACCCACACTGAAGGTAAGAGAAAAAAAATAAGTGTAAAAAGAAAAAAACACACATGGTACTCACTGTTGACATATCAGCACCAATCTTAGCTAACAGCAAAACACAATTCATGGGTAAACTACTGACCAGGATAGTACAAAAAAGAGGAAGTGAAAACACTGGGAGCCTAAGTGAAGGAATGGAAACCTAATTAATGGAATGGAAATCCTAAAGGTCCTAGTAGTGTGTGCTTTTTAAAATCCTGTGAAATAGTTTGGCAGAAAGTACAAAATGTAAGTGGGTGAAATATATTCAACGGTGCCTGCATAAAATGAAGCTTTGTTGACCGTCAAAGTGCCACAACCGCTCTATTGCCACTTCCTTGCTCCAAACAGAAAAAAAAGAAAGATTCCAGCTGTCCCCTCAACTTTATGTTTCAATTGTGTCGCTGAATATATAACAAACAATTCCTGACTCTGGGTCAACACCCCCTCAACTTTGACCACAACACACAAACCCCACGCCCAGTAAAGCAGAAATAATTCCAGGTCTAACTTTCACTTTATCCATTACAGTCACAATGAGTCTCTACTACAACAGGAAAGAAAATGCTGGTCTCAAGCTCTAATCTAACCTATTTAGAGCACAAAAATCCTCCACTAAGCTAACCAACTTTTCCTATCCTTATTTGCTCCAAATGATCAGGCATCAAACCTCTGCATTTACAGTGGCTTTAGACCGCTCACTTCAGTTTCCATCATGAAGGTCAGTCTTTACTTTAACAGCTCTGATGGCTTTTTAATATGGGGCACTGCAGACTTAAACCTTCCTACTCAATGAGCTGAATACCGAATCTCAATGGAACAAAGCTGTGTGCTTAAATAACTATCAGACAAAACAATGCTTCCACACTTTCCGTCTCTTGTTAGGCAAAACATGCATACCAATTTATGATGCAAAACTGGAGATTGTGTTCTACTGCATGGACCAGGGCAGACTATAGACACTGAAGAGAAGCAATGATCAGGATAGTAAGATTTTTTCAGTAAATGAGACCTGTGAACAGCACAGGATTCTTTTGGTGTAGGACACCAGAAAATACTTTCTAATCTGATCCACATGATTCAAAAAGAACGGTGGACGATCACTAAGGGAGCCTAGAAGAACACAATTCAAAGTGGTGGGTTTTGACGAGCATGATTTTTTTTTGTGACCTTTCTTTCAAAGACCTCAGTAAGGCAATGAGGGTTGGAAATGAGGTGGAACAGTAGAGGTATTTAGATCGAGTCTATGCTTCATCACATATGTTATCTATACTGCACTGGCACTCAATAATAATCCAGATACCTAGATTAATGTTGTAAGATTCTGGATGATTGCTAGCATTCAGGGTTAAAATGGTAGATGACATTCTTCGATTGAATGTCTGGAATAGAATTATGAGATTGGAGTTGAAATTACAGTAGTGAAGCTATACAAAATAATTCCAGATACTACACCTCTTGTTCCAGTTTCAGGATGGACAAGGAATTCAGAAAAACTAAGCCATGGGTAACCGTTAGGCACACAATGCAGATAATCCCAATGTTATGAATGGGGTGTATGTCTTTCTTACCATTTTATATACAAGATATATGCTGGTCATTCTCACGTCACGCAGAGAATATATGCCCATAGTGGCCACATATGGCATCCTTCCCTTTCCCATGAACAGAATTATAAACTTTTCTGGTTGACGGCAAGCACCAAATGTATGCCCATTGAGCATGGTTTAAAGGCCCGTCAAGTTCATTTTATGCACAGAAGTTGAGCACACACACAAAATGTATAGGACACGTAATCACAATGGGCATTTCCATGCACGACCAGAGATTTATGATGCATGCCGTCTGCTCACACAGATATTGCTGGTCATGATCATATTGTGCGTGAGATAGAACTGACATACCCACACCATACAAGAGAAATGCTAGTGCACTGGATGTTTCAGATTCTGAATCATAGGAATTATCATTAAAATCAAAAGGCCTGTGTGCCTCTCCGGTTGCTTTATCTCAGGCATTTGAGACACTGTACTGCAAAAAAGAAAAGGCTGCGAGGCAACTGCCAGTACCAAGCATCATGGGTAGAGGAAGCTTCCTTGAAGGCAAAGGTGTTTATTTTCAAAATTTTACTATTTAAGCTGATCAGGCTGCATTTATCAACCAAGGGAGGTCAGATTTTTAATGTTCTGTACATTATATGCTGCAATGCAGTAATAAATATTCTCCTCTAACATTCCAACCGTCGAAATTTTGGAAAACGTAGATTAGAAATGCTTCTGAAGGGTGCTGCTCAAGGTTTTGACTTAAGGACAATGTCATCTTGTTTTCATTATTCTATGGACAAATATTTAATATGAAGCGTTCTGGAGTCAAAGAATACAGCAGCAAATGTTTTAAAATCAGTGTATTAATGAAAAATAAACTATGCAGAATTAGGTTTTTATTTGTGCTTTCCTTCTCCGGTCAGTTAGTGATCCTCAAAAGTGTATTTGGAAGCTGTGTGGGTGTTTTTCGTTTAAGTTACAGCCAGAAGGGCAATTGTGGGTTTGATAGAGGCGCAAGGAAAAATGTGTTTAGACTGATTAACAGGGTGGCAAGTTACACCAGTGGGTGAAAAAAACCGTACTGCTTTGATTCACGTCTAGTTGGCAGAGGAGCTCTTTGTACTGACTTTTTAAATACAAACATAGCTGGAAGCCTTCAGTTATTGTCCCTGGATCGTTCAACTCCAACAACGCAGAAGACCAAGTCCCTTGGGATTGTTGTCAGTGTTTATCAGGATGTCTACCTTTGCACCTATAGCACCTAGACTAATTTTCATACTGAAAGGGCAGGGGCCAAGGTTTACTTCCAGATCCCAATGCCAACTATTTAGAAAACAAACCTGATTTTCACTTCGCACCAGGACTGAAACAAGATACCAGGTCTTCATCCTCAAATGCACACCACCATAGGCTGTAGTTAAGAACAATCTGTTCACCAGGTCACACAGTATCTGTTCCACCAGGTCACAGAGTACATGTTGCCCTAGACAGTCTTTCACTTAGACTTCCCACTCACAAAAGGCTGGCATGAACGGCAATCAATACCTGTTCTCAAGCAGGGACCAAGTACACTGCCCTCAGTCCACCAATGGTGGCCATCTACCCCCCTTTATCCACAAGCGATAGCTACCCCTCTGCCCCCCACACCCTAATCACATCCCATTTTTGTTACTCCACCATCGAGAAGCAGCAACTCACCTTGGCAGGATTTGCCAGCTTGGCAGTGGGTCATGTGATTGAGGACATTCTTCATGGTGCGGCAGTGTGGGAGGTTGCACTGCCGCACCTCCCCATTGGCCTGCTCGCGTCGCTGACACTTGTGCGCATGAAGCAGGAGCACAAGCTGCTGCTGGATGAGTTTGCGCTTCTCTGGGTCGGCAGTTGGTGCTCCAGAGCCCATGCCTGGAGGGGCAGCAGAAACCATGCCAGCCTGCTGGACCTGAGGAGACTGCTGTTGGGCCTGCAGAATGGAGAAAGAAGAGTATAAACAAGCAGTTTTGATAGACTATCAGTTCCTCATTCCAAGCACACTAGAAGATAGTCAATAAAAGGAAGCAAGTAACAGAGTATGGAATCCCTTGCTGAGTGGTGCTGTAGATATCACTTGGGGTCTCCAAACCGGTCCTGGAGGGCCGGATCCATGCCAGATTTTTTGGATATCCCAATTGAGATACATGTAGTTATTTAAAAAATCTGGCATGGATCCGCCCCTCCAGGACCGGTTTGGAGACCCCTGCTAGAGTGCCCCGGATATCCCTTGCAGCCACACCTGCTGGAGGTAAAGAGTCCTGCTGTGAAAACTGAATCTGGGATAAAAGTCAGGATTTCATTTGAAGCAGCACCTTTTGGGTAGCCCTTAACCGGCTGTTGGAGTAAAACCCCATGGAGATTAAGAGCCCAGTACTGCTCCTACCAAGTTTGCTGCAAACCCCAATCCTAAGTGTAGGAACCGTCTTTAGATTTCAGCGCTGGAGGGGGATTAGATACAAACATTAACAGGAACACTCAGCATTGTACTCACCAAGGTCGCCAGACCCGTTCCAGGGACGTTTTTCTTGTCCATGTTGAACTGCGGTAAGCTGTTCTGCAAACCAGACTTGCTCTGCATCTGTGGCCCAAGTGAACCTGGTCCCATCTGTGGCCCTGATGCCTGACTGTACTGAGAGCCATAGGGGTTGGGAGCATTGACCATTGCCATCTGAAACAAAAAGCAATAAAGGCTCAGACAGATCTAGTGATGGTAGGCACAGATGCCTTCTAAAAGTAAAACATGTAAGGGAAAAAGGCTTCACAGAGAAAAACACATAATAGCTCAGTATTAGGGGGAAGGCTAATGAGGCAACCCCAACAGTTTTGCTGGTGCACCTCCAGAAGCCTGCTGCCATTTTCCAGGACTCAGACAAATCTCTGCAAATGCTCCACAGTTCCTAGAAACCATTTTATTACAGACAATTCAATGTCGCACAAACCAGCTTTTCCCACTTAACCCCTTCGACACTCATGACGAGCTGGGCTCGTCATGGTGTAGCCTCCTCGTACACTGATGACGAGCCCAGCTCGTCATGAAATAAAGTAAAACAGCAATTCCCAGCACAGGAGGGGAAAACGCCTAGCAGCCATGGAGTTAATTCCCTATCCTGCGCAAACCAATGTAATGCCACAATCAGACATTTGTAACTGCCCTTTAGAAGCACAACTGACAAAGCATTTACTGCTATGAAGCTGTAAAAATTAGTTAAACTGTCTTTAAACAGAAAGCCTACACAGTCACTCTTCCGATGAGTATTAAAGATTTATAAAAAAAAATACAAAAAAGAAAATTCCAAGGTAATCGACGAGAGTTCACAGTTATTTCTGCCACATACCAAACAAACTACACGGTCAGCCGGAGATGGGGTACTGTGGAACCATGGAGTTGGACATTAGGGTGAGACTATGGGAGTTACTACCAAGACATTGGCAGGGGGATTGTCATGCAAAGCCCCAAAGTATAAGTACACTGAGCAGGAGATGGCTCCATCAGGCCATATGCTAAATGTGGGTGGGCCTCTTAGAATTTTCCAGGTGGGGTGCCCTAATGTTCGGTGTTGGTAGACAAGGGTGCAAATTGAAAATGTCTGATAATTAACTCACAGAATTTAAAATTATGTTGGTCGCACCTGATAACGGGGGATTGAACTTCCCAGATTTTAAGTTGTATTTTTGGGCAACTTTCCTAGGACGCCTGCGGGGTCTACTTGGCACAGATAATAAACTTTATTTCTTTACTTTTATGTTAAATTCGGACTCTAACTTATTTTTGTTTAGGGTAAATGATCCTAATTATTTCAAAAGGGTGAAATTTAAGACTGCTAAGGATTTAGTTAAAATTTGGCGTAATATTTTGGTTTTCTGTCATACCTCTTTTTTTCACCCTAAACTCTTACTATGGGGGAATCCTGGCCTACCTGGAATTTTTGATGATGGCGCAACTAATAGCTGGGGTGCGTACGGTATAAAAACACTGGGGGACTTATATGGGGCGCAAGGTTTTTTGAGTTTTGAGTCACTTAAGATTTTATATAAGGCTACGGAATCTATGAGGTTTAAATACATACAATTATGATTTTTTTATTCGGAAGATGAAACTTTTTGAATTATTGGACTCGGATATTTGGGACTGTTTGTATTCTGACAAGAATAAATCTTTAATTAGTATTGAGTATAAATGTTTTAATGCGTATAAGGTTGCTGATTGCTCCAAGCTGGCGGGAAAGGAGTCAAATGTTGGGGATTAACATTACCCCGAATATGATTAACTTATCTCTTCGCAACAGCAATGGCTCCACTTCCTCTTCTAGCTTGAGGCTTCAGCAATTTAAAACTACCTGTATGCTGTATCATACCCCAGAAAAGATATCAAAATGGTCTACAAATGCCTTATATACTGAAAGAACTAAATGCCTTAAGTGCGCCCTTGCCGCTGCAGATTTGGAACATGTGTTTTTTTCGTGTCCCAAGCTATTCGAATTTTGGATGGCTGTGGACAAAGTAATGAAACAAAAATAGATTGGCTCCCCATCTCTTACAGCACCTTTAATTTTACT
Source organism: Lissotriton vulgaris (assembly GCF_964263255.1). Taxonomy (NCBI): domain Eukaryota; kingdom Metazoa; phylum Chordata; class Amphibia; order Caudata; family Salamandridae; genus Lissotriton; species Lissotriton vulgaris. The sequence goes on from NC_141685.1 coordinate 875,614,245, forward strand.
TGATATTTACTCTGTTAATGTCCCACAACAAACTCTAATCACTATTATACTGTCATGTGCCAAGTTAATAATTGCCTGCGCTTGGATCTCTCCTACTCCTCCACAAATCATGGAATGGTGGTCTCTCCTTAACGAAATTTGTGTGATGGAATCGGTTCTGGCCAAACAAAGAGGCACAAAATCGCTAATGAAATTTGAGAAAATTTGGGGCTCTTTTTGTAAGTGAAATCCAATATGTGTTCAAGTCGTTATTGTCTGCAACATTTGGTTTGGTTATACGGCTTTCCAGCTAGGATTTATATCTATGAATTCTTTATCAAAAGTAATTTTCATTCGGTCTACTTGAGTATTTTTTCTGTGTTGTCTTTCTTTTTGTAACAATGTGCATCTTCTGTTCTATGAGTCGCGATAAAAAATTAAAAAAAAAAAAGAATTTAAAATTATGTTAAGAGGAAAGGTTACAAAAGGCAATGCTAAAATGAAAGGGAAAAAAAGGACTAGGTGAGGAAATAAACAGGGATAAGGGAGTCTCTCCCCGTAAATGAAAAAAACAGGGAACAGTAAGTACAATGGATAAAGTGTAAAAATGAACAAGGTTTACATTAACGCAAATTAAAGGTGATATGAGGGCATTTCCATGTATATTAATGAAGAAATCTCAAGATTTACCTACTAACTCTTAAAGCAAACAGCTAAATGCAAAATTAATAATAATAAAAAAAAAATTGATTAGCCACTCGTGTAACGCAAAAAGAACCAATAATACTACAAGCATAGGCGCAGACCCTGTGCGGGAGAAATGGACCCGGAAAAGTTAGTAAGGGACCCAGGTGGACTCCAGGTACAGCAGTTCCGTAAGCACTGGGCTGGGTACCGGACTGATTAGGAGGCACAGGCAGATACAGTAGCGAGATGGACAGAATAACTGAGTAGCTGTGCAGAAAGTGAGGTATCGAAGACTTTCTGAAGGCAGGATTCTAGTGTGCTGTGCAAAAGGATTGAGGCACTGGAGTGCCCCTTGTAGGCATTATGCGCTATGAAGCAGGTCTGCCATTTTTTCTAAAAAGCACATATTCTGCATCTCGTAACGTAATGTTCATGAATCTAGGCCTGAAAAAAAGCAGATGGCAAGGGAGGACCGTGTAGAGAGAACAATAGATGCAGGACCCTCCCTGCTTGGACCACGGCCAGCAGGAGCAGTGCCATAGTTTGGAGTCATCCGAGTGCACAAGTTTGGAGTCATCCGAGTGCACAGTAATGTGTCCTGATCATCTAGGCACACTTCTGGTCTCCGGACTCTGCTTTCAGAATCCTGTAAAGCAACATGCTACACCCACTGACCCACACAAACACTAAACAACACAAACATATTAGTGGAGAAGTGTGGCTCAATGGTTGGAGCGGCAGACCGTGATGCAGAGGTCTAGCACGGGACCAGGGTTCAATTCCCTGCCTCAGCGGGTCTTGGGCTCAAAAATTCCACGGACCTGATAATTATCGCCTCGGTGCCTATTCCAATCATGGAGTCCCACTCTGCAACTCTGGGCAATAGCTTGCTTAATCTCCACAACGGCCCTCACAACACTAAGGATGCCTGGCCTCCACCTTGGGGGTGCCCAGGAGTGGACGCCTCACAGGGAAAGCCAGGATGGGTTCCACAGCGGTATTCGTACAAGCGCCTTGAGACCCTTGCGGGTGAGTCGTGCGCTATACAAGTATCAATTTACAATTTACATTTATTTCTGAACTCCAGGGTCACTCCTGCTCTTCACAAACAAACCACAACTTACGGTCAAACACCAGGCTATGATGTCCAGGCACAGTTCTGCTCTCCACACACCAACTACATACAGTCTTCTGAAGCACTGTCACGACCAACACACTCACTGGCACTTCCACATCCAGCTTTCTATCAAACAGCAGGTGACAGAGCCTCTGGCACACGCCTGCTCTCCACACACCATCCACAGCCCCTATTGAACAGTGAGGTATGCACACGAAGCACATCCTTCAGCTTTCAATCCAACAGTCTCACTCCTTGTCACTACATACCACCTGTAGTTTCTTAAGCAAGCTATAGCACCTCTCAAAACCTTTGGGTACACACCCGCTCAACAAATACCAACCGTATGAAACAATAGCCAATGGCCCCGAAACACCACCTCAACACACCAACTACCGATGTATATCAAAGAGCAGGGTATAAAAACTTCACAGGCATCTCCTCGGCAAGCACAGTTGTATACATAAGTGTACACATGTAACTTTAAAAGAGTGTGAAGATATGACAAGTTACACTGTGCCAAAATTGCACCCTCCTACTCAAAGCTATTCATTAGAGCCAGAGGACGAATAAACAGCAGAAGCCAGTTTGTGACACATATGAACACATGAAATGAGGCATGCTGATTTTGCCAAATTCCAATAAGATGTTTGTAGTCGCCATGAAACACAAACTTACCTAACAAAAGATGAAACACAAACGTACTTAAAACACTGTAGCACGTACAAAAAACAGCAGGAAAGACCTACACACAGATTATCTACCACTGCAAATGTAATATCAAGAAGCATGAAGCAAATACTAAGTTGCCTTTACACACAGAGGTTGGTGAAGATTCACACATCCAATCGATTTTCACCACACTGGTTTTGTAGCTGGTCTTTGCCCGCGTCAACCACTCAACAGGTTACCTTATTTGAGATAGCAGTGATGCTACACCTTGCAGTATATGTTGCTCTTAGTACTTCAACCTCCGAGATTTTCCTCCATCTCGATACAGTGGGAGTTGCATCTGTGGTTGTTTCTCCATTTGCGCCTAAAAGCAGTCTGTGGGACAGTGCAGTCTTGTGGAGGGTTTGAGAGGTATAGTTTGGAATTCTGGCAGAAAAGTAGAACTTCAAAACAAAATAGTGGCCAAACCTATGGCAACAACCAAAAAACGCCACAGGCTCTTCTGCAAGGACTTTTCTATTGCCCAATGCTGCCTTACACCGTGGGCCAGAGCTCTCTCCACCTATCAAAGACCAAGCATACACGCTTTACAGCTAATGCTTAGAAGCTCCTTATGCTGCACATGCTTTCAATGTTTCACATTTTTCCCAAGGTCGAGAGGGTTGATGCTTAAGGGTTCCCCAGATTCCAAGATCCAGTCTATACGGTCAGAGTTTAGCTGGAATAAAAGGAGCCTTAAATTGCACATACACACAAATAAAAAACAAGACGGCAGCACACCTATACCAACAGCAAGAAGATAAAAACAGTACGTGCAAAAGTGTGCTACAGAAGAGTATTTTTAATAAATATGAAGCAATTTCAAGAAAACATCTACACAGAATCAGGTGGTTCAAACGGCAATAACAAGCAATGCAATCTCACTGATAAAAATATATGCTAACCAGTGGGCAATTTTCCAATTAACAAATTGCAAGAAGGCCACTCTTTAAGTATGGAAGAAAACAGAACGTTATAGATAGATCAAACTGAGACAAGGATCAGACCACTTTTGAGGCACTAGGAAGCTAAATGTTCCTTTTACTGTATGAAAAGGGTGCTAACAATCTCCGGTTTACCACTACTAGGGGAGGGGGGGGGCGGGGGGGGGGGGACAATTCTTCTCAGAGTGGAGCTTCCAACACTGAAACCCTGTAAGACAATAATCATGAGACAGACCACCTCCACCCCTTTTGTTTCTCTTTCCAATCTTTATCGTCATGACAGAAAGAATGAATAGTTCTTACCTGTCGGTGTAGTTTTGCAGCTTGAAGATCTTTATGGATTCACTATGCTGTGCATATTACGCAATCTGGTGGTTGGGTCCTGAATCGTAATCTTTTTTCTCTTTTCACTTTCGGTGACGTAGGAATGCTTCCGGCAGAAGCGTCCACCCTTGGGCGCCATCTTCAGATTCTTTTTTTCTCTTTTGTGTCCTTGTAGTGAATCTATGGATATGATTGTTAATCCTTTTTCCAACGTAATTCTTTTCACGTATCTTGTAAGCTTCAACTTGCTTCCTATTCCATGTGTTTCCACCTTCTTCGCCAGCCTCATCTTTCTGGCGGAGGCGGGTGGGTTCGCTAGTGAATCCAGAAAGATCTTCAAGCTGCAAAACTACACCGACAGGTAAGAAACTATTCGTTTTGCAGTGTGAATCTTTCTGGATTCACTATGCTGTGCATAGATTTTGTAGCGGTTTTGTTACTTTTGTGGCGGCTGGGTGGAAGATGAGCGTTGGTTGTTGAATATATGTTGAAGCAGTCTTTGTCCTACTTGTGCTTCCTTGCTCATCTGTATATCCACGCAATAGTGTTTAGTGAACGTGTGCACTGAAGCCCATGTTGCCGCCATGCATATGACCTGAATTGGTGTGTTGGCCAGAAAGGCAATTGTTGCTCCTTTCTTACTGGTCGAGTGGGCCTGTGCCCCTCCTGTTAGCTCCTGCCCAGCTTGCTTGTGGCAGAATTGTATCGTTTGTGCGATCCATCGAGCTATGGTGTTCTTAGTCACTGGTTTACCCAGGTAACTGTTTGCAAAGGATACGAAGAACTGTTTTGTCTTCCTGTGTTCCTTCGTCCTTTCAATGTAGTGCATCACTGCCCTTCTTGCGTCTAGAGTGTGGAGCGCCCTCTCAGCGCTTGTTGTGGGGTTCTGGAGGAAGCTAGGAATTTGAATACTCTGATTCATGTGGAACCTTGACACCACCTTTGGCATGAAGTGCTGGTCTGTTCTTATCACGACCCTGTCACTGTATCGGGATGTAGGGTTCTTGCAGTTTTAGTGCCTGTAGTTCGCTCACCCTGCGTAGCAAGGTGATTGCTACCAGAAAGGTGCGTGAGGTATCTTACCACCGTTCATTCCTTGGTCAGCTTCCTCTGCAGCTTTTTCTTGCTTCACCATTGAGTGAATCTTTTCCATTTTGCCCCATAACATTTGCGTGTGCAGAGCCTCCTTGCCTCTCTCAATACCTGCAGGGTGCTCTGTGGGAGCTTTAGGTGTGCAAACTCCAAGTCCTCAGGAGCCAAGCCGCTAGGCTGAGGCCCTCTGGCTCTGGGTGTAGAATTTCTCCGTTCTGCATGGAGAGTAGGTCCTTTCTTTTTGAGAACGTGTGGGGTGGACCCTGCGTCATCTCCATAATCTGTGAATACCAGGTCTCCCTGGCCCATTAAGGTGTCACCAGGATCATTGTCATGTTGCTTATCCTGCACTTGTTGAGCACCCTGGGGATCAATGGTATCGGGGGGAAAAGCGTAGGCAAATGTTTTTGACCAGCTTATTATCCATAGGGCATTCCCCTGAGATTGTTCCTCTGGTTGTCTGGATGCAAAGTACTGGCATTTTGCATTTTGGCAGGTTGCAAACAGTTCTATTGTTGGGGTGCCCCATCTCCTGAATAGTGTCTCTGTTTCATGATTGTTGAGTTGCCACTCCTGGGATGCTGAAGTCTGCCTGCTGTAGTATCAGAAAAAGGGTAAACCCAATGGAGTCACTGGGACCTGGGTATTTAGCGTTAAGAAGAAGGGGTCCCAGTAAGAAGGACGTATGAATAGAGAAAATTTAAACAAAGTAAATCGAAATAAGTGCATCTATAATGTTTTATTCACATTATAGGGAAAAGTATTCAAAACCAAATGTACAATACACAGTTGTATCGGTGCCCCTGGGGGTAAGGGGGACGTGCAGTCGTGAGGGTAGTGTGGGGGGGATAGTGACAATAAAAACACGTATTATTCAGACATTATCATGAGTTCAATGTCGAATAAACAGCATAGAGATACTGAATCAACATAAAAGTTCAAAGTACACATGCCCCAAAGTCCATACTGTACGAAATTTGGGGTAGGAGGAGGCTGTGTTTGAGGTGAGAAAGTCGACGTTTCGACCCAAGGAAGCCAGGAATCAGTAAAATCCTTGCAGGTGGGTCTTCATCAGGACGGGAAGAGGGTAGTGGGGCAGGCAACCTGATTTTATCAGTGTTGGTGGGTTATATTAATTTGTTGAGGTCGATATAAGCATTCAATCTTGAAAAGTAAAGTACATATCCCACATGGGTAATGAGAAACGATCCGGGTGCTGGGCAGGGGGGAACCACTCCAAGTATCGATTTCCTTGAAATCAATCTCGTGTCCCCGTTGCAGGAAAGGATTAGTCAGAATCCGTAACCGGTCTGTGGCGATTTTGTCGAAGCGCAGCGTCTCTCTCGGCTGTCTCGAGGAGGAGCCAATCCGCCTCCACATTGTCCTTCCCTGGTAGGTGTATGGCCAGCAGATCTATTTCGAGTGGTATTGCCCATCTCCATATTTCTTGCGCTAGGCTGGACAGAGGGAACAACTGAGTCCCTCCCTGCTTGTTGATGTAGAACATCATTGTTGTGTTTTCCGTTTGTATCAAGACCTTCCGTTTATACAGCTGTTTCTGGAAGGACTTCAGGGCGAGTAACACGGTCTTCAGTTCCAGGTAATTGATGTGTCTGACCGCATCCACTTGTTTCCACAGAACCCTCTCTCTGAGCCTGTTCATGTGTGCGCCCCATCCCTTCTGGGATGCGTCTGTGGTGATGGTCACTGTTGGGTTTGGTGGAGTTAGAGGCTTCCCTACTGTAATGTTCTTCTTGGTCCACCATCTCATCTCTTCCTGCACTTCGTGCGTTACAACCACTAGATCCTCCCAACTTCCTGAAGCTTGTGACCATTGTTGTTGCAGCTATTCTTGGAGTGGCCTCATGTGTAGGCGTACATTGGGGACCAGGTGTATGCAGGACGCCATCATCCCCATGATCTTGCTTGCTGTCCTCACTGTCAGAGCTTGCCCCTTCTGGTAGTGGCGAGTCTCCCTTAGTAGGCTGAGTGTCCTCCTTTCGCTGGGTAACACCCTGCATTGGATTGTGTTGATCTGAGCCCCCAGGAAGATCTTTACCTGCTCTGGCTCCATTGAGGATTTTCCCCAGTGTATGGAGAATCCCAGGTCCATCAGTCTGTTTGTGACTCGCCGTGCATGTTCCTCACATGTTTGGCGAGAGTTCGCCTTTATCAGTCAATCGTCGAGGTAGGGGTACACGTGGATCCCCTCTCTTCGCAGATGTGCGGCCACTGCTGAGAGGCATTTTGTGAACACCCTTGGAGCAGACTTTAGCCCGAAAGCCAGGGTTGTGAATTGGTAGTGATCCTAGTTTACTGTGAATCTTAGCATGTGCTTGTGCTGCCTGTTCACTGGTATGTGCAGGTATGCATCTTTGAGGTCCAATGTGGACATGAAATCCCCGTCTCTTATTTGTGGTATGACCTCCTGTAGGGACGTCAGCTTGAATTTTTGAGTCTTTATATGTTTGTTTAGGAAGCGACGGTCCAGGAAGGGTCTTAGCCTTTCGTCCACTTTTGGTACCAAGAAGTAGTTTGAGTACACTCCCTTGTTCCTTTCTCTGAATGGGACCGGTTCGATGGATTCCTTTCGGAGGAGTTTGAGCTTCTTCTCAGCGCAGTGTTAGCGCCCTTCCAGAGTGCTCTTTTTTCTTTGGTCTCCTGCTTGGCAGCCTCTTTTCCAACTCTATGCAGTATCCGAACTGTACGATATTGAGTATCCACTTGTCTGTGGTTATTTTTCTCCATTCCTGGAGGAAAAATCTTAGTCTGCCGCCCACTGGTGTTACATGTTCCTTTGTGTCTTGTCCGTGTAACCCTCTCCCCTTTGCTTTTCTCCCGGAGGGCTTGAGTGGGGGAGCACATCCTTGAGTGGGGGGGAGCACATCCTTCCATGCGAAGTCACTTAGAGGGGGGTTGCTCACCGCCTCTCCTCTGGCCTCGGCCGTTTCCCGTCCCGCGAAAGGACTGGCCCCGGTTCTGGTACTGCCAGGTCTGCTTCTGCTGGCCCTGCGGGCCCCGATTGTCACCCTGGTGGAACGCCTGGTGCAATGTTCCTGGCAGGTTACCACCTCTTTCGTTTGGCCTCCTTGCCGGAGTGCCTCTTCTCGTCCCTCTGAATTGCAGGGCCCCCATGGACCTTGCTGTTTCGTTATCCTTCTTCAGTTGGGAGAGCTTCTCATCAACCAGGGCGCCGAAAAGCGATTCTTCGTTGAATGGAGTGTTCAGGATGTTGTTCTGAACCTCTGTCTTGAAGCCGGGGATCTTGAGCCAGGCTTGCCTTCTCTCTGTGATTCCTATAGCCATCAGTCTGCTGGAGGTTTCTGCTCTATCCAAGGCTGTCTTCAGGCACGAGTTTGCAATGTTTTTTTCCTCTACTATGAGGTGTGTGGCTCTCTGCTGGAATTGCTCTGGGAGGTGTTTTAGCAATTGCCCCACCTCGTCCCAATGTTGATATTGGTGCCTGTTCAGGAGAGCGTTGGAGTTTGCCACCCGCCAGTGCATTGCAGCGTTTTTCGATTTTTCTGCCTGTCAGGTCCATCCTCCTGCTCTCCTTGTCAGGTGGTGGCCCAGATGTTGTTGGGACGTTGGCCCTTCTCCTGGCCGTTGCAGCGATAATTGAGTCTGCTGTGACAGACCCCTTGATGTAGGGAGGGTCCTTCTTCTCCGTCCTTGGGTGTGACGGATTTGCAAGTGGCTGGTTCCTTGAACGCTTCCTTCGCGTGGTCCATGACACTTCAACATGGGCAGGAACTGGCTCCTTGTCTGCGTGGGGAGCAAGGTTTCCAGCAAGAAATCTGCTTTAGGCTTTTCTTCCTCCAATTTAACCCCATAAGCTGCTGCTGCCTTCTTGATGACCTCATTGTAAGCCCGAATGTTATCCGGCGGCGAAGGCCTCGAGGGGTATGTCTCCACATCCTCCTCAGGGTTTTCGGCATCAATGTCCTGCCAGTCCAGGTCTTGAGCCATCGAGGATCCAGAGTCGTAGCTCGAACGCTGATCCCCATATTCCCCCTCTGTGTAATAGAGGTCTTCCTCTTCTCCCTGATCCGAGGGCTCCGGAGTTTTCGGCGTCTCTTCGGCGTCAAACTCCTCCTGCTCCTCTACCTCGGCGACAGCCGTCCCAGGCTTCGAGGGGATCCTGTAGCTTCTCATCATTTCTTCGAAGTCTTTCTTCCTCTGGAGAATGTTAGCCATCTCGGCCTCGAGCCTTCTTTTCTTCCTCTCCATCTGCGCGACATGCTCGGCGTCGAGCGTTTTGGTCACCCTCTTCGATGGCGTTGTCTACGTCGAAGTGGTTTTCGACTCCTACCTCGAAGTTCCTTTTTCGGGGACCTGCTTCGACGACCTTGGCTTTTCGCTGGTCTGCGCCTTCTGGGAGTCCTTTCGGAGGATGCAGCTTCGGTCGTCGAGGTTTTCGGCGCCGGTGCTCCCTTCGAGGCTCTAGACTCTGATTTTCGAGAGTCTGCCTCAGGCCTTCGAGGCCCTGTCGAGGGTTTCGGGGTCGTAGACTCTCCTACCTGGTCTGATGTTTACTTATCGGTCTCTACGACCGTGGAGATATGTGGTCCTTCGGCGATGTTGTACCGTCGTCGGTGGAGAGACCCAGTTCGTACAGCGACTGTGCCTTGTACTTGCCCTGCATCGTGTGGTGAGCTATCCTCTGCTTCACTCGAATCCGGAGTGTCTTCGGTGTGAAGACGGAGCAGGCGTTGCAGACCATGCTCCCGTGGTCGACAGGCAGACAGAGGTTGCAGACCAGGTGCTGGTCTTTCTGCGCGTACTTGTGATGGCAGAATTTAAAAAGTGTATTGTCCATTACATCTTTTTTAAGTACTCCCTGGCCATAAAGATCTACGTTCACCAACAGATTAGTGCTTGCACCTGTGACAGGCCAACTGAATTGTACTCTCTTGTTCATGTACACCTTCCTCCCTGGAAAGATTGCTGCAGTCTACCAGGTACCAAACGTGAAATAACCTATACAGTCATTTTTAAACAAAAAAGACTTAATTCTAAATAAGAGCATATGTATAAAGTTATCTAGAAATGGGGCACTGTTTGTCAAGTGAATTCAAAGTTGTTATTCAACCAAAAGACATACTCTGTCACTGTGGCAGCAGTCGCTGATCAGGAGGCAGAAACACACAACACACGGATAACACAATCACAAATTCCTACTCTCAAAATAATATTTATGGTGGGAAAGCTGAAAACCACTGAAGATTACATCCACCCTAGTGCAGCTTGTGCCACTAAGCATTCTCATGCGCCTTATGGGCTTCAAGAATAGGATGCACTATATTCAACGTCTTTAAATTTTGTGCATCCTTTAAAAGGCATTAACCTAAATGCTTCTGGGGGCCGACAACTTTGGCACAATGCTTCACTTAGTTCCCTGAAGAAAAATAACCACTTCACCTAAAAGTGACACTCATTCCAGACAAAATTGCCATCAATTTTTAATAAGCGTTGGCTAAGCCAATAGTTCTTGCAATGGGTTTGCCGTTTAACACCCAAGCAAGTGCATCAATAGGCAAATGAAAGATGACCAGCTAACCTATGTAGACAGTCTTCTACTGCACGGCAAAGTAGCATTAGCGTTTTATTCACTTTTTAGATCGAAACAAATCTGCATACTGAAACAAGCACGGTCAATGACAAAAGGTCTGGCTTATAAATAAGTTTTTCATCAGTCATTGATGGCCTTAGGCATTTAATAATCATATATGATCTGTACTGGGTTACCTATTGTGCAAAGAAAAAGCCTAGTGTGTGAGTTTGTTTTCTGATTTTTTAGTCACACTCTGAAGCCCACCATTATAGGCACAGTCAAACCCTCGTTAGCCCCAGTGGGAGGCGCCAACTGACTGAGAGGGAAGCTCATAGCCGCAGATCGCACAGACAGGCGCAGCTTATGCCACACCAACTGGTACGAGGTAGCGATAGTAACATAAAGAGGACATTATGAATGCTCTCTTCAAGCACACACAAATAATTAATACCGAAACCTGCCCACTCCCAGCCAAACACAAAGAAACCGTATTCAGGATGACGCCTATGCCCAGCAATGCTTTAAGAAAGGATGTGGCATAACATTTAGAGGTGCCGACTTTGGAACTGGGGGGACAGGGTTCGAGTCTCAGAGCCTGCCCTACCCGTGCAAACAAAAAAGAAATGCAGACAGGCTGATCAGAAGGGGAAATAAACTGCGAAATTCCACCCAAAAAATGCAGATTGATTTAGAGAGAGGAAGAGGTGCAACATCCAGAGCTGAAAACTTTGCAAACTGGGAGACCGCGTTTTAGTCTCAGCTCTTTCCGTACCTATAAAAAAAAAAAAACACATTGCAAAGACATGCCGATCGAATAAATAAAACAATGGAGAAACAAAAAAAAAATGCAGATCGGAAACAAAAAAATGCAACAGAAACAAAAAGGACAAATGCCGATAGGTAGTTTTATTACCACTACGGTGATCTTTTCTGAACTCCCGCCGGGTGAACACGTATAGTTAGAAAAGCCAACATTTAAAGAACGGCAGAAACAAACAAAAAAATATTGAGCTGCATGCCTGCTGCATGCACAAAAAGGCAACTCTACAAGTAATAGGGGCATGCTCAATGGGAGAGCACATGAGCTGCCTAGGAAAGGCCTAAAAAGATGCTAAAGTCAAAACAGCCCTCCACTAATAAATGTGTGTTTGGTTTAAGGGAGCATAGTAACACGAGCATCCACATCAGAGTGGAAAACGTATTTATTGCATGATTAGTTAGGATAAGTTACTTACCTGTAATCCTAGTTCTCTTCCAGGGGTATCCTCATCAAAGTCATAAGCACTGAATATTCCCGCCCATGTGCGGGACCCCGGAAACAATATAAAAATATATATGTAAAAAACACATATCTCGCTCCACATATATGTATGTACATATATTATTTTTCTCACAACAATGCAGCGCCATAACTGAGGGTAAAAACAATGTAAACACATATACATGCACTGCAACTATTTAGGAAGCAAAAGGAAAGAAAACACATTAGGTCAAATAATCTTTGAACTTTGTGTTTTAATGAGTAAACCACTCATAAATCCTGAAAATTGCTTGTAAATAGACATTGTTAGCCCTCAGGCTGCATTGTAAAAATAATAGCATAGAAAATGAAACCATTTTCAACAAAAACTGGCACCGTGCCTTTAAGGCAGCCATGACCCCAGGCTTCCCATCATGCCTCAGGGGTGACAGTTAGGTCAGTTCTTTGCATAACCCTGAAGACAGGGCTCAACCACAAGATTGAAAACAGTCCAAATCTCATTTACCTGGGGAGGCGGGTGGGTTGCTTATGACTTTGATGAGGATACCTCTGGAAGAGAATTAGGATTACAGGTAAGTAACTTATCCTTCTCTTCCAGGGGATCCTCATCAATAGTCATAAGCACTGAATAGAATAGCAAGCCCATCAACCACCTGCAGGTAAATGAGAAGTGCATGACCCAACCAAATCATAACAGCCAAATCCTCAGCTGTTAAACAGATACCTCAGGGAGGCCTGGCCCACCTGGGTATCTGCTCTCGTGTCAGAATCTAGACAGTAATGTCTGGTAAATGTATGGACAGACCTCCAGGTCGCCGCTTTACAAATCTCAGACATGGGCACATCATGCAGGTAAGCCGCCGTGGCTGCTCTACCTCTAGTGGAATGCGCCTTAGGAGTACCCCCCAGAGGCTTCTGCGCCAATTGGTAAGCAAGCTTGATACACGAAACGATCCACCTGGAGATAGAACGTTTCGACGATGCATGACCAGTTCTGATCGATCCGTAGTTAACAAACAATTGATCAGAATGTCGAATAGACTTGGACCTGTCCAGATAGAACTTTAAAACCCTTTTCAGGTCCAAAGAGTGTAACGCCCTCTCAGCTGGAGTAGAGGGATTAGGAAAGAAAGTGGGTAAAGAGATAGACTGATTGACATGAAAATCTGATACCACTTTCGGCAGGAAAGAAGGGTGCGTTCTGAGCACCACCCTGTTTAAATGAAACACTGTATACGGTTCTTTAGTACAGAGGGCCTGAATTTCGCTCACCCTACGGGCTGGCGTAATCGCTACCAAAAAAGCCGCTTTCCAGGAAATATGCTGTAAAGTAGCTTTATGAATGGGCTCAAAAGGAGGGCCCATCAATTTTGATAGTACTAGGTTCAGCTCCCAGGGCGGAGAAGGAGGCTGTACAGGAGGGTACACCTTTTTCAGACCTTGCAGGAAATCTTTTACTGCTGGAAGCTGAAAAAAAGAAGTCTGTGAAGGTGATTGCCTATAAGCTGTTATAGCGGCTAAATGCACCTTAATGGAGTTAAACTTCAAACCTGCTTTAGTCAGGTACAACAAGTATGGGAAACCTGCTTCTTCCTGACTCTTTACCGGATTGTGACCATTCTGCATGCACCACAGATAGAATCGCTTCCACTTGCATGCATAAGAATGTCTTGTGGAAGGACGTCGTGCTTCTTTCAGAATGGACATGCAGTCCTGTGGCAGTCCTAGATGGCCGTACTGAATGACCTCAGGAGCCATGCTGCCAAGTTCAGTGACTGAAGGTTGGGATGGTGAATCTTCCCGTTCATCTTCGATAACAGGTCCTGCCTGCATGGAAGCCTCTTGTGAGGAGACACTGACAGGTGAAGTAGGTCCGTGTACCACCATTGCCTCGGCCAGTCGGGGGCAATCAGGATCATTGTTGTGCACGAGTGCTTCAGCTTGCTCACCACCTTCGGGATCAGCGGAAGGGGTGGAAAGGCGTACACAAATTGCCCTGACCAGTCGATTAAAAGAGCATTCCCTCTTGTTCCTGGTCGATAGAACCTGGAGGCGAAGCTTGAGTATTTGCTGTTTACGACGTCCGCGAAGAGATCTATGGAAGGACGACCCCATGACTGGAAAATGTCGTCTAGCACTTCGTCGTTGAGAACCCAGTCTTCTTCGTCTTCGAAGTGCCGACTTAGTGCGTCCGCCCTCACGTTCTGTTCTCCTGGGAGGTGGACTGTCTGAACAGACAACTTGCGAGCCAGAAGCCAATGCCAGATGCGCTGAGCTTCCAGAGACAGCGCCCTTGAGCGTGTTCCTCCCTGCTTGTTCAAATAGTACATCGTGGTGTTGTTGTCCGTCTGTACTAGAACCATTTTCTCCTGAAGCGAGGGAAGGAACGCTTTGAGAGCCAGGTGAACCGGTCTCAATTCCAGCAAGTTGATGTGATAAGTGTTTTCTTTGGAAGACCACAGACCCTGCACTTGTAGAGGACCCATGTGCGCCCCACATCCTTGTAACGATGCGTCTGTGATGATCGTTTGTGTAGGAGGAGGTTGATGGAAGAGAACTCCCACCTGCATGTTCTGTCTCTTCGTCCACCACTGGAGGGAAGATTGAGCTACCTCCTACAAAGTGATCCGATCGTCCCATCGATCTGAGTGTTGGTCCCATTTGTCCTCCAGATCCTGCTGAAGAGGACGCATCCGAAGTCTGGCGTTCGGTACTAGGAAGATGCAGGAAGCCATCGCCCCCAAGAGTGAGGCTATCTTCCGCACTTTCTGAGACATGTGGAGAAGAATTTGCTGGCACTTGAGCGCTATCGAAAATCGTCTCTCCTCCGAAGGAAACACTTTTCCTACTTCGGAGTCTAGCAGAGCTCCTAGGAAGTGGATCTTCTGAGTGGGCTGAGAGACAGACTTGCTGTAGTTGACATGCAGTCCTAGACTCTGGCAAAGTTCTATGCATGTCTGGAATTGATTCCTTACATTGCCTGGAGTTGGACCTTTCAACAGCCAATCGTCTAAGTATGGGTATACGAAGACTCCCCTGCGGCGTAGAGCTGCCGCCACCACTGCGACACACTTCGTGAACACCCTAGGGGCCGGCTTCAACCCAAACGGAAGGACTTTGAACTGGTAGTGGGAGGTCCCCACCCGGAATCGAAGGAATCTCCTGTGATCGGGCCGTATTGGTATATGTAAGTACGCATCTTGAAGGTCCATCGAACACATCCAATCCCCCTTCCCGAGATGTGGATATATTTGGTGAAGCGCCAACATGCGAAACTTTTCTTTTCGTACATGCAGATTGAGTGTTCTTAAGTCCAGAATGGGCCTGTATTCTTCCTTTTGGCCCTTTTTTCTGCCCAGAAAATACCTCGAGTACACTCCTTTCCCCCTTTGGGACACCGGAACTCTCTCGATGGCTTCTTTTTCGAAGAGTGTTGCTACTTCCTTCTTTAACCTTTGTAGCTGGTGGCTTGATGTTGACATCGGGGAAACGGGTGGAGGTAGACGATGGAAACGAAGACAGTACCCATTCTGCAGCGTAGACAACACCCATTGATCTTTTGTAATGGCCTGCCACTCTGTCCTGTGATGCGCAATGCTTCCCCCCACTGGAGTGGGTAACGGCGCTGGGGGAAGTGAAGACTCATTGCTTCTGCTGAGATTTATTGAAGTTGTTGCCTTGGTGCTGATTTCCATTTCCTTTGGAATTGCCCTTGCCTTTGTATTGTGACTTTTGTTGGCCCTGCTGGTTCTGGCCTTTCTGCCAGTGAGGGGTTTGAACCCTCTGCTTCGAAGAACCCTTGTTGTTCGAACGGAACTTCTTCCGGAATTCCTTTTTCTTCTCAAGCCCCACAGCTTTGAGGGTGTCTAACTCGGTCTTCATCCGTTGCATCTCCTCATCAGCACTCGCTCCAAAAAGAGACGTGCCTGAAAAAGGAAGGTTTAGGATTCTGGCTTGAGCCTCTGGTTTCAATGCTGTGAGGCGTAACCAAGAGGATCTCCTTGCTGTGATTCCATGCACATAGCAATGCGCCGCCAACGTTGCCCCATCTGCCGCCGCTCCTGTAATCTGATTGGAGACTTGACCGCCCTCCATCAGAACCTCCTCAAAGTCCTTTCTATCTTCCTGAGGAAGTTTTGCAGAAAACCTCTGAAGTGAGTCCCACAGAGCTCTATCATACCTGCCGAGCAGCCCTTCCGCATTGGAGACTTTGAGGAAAGAGGCTGAGGTGTTACAAACTCTTCTCCCCCATGAGTCTTGCACCTTGCTATCCTTATCCGGAGGTACCGTGGATGAAGAAGCTACCGCATTAGATTTTCTAGCCGTCTCAATGATTACTGAATCTGGCGGGGATCAGCTTTGAGGAACAGAGGATCCTCCTCCGGAGGACGATACTTCTTGAGAATCCTCGCTGGAACGGACTTCACCGTTGCCGGAGTGAGGAAGACTTCATTCACTGGTTCCATTATACCCGGGACCAACGGCAACAGAGGTTTGGGTGCCGTTCTGTGTTGCAGGGTTTCAAATATGACAGTCGTCTTGATTTGTGGGGCTGTCATAGGCACTCCCAGCTTCAGGGCTCCCCTGCCCAAGATATCTTGGAACGAGAAAATATCTTCAGTTGGAGATATCCTCGAGCGTGGACTGCTTGTTAGGGTCGGAGAGTACGCTCTGTGAGATCAGGTTCTCGAAGAGCTACGTGTCCTCCTGGACCTAGATCTTCTGCTTGAACGCGTTCTAGAACGAGATCGCTCTCTGTGACGTGAAGTTTTTCTCTTACTTGAGTGCCTAGAACGAGACCGTTCCCTGCGGGGAAGAGGTTGGTCTCGATACCGCCTTAGCCGATCTTCTGTCTCCTTGTCCTTTGCCCAGTGGTCTATTCCACCTTGGGGAAAGATGAATAGTAGGAGATTTGTGGATGGGATCCTTCACTGGTGAACGTGACCGTGGAGGTTGATCCGTTTGATCCTGTTGCGATCTTGCAGGGGATTTGGACCTCTCCCTATCCGATGCACAGCTTTGTCCATCCGAGTATCTGCCACTCCGAGATGAAGAGGAGGATGAGGAAAGACTCACTAGAGATCTAGAGGAAGACCTCGACCGAGATCTTTCTTCTGCAATCCTCCTTCTCTTGGCAGGAGGATCCTGCACTGGAGATTGTTCCACCTCCGCAGCCGATGCTGAACCTGGAGAACCCAACTGCGGTCCTAGGACGTGAGCCTGGCCCAATGAGTCACTTTCCTTGTCCTGAATCACCTGTTTCAAAGGTGACCTCTCCTTTGATCTTGCAGGAGAAGTGTTCTCTGGCTGCGAAGCGCTCCGCTCCCTGGATCTTTGCTGATCTATCGACGGTGGTCGTACCGACGCCGAGCGCCGAGCAGGTAGACGCTCTCTCGACGTCAACCGTGATTTTTCCAACGTCGACCTCGGGTGGCGATGACTGTCCTTCGACGTGGAGCATCTCGCCGTTGAAGGTTGTCTGCTCGACGTCGACGGAGGCAGTTTCGACACCGATCGCCGTTTTGTCGGCGACTGGGCGTGCCTCGAGTCCGAATGCCACTTCGACGTCGAACGCTCTTCACCAGGCGTCGACGTTGGCTGCTTCGACGCCGCGACGTCGACCGATGATGTGTCGACAGAGGCTCCCTCGACGCCGAACGACCATGGGTAGTCGTCGACGGAGGATGTCTCGACGTCGAACGCCGATGGCCCGGCGACGACGGAGAATGCCTCGACGTCGTAGCATGACGATGCTGCTTCGACGTCAGGTGGCTCGCCGTCGAGCTCTTCTGCTTAGACGGTGACCTATCCCTCGACGCCGACTGTAGCGGAGGTACCTTAGATGTAGACGCTGAAGACATCTTCGTCGCCGTCGACTGCTTCTCCAACGCCGATCCCGACGTCGAATGTGAACCAGTCGGGGCTTCTCTCGACGTCGACCGCGCCTTCCGACTTTTCTGCTTCTTGGGAGATCTTCCTCTCTCAGAAAGCCCATAAACTCGAATTCTCTCACGTTCTTTAAGAGTCCTGGAAGTTAAAACCTGGCAGTGTTCACAGGTTTTAGAGGAATGAGATTCTGGTAGGCACAGGATACACACTGAATGAGTGTCAGTCTTGGCCATCTTCCTTCCACACGAAGGACATTTGTCAAAGAGAGAAGGCATCTTTGACAGAAAAAACACCTTTTTTAAGCCTAAAAAAGGTTTCAGTAACACCCTATGTCTAAAAGACGTCGAGTGAAAGCAAAATTAGTAGATTAATAGGAATATTTTGACAAAGTCAAAAAGAAAGGAGCTGTTTCACCAGGGTCCTGACTGAAGGAGCCGGAAAGAACAACTGACCTAACTGTCACCCCTGAGGCATGATGGGAAGCCTGGGGTCATGGCTGCCTTAAAGGCACGGTGCCAGTTTTCGTTGAAAATGGTTTCATTTTCTATGCTATTGTTTTTGCAATGCAGCCTGAGGGCTAACAATGTCTATTTACAAGCAATTTTCAGGATTTATGAGTGGTTTACTCATTAAAACACAAAGTTCAAAGACTATTTGACCTAATGTGTTTTCTTTCCTTTTGCTTCCTAAATAATTGCAGTGCATGTATATGTGTTTACATTGTTTTTACCCTCAGTTATGGAGCTGTATTGTTGTGAGAAAAATAATATATGTACATACATATATGTGGAGCGAGATATATGTGTTTTTTACTTATATATTTTTATATTGTTTCCGGGGTCCCGCACATGGGCGGGAATATTCAGTGCTTATGACTATTGAGGAGGATCCCCTGGAAGAGAAAAACCTTTGCAATGGTCTACAATAGCAGGAATTCATTACAATATATATATATATAAACAAATGATTGGTAAAAGAGACCTTGCAATTCTATTATAAAAACATAAGTTATTATGACATGTAAAACATTATTGCGATGCACTAGCAGTGACATGCAGTAAGTTGTGTCAATTAAAAAAGAAAACAGCAGTCACAAATAGGCAGTGTGGTTCAAGGCCTAGGCCGACTAGACTATCGGCATCTAACATCCTCTAACTTTAAGAAGCAATCCATAAACCTGACCAAAGCACAGTTGAGTGCAGTGTTCCAAGGGTCCAGCAGGCCAGCACTGCTCCTCTGCAGGATCCAACGTACTTCACAATAGGATTCTTCCGTCTTCCACAAGATTAGGGCACAAGCATAGGACATGAATTATATCTTCCCTATGATGGCCACAGAACAAACGTTTCCACAGCCCCCTCTCTTTTCCTTTTTGGGAGGTGGCAGGTCATAGAAAACACTTCCATTCTCAGCCTCAGGAACTGGAGCTTAATACGTGAATTGAAGGTGGTCATTTAATAGCACTCAGGTTTCAGCTGGAAGAAAGTTCGTAGGGTCCATCCATCCGTGGCTCCGTGCCGCGAGACTGGGCCGGTCTGCTGCCGAAGAGAGGCGTTTCTCGCCGAGTTTTACTAGCCTCTTGAATTCTTTTTGGCTTACATTTAGGACCCAGAGGTTGCTCAGACCGAGAGAGCTAAGGCCGCAGGATAGGTGGTGGTGCCCTGTCGGCCAGCGACTTGTGTTCAGCTGGGTCTATAGATAGTGGGCCAGACTGCCTTTCTTAGCTGTCCTGAGCTTATGGCAGCTTATTAAGAAAGTCACCATACGGCCCAAAGACTGCCTGAGAATGCCAAATTCCAACCTAATTTGTGCCGGTGACATGTAGGAGGGTAGCTGAAAGATTGCTCTATAGATTTTTGCGACTAATTTATCCAGTTACCCGCTATCACGCCCTTTCAGAACTTCGCACCCATAAGTGAGGGTAGGGATGACCTTTGCCTGGGCTGCCTGGAGGGTTGGGGCAAATGATGGCCCATTTAATTTTTTGTGGATGGAGCCAAGTGCGGAAGACAACGCAATTCCTTTCTTTTTTAGCTGTCCCAACTGGTTCGCGTATCTGCCGTTATTAAAGAGACACCCAGATACTTGTGGCATCTGGTTGCTACAATTCTTTCCCGATTTAGGAACCATGCCGGATTTGTCGGTCCAGGTGAAGGGACCCACGGGGATTTTGGGTTTGTTGTTGTTTATCTGTAGCTATTCCTGTTAGAATATATGGCAGTCGCATCCAGGAGGCGTTGTAAGCCTATCTTAGTATGAATAAAAAGGACCAAGTCGTCGGCATACAGTAGACTGGATAGGCGGAGGCTGCCCAGTTTGGGTGGATGTGAATTGACTAGATTGAGGGCTGCTGAAAGATCAGGACAGGAATAGATTGAAAAGCATAGGAGCAAGGACACACCCCTGCTTCAGACCGTGCGTTGTTGTAATTGGTCGTGAGCCATCCCTGATTTTAATCCTGACCTCTGTATCGTAGTGCAGGAGCTGCAGAGCTCAAAGTAGGCTATTTGCAATGTTCAGTAGGGACAGTTTCTGCCACAGCTTCTTCCTGTTGAACCTGTCAACGGCCGATTTATAGTTGATGAACCCCATATATACGGGGCTATGAATAGATTCCGCCTGATCAATCAAGAAGGAGAGTGTGATGAGATTGACCATTGTCCCAGTGTTACTTATGAATCTAGTTTGATTTGGTGAAATAATTGAACTTGCATCAGCCCATGATTGTATGGAGTTCCGCAATATACCAGCAAAATACTTCGCTTCATTGTCAATTAAGGCGACCAAGCAGTAACAGCCTCGAGATTTTTTATCACCGCCTTTGAAAATCGAAGTGAGGATCGATTCTTGCCATGAAGCCGGGATGGGTCATTCTTCTAAGATGGAAAGGTAAAGCGGGGCTAGCCGAGTGGCTGGATCCTCCTTGAAGAGGGCTGGTGGAATGCCGCCTGAGGCGGGGGGCCCGTCCTTGTGCCCCTTTTCAATCTGCTTTTGTATTGTTGTCGCTGTGAAGGAGTGCCTGAGATCTGACTTGTCGTAGGACGCAAGTTAAGCCTCCAGGACCATGCTGCCCTCAATGTCCTTGGTCGGTTTATAATTCTGATCAGACTGTGGCGGATTGTTCAAATGATTATGTAAAAAGAGGTGCCACTCTGACTCTAGGATGTTAGACGAAGCAACGTTGGGGGCCCTGCCCCATAGGCTATTTATGATACGCCAGAACCTCGCAGAATTACTGGTCCTTAAATCCAATTGGAATTTGGACCAGAAGATGTTCTAGGAGTTCCTACGATCTCGTTTGACCACCTACAGATGTCTACGTGCCTCTCTTAGTTTAGTTATAATAGTTGGATCCATTGGCATAGTTTTCAATTCCCACCATACCCCTTAATGCTTCTTATTGCGACCCATATTGCAGGAGTCAGTTGCTTAGACCCATTCACTTTGCAAACCTAACTGCTAGAATATCCGCGAACATAGTCCAGTTTGCAAGTGGGTCTTCCCTTGATCCTGGGATGTTCACAATTGTTTGCTTTGCTTCTGTCGCCAGGAGCTGAAGATTATTGGCTGAACAATTAATATGTTTTAGGTTAATGGTGAAGGGTTCAATACCTTGGTCCACTGCCTGATCATGTTGCAGCAGCCTGGTGTTTAAGAAGACTTGATTCAGTAGAGGGAGGCTGACAAATGAGTAGTCGATCAAAGAAGCCCCGGTTTTGGATAAGAATGAGAGACCGGGCAGCTTGTCGGGATGGAAACAGCCGTTCAGAGCTCTAAGACTGAGATGTTCTAAGTAGCCCTGGAGGGCTCGTCCCTTTGGATCCACTTTGCCCCACCCGGGAAGGTCCAGAGGTGGAATAACCCATCGCCTTCCTGCGGCTTCGTTACCTCATTTAGTTGGGAGTTGGACATCAGCCACATGTTAAAGTCTCCAGAAACTAGGATGTCTGCGTTCGAGTTTCCAGTTCCAACGTTTAGTACAGTGGACGTCCAGCTCGTCTGTTAGTGCTATCCTGGAACCGAATATGGACGGATGTAAACATTCATCAAGATTAGAGTCCTCAATTTGCCAATAGGGGTTCTGAAGGAATTGCCTACTGTCTGAAACCCCTAAGTATTTCCTGCTAGGTCCCAGGCACTAATTGCACTGGTGGCTGATCTATAAATTGCTAAGCCACTGCTGCAGCGGCCAGGGGACTTTGATTTGATAGCAGGGATACGATGGACTTTGAACCCTTCTAGATGCTGCAGTTTCAAAAGCCATGACTCTTGCAGTAGGATAATTTCGAAGGAGCGTAGATAAGATACTGTGGCCTTGTCCCCCAGTTTATTTACTAGGTAGTTTATATTTCAAGAGCATATCTTTAGTGGACTGCCACTGTGATCATTGTAGACGGTTTTTTGTCATCGCAGCAATCTGGTTGAATTTAATGACCCCGACAGCCATGACCAAGTGCCGCTTGCACCGCTCCCGTGGTTTGGCAGTCAGCCCACCACTTTGATTCTTTAAGCTGGAGGTAGGAGTTTTGCTTAGAACACTCCTGAAGACTAAATAGACCGGTCTTGGTAGCGCACTTGGACACACCACGTTCAATACGTTGTCAAGGATGTGTGGGTAGGCTGGTTCCTTTCCAGGGGTAAGGGAGATGCCCCACTGCTTGAAAGTTTCCATGTGCCTCAAAATTGTAATTGCTACCTCCGCAGATCGCCAGGTGACTTTGGTGGATTCATTTGACTGACCCAGACTGAGTGTGATCAACTTTATAGAGAGTATGTCATGTTATGTGACTTCTTTCATCAGGTCAATTGCTTGTATCAGCTTCAAGATATTCCCACGATTTAAAATGTCAAAGCTACCCGTTGACATACTATGGATAGAATAAAGTGTATGCTGGGGTTGCCCGTCAGGTTTGTTTCCAAATGGGTTGTTCTCTGAGTTGCTATTGGTAGGACTCATTTGGCTGGGTTCCAAAGGAGGTTCGCCTGCCCCGTTCCTATAGAACATAAAAGGGTTTCCAACAGACGTATTGGGGACTGAAGCAGAGTTTACAGTTGGAGAGGGTGGAGCGAGAACCACGCTAAGTCTTCTTGGGCTCTGGAGGCTGTGTCAGAACTGGAGGGCAGCCCACTGACTTGGATGGGATCCTGTGAGTTAAGGCTGCCTGATGAAACTATTTGCTGGGGTCGCTTTGGCCCCTTTGCTAGGCTCTGGTAGAACCCAAGGCTTGTCCTTGTGTATTGACTGAAACCCCAGGTGAAATCCTTGCTGTGGCAGCAGGATCTTTCTCAACTGCTCCAACCTTCAACACGATAAAAGGTCGAGAAACTAACTGTTGTTTTTTGTCCTCATTGAGTATGGGAGATGGATTGGGCTCTTGCTTCGCTGGCCCGTGCACCCAGTTTGGATACTTGTGACCATTTGAATCTGCTTGTGTGCGAGGTTTGGAAAGTGGGTAAAGGACCGAGACTTGTGTTTTTCAGCGGATCTTGTTGCGGACCTTTCTCCATATAGCTAGTTTCCCCTTACAGTCGACTTCCTCCAAGTCCTGTTCAAGGGAGGGTATGGAGGTGGACCCTGCGTTATTGACGACTGGGGGCGCATGTGGATTGTTGCTACCATCGCAGTTGTCGAATGTGCCCATGGGATGTGGTGTGGCAGAAGGCTGAGGCCTCTTGCACGTTGTTGGTTTGGTTTTCACACATGGCACTAACTCTTTCGCTTGAGGTGGTGGACGTTGTATTAGTAAGTTCCTTTAGGTCTACCAAAGGCGTTAACATCCTCTCAGAAGCGGACTTAGTTTGCCTATTATCGGTGAGCAGTCGTAGCTTTAGCGCTGGTGGACAGTCTAATCAAATCATTTAAAATTGTGATTTTGTAGTCTATATTGGTGACATATACAGCCAAAGTATTTAGTAAGCTTATTTGTATGTCCATTTTATTGGCTTGGAATGTCATAGCGTTAACTGACTTCTGTGAGCTATCCAGCCAAGTGGCCCAGACCGACTTTTGTTTAGATTCCTCCTTCCTCTCATTTGAAACTGGTGGGGGAGCAGGGTGGTGGGGGGGGCGTCTTTACCGTAGGATGAGAGCATGATTTCCCACTCCTTGGATTGAATATAGGAGAGGTCCTTTTCCGGGTCAAAGGCATCCTCATCATAGGGTGATAGCAAAATCCGCCCCTGCTCTTGGGGAGTTTTTTGGTTTGGCTCCTTCGCGCCATCGCTGAGTTGTGTTGGATTCACTGATTATCATGGAAAGGCTTAAATGGTGTTTCCAAGCTTTCCTTAGTGCAACGCGTAGGATGCTTCACTACCACGGCCGCCGCCCCTCACTGTTTGTCCAAATTGAGAGAGCCGAGGTAGATTTTGCCTCCTTCCTGCGTTGAATTGAATAAGGGCTGAATAACATTTCTTATTGGCGAGACAGTGGGAATAGACTTGCTGTCTAGACTGGCAGAAGGTATGGCTAAGAGTGTATTCACTTCCTGCGATAGGCCTGCAGTGTTCTCAATTGTGGAATACTCCTGGTAGTGGAGCCCCAAAACTACTCAACGGAGTAGGAGGCAGACCCCTGAGATGCACAGCGGGCTCAACAAGGTTGCTTATAGCTAGATGATTTACCAAATTACAAGGGTGAGGGTTCACATCGGTACAACCCTTACTGACAATCAGTTGGACTCAGGGGAATTAGTATGCGCTGGATGCTTGTGTTGCTGGAGAAAACAGCAGAGCCTGCGTCTTTCAGGAAGGCAATTTGGACTTAATTTGGGTTGCAGATCGATAGGCTTCGGGCCTACGAGACCTGCAGGTCTGGCTTCCAAGGTTTGAGGGTGGGGGTATTTACTGTGTTGCTTGTTTGTGAATTTTAAGTCACATCGAGTATCTGATCGGGAGCCGCTATGACTTGCTCATTGACCACCTTCGGCTTCTTTTTCTTGGGTGGAGCTGCTGAGCCCCTCTGCTTCAGAGATCGCATGCTGCAATTTAGCTGGCTGAATTGCTGAGGCTTGTTTTAGATCTTACCGGCGGTCCGGGTCGCGGAGTCCTTGATTAGAGGACAGAGTCTTTAGAGCTAGCTGTGGAACCCCTCCCCTCCCCCCCCCTCCCTTCAGCGACCTCCCAAGTGCTCTTTCCTTATAAGATGTCTGCCAAGGTGTGGCGTCCGTGCAGTAGCTTCCTATAACTTGTGACTTTGAGAGCTATGGGACTTGCAAGGACGATTTGTTTAACAAGGACGAGGGAAAAGGCTTATGAGGGCTAATGAGGAAGGACAGGAGAAAGCAGAAACAAACCAAGAGTGCAAGATTACAGGAAGCAGAGAGCAGAGCACACTGTTGAGCCGCGGGCCTCGCCCAACCTATTTGGGCTGCTTCCGCGGACTCAAATTCCGCAGCCGCCGCTAATGGTGGCCACGTTCTCTTGCTCTCCTGCTTGCTCTTTCCCGCTGCCGATTGCTGATGCGTACTGCTGCTTGTTGCTTTCCCTCAGAAATCCGGTGTCAGCCTAGCAGAGTGCTGAGCTGTCAAGCACCCTGGGACTGACCAGCGACCGAACGGTTACTTCCACGCTCCGGGCCGGGCCCCTGAACCACACCCAGACCCTTCTGCACAGCAGCCACTGTGTAGAATGCTAAGCTCCTGCTCCCTCAGGCTGCTCGAGCTGCAATTGTGGTGCTGGTGCTCCGGTTAGTGGAGAAGGGCCAATGTGAGGAAGGGGCAAAAGAGGAACTCTACAACAAGGACTTTCTACTTATGTCAATGGCTGCAAATAGCAAGAGGCACAGGAAGCCTTACTTAATAAAAACAGGTTGGTTTCAGTCCACAACTAATGGTCAGTAGGTATTTCCATATGGACACTAGTCCTCAAGGCCTCAAGGTTCAAATCCACAGTACTGCAAGGCAATCTTTTTCTACAGTCATTAGCACAGCACTCTCCTGTGCAGATATAAAGTTCTGGACACTGTTTGATGAGAAGGGGCTACACAAAACAGATATGGAAAGATATCAGGCTTTGCACTTCACCCTTACAGCAGATAAATGACCTTCAAGGCCCCAAGCTTTTAGCCAACGCGGACTTGCACCTCCTAGTCACTCCTGGGCATGCAGAATGTGAGCCAAAAATGCACAGCAACAAGATTGAGGAGGGACACACAGAATCTTTAACCCAGCAGTTAATACCTCATATTCCAGATACTGGTTTACGGATACAGGCGAAGGGCCACAGTGAGGAAGGGGCAAGCGGGACATACAAGGCGGGGTCGCAGGCTGCACCTGGTTTAAACAGGTCGCCTTCGCAATACCGTCAAGTGCTCTCACTCGCTGCAGCCGCCGGCTAAAGGGCAGCCGCGCTTACAGCACTGCTCTCCTTAGACCTTGGTGCAGCAGTCTGGCCGGTAGACGAAGAATGAAAACCGGATTAAAAACTGCCACCGGGTGCCGCTGTACACCGCTGCACTAACTAGCACTGGCAAAGCGTGGATGCAGGTTCTGGCTACTCAGCTCGCCTCATGCCTCTCACTTCGCCACTGCTCACCGCCACTCTCACGACTGCTCACTATCGCTAGCATAGTAACACTAATTATCAGACTAAGTCAATGGGGAGGTTGGGTGGGCGGCATACAAATATTGAAAGGATACAAGCGTCAAACCTACTACTACAGGTAAAATTTCCTTTCCAATTATATGTCTTTACACATTTCACAAGAGCAATGATAAACATGAATCAGCAACAGCTATTTTCATTATGACTTCCAAAATACTTAATGTTGTGTTTGTACACAGAGGAATACTATTAATAAGCCCACTTTTAGATAAGGTTTTTCATCAGGCATTTCATCATATAAACATGTCGACATGAATGCAGTCAGAACTAAGTGTAGATGTCACATTGCAGGATACATGGGGATCAATCGCTTATGCCATTCTCAGAAGGCTCTTATTCCTGCAATAGCATTGGTTACTTGCATAGGCTGGCAAATGTATTTTCAGTGAAGTGCACCATGAACGATTCAAAACATTTGCTTAAGGCCTTGTAGTTTGTGGTGGACTCATTGTCAGTGAAATTGCTCTCCCACCCTCGCAGCTCCACCATTAAGTGAGGTGCCCCTGCACTCTTGAGTATTAGTGATCAAGGCCCTCCTCCACCCGCAGGTTTCCCTGCGCCTCATCCCTGGTGGTCCAGTGGACCTCTGTCTCCTTTCTCTCACTCTGCTCCTTCACTCGTTTTTCTACCCTTTCTATCTTTCACCCTTCTGCATCTTTCTGCATCTCTGCTCTTTTGTGCCTTATTTCTGCCCATTTTCCCTTTCTCTCCCTCTCCTCCTTCACTCGTTTTCACTCGTTTTTCTAGTCTTTCTATCTTTCAATTTTCTGCCCTTTTCTGTATCTCTACTCTTTTGTGCCTTATTTCTGCTTATTTTCCCTTTTTTCTTTATCCCTTCTTTCCACCCTTTACCTTTCCCCGCCGCTGCTGCCCCCGCGGCCCCTCCCCCCCCCCAGCGCGACGGGCCCAATCCAGCTCCTCTCCCAGCTCCCGCCTCCCAGCTGTCCAGCCCTCCCAGACCCCTACTTAATGGCGGCCACTGCGCGGCCGCGCCGCTGGTGCACCCAAGGCGCGTCAAAGGCAAGCACGTCTGCGCCCGTCCGCGACCAGCACCAGGAACCCTGGACCTCCGCCCAGCCAACGCTATGACCCAGCAGCACTCCACGCACTCAACCCAGGCTGCAACAACAACTGCAAGCTAGCATCACCAGCCGACACCCATGGACCCTTCAGCTGTCACCGCTGCCGGCACACCAGCAGCACCGCCAAGAACACGGATCCAGCACAACCCGCCCGCAAGAACACAACCGAACTGAAGACCCTGCAATGCATCCTCCTCAACGTCCGATCCCTCCACAAACACGCCACAGAAATCTGGGACCTCCTCGACAGCACCACCCCGGACGTAGCATTCTTCACCGAAACCTGGACCAACGCTACCTCAGGACCGGACATCGCCATCGCCATCCCCCAAGGATACAAGATCTACAGGAAGGACCGCCCCACCCACCCAGGAGGAGGAATCGCCATCGTCCACAAATCCAGCCTCCGCCTGAGCACACTCCCCGACGAGTCCACAGAACTGATGGAACACCTTCACTTCAAGATACTGGCCAGCCCCACTGCCGCCCTCCGAGGAACCCTTATCTACCGACCCCTGGACCCCGCGGACCCTTCGCCAACTCCATCACAGACATTATCTCCCCGCAGGCCATCGCATCCACCAACTACACCCTGCTGGAAGACCTCAACTTCCACCTCAACAATCAACTGGACCCCAACACCACATGCCTCCTGGACAACCTCCACAACATTGGACTCTGCCAGATCGTGACCGAGGCCAGGCACTCAGCAGGACACACCCTCGACCCCCTCTTCACTACAGGAAACTCCATCACCTTCAGCCACACCACCGAACTCCCATGGACCGACCATCGTTGCGTCCACTTCACCTTCAGAAAACCCACCATCCACAGACACCAGCACCTGCTTCCACAAAGAAACTGGACCAAAATCACTGACGACCAGCTCATCTCACTCAACAACTCCACCCCAACCATCGCGGAAAACGACGACCCCAACACCGCAGCCCGAAACCTGCATAGATGGATCTCGGACAGCACCAACACCATAGCCTCCCTCAAGAAAAACAACAATACCCGTGCCAAGAAAGCCAGATGGTTTACCACCGAACTTCGAGAGTCCAGGCACACATGCCGCCGCCTCGAAAAGGCCTGGAGAAACACCAAATCCACAGAAGCCCACAACAACTTCAGAGCCGCCACCAACGCTCACCATCAACTCATCAGAGAAACGAGGAAAAAAGCGATTGAAGACCGAATCTCCTCCCACGCACACAACAGCAAGGAACTCTTCAGCATCATCAAGGAGTTCGCCCAACCCACCAGCGAGTCTACCGACATCCCTCCCTCACAAGACCTCTGCGACAAACTCAGCACCTTTTTCCACCACAAAATCAAGAGCATCTACAACAACTTGGACAAAGACAACCAACACACTGAACTCTTACCAACCACCCCCGACACCCGGATACCAGCGATTGATGACTGGACAGCCCTCACCACCGAAGACACACTGAAGACAATGAAGTC
The DNA here is from genome assembly GCF_964263255.1 of Lissotriton vulgaris. Taxonomy (NCBI): domain Eukaryota; kingdom Metazoa; phylum Chordata; class Amphibia; order Caudata; family Salamandridae; genus Lissotriton; species Lissotriton vulgaris. The sequence continues at coordinate 875,642,956 of NC_141685.1, forward strand.
AATCCACTCAGGGCCCCCCACGGACCCCTGCCCCCACCACATCTTCAACAGAGCCGCCAACACCATCGCACCCATGCTCTGCCACACCATCAACCCTCCCTGGCGACCGCCTCGTTCCCCGACGACTGGAAACACGCCGAGGTCAACCCCCTCCTGAAGAAACCCTCAGCGGACCCCACCGACCTCAAAAACTACAGACCCATCTCCCTGCTCCCGGTCCCAGCGAAAGTCATCGAGAAAGCCATCAACAGCCAACTCGCCACATTCATTGAAGAACACAACATCCTCGACTCCTCCCAATCCGGCTTCAGAAAGAACAACAGTATGGAAACCGCCCTCCTCGCCGCACCTTACTGGACAAAGGAGAAACAGTAGCCCTCATCCTCCTCGACCTATCAGCGGCGCTCGACACAGTCTCCCACCGCACCCTAATACGCAGACTCTACGATGCAGGAATCCAGGACAGGGCCCTCGACTGGATCTTCTCCTTCCTCTCCGGCAGGACGCAGCGGGTCAGACTCCCCCCTTTCCTCTCGGACCCCACACCTACCACCTGCGGAGTCCCCCAGGGCTCCTCCCTCAGCCCGACGCTCTTCAACATCTACATGGCTCTACTTGCCCCCATGGTCAGAACCTACGGACTCAACATCGTGTCATACGCAGACGACACCCAGCTCATCCTCTCCCTATCCAACGAGCCCAACACCGCCAGACGCAACTTTCGAGAAGGCATGGAAGCCGTCGCCAAATGGATGAAAAACAGCTGCCTACAACTAAACACCAACAGAAGTACTCATCATGGGCCCAAACCCCGACGCCTGGAGCGACACCTGGTGGCCCACCGACCTCAGAAACCCGCCAACCCCCACAGACCACGCACGCAACCTGGGAATCATCCTGGACTCCGAGCTCAAAATGGACCGCCAGATCAACTCTGTCTCATCTTCCTGCTTCCACACCCTCCACCTCCTTCGTAAGACCTTCAAATGGATCCCCCTCGAACACCGAAAGACAGTCACTCACGCCGTGGTCACCAGCAGACTCGACTACGGCAACGCACTCTACGTCGGAATAAAAGAAAACCTCATCCGCAAGCTACAGAACATCCAGAACGCCGCCGCAAGACTGGTCCTCAACCTGCCAAAACACTGCCACATCTCCCAGCACCTGCGCACACTCCACTGGCTCCCCGTCGAGGTGAGAATCACCTTTAAGATGCTCACCCACGCACACAAGGCCCTCCACGGCACCGGACCAGCATACCTGAACAGCTGACTCAAATTCCACGCACCCCAAAGGACCCTACGATCAGCCCAGCTTTCCTACACCGTGGTCCCTCGCACCAGAAAGACCAGATCGGGAGGCCGCTCCTTCTCCTTCCTCGCGGCCAAAGCATGGAACGCCCTTCCGCTCCACCTCAGACAGACAACATCGTTCCACATCTTCGCAAGAAACCTCAAAACCTGGCTCTTCGACAGACCCCCTCCTTGATGGAATGGAATCTGCACCCCCTTTCCCCCCCACCCCTAGCGCCTTGAAACCCTCACGGGTGAGTAGTCGCGCTTTAACAAACTCCGGATTGATTGATTGATTGTCAAACTTCAGTGGTGGAACAAAAACCCTTTGATGTCAAAGATCGTTTGGCTGTTTTACAGGACTTAAATGAAAAAAGAAGAAGTTTGAGTAACACAACACAAAAGCCAACAGCCACTGAAGAAAACCACCTGTCCCAGCAAGACCTGTCTGGATTCCAAAGATTGGGGATCTAGTCAGGGAAAGGATAGCAGGGAAGAAGGAATTTGGGCCTTCTTACAGAAAAGCAGTACCTGTCTTAGCAATCCAAGGAACAAGATCAGTAGTACTACCACCCCTTGCTGGTAAAAAGGAGAAAGAACCGAGTCGTGTCCATCGACCTGGTCAAACCACAATCATGCGGCCAATAATAAGTAGTAGGCCCAGTTGACTCCCAAGATGTAGCAGAAGACCAAATCTTGCTACTAACCAAGAGGTTCAGACTGAAAGACTTATCATGTTTGATAAACCTGCAGTAAGAAAAGAAGGACTATGCAACATAGCCATGGAACTCGTACCTCTTGAGACCCAAATAACAGTTCGTCAAGAAACACCTGTCTACAATGATGTAGCCTCTGACTATTCCAATATGACAAAGGAAGAAGCAACTCCAAAGATTAATAACAATCCTGATGCAATTCCGACAATTGACAGAACTGCCTCTGGCTACTTTATCAACTTTGATACATTCTCTGAGGATCCGAGTGAACCCGAAGAAAGGCCAGCAAAGAAAACTCTCAAAGAAAAAACAACAGAACTGTTTCATCAACTGGAGAAAATATATCTGGTTTCACCATGGATAGAATGTTGGATTGGTTTGGATGTATTTTTTCTTCTACTCTGGCTGATTTTAGTTTTAAGCTTGGGACAAATGATATATGGAAAATACAGTACAATGCACACAGCAAGTCAGAAAATCAACTTGGTCCTAAAACCTCACAAATCATCCCATTGTGAAAAGAGAGACCTGTCATCAGTGAACATCACATCCGTTCCTATACCTGGTGGTATAGCATGGGATAGAACTGACTATGACATCTATGGCCCGGTGGAGCTGCTGAAGATTCCACACCAGTTCAAGGTTTCTTTAAGTGACTTTGTATCACCCAGCAAATTTTCTGATGATTGGGACTTTGAGACTATTAATAATATGATGTTAGATTTAGAAATGTCACATTCTAGAAATGACAGATTGATGACTGGACAGCCCTCACCACCAAAGACACACTGAAGACAATGAAGTCAATACACTCAGGGGCCCCCACAGACCCCTGCCCCCACCACATCTTCAACAGATCCGCTGACACCATCGCACCCATGCTCTGCCACACCATCAACCGCTCCCTGGCGACCGCCTCGTTCCCCGACGACTGGAAACACGCCACTGTCAACCCCCTCCTGAAGAAACCCTCAGCGAACCCCACCGACCTCAAAAACTACAGACCCATCTCCCTGCTCCCTTTCCCAGCGAAAGTCATCGAGAAAGCCATCAACAGCCAACTCACCACATTCATTGAAGAACACAACATCCTCGACTCCTCCCAATCTGGCTTCAGAAAAAACCACCCTCCTCGCTGCATCAGACGACATCCGCACCCTACTGGACAAAGGAGAAACAGTAGCCCTCATCCTCCTAGACCTATCAGCGGCGTTCGACACAGTCTCCCACCGCACCCTACTACGCACTCTCTACGACGCAGGAATCCAGGACAAGGCCCTCGACAGGATCTGCTCCTTCCTCTCCGGCAGGACGCAACGGGTCAGACTCCCCCCTTTCCTCTCAGACCCCACACCTACCACCTGCGGAGTCCCCCAGGGCTCCTCCCTCAGCCCGACGCTCTTGAACGTCTACATGGCTCCACTTGCCCCCATCGTCAGAACCTACGGACTCAACATCGTGTCATATGCAGACGACACCCAGCTCATCCTCTCCCTATCCAACAAGCCCAACACCGCCAGACGCAACTTTCGAGAAGGCATGGAAGCTGTCGCTAAATGGATGAAAAACAGCTGCCTACAACTAAACACCAACAAAACAGAAGTACTCATCATGGGCCCAAACCCCGACACCTGGAGCGACACCTGGTGGCCCACCGCCCTCGGAAACCCGCCAACCCCCACAGACCACGCATGCAACCTGGGAATCATCCTGGACTCCAAGCTCAAAATGGACCGCCAGATCAACTCTGTCTCATCTTCCTGCTTCCACACCCTCCGCCTCTTTCGTAAGACCTTCAAATGGATCCCCCTTGAACACCGAAAGACAGTCACTCACGCCCTGGTCACCAGCAGACTCTACTACGGCAACGCACTCTACGCCGGAATAAACAAAAACCTCATCCGCAAGCTACAGAACATTCAGAACGCCACCGCAAGACTGGTCCTCAACCTGCCAAAACACTGCCACATCTCCCAGCACCTGCGCACAATCCACTGGCTCCCCGTGGAGGCGAGAATCACCTATAAGATGCTCACCCACGCACACAAGGCCCTCCACGGCACCGGTTTTGGAAAAGGTGATGGACAGAGTTTCTGAATGATGCAGAATACTCCTACCCAGTCAAGAGATCAGGGCTTGATCCATCACCGTTTTTTAGCTCACTGCACCATCCCAGCTCAGAACCTGGCTACATGCAAATTAGTCTGTTCCTGTCCCAGTGCATGATGGGAACAGGGCAAACCAAACTACCAAGCCATTTCTTATACTGGGAAGGAGACAAGCTTCCGGGGACCGGTTTCTAGCATTTCAGCCGTCGTCGGCCCGGCTTGCTTGAATCCTGATGGTGCAATGAGCAAGGGACTCACGTCTGAGTATACCCTTCCACACTTAGTGTGGACAAAATCGATTTTGGAAAAGGTGATGGACAGAGTTTCTGAATGATGCAGAATACTCCTACCCAGTCAAGAGATCAGGGCTTGATCTATCACCGGACCAGCATACCTGAACAGCCGGCTCAAATTCCACGGACCCCAAAGGAGCCTACGATCAGCCCAGCTCTCCTACGCCAAGGTCCCCCGCACCAGAAAGACCAGATCGGGAGGCCGCTCCTTCTCCTACCTCGCGGCCAAAGCATGGAACGCCCTTCCGCTCCACCTCAGACAGACAACATCGCTCCCCATCTTCGCAAGAAACCTCAAAACCTGGCTCTTCGACAGACCCCCTCCTTGATGGAATGGAACCTGCACCCCCCACCCCTAGCACCTTGAGACCCTTACGGGTGATTTGTTGCGCTTTAACAAACTCCTGATTGATTGATTGGTGGTAAGAAACATTTTACATTCCTTCTGTAACACTTTATCTGGTAGAGACTACCTAGCCACAGACTCCATCCACCAAGGACCTTATAATTATCCTCCGATGTCAGACTATATCTGAAAATTCTTGAGCAGTACCCCCTGCACGCTAGTAGGTAGTGTCGTTCTACCCAGTGTCAGTTGCGCTGAATGGGATATGTACTGTGTCTATATAGATGCCATTCTAGCCCACTGACATTTTCTTTTTGGGACTTTCCATGCCAGAAACGAGGAACTGTGAAGAATACGGACACACAGCTGGGTAGAGCTAAGGGGTCTCAGTAAGGCAACCCATACAGAAATTACGCAGACCATTAAAAAAAAAAAAACTTACAGCTAGATAGTCTCTATCAAATGAACAAGTTACTTACGTTCAGTAACGTCCAATATGGTAGAGATTTCTAGCTGCAGATTTATTACCTTAGAATAAATACCCAGCAATGCCTCCCTGGTGGCGAGCCTGCAAGCAGATTAGACCAAAAGTCCTGTAGTACCAAAACAGGCAAAGATCTCATCACGGCAAATCGACTGTCCAGTCAGACGTCATTTTCCTCACCCCACTACTCCTACCGTATCAGTTTTGTTAACATTTATTCCCAAAACCAGTTCCCAGGGCGGTGTGTTTCATTTGAACCACCAAAGGTTGAGCCCCATAGGTGATTAACCTAGCTTGCTCCTCCACCTATCGTCCTCCACAAGCATCCTCTTGCCCCCAACCCCTCCATCCACTCCCAATACGCCACTAGTAGTATAGCTTGTTTCTGTCATCAACTTACAGCCATCAGGACTTTATGCATATAAAATTAATTACCCATTGAATCTAGCAAAAATAGCATCCAAGTCCTTAAAACAGACTCCTCAAATCTCATCCAGAAACCCTGTTTTTCGACCCTCTACTTTTGCACAAACAAACAAACTACAATAAGCGACTTAATTTTCTATACAAATAGAAGAGCACAATGGAGGAACGCCTTGCTCTCACTGGTTCCGATTTCATCATCCAGGAAAACACCACAGGTCATAAACTGACAGCAGCCCCTTCCGGGGCTTGTAGAGCAGAAGTCACCATCTATAATAATGGTATTATCCTCATCCAGTCCTCAGATCACCACCTTAAATTATTCAAGTAATTCTTCCCTATAATAATCGAACCTGCATTGAATTCTACTTTCCCCACCACTCCAATCCCTCCTAATGTTGTAGGCATCTATAACCCACCTCCATCACCCTGTGGGTCAGATTCCTCTGCTCTCCACACTAGCTTGCAGTACTATCCCAAACCCAGAACATCTACTTCTGAGTTATACAGTCAAACTACCTAAACTATACCCTTGACCTACCACCGCCTTCACCACGGCCACACCAGACTGCTGAGCCCCCATTTACACCCAATGACTTGCCAATGACACTCCCTTTCTCCCATCTCTTGCACTCTCAACCCCCCTAATGTCTATTCCAACACTACCCCCAATCCTCTCCCTTATGCCTTCTGACCTAGTTTCGCAGTTTCCAAACCACCCTGTCTCCTACCCCTTGCCCCGCTGTCCACAGCTTCAAGACCCGACATCCCACTCTTATACCATACTTAAATCCACACTGGACAAGATTTCAAAAACCCTGAGAGAACTCGAAGCAGACTTACATAAACTCATTCACTTCACTACAGAGATGAACAAACTTCAGTTCCCTAATAGGAACCATTGGTTAAATATTATCACTCAGGACAACCTTCCATCCACCCGGCCTCATCTACTGCACACCTCCCTTCCAACCTGCCCCTTCGGGCCGACTTGGGCCCACATGAACGATTAGATAGAAAGTACCTTGATCAGACTACGATATCCAAACTCTGCACTGGTCATAACTCTCCTCAATCTGACAACAGATAATCAATGAAATATCCATGCCATCCCAATGAACCCTCATACAACTCCTAGGCTCAACTTTAGAGCAGTCAATAAGGAAAACCTCAGGAGCGTTATCTGCACACAATCTACCCCAACACACCTCAAACTCCATCAGAAATACCTGCTCATCAACTGCAGATCAGCTTCAAAACATGCAGGAGATAATGCTGACCAGATTCTCACACAGGTTTACCTTCTTATTCAGACAAACCTGACTAAATGAATCCTCTGCATCTATCGAGACATATGAGTCCATGCTAACCATGGCATTTCCAGATTGGATAGACCCAGTAGACCAGGTGGTGGCATCACCTGCATTCAAAGCCTCACATTTTCAGTCAAACATGCACAAACCCCGGCTCTATCCTCTTGAATATCTAGGCCTCAATGTCGCTAGCAACAACAGACCTCTCAGCAAACTACACATGATCTACCACCCTCCGGGAGACAACCAGGCTTTCATACAACAGATCATGGAAAGCAATGTAACTAACACTAGACAAGTGTACTTAAATCTTCCTCCGAGACTTCAACATCCTTTGGAATGACCTAAACGTTCCTGCAGTCAACAGCTTCAAAACCTTCCTTGCGGACCATAACCTGACTCCATTTTGCTACAGGCCCAGATATAACAAAGGGTTGGCTTTAGATCTTATCAGTGCAACTCCCAACTCTATTCAATTGGAAGCAATCCTCCCTTGTGACTGGACTGACCACCTCCCCATCACATTCCTCATCATGCAAGCTGGGATAACCAGCACAACCAACAAAACCTAGAATTTGAAATGACCTCTCTCTGCCACAATATCCTGCCTCCTTCTTGTGAGATGTCAGATGTCCATGGTCTTACAAATCACTACACTTGTTCCATGGAGACTGCCCTTGACCTGATCGCTCCTCTACAATTAAAAAGTGTCCCTGCAAAAGATTCCAAACCTTGGTTTAATGGTAGCCTTCATACAGAAAGGAGCAACTTGAGGCTTGCTGGTCGTCAGTGGAGATCAGCTCTGTCCCTTGAGCATCTCAAACACCGGAGATCATTGAGAAACATACTACATAAGCATCAGAACACAGACAGCACATTTCTTCAGAATCCAGCTGAATCAAGCCAGTTATCGTCTCAAAAAATGCTGCGCTTTTAAAAAGGTACAATCACACCCAATCCGTCCTGGATGTAGTCCACTACCAAACTGAGAAATGTGCCTCTTTCTTCATTCAAAAGACATAAAACATGCGAAAGGACCTGCAGGCAGCCTTGGAACAGGGTACTTTCCCACCTCAACCCATCATCTCTGCTTCCAGGTCTACTGTTCCTTTATGCCTCACCCAAAAAACCAAGCATCATGGAACTCTTAAAACCTATGAGGAAAGTGCCAACCGCTTAAATGACCCCATTTTGGCCCAAGATTGCTAATGCCTCACTCCTTCAATGCACTATTCAGGACTGCCTAAAAGCAGGTCCGATTTCTCATACTCTAAAAAAATACAAAAAATAAAAGCAGTAAATCAAACTGACAACCAAATTACGGCCCATCTCCAATATTCCTACCCTGGCAAAGCTCCTTGAAAAATGTGTTCACACCCAACTCTGTAACCACATCAAACAATTCCGACTATTAGACCATTTTCAATCTGGCTTTTGTCCAGTGCACAGCACTGAATCGGCTAGGACAGTGGACGATGCACTAAAAATGCTGGAACAGAACAAATTATGTCTTATTCCTCCTTCACCTATCCTCAGAATTCGATATGCTTAAGCAGGACAACCTGCTAGTGCTCTTGAAGCACTGCATGGGGTTCTCAGGAACAGTCCTTAACTGTTTTACTTCCTATCTCCAAAACAGGACTCAAAGAGCCATGGTAAATCACTCACTTGCAAAGACCACTACCGTCACATTATGTGCCCCCCAGAGTTCCTCACTCTCGCCCACTGTCTTCAACCTGGTCATGGAACCGCCAACGGAACTTCTGAGCTCAGCCAACCTCCACTACCACATATACGCTAATACCCAACTTTACCTAAATGTTGCCTCCCCAGAAGACATCAGCTCCCATAACACAACTTTACAGAAAACTTACAATTGGCTAACATACAATCACCTCAAGCTAAATATTCAATGAAACAGATTCCTCCTAATCGCCCCACCCAACCAGTCAGTCATTGAAGAATGGTTGAAACATCTTACAGTCCTCATTGATTCAGCAAGATCACTGGGAGTAATTCTAGACAAGAACCTCAATATGCAGAATCACATCAGTGTCACCACAAAAGGGGCGAATCACCAAATGAACACCCCCTACAAATTCAAACCTGCAGTGCAAGCCCTAATGATTCCAGGCTGGACTATGGAAGAGCAACTCTCTCTGGATTGACTGATAAAATGTGGAACATTTAAGGGCTTCACTTAACGCTGCTGCAATGCTCATCACGGCTCAAAAAGAAAAAACCACATCACCCCTGGTCTGAAATCCCTCAACAGGCTCCAATACAAAGCGAGAATCCATTTAAAAACTAGCTGTATGGCACAAAGCCCTCCACTTCAAAAACCCTAGGTATCTTGCTCAGAAACTGAACTTTCTGGTGGCTCCAGATCATCAAGACAGTCCAATGCCACACTCTTTTTTTATAAAACCAGAGACTTTAAAAGAAGAAAACTTACAAACACTCTTCCTCTGGCATGTCGAAGAATTTGGAACACCTTGCCCACTGAAGTCAGAATGAACCCCTTAACTATTTTCTTCAAGAAAGAAGTCAAAGCACTCGTAATTAACACATTTCTTCCCTAGATACTTTGATAACCATCTTTCCTCCTTCACATTCAGGACTACTCTCTCCAGCAACTGCAGCATTTTACACTAAAGTGCTCGTGTCTCAACCCTCCCGTTTCTTGGCACTGCCTGATCCAACTGTTTTATGGTCTATGATAAATTGCCTTTTATTGAGTTTTCTCCTCTACCGTTGAACATTGTAAAGCATACCCTCCCTTCTCTAGATGCTACCTATAGCCTGTATCTTTTTTATATACAATTTTATTCTCATCACTATGCTGCTCTCTGTGAATTAGTAAAGCACTACGATACCCGCACAGGTCGAATTTGCGCTATAAAAAAACCTAGCTAAATAAACAGGCGCTGGCTGTGGTATCCATGTTGCTGCCTGACAGATGTCCAGGACAGAGACTTTGGGTGACACCGATCCGCCCCATACCAGAGTTGGGAATGATGATGGGATTATTGCTGCCGTGAGGCTTTGGTAGCGCTGGGAAAAACTGCAGGCTCCGTAGAAAGACGAGGTCTTTCAGGTGGAGTCAGTCAAGATAAGAACACCCAATCCATGGGGTCTGACTGGTTTCAATGGCGAACCCACCGCAGACTAGTGAGGCCTCTAGCATTGTTGTTCATGTGCCTCGTCCGGTGACTCAGACTGGTGCAAAGAAGTCAAAGAATGCTTCAAACTACTTCCCCTTCAGGCAATTACCCGACGATTTAGAATGCAACAATGATAATCTGAAGCATGCCCACAAGCAGTCCAGGCACCTTCTGCGCAACGAGGATCGAGAGCATTACAGGGTTGTCAAATGTAGGGCAATCAGCTTCAGGGAGCGGTTCCCTCAGCACCTTCGTGTTCATGGCAAGGAGGTGCTTGCAGACCTTGACGTTATAGTCTCATTCCAAGCACCACAAAAACAACAAGCATTGCCTTTGTGACTTTATAGGTTTAGCCATGCAGCACATTATTCTGGTGCTACAACATCAAGTGTTACTTCACGTGCCACCTGTGACGTAATGAGGCTATGTGCAACAAGGCTGAACGCATACGGAATGATAGGTGCTATGAATGAAGGAAAAAATGTATATGTCTTATATTAAATAAAGCTGCCCAGAATGTTAAACCCTATTATCAACTACCGCAAAGGCTATGGCACTCTTTGCAGCTACGGAGAAACATTTGAACACCAAAGTCAGCCACAGCCTTCACCCACCACGACTCAGATCTTACAGTCCCACCACTTAGAGTCATGCAGGCAACTTTCAGAGAATAAAAACTGTGGGTGCTAAGCAAGTAGAAATATTTGTGATGCAGGAAAACAGTTGGCAATATACCCAATTGAAAGGACTGGGACAGTAATTTATTGCACGGAGAAATAGCATGACATTGTTCTGCACTCAGGATCCTAGGGATTTTACTCACGGTGCTGGTGTAGGTGCACTTTACTTGGCAGCCTTGGATTACTTGTTTGCAAGCACAGTGCTGACCTTTTTAAACTTTCTCCAGCAGTTTCCTCATTGCCTCTGTTTGGGTAATACATGGGTTATAAGCTCGAGTAGCAAACTACAGATTGCAGGGTTGTTGTGGGTTCAGGCCCTGGAGCAGCTATTCAGGGTATAGTGTATGTAGGGACTAGAATTTATGACAGATTAATGTTACATATTAGATCGATCTCAGAGTCTGTTTAAAACAGCCAAGCCATCAATTAGATTACATATATTTTATAGTCCTATGCATTAGACACATATTGCAGATGACACAGATCTTACATTAGCAGGGCTGTAACCTGCAGAGCAGTTCTTCATGCTTGAGCGTCTCACATGAAAACACTATCTCTCTTTCTTTACAAATATTACATACCCATAGAACTGAACAGTTATCATACAGTTTCTATACATCTCAGAGGAACAAGGCTCTGACTGCAGAGAAATGCTTCATGTTTGAGCATCACACACCAGCGCGCTCTTTTGTGTTACACACAAATTGCTCATGTTGCAGACATGGAATCACCCCTGGACCAACTGCCAATGGAAAGTGGATGCTTCTGACTTTTACAACACTGACAGCAGCACCACAGTTTTGTAACTTATGTTTACTTCGCTCTCTGAGACTAGTCACAGCATGTATTAATTTACAAATTGAAACTTAAAAAACCTTTTTTAAAGCAATAAGTACCTTGTCTGGAGCTGTGATAATATTTGCATAGGACTATTGCTATTTGTAGCTTGACTACACAAAAATGAGTACATGTTCAGTAGAATATTTCGTACCGAAACGTAGTAAACAAACCATCACTATAAGTTAAATATTGTAACCATTCCATTTTCTACTGTGAAGTAATTTCCTTAAACCTGCCCGGTTGCAAGTTTATACAGCCGAAGCTTCAAGACTGGATTACATTTGTTTTTCAACCGCTTAACACTTATGTGCCGAGAGGGACTGTGTTCATTGACTATAGCAGACAGGACTCGACTCAGACAGGCCGACACTCACTAGTCCAGACTTTTGTTAAGGGATTGTCGCCACCCATTTCCACCACGCTACAGAGTAGTGAGAGAACATGGCCAGCATCCACACCAGCCCAAAATGTTGACAATGGCCCGATATTATTAACAATTGCAGAATAAAATCGAAGAGGAAAAGGATAAAAAGAGAAGAGATTTAAAAGAGAGAGAGTAATGCTGTCCCAAATAAGCACTAGAGGAGAGGGTATAAAAAGAGCGCAACAGCCTTTGTATCAACCTGCAGCTGCTAGAATACACCAACCCCCACAACAACTGCCCCAGGATCAATGTGCGCTGATTGTCCCCTTTTACAGGGAAATACAATGGGTCGAGGACCGAGTAGGTGAAGGGTCCCACCCGCCAATGAACAACGCCCCAATGTCTTCGATAACAATAGATAGGCTTTTGCACACGATTTTACAATTGACCAATTCCCAGACAATTAATTTGCATGAAACAGCCAGGGACAGGGAAAGGAACCAGTGGAACTTCCAGTCGATCAATCAGGCCCCTATGTCACAGCTTCAGTGGCTGGAACTCAGGATAAATTCTTGGTCGACACAGGGGCTTCTAAAAGTGCCCTCTCACAAACGGATTCCTAGGGCGCACCTGTCTGGCTGATCAGTCACATCCGTAGGATTTGACGGCACGCCCGCCACCAACCCCCTTTCTATTGAGGTGCCCCTGGATATACAAGAAAACACAGTGATGGCCTCTTTTCTGCTCTCCCCAAATTGCCCAGATAACTTGATGGGCATTGATCTCTTAAAACATTACAGAGCCACCATTCGCTGTTCTCCCCAAAATGTCAGTCATATTGTTTGACAATGAGTGCCCCCTCAGTTATGAATCCCGGTTTTATTGTCTCACTGATTCCGAACAGCAGGATTTGTCCCAGTTACCAGACACCCTGTGGGCCATCACAGACACTGACGTAAATGAGATTGTGATGGATTCTGTTCAGATAACAGTAAAACAGAATGTCCCTCTCACTCGCCTCCCCAATATAAAATATCTGCAGATGGCGAAAAGGCTTTCAGGACTATAGTGCAGGATATGATTACAGCTGGGGTAGTTGGAAGTCCAGTCCAACATCTGCAATAGCCCTATGCTTCCAGTTTTGAAACTTCCATCCACCTCTGAGAATATATACGGTCATTGACCTCCGCGCAGCTAACAAAATAGTGGTCCGTGGTCTCTGACATAACTATCTTAAAAAATTATCCCCTCAACGGCTACCACATCACAGTCATAGACCTCAAAAATGCCCTTTTCGCTATATCAATACATCCTGATTCACGCTATCTTTTTGGTTTTACCATAAAGAACAGATCCTACAGATTCTGCTGTGCTCCTCAAGGGTACACCGAAAGTCCCAGCATCTACAGCCAAGCCCTTAAACAGCTCGACCAGATACAGTTACCATCAGGTGCGGTCCTCATCCAGTATGTCAATGACATTCTTTTGGCTGCGGACACTGCGGCTCTAGCTCGGACTGCCTCACTTCCACTTTTACATTTTTTGACGTCACAGGGTCATAAGGTGTCCAAGAATAAGCTACAGTATTGTAGACAGCAGGTGACCTACCCCGGACAACTGCTGTCTAAGGAGGGAAGTACCCTCCTTAGACATCAAAACAATACCACGTCTTTCCTCTCCTACTACCCAAAGAGATGTTTGTGCAATAATTGGTCTCACTTCCTTTTGTCGCCAATGGATTCCAAATTTTTCCTTCATAGTTAAGCCACTTCTTGCTTTACTTACAAAAGACACACCCACACCACTCCCTTGTAAACACGAGCATGATCAAGCCTTCCAAAACTTACGCCACGCTCTTTGCTCTGCTGGAGTACTGGGCACGCCCGATTACTCTAAATCTTTCTGCCTCTACACCCATGAAAGCTCAGGGTGCGTTCTCTCAGTCTTACCCCAAATTCATGGCACCAAACGCCCATGCGCCTACTTCTCCATCACTTTAGACCCGGTGGCCCGAGGTCTGCCCGCTGGTCTTAGAGCAGTTGCGACAGCGGCCGCCTCCATACGACAAAGTGAGGGAATTGTTTTGGGTTCCAAATTGACAGTGTTGGTTCCCCGAGCTTTCGACAAATTACTGAACCAGACCAAGACACAACACCTCACTAGCGCAGGACTGACAGGATACGAACTTGCGTTAGCAGCACCCCATGTCATGCTAAAGCGATGTTCAACCTTAAAACCCTGCCACACTCCTGCCCACACCAGAATCAGACACCACAAATATTCATCATGACTGCCTCTTTCAAACAGAAGAACAGACAAAGGGGCGGGTGGATTTGAAAGACATCCCTCTCACGGAACAAGATGGGCAATTGTGGGTGGAAGGGACTTGTATTAAACTATCAGATGGTACCATATCTGCTGCCTATCCCGTCAGTACTACCAACACCATTTTTGAAACTGCACGCATACTTTAGAAATCGGCCCAGGCTGCGGAGCTTCTAGCTCTCACCCGTGCTTGTATCCTTAGCCAGAGTCTCGCGGTCACCATCTATACCGACAGCCAATACGCATTTGGAGTAACCCACAGTTTTGGTATCCTCTGGAAGGAAAGAGGGTTCCTGTTCGTCCCATGGTACACCCAAACATGTCGACTTAGTAACTGCATTGCTCCAAGCTTTGACACTGCCCAGAGCACTAGCTATTGTTAAATGCAACGCACACAAGAAAGTCACAGATGAAATAGGACTAGGAAATGCCTTTGCTGACGAGACAGACTGGGCTACTGCACAAGAAAGAGCACATACCACTATGTAATTTTTTTTTTATTATTTCTTTATTCGCAATTATGATATCCACTCAGTATCATGTGTATCACATATACAGACAGTATGCAACATTAGCAATAGCAATGGTATAACCAACATTCGCATGAGTGGTATTGATCACAATGCAAAAAGCTTCATATTTTTCATATTTTCTCCCCAAAAAATAAAAAAAAGCAAGAAAAATTGCACAGTAACTTATGTGAGTATCAGAACAAATCTATATAAAAAAAATAATACCAAATAAAGAAAACCCCTAATCAAGCGTGTAAGCGGTGGAGAACACATGAGCGCAGCCGGTACATCAAATGCAGAATCACAATACTATCACCCATGAGGCGTAAGCAAATTCACGGTCTGTGTCAAGCCAGGTCGTAGTGAGTTCGGGGCCTGCAAGTAACATCGGCCACATAAATACCGAACGCTTCACAGATAGCCTCACCGACAACCATGCATCACAATGCTTACAATTGCTTCATCTCAACATGCAGTGGCCAAGTATCCGGCAACATGTCAATGGTGTAGTCCGGAACAGTGCAACCAGTGTAACATGCTAGCCCACCCCCACTTGTACAATGGAGTTAATCACCTGTATCTGCTGTTCCAGTGTGATCTTCTCGATGTATGCGCGAAATGGCCCCCAAATGTCAAGCGGCCGGGAAGCCACAGGGATCTGCTCGGAGTATTCCACGCTGTTCACATTGCAGTGTCACATGCTGCGGAGCCAAGCCTGCATACTGGGAGCACGTCTGGCCCCCCACAGTAATGCGACCTCTTTTCGCCAGGAGCAAGCCGCCATTGCCGCCAGCTTGCGTGCAGGACGCAGGAAATTAACAACATAGCCAAGCAGCGCAACTTCAGGAGTTGGCATCAACTCCAATTCCAACATATCCCCCAGCATTCGGTGTACCTGAAGCCAGTATTCATGTAATCTCGGACATGTCCAAGAAAGATGGGCAAAGTCAGCCTGCGGCACCCGGCATTTAGGACAAGCATGCAACCTATTTGGGTCAATCTTGTGCGCTAGAGCAGGGGTGTAATACATACGTCTCAGGAATTTAAAATGTATAAGCTTGTGTCTACTGTTCAAGGACACGTCCCCAGTGACCGCACAGCACGCCACCCATTGGTCGTCGGTAATGGGATTACCCAGATCACCCTCCCACTCAGCGCGCACCGTTGCATCCCGCGAAGGGAGAACGGACAGACATAGCTTATATAGTTCAGAGACAACATGTGATCCCGTCTGGCTCTGTATAATGAACGGGAGTATTGCAGCTTCTTCGGGGGGGGGGGGGGGGGGGGGGGGGGGGGGAATGTGCTAAATTCTGCTCAGAGCATGGATCTAAGTCTGGTCAGTGTGAAAGAGTCCATGTAGGTACATTCCGCAAAGCGCAGATCTTCCGCCGCAGAGAAAACATGCCCCTCCGGGAAAAGATCCCAAATAGTTTCTAATTGAAATTTGGATAGTGTGCGTTGCACCACCTTTTCATTGGTGATGGGCAGTCAGTGGGAATTGGGCAGAGAAAGGGCGGGAGAGTAAAGTGTGTCAATGTGTAGCAGTCTGCGTAATTTATCCCAAGCCCAGCACGTGGTGGACACCGTTTGTATGTCCTGCGGGTCCTGGGGAAAGCCTTTGGGGAGGAGTGCCTTAAGGGAAACCGGTAACACAAGGTCAGCCTCCGGTTTTAAATATAGAATTCTGGCATCTGGATGGAACCAGTAATAAGCATAAGAGCACTGTGCGACTAAATAATATAGGTAAAAATCGGGCACGTCGAATCCGCCACGCTCACAAGGGAGCGTCAAGGTATGCCAGGACACCCGTGGGTTCCTGCCGCCCCACACCAACCTCAACAACAGTGTACGAAGTTGCATGAAAAAAATCTTGGTCAGGGGTATCGGGATATTGTTGAACAAGTATAAAAACCGTGGAAGCACGATCATCTTTATTATGGCAATCCGGCCCGCCATAGACAAAGGAAGGCGGAGCCATCGCTCCATATGATCCTCTAAAAAAAATCAAGAGCGCGCCCATAGTTTAAGCGGATGATTGACACAGTGTCGAGGTGCACATGAATCCCCAGATATTTAACGGAGTCCGTATTCCACTCCAGAGGAAAGGTGCATGTCCATTCGGAGGTGGAGGGAGTGAGCGGGAAAATGACCGATTTGTGCCAGTTTATGCGGAGGCCCGAATATTCTCCAAAACGGGCGATCTCCAACAGCAGCGGCTCCAGGTTTGTCTGTGGCATACGGACATACAATATCGTGTCGTCTGCATAAAGTGAGACGAGGAGAGGACCAGTGCAAAACTGAAGCCCTCTGTGCAGATGTTTTCTCCTGAAAATGCGGCACTAAAGGGTCCATCGCAAGGATGAACAGCAGCGGTGATAGTGGGCCCCGCGAAAGTGAAAAATTGTTCGTGATGGTGCCATTCAGACGTATTCGTGCGGTAGGTGCCGTATATAATAACTCCACCGTAGCCACAAACATCGCAGGCATCCCCATTCGCCTCATGATGGACAAAATAAAGGGCCACTCCAGAGTGTCAAACGCTTTTTCTGCGTCAAGAAACAGCTGCAGCGGGGAGCGATGGATCCATCCGGTGTATAACGGAGAAAAACGTCCTCAAATTAAAGGAGGTGGATCTATGTGGAACAAATCCGGACTGCGCCGGGGAAATAATGGACTCCATTAGAAGCGATAATCGCATCGCAAGAATCGTGGCAAGAATCTTATAATCCAGGTTCAATAGGGACAGTGGTCTGTATGATCCACAAGACGAGGGGGCGCGCCCCTCTTTCGGGAGAAGCACAATTACCGCTTCTCTAAGCGTAGGGGGCAGCATGCCGGTCTCTAGGGCCTCTGCATAGACCTCGACCAGTCTGGGCACCAATTCCTCCTTATACTCCTTATAAAAGTCGGCTGAAAAGCCATCTAGTCCCGGAGCCGAAGAGCCCCTCAAAGAATCAATGGCTTCCACTATAGAGTCTGGGGTGATTGGAGAAGCAAGAAATTCCTGCATATACTTCTCAAGATACACCATGGCAATCCCGTTCAAATAGGGTCCAGGGTTGCGGTGTTCGCCATAAGTGTTGACGTGTAAAGAGTTCGGTAGTATGACAAAATTGTGCTGCAAACCTCAGGAGTGGAGTGATGTCGGGAGCCCTGCGTGTCTACTATGTCTGTAATATAAGCTGCTTGTCGAGGGGGGGCGAAGCAATTGCGCAAGAAGCTTCCCTGGTCTATCTCACTCCCCGTACTGACGAGCCGTGTGATATTTACCCATGAATTTCAGCTCTCCATCAGCAGTATCCCTGAATTCCAACAGCAATTCCAACCGCTTGGCCTCTGTCGCCTCGGACAGGCCCCCATG
The DNA here is from genome assembly GCF_964263255.1 of Lissotriton vulgaris. Taxonomy (NCBI): domain Eukaryota; kingdom Metazoa; phylum Chordata; class Amphibia; order Caudata; family Salamandridae; genus Lissotriton; species Lissotriton vulgaris. Next base: position 875,661,183 of record NC_141685.1, read on the forward strand.
TAGCACCCCATCTATCCCAGCAATGTCTTTTTCAAGACGGGTTAGAGTGGTACGAATCTCCCTCAGGACACCCACATGTTTGTCGATACACACCCCTCGAATGGTGGCTTTGAATCTCTCCCACAGCGTGGCCCAAGTGCGTACTACCACTATGTACATAGTAAAATCCCAAGCAGAGAAGTGGCATGACGTTAGACAACAGATCCAGGATATCAAGCCTACTGCCATTCATGGAGAACTTCAACAATGGGAAAAGGAGGGCATGCTCGACGAAGCAAATTGTTGGAGGTCCAAGGACACAAAGCTTTGGAAATTGCCAACTGCTTCTCTCCTATTGCTGAACAGGACTCATTTACCAGCCCATACCAATGCTGCCACCATGACTAAAATATTACAGGAAGTGTGGGATAACAACCAACTCCGGTCTACTGCCACCAGGCTGGTTCAACAATGTTTGGTTTGCCTCCGCTACAATGTAGGAACAAGCATTTACAATGCAATGGTTTCGCCTTTGGAAAAGTTAGAGCTATTGGCATTGTAAATGACAAAATTTGTATGTGTTGGTTTTGAAAACAGATAAATAAATGGCATTGTCATTTACATTGCCATTAGCTTAATCTCTGCAGTAACTCTGCAGTCCCTAGCACTCCATAGCACTCCCTAGTCACTAAATAAAGAAATACGGCTGCTTTCTTCCTCTATCAGTGGCTTTCGGCTGATGAATCATTTTGCTATTTCCTAGTTTTCCATCTTTCGTTTAGGGGATGGGGTGTGTCGTGTGTGCATTGTGGTTCGGAGCGCTTCGATCTAAGTTCTGGCCCGCCTCATCACTCACTCAACCAACTGGTGTGATCCTCGGCAGGCTCCGTTCTCTCCCTGTGCCTCTATTTCCTTTTTCTGTAAAAAAGAATGCGCCGAGAAAGAAACTGCATAGGATCGGGATTAACGGCTCTCAAAAACCCCGCACACGTTTACATACTCTTTCTACATCAAGGCAAATACAATTTATCAAATTAATGTCAGTCACAATGTAGGATTACCCCAAATTTTGAATCGTGTTTGGCAGTATCTAAGTGAGTTTGTGGAGAACCTATTTTAACATGCCTGGCGTGTTCCCAGGTACAATCTGCTTTAAGAGGCAGGTTGGTTTGAGGGAATCAGGCGATCTGCAATAGGGCTAAATGGCTGCAGTGCTAAAATATGTTGTAATGAAAAGTACCGAATTCTATCAATACAAAGGCAATTGTTTGAATCTAGACTGTACATGTATTTTAGCTGCTTATTCTGAAAATCTGGCGTATATATATCTGACCTTCCTGGGTCTATATTGGACACCCCTGGCCTAAAGACAGATACTGACCCTGTATACTTGGTCGTTTCAGCATGTAGTCAGTATTGTACAACAGAGAAGTGTTTAAAAACATTCAAAACGCTCTTTAAAAGTCATTCTCCCGGACGCCAGGAGGGCCTCCTTACCTGTAGCTCCTTCCCGTAGAAGCGGACCATGGAGGCGTCGGCCACCAGCAGAGTCTCCACGGAGCGGGCTTCGGACACGAACCTCCGCCGACGGGCCGGTTCTGAGTGAGTCCCCGCCGTGGGCGCCCAGTCCTCCTCGGTGGCGCTGTCCACGGGACCTGGCGCGTGTATGTCCGCTCTTAGGGTGCCAATGTCTGGATCGGGGTGCCCCCCAGGGCTGGGGCGCCCTCGTCGCCGGAGAAGGTGAGGCGCCAGGTGGTTCTCCATTCTCCCCGACCCCCACGCCCTCTCTGCCTGCCCAGGGCGCCTCCCCAACAGTGCCCCTGTCAGATGGTGCTTCCCGTGGGCAGCCGGTTGGATGAGGTACTCTTCACCGTCCACAACGAAGGATCCGCGGACCCCTTGGCACAAGCTGACCGCAGCCAGTGACTCTCTGCGCCCGTTGACGGTGCCCGAATAGAAGCACCCCCTGAGCCCGTCGCTGACCTCCCTGCTGCCAGCCGTGCCCCCGCCCCTCCCGTCCCGCAGGTACTCCACCCGCAGACCCGGCGCCAGGAAGCTGGCGTCAGGTGCCAGGCGCAGCACGAAGACCTGGAATTCTGATAAAATAAGGGATTTTCAAGTGGGGTCTGATGAGGGAAGTGATCACCATCCGCTCAAATTACACTTAATTGGATGCAAAAGGATGTGAGAAAAGGTGAACCCTCTTCAGATGGATTATCCCAAATGACTGACCACTAGATTATAGGATGACTATATGGAAAAATTGATTCATTTTCAGCAAAACACAACACTGAAAGGTACCACCACAACAACAGATCTACAGTGGCATGAGGGAATAATAAAACAGGCGGTAAAGTGCCTCAGGGTAGATCTAAAAGGAAAGGGAACAAAGAACGTGAAGGTTCTGGATAACCAATTCAAGAAAAACAACTATTTTACTGAGGATTGTAAGAATCTAAAGGCGCTGAGAAGGAAAGGGGAAAGAAACCTCAAAGTAAGATATGAAACAGAAAGTTATAACATTCTGATGAATTAAGTAGAAGGTCTAAAACCTTAATCCGAGGCCAGAATGGAGATGACAAAGAGAGGTGTTGGGGATATTTGCTAGAAGCCATAGAAACCAAGAATACAAAACTTTTTGGGAAATTGGTACAAGGAGGGTCAGGAAAAGCTCAGGGTACGATGGGCTGTATGGTAGAAGAAGAGGCTTGGGTGGACTATCTGGAGGATATATATGGAGAAAAAAAAGGAGTTATTAAGGAGACAAGCAATTCCCTGGGGGAAAGTGGATGAGGAATTGAGGTCTAAAGTCTTACTATGTAACATTAGAAGTATTATTGCAAGTTTAACCCTGACTCGCACGGCCGGACCCAGTAACATGTCTGCAATAGTTATAAGAACCCGCCCGGAGTGGTAGGCGGAGCTATTGTATAAGTTGTTTACTGAGATTTTGGAAACGGGGAATATCCTGGAAAACTGGAGAGGCGCAATTATCAGGCCTATCCACAAAAAGGGAGATATAAAAACTCCCAAAAAATTATAGGCTGATTAACCTTTTAGAAGTGGCAGAAAAAAATATTTGCAAAAATAATCTTGGGAATGTTAAAGGAGTGGGCTGACTCAAATCATATAGTGCCCCCAGAACATGGGGGTTTCAATGAACTCCATTCTACAATTGACCGTTGCTTTGCGCTCTGGTCCATTGCGCGTACGTCTGTCGGGCAGAGGGGGAAGTTATTCTGCTGTTACGTAGACTTCCGCGCAGCTTTTGATCTGGTAAAAACATGACATTTCAAAAGACCTTCTAAGGCTAATTCAGGAGCGACACAGGAGTACCTGGGCCCAGGTCATTATAGACACAAAGGGGACCTTAACACAAAAATTACAACTTAACAATGAACTTAGGTAGGGGTGCGTACTAGCTTCCTTACTCTTCTGTCTATTTGTTATTGATCTGCCTGCGGTCCTCGCGTCTGCCAAAGGATTTAGCCCCAGAATAAATGGTAAACATGTGGCATTCTTCCTGTTTGCAGAAGACCTGGTGATATTAGATCAAACAGAAATAGGTCTACAAAGGAAACTAGACATGTTTAGAGAATACTGTAGGTGTACAAAATGAGTGGTACATATGGATAAATCCAGGAAGCTTTGTTTTGGGAAGAAAAAGGGTAAATTTAGATGCCATCGAGGCCGTGAGAAGCTTGGCTTCGTTAGCGAATATTAGTATCTTGGGGTCTGGTTTGAGAGGTCCCAGAAATGAAAAAAAAAAACATTTTGAGGTGCAGAAGATCAGGGCAGTGGCCTTGTGAGCGGCCTGATAAAATTCAATAGGGACTTTAGAAAAATGTCATATAGACCTGTTTTGAAAGACTGTGTAGCAGTGCTCCCCCAGCAATTGCAATAAGGAGCCGAGCTGTTATATATTAGTGGCAAAAGTAGGTGGGATGCTGAGGAGGGGAAATGCTGAAAGAGATTATCGTCCCTCCCCGGCTCTGCCATGACCCAAGCAAGAAGAATAGAAACTGGCATGACATTGTGGAATATATTGGCTACGGTGGTGCTAATAAGATTCTGGAAAAGATTGCTTGGGGGGGGAGAACAGAAAGTTTATCAGTGGTGCAAAAAATTAAATCCTGCAACGTGAACTACAATGGGCAAAAATTGTTGGGAAAAATTCAATTTAGGGGCTCTCTGTAGGGATATGAAAGTAAAACTGAGCCAGCAGAACCTAAAAACTGAAATCTGAAAGAGTGCATTAATGTTGCTAGGTAAAGAACTGTCCTATAAACTTGACTATCATTATTTAAGTGGGAAAAAATTGGTACAATTTATGTTAAAATCTTGGTGGAATAAAGAGAGATCTATTTATGTTTACATCACAAAATCAGTTGTTAAGAAGTGAATTATTGAGAAGAGTTTGACTCAACCCCCGTCAGATAAATTATGTGTCAAAATGTTAAATGGTCCAATCAGGAGGCAACTGCACTGGTGGTCTAAATACTAAGGGGCAGATTTACAAGCCCCTTGCGCCACTTTTGCGTCACTATACCCATGTTAAAAGTGACGCAAAAGTGGCGCAAGGGGCTTGTAAATCTGCCCCTAAATGCGGTGTGTTGCACATTTTTCTGGACTGTTTAAAGGTTATACAGCAGCAGAGAGTTTTTACATCCAATATTTTAGCTGGTCGAATAGGAGGAATCCTAAATTCTAATCCCGGCTTCCCTATTTCCGATGTGTGATTGTGGGCGAATCACATTCTCTTCTTTGCCTCAGCTTGCTTGTCCTTAAGAAAATGTGTAAATTCCGGCCAAAGCTTTACATAAAAACTGAACTGGGAATAAAGTAAGCTCCGCCGAAGAATCCGAAAGAGCCCTGAGGATGTTAGTAAGAGTGAGAAGCAATGTCCTGGTCCGAACACATGAGGGGGGGGGCAGACCACTGAGGACTCTCAGTGGGTAAATGCACACGCAGCCGAGAGCTGTGTGCATCATGCACGCCACTGGTCTCCAACCCCTCTGACGACACTCCATTTAGGTCCATTGGTAAGTCCTGGTCTGTGGGCATGATTGAACCGCTCGTGGGGTTAATGCACCTGCCGCAGTCGTTTCTCGGCATACCGCAGTCCAAGGGTTTCGAACACGGCTAGAGTAATCGGTATTATAACTCATCGAGCTAATGCACTGCCTGCTGCAGGGTCTTGTGTGCAACTTGACAATGGCTGGTCTAACCGCAAGGACATAGTCCTGCAGGTAATTGCGCCTGCTGCAGAGAGCGTACATGCTACAGGTTGTGTGCTCCAGACACAGCAAGAGAGCTGGACGCGTTAACATACCACTCCCTGCACAACTCTAAGCATGTCCTGCAAGTTACGGGGTGCTGTCACATCAAGGTGGCTCAGCGGGTGAATGCACAACCTGCTCAGGTGCTCTGTACCCTGATGAACACTGTGAACATGTCATTCACCAGCTGCGATATCAGCGAGCACTCCATGTCACATACCCCAATGCCAGTGAAATAGATCGCGGGGTTCAAGCTCCTGCTGCGCACATCTGTGCATACCCCGTAGAACACAGCATGAGTTACCAGGGGAGGCGACTCAGCCTTTCATCTATTCGAGGTTGATAATAGTTGATCAGCTGAATAGTGCTACCTAAAATCCTACATACATTACTTACAGCGCCCAGACGCAGGTCCGCATGGGTTTGTGCTGTACTGATGACGGACGTAAGCGTGCTCTTTTGATTTGAAAATGTGATGTTTCCAGCATGGAAGAAAGATTTTGTCATAAAAAAACAGTACGTTTTCTCGAATTTCTTTTCTACTCCGCAGTCCCTGACTCTAGCATGTCTTCTTAATACAGAAAACAGACCCTCCCGGAATATGACAGGTTTTCACATCACGCTTTTTGGGAGAATTTGAGATTTAAATCCCATGCCCGGAGGAGGTGGAAGGGGGAGCAGGTGTCTTTTAGAGGCAAGGGGGAGGGGTTCACGAAATGGCCGACACAATTGTGTTAAAAAATAATGATCTCACATTTTTTCACAGAAATTGCACCTTCTTAGAAACTTTTTCTTTGATAAAGTAACTTACCCTGAAGCTCCGTGATGCGCCGAGGACCCCTGCCCGCCCCATGAGCCGCCCCCATCCACAGATAGAACAGCGGCCGGCAGTTGCTCGGGTTTTGAGAGGGTCACAATTAATGTGTATTTTTTTATTCTGGTGTGAAAGAACAAAAACTTCTAGACCTTGCACGCTCCACCTGTGTTCTTATCTGTCAATTTCCAGGAGGGGCTAACAAAAAAAGTGAATTATTTCAGCTGAAGGAGGAAGAAAGAGGGGGGCTGGGAGGGAATTAATTGTTTACGGTGACATCACCAAGGCTGGCTTATAAAATGAATGGCTGGGGCGCTCTCTCCGGCAGAAGTCTTGAACCAGCAGGGAGAGAGGAAAAGGCGTGGAGGCCAGGAAGAAGGGAAGGCTCGTGCAAGAGCAGGGTTTCGGCTTCAAGTTTCGTGTCTCTCCCGCTGTGGTCCGGCGGATCCGCTTTATTTATTTATTTTTGCACACTTTATTCTGGTGCCTCTTTTTTTTTTTATCCGTGTTCTATTTTTTTGGTGTCGCTGCCCGCCTGCTGCTTCCCAGCACTGCCTAGCAGCTGCAGACCCAGGATGCACGCTTCACACTTTGCGGCTTGGGGACTCTTGCTGACGGCGCTGCTGTGCTTGGAGTCCGAGGGGAAGCCACTGTCCCAGTCCCAGCAGAGGGTAAGCCCGTGTGCTGCTGTGTGTCATCGTGTGCACATGCTTGCCTCATGCAACGCGGGGGTCATGATGATTCAGGCTGGTAGCGGGAGACCTCACCTGAGTTCAAATCTCGGCGTCCCCGCTCGGCCAGAACAGTGTGATCTTGGGCGAGGCAGGACATTTGAAAAGTTTGAATTGATTTAGGGAGGGTTTATATTGTGAACCCTGCACGTTTCTAGATTGCACCGGGGACTGAACTCTTTATTACGCTCCAGCCCGGCCGGTCTCAGGACGCTCCTCCGCCCGCTGTCTGTTCTCCAGGGAGCAGCGGGGGGGGCAGAGACGGCAGGCCGGGGGCTGGAGCACTCTTTCAGGTCCCTCGGCGAGGTCAGGTCAGTCTTCCCCGGGCCCGGCGGTGATCGCGGTGAATTCTCGGCTCCTCCAGTCGAGCGGGCCAATCCAGACACGGCAGAACGGGCGAGCCTCCAAAGCACCCGGGAGTCAGCCTATGGCAGTGCGGCTCCCGGGTCAAGCCTGCGATGACGCTCCTCGCCCTAGCCAATCACCACACGGCAACAGTGGTGACGCTGCGCCGCACGGGCCAATCCCGTCGCGGCGTTTGGTGAGGGGGCTCGGCTCTCCCGTCCAATCGGAGAGCAGCGGGCTCGTTTTCGGTCGCGTTGGTACCAGCAAGGTACGGGGCCCTTCGTCGGGGTTTACTGATCCCGGGTCGCGGTGGTGAAGCTGCACACAGGTTATTTTAGTGCGCTCTGCTCGGGGAAGGCTCACAAACCTTCAGTCTGCACCAAACACGTGTGTCGATGGATTCGGGGGCGTTCCCGGCGTCGCGTGACGTCGGCAAAAGCCAAAGAATCTCGGGAACGCCCCCGTGTCTCCTCCGGCCATGACGGACGCCTCTCTGTTCCAATGGCTAGCCTCCATTTATGGAGCTAGCCAATGAAGCAGAGGGGCGTGTTCAAGTCACCCATACTAGAAACTACAGATTTCTCTGGAGGCGGAGCCCAACGGCTCCGTCCCCCAGCGAAACCTAAAAAGGGACTCTGGTACCACGGGCAGGATATGCCATCCCAACATCACCCTTCGAAGTCCTGCAGATGGATTATTTCCAAATGGAACGCTGCAACAACCATGTTTTGGTGGTTGTTTGAGCCATCAGCAAATAGGTGGAGGCCTACCCGATCAGAGACAACACTGCCCTAACTACTGCCAAGATATTGTTGGGAGTTTTTCCCCGCTACGGCCTTTGCAGAGTCCTCTGGAGTGACAGCGGGAGTCACTTCATTGGAGAAGTAGTCTAGCACATCTTAGCACGATTGGGGGGTTCAACAGGTATTTCATGCCGTCTTCCACCCTCAATCGGCAGGCCTGGTGGAAAGAAACAATGCCACGATCAAATCTAAACTAGACAAAATAGTGAAAACTATGGGCCCAGATGCGTTGGCACTAGCCCTTCTCTCAATAAGATCTGTCCTGCATTCTCGCACCTCTGTGACCCCATAGGAGGTGGTTTTAGGAGACCCAATGAACATCTGGGATGCACCACCTGCTACCACATTGTCCGATTCCTCTTGTGAATTGCTGAGTGATTATTTGTCTGTACTTATACAAACTTTGTCCTCCATTCATCATCAGATCCAGGAAGCATTGGTTGACCTATCCACTGGGCCTGGACACACCATCCAACCCGGTGATCAGGTGATGATAAAGAATTTTGCTTGCAAGAAAACATTGGAACCCCGGTGGAAGGGTCCCCTGCTAGTCCTCCTGACAACTAGAACGGCCCTGCGAGTGGAAGGCAAGAAATCCTGTATACATGCCGTCCATTGCAGTAGGTCCCCAGTATCACCCAAACTGATCCCACCTTGTCCACCTACAAGGAAGTATTAACATGCGACCCCCCTGTGTATGGCCTCCAAGAACCAGAACTCGAATTATTCGAAGATAACACTGTGCCAACCAAAGAAGGATACAACCTCCGTCCACGCACGCCCTCTGGACCTCCAGCAGTAGTACAGGCTGGAAGGGTGGATTAGAACTCCTTGTAGTAGGGTACTGAGAAGCTTCGCCAGTGAAGCAACCACCAGCTACCGGCGACGCGTAGTGCTCAATTTTCCTCTCCAACAGCTGGTAAGCCCAAAAGACTGATTATGACCAATGACAAAACAATGGGACTTTCCAACAAGACGATCGCTTTATGTAACAAACTGAATAATAACAGGTCAATAGCTTTGACAACAGTTATCTTCCTTACTATTATCCTCGCCATCCTCTTCTGGATCATAGAGGAAGGGGCACCAGCCAAAGATACCAACTGATGCCACGCCCCATGAACACTCCCATTTCTCCTTATCTCCTAATCTCCAAAATAGGCGACGAGTTTTGGAACACCTTCATCCAAATGTTGAATCAACATAATGCGGTATTGAATAAAACAAACGGTTGGGTCTGTGGTCTCCGGCCTCACTCCACGGAAAATAACATACCCTTCCTCCCACTCTATACACGCCTCTTGAGCTGCCTGGATGTCACTCAGCGGTCCAACGGCTTTGCCGATATTGTTTAACAATTGCAAGATGAGTTCTGGTGGAACAAACCGGGCAACGCTGTTTGTCCAACTAACAATTCTACACGCATGTCTGAGGACGAGAAGGAGGAAATGCTGGTATTCAACTCTACCAATAGACCTCGCTTCTATAGCTTCAAAGCAATGACACCCGCCAAGCGGACGCCACCGCTAGCTATTTGCATTCCAGGACTTGTATGTATCAGAGGCTTAGGCACTGAGTAGTTGGGGACAGCTCTTGGGTCATTACAACAACTCTGAACACGACATCTCCACCGCCCCTTGTTGTCTCCCCAAGCACCTATTTTGTGTGTGGGACTTAGGCATACACATGGCTTCACAAAAAACGGGGGAAGCACATGTTATAATATCTTTCCTCCTTCCCCCTGTCTATATTGCTTCTCCTTTTCATCGTCGCACCCGCTGCAGCAACGATGTGGTCGTCCAAACAGACACCACCTCTCAACAATTCCTGGATGCCATTAAGGGCTTCCTTCCATTCTAGGGACCGATGGCAAACAGCGGAGCCATTCGCCACCTCACCAGAGTCATGGAAGCCACGGTCAACATCACAACTGGTATTTTGGCCAACAACACTGTGGAGCTCCAAGCGGGCTGCCTCATCACTCTACAAAACCGCATGGTCCTTGATATCCTAGCTGACCGCGGAGGAGCATGCTGCATCATCGGCACCAGCTGTTGCGTGTACGTCCCAGATCATTCCTCTTCGGTCTACGAGGTTATTTCCAGGCTTCATCAAATCGCCTCGGATCTCCATCAAGACACCGGCGCATGGTCCCTTGGTTCCTGGATATTGCAACTTGAACTGACATAGGGATGGAAGGTCCTAATGATTATCCTAATACCTCTTGCATTGATTATCTTTTGCTGTCTTTGCCTTCAATGTGGTCCCCCACTCTGCAGCCTCCGCACAAAAGCCATCAAGCCAGTCCCCGTAAATGCACATGTCGAGAACGATTAAATAATGACTGAATGCGAGACACAGCTATTGATGAACTGTGATTGACAAAAAATGGTCTCGCTTATGGCAAAAGAAGGGACTGTGGAAAAATATGTCTTATCTTGCCATTCGCTCCACCATTTTGTGCGTCACCCTTCATTACTGACTCCCTCTCTATAGATCACAAACGCTCTGGGGATTCAGTCTAGATTTGCCTCATTCCTGCACGGACGCCCACGGCCTGTTCGTGCCTAGACCAGCCAAAAACTGACCAACTCATGCTCAACCAGTCGGACAGGGAGTTTTCCAGATGCTTATCGTCTTCACCCTGCGCACTACTCCCTGTGTCGCCCAACAGCCACCATCTGCTGATTTATTAGATTGACCTCTACTTGTTGTGTAATTATGGGTTTTTGTTTGTTATTGTTATACGCACAGGGTGGGGATGAAAGGTATATAAGGAGCCGAGCCAAAGTACTCTCAAGATTGCCTCCTCAGGAAGCTATGGGTGTCAGTTGCTGATGCGCTCTCTCTCATGAGATCGCAATAAATATGTTTTCTCTCCGTGCTCCAGTGTTGGTCTCATTTTCTATTCCGGACCTATGGGCAAAGGGGGACCCTGCTCCTTTGGGTGGTCTTTCAACGAGACCCCCAAATCCACAGTGGGGGGGTGGAGTTTGGGGACAGCTCAAGCAGGTGTGTGAAGGGCTGGGTGGTGGACATGGGCAAGCAACCCTGGGACATTCTCACTTTGAAGTCTGAGAAAGAAAAGTAAAGAGGCGCACTTGTAAAACAGCGTCTAACATTTGTCTTTGAATGCACAGCAAATGTGACGAGATTAGAACATGATTTATAGGCCAGTTTACAGAAATGGAGATGAAAGCGAGTGAAAACATGAGCACTCATAGCTGTTAAAGACAAAAGTAATTACTAAAACAAAATTGTCATCAGTGGATGGATAGTTGTAATTGGTCCATGCTCTCTGGGACGGCTAAACACAGGAAGAGGCGTGATGCATACATGCCATGGTTAAATGGCGAGAAAGAATAAAAGCGACAGAGCCAGCAAAAGGTAAAGCCTATGGGCGGACTGAACCCCTCAATGTAAATACAGCACGTCTCTCCAAGGCAGTGCATGCGCAGTCTAGAGGAGAGACCGAAAAATAGCAAAGATTAAACAAACACCATATACCAATCAAACAGTGAATTCCTATTCACTGGCTTCTAGATGCGTAATTTGGTCATTTTCTGTTTAAGCGTGTTAAAAATTAACTGATGGTGGGTGCACCCCTATCCACAGAAATGTGATTTAGGAGCTCTTATGCCATTTTACACTAATAAAGTCTAACAGTTTCAATATATGGAATCTTCTCCTGCAGATCACTGGTCACTGTTAAAGACACATTCCCAGTACAAGACTTAAATACCAAGATAATCTTTGGTCTCCTCCTAAAGCCCTGTAAAATTGTGAATACGGATTAAAGGGTAAAAAAGTAACAATCTAGAGCAGGGATCTAAAGTTGGAGCACTATGGGATTCGGGTTGATAAACTTTATTCTCAGTCTTTGACACCCACAGTTTTCTCAGCTAAAAAATAAAGTGACAGCCCAAGCACAACCACCATTCTCACGTTTCACTAATATTTACTAAATATTACGCAGGGACACAATTCACCTGCAACCTCCATGAAAAGGTGCAACAAAATTGTTCCGTACAAAAATATATATACGGAGATGGCTAATGTGTACGGTGTCAGAGCAACTAGACAGATTTGTAGAACATACAGTCACATCTCCCCCAATTTTCATATTGATGTTACTATACTAAACAAGACACTACTGCTTCCTTGCAAGTTTGCAGATATAACTTTTTAAACGAATTTTAACTGCATACGGTGTCAGAGGAATCCTTTTCTTCACGCTCTGCCTCCTCTCTCAAGGATTTACAGGACTTCAGAGGTTTCTACAAGTATACGTTTACCTTCCAGGGATAAAGTAATGAGAGAGAACAACATAATCTGCCCAGAAACCAGGAATGTGTCAGTGGGCTCAGCCCTGAAAGGGCAGAAAAAAGGCCTGAAATAACAGAAAATTGCAACAATCTACATGAGGTGAACAGGACGCATTGGAGCAGCTCCTGACATTACTAAGGCAGATTGCTTACTCATGGCTTTCAAGAACGTACCTCCCTCCAAACATATTGCAGCTGTGTACGACAATCACTATTCAGAACAAGAATTCAGAACTAGCTTGGTCGTAATACTGAACATCTTTGAGTCACTTACAAGTCTCACACGATTACTGAATGTTGTGGTAATGAAATTTGTTGAAAGGAGCTCTGAAGCACCACTTTGAAGAATATTCACTGAGATGCCCAGGCTTCAAATTATTAATGGACAGAAAAGGCACTGGATATTATCCCTTGCACAGGCAGTTTTTCTGGGGTAGATAAAGTGAATCCGCAAGAAGATTTATTAACCTGTGACTTTATATATACACGCTCAAACAGAAAACAAGTCACATCGGTCTTGCCTTCAAACTTTCAAAACCAACTCAGTTGTAATAATTCCTGTTCTGCCACAGCCCATAGACACTGCTGCTTCCTTTCTGAGTACCAGAATAGTTTACCCCTGACAAAGGGAAGCAGTAGTACTGGTGCTGTTGATGGTAACAAATACACTGAATGCAGGATTCTTACCTTGTTCATGCTTCCGGGTTGTGGGCCTCTGAGTCCTACCTGGCCCATCTGGGGTGAGCCTTGCTGCAGTGTCTCAGCCAGAAGGTTCCCAGTGTTGCTCATGCCAGAGCTTGGGTAAGGCATGTTGGGCCGTCCTCTGCCAGCACCGAGAGAACCGTTCATAACCTGTCCCTGCATCATGCCCTGTCCATTTCCAGCCCCCATCATGCCAGGGCTCATGCCCATTCCCGGCTGGCCACCCGGGCTGTTCACACCAGACATCATGCCCGTGGCCTGCACGGCGTTCATGCTTTGCCCTCCTTGAACTTGCCCACCACCCATACCCAAGCCAGGCGAGGTCAAGCCCGCCTGCGACATTGGACTCTTCACCATGCTGTTGAGCAATCCCATACCAGGACTGTTTTGCTGAGGAGGCCCCCCCATTGCAGGGCCCATGCCCATGTTTATGTTGGTGGAGCTTCCAGCGCGGAGCAGTTCCGACAGCTGCTTGTGCTTGGAGGCCGCATCCTGCACCATGCCAAGACTGGTGTGCAACTGGCTCAGGTCCCCACCGTTGGTCAGGCCCAGCTCATTTGAGTTGATGAGTTCATCAGGCAGGTCATGCTCCAAATCAAAGAGGGAACCAAAATCTGCAAAGAAGAAAATCAGACTTATTCTTCCAAGATTTTTAAGTTTACATACAACAACATAACTGCCTTCAGGATAGTCGAAGCACTAGACAGCAGCGTGCAGATGATGGATATGGTGGAATAGGCGAAAGACATCATATACAGCCATGGAAGCGCAGAAAGATCAGGAAAGGGTGGCAGGGGAAAAGTGGATCTGACATACACAGTGGTAGAATGTGGACCAGAGATTCAGGATAGGTATTCAAATAACGAAAAATGGCTTTCTTCTATATATCTATAACATTTTGAAGAATTACATACTCAGTGACCGGATTTCAAATGCATCCTATTTGCTGAATGGCAAATATAGACGCTGTTTAGAACCGCAACAATGGAAATCAAATTGTGCCATCAACCTGCATCCAGCTACCCATCAATGCTTCACCATAATAGAAAGGAAAACTCCAGAGTAGAGAGAGAAACCTGTGGTGGAAGAGGGGCACATGGACACACTCCACACGACAAACACAGCAAACTTGAGTCCATTAAGACTCTGCACTTGTGAGACCATGTTGAAGGGCCTTCCGTTTTGTGACTGCCAAAGGCAATCCACCTTGTGGAATGGACTACCCTACAGTTCTGGTATAAACAGCACTCAAAGGACCAGCCTGCTGTAAACTGTTTTCCTATTAATTAACTAACTGACAAATGTTTAAATCAAGAAAAGATACACCACCACGCATGTAAACATAAGGGGTATTATCACACCTACACACACTCCTACAGGCCTGGTTACCATACCTGGGTCTATATACATTTCATTCCCGTTTTGCATACCAAGAATTTTCTCTGACCACCCTTTTCCCTTGAAATTCTCATGTATTCCTCTTCTCTCAATCCAAAACTCTTTTTTTAATTCAATGTACGTTTCCCTCCCATACTTCTAAAAAACTCTCTCCTCATTCCAGTTTGTACACCATAAAGTCATCTTTCCTGTGCACCCTCGGCAAGTCTCAAAAGCGACTCCCTTCCGGCCCATTCTTTTTTACATAACCCCTCCTCCTGGAATCTTCCCTCCTACCTGTAAGACCATGGGGCCCTCCATCCTACTGGTCATAGCTCCCAGGACATGCACTGTATATACTCCATGTTCCATGGATTATCCTTTTGTCAAGGAATGATGTTCCATCTCGATTCACTTCTCCTTTCTACACTCACCACAATCATTTCCACGTCTCCTACCCTTCCTGGAATGCTGTCCTCCGTCAGTCCATTCTGTAAATATTCCTTCTTCTCTTCCAAAATCTTCTCACCAAGAATTTCCCCCTTCACCTCACAATCTTCCCTAGAGGCCAACATCTCCTCCCATTTCCTAATACTAATTCTTCCAACTCCTTGAAAGGAGGACAAGTCCTGCCCCTGTTGAGGCCTGCCTTTAACCCCCAATGACTGCTGCCAACCTAAGGGTCAATCTGGCAAAATTTCATTTAAAGATGCATCAAAGGTCAACAGCCGTTCTCACAAAAGACACCTTTACCAATCAACCACAGTGTGATCCATGGTGCAGTACCAAGATTGCAACCATGCTTGCAGAGGACAATGCCATGAGTGAGCCAGGTTTAATTTCTCAAGGCACTATTAAGAGGCTGACCCTTCTGGTGGAGGACAAAGACATGAGTGACCTGGAATTCTGCCCTTTAGTGCATTAGAGACAGCAACCTTTCTAGGGAGTGACACTGTCAAATTTGCTTAAGTCTGTTCTTGCGCGCTAGAGGACTGGTCGTCTTTGTGCCTGGTATGGATGCCTCTGTGCTCGGTATGGATGCCTTTGTGCTCGGAATGGATGCCTTTGTACTCTGACCTTTCTACTCAAACTAAACCTTACGGAAAAAATAGGTCCTACTCATTTCTCCATTCATATTTTGGAATGGCATTTCTCATCTGTAATCAATATCAGAATGTGCACTCTCTCCTGGTGTATCACTAGGTTTTGTCTTTCAAATTTTTATCTCTGCTTTAAATGTTATGCTCCAGATCCAAGTCCAGTTTAGACATGGCAAAATGTATCCTTGGCATGTAGCCACTATAACTGTTGCCCCATTTAAGTTTGCTTTCTTTCCTGCTGTTCGTTATACCCAGTACCTGCTTGACAACATCCCTCTCCGAATGATTCACTTTATTGCAAGTTGTTTTATTCCTAACATCGGAGGCTTCATCATATCACTCTTGCACTGATGCATTTTCTGCTTTTCAAAGCCTGATCACTTCCCTTCCGTACCCGATATACTATTTAGTTGGGTTTCATAAAGGGGACTGTCTCTTCCCCTATGTTACTTCAGAGTGCTGCTAACATACAGGGTATTCAGGTACGGAAGACCAGGGATTTCGGAGCTTTTTATCAGATGGTCCTCAACAATATCCAACGAGCCTTGATTGTAAGCCTTGAATAGCTAAAAATCAAATTCCACTGAGATACCAGGTCGTTCATTAACATTGTTTCTACATTTTCTGCTTTCTAGAAAGGACTTAAAACCCACCATTTCCAACTTGCATATTAGTTAACTCTGGACTATTCCTCTTTGTTGTATCTTTGTCAGCATAACTCACGTCCTTGTCATGCACTGCTTATGACCTCACATATTACGCCACTCATCATAATCCATTCCATGACATCATTGCTAACGTCACTGATGACATCTAAATGATATCACTGGTGACACTACGCATTGCAGGGGTGAGAGTTAGTTACTTCAGTTATTTTCCATTGTTCTTTAGCTTAAAATGTTACGATTAAACTGGATTTTCCACCTTTCTAAAACATCACCTTAACCTTTGTTTTACAGTGAATATGTATGTACAGAAACACAAAACAATAAGGGGGTTTGGAGCTATACCATCAACAAAACAAATGTGAAAACAACTAAAAAAAACTATATTATTCTTATTTATTATTTAACGATTTGTAGAGCGCCTGGTGACCCGGAGGCATCCCCGCGCTATAAGAACTAGTAGTGACCGAGGAGGAAGAGGGACTATTTAGGAAAAAGGAGTTTTCAGTTTTTTAGCTACAGTTAGATCAGAGCTTCCATCGGAAGAGGGTTTTTTTGTTTCACTGACAACTTTGTAGCTATTCGAAAAATCAGCACACTTCTCTATAAAAAAAGGAAGTTTACTCAGTTTGGCTCTTTCATGCAGAGTTTTCTGCTCATCGACCTAGAAAAAAAAATAGGGGTCCAAAAACATCAATTTCCGATTTTAATTTCCACGAATAACTGATCTCCAATTCATAAAAAAAAAACAGCATAATGTATTCCTACCCATTTCTGCAAAAAGAAAAAGACCTTTGACAAAGGTGTGCGTTTTGTGATTTGGTTAAAACACGTTCAGCTATTTGAGAAATTAGCATTTAGAGATTGGTCTAGTGGGGCTCACACAGCCCCAAAAAATTGAAAGGGGAAAAAAACCACACACACACACATAGGGGCTGAGTCCCAAGGGAGATTTGTCGGCCATTTAATTACTATGGTACCAAGTGATCTGAATGGCTAGCCACAACTCTGAAGAAAACGTTTGGGACACATTAAAGCAAAATCGGCCCAGTGTCATGGGCAGGAGAAACGGAAATGATCCATATGGGGGCAGGGTGAGCACAGCCTCAAAGTTAAGGCCATTTGGGGCAGGGGACCAACTCTCTACTGCTCACCGTTAAAGACTGTGAGGTTGTTATAGGCAGGCCCGGTCTAAAAACTGCTGTGCATAGTCAAAGACAGTGCACAGAGTAGGATTGTGAAGTAATAGCAGTGATGGGCAGAGAGATAGTCTAGCCAGAGGCCAGGCCATGCAGCCAACCCCCATTGTGCATATCTAGAGTTGGAGGGTGGCATAAATGGACAACAAATTCCAGATTTGTAAAAACGTGACTATTGAGGCGCTAAGGAGGCCGTTGAGGAGATTAAGTGATCTATTGCCCAGAGTCACATGATAGTGAGCAGACGCTAGCAATCGAACCGTGAGCCCCCACACTTCTCTTTGTCATTTGTGTTATGATGAGGTAATACATGAAGAGGTGGGTGCGTGTGGAGAGCGGAGGCCCTGCTGGAGGGGACTGCTCTGGGCCCGCCTGGCAGCCGGCGAAGGGGGCAGCTACAGTTTACATGAGACGGACACCTGGGAGAGACAGCCCCGCGAGCCGGGACACGACAGGCAGTGCTGGCTGCGGCGCTACCGGAGATGAGAGAACCACGCTGCCAGCAATTACCACATGGCGGTACACAGGCCTTAGAGGACTGAGCTTGGCTTGGTACTGTAGGAGGGACATGAACTGAGTGGTGCTCCGGGCGGTGAGGCAGTGACGCATGGACTTCCAGTGAGGGCCGGGTCGTGGCTCCTCTACCATTGCTGCAGCCTCTAGGTGCGAGGGGCACACTATTGCTGATTTTGAACTGGGGAAGCCAGGATTTGTTTGAAACTACCTGCCCTTAGGTTGTGGAAGGGGGCTGATGGACTGCACGCTGAGGCACCGAGGCTACTGAGGGAAGTCCTCCCTGACAAGCGGGGCACCTGAACTCCTTTGGGGAAGAAGCGAGCACTGGTGGCACTCTGGGAGCCCGGGGCACCACGGCAAGCACACTCGCACCTGACCGGCATCAGGGGGCCCAGAACATGGGGAAGCAGAGAGGAAAGCAGGAGGGAGCGCCCCAGCCACCGGACGGCGAATTGCAATCCCAGGCTGAGTCGGATGGAGTGAATGAGGCCCAGGACCCTCAGTTGCAAAAAACAGTTTGGCCGCATACTGGCGGCTTTTGCGGACTCGTGCACAGCCCTGCAACAAGACATTGCACAGGTAGCAACAGGGCTAGGACTACTGAGGGCAGACCACTCCAAGCTGGGGGATAGAGTGAAACAGGTGGAAGTAACAATGCAGGAGGTGACAACGGCCCAAAAGGTACTGGAGAGCAAGATGACAGATGTGCTAGACTGCATACAAGCGCTGGAGAAGCGTGCGGAGGATGCGGAAAGCCGGAATATGCGAAATAACATTTGCATGGTGGGCCTACCTGAAAAAGTGGAGGGGTCAGACATGGTGCAATACCTGGAGAACTGGTTGAGGACAGTGGTGGCAGCGGAGGGTCTCTCTCCCTTCTTCACATTTGAACGCGCACACAGAGTGCCTGCTAGGCCGCCGCAGCCGGGGCGTCCCCCACGCCCGGTAATAGCTAGGCTCTTACATTATAGAGACAGAGGTCCTCCTACTCCAGAAGGCGCGGACGGATGTGTCGTACCAAGTCGACAATGGCAAAGTGACTATATTCTCGGATTACACACTGGAGATCCAGCGCCGTCGCACATCATTCCTGGCAGTTAAAAGAGCTGAGTTTGGAAGGCCTTCAATACTCGTTGCTATTCCCAGCGAAATTGAAAATAATGTTAGATGGTGGCACTCATTTCCATGACACCCCAGAGGACGAATGGGCGTGGCTGGAAACTTACAGGGCTGGAACAGACCGAAAGGATCGACGCTTGCGGGAAGCCTCTGAGGGACAGCCCCAGCGCCAATCACAGTGCCTTCCACGCTGGCGACAAGGTATGCCGAAACCATCGCAGTCCCAAACTGAGTTGGAAAGACAGGAAGCATTGGAGGCAGTGACTGCGTTGTCTGGCAGCCAGATGTTGCAGTCGCCAGGGAGCACGGAGAAGGACAAAACACAGTCGGACACTGAGACCTCAGAAGTCAGGAGTGTTCGGATGCCGCAGGTCACCCCGGGCACAGCAGATGGACTCATGGATGAGTGATGGATTGAACTTCCGGAAACTGGAGTTGAAAGGCTGCCGGGAAGGATGAACCCAGGCCATGTACTATACTGTCGTTGAGAGCTGTTGGCGCGAGGTGGCTTGTGAGGGTATTTTGGGAGGCCGCCCCGGGTGGGAACGTACCTCAATGCACAGTGACTTGTTGAATTATTGAAAGGTGCATGGGTGGGAGAAGTTAGCTGTGTTTTCTTGGGGGATTGCGGCGTGGTTACTATATGAACGCAGGCGGTCACCCGTTGGCGCTAGGCCCCCCCATTGCCCTTAAGGCATGCCTGCAGTGGCTATTGCTGGGCTTAGGTATGTGCTGGAATGGTTTGGATGGGGACTAAGTTTTGTTTTAGGGCCTGTTCTTGGTAGGGTGGGGGAGTAGGGGGAATAGTTGGGATATGGGGTTCACCAGTGTGTTTATTTATGTACAAGGAGGGGAGAAGGGGTTGAACTATGATGATGGGAGTAGTGCCTGATTTGTGTTGTATCACTTGGAATGTACAGGGGCTACAAACGATGACAAGGCGCCATAAGGTTCATGCATATCTGGTCAGGAGAGGGGTACATATAGCACTGCTCCAAGAAACGCACCTCACTAAATCGGAGGGACTAGCACTACAGCGTAGCTGGAGGGGACAGGTTTTTAATACATCTTATTCGGCATTTGCGAGGGGGGCGTTGATTTGGGTCAGGGCTGGGTCCCCTTTCAGGTAACTAAACAAACAATAAACTGTGAGGGCAGATATGTTGCGGTTGAAGGGCGCTTGTATGGCAGGGAGCTAATATGTTGTATCTATGCCCCGACTTGGATCAGGTGCGATTCCTGGATCGGATGTCCGGCACTTTAGCACATTACTTGGCGGGCCCGATAATATTGGGAGGAGATTTTAATTCGATAGCAGATACGTCAATGGACAGGTCTCACCCCCGCTTGCCAGATTCCCCAATTCGTATACTGTCCAAGTATAGACTTGATTGGCAAACTAGATGGAATTTGGTGGATGTGTGGAGGACATCACCCGCAGGATAGGGAATATTCTTACTTCTCAGCACTGCACAAGCTTCATGTTCGGCTGGATGCCATACTGTGCTCCAAATCAGTGGTGCCCTCCATAACCCACTCCGAGTACCTCGCTAGGACTCTGTCCGACCACAACCCATTACTGGTTACCATACATTGGACGAGGGAAAAGGCCGAAATCTCTACATGGAGATAGCGCAAGAGACGTTGGATGACCCAGTGTTCTAAAGGGAGTTGGGAGAGTGGATAATGCACTACTTTAATGAGAACGCAGGGTCCGCTTCTACTAGAGCAGTGAAATGGGACACCTTTAAGGTGGTGGTAAGAGGGCTATGCATAAGCAAGTACGCTGGAGTAAGGAAAGACCTGCTGCAGGACGTTGAAAGAGCAGAACAACGATTGAGGTTGGCGGAACAGGCGAGGCCGGAGCACCCAGAGGAACAAAAGGAAGTAATAGAGGCTAAGAAAACGCTGGCCACGGAGATAGAGGTTGCGCTGTTTTGATTACAAGAAATATGTTGAGAAGGCTCATGCGGAAGGAGACAAGGCGGGAACGCTGTTGGCATGGCTGTCTAATCCTATTACGGGGGCTCCCCGATCTTGGCACTAGGGGCGGATGAGGGTACTACGATCTACACTCAGAGTGGGATCATGAATAGGTTCCGGGAGTATTATGAGAAGCTATATGAGAGTACGTTAGCAGCAGGTGAGGCTGACATTGAGTCCTTCTTAGAGAACATGACACTTCTGCAGCTGGACGAGCCGGCGAAACAGCTGGGCCGGGACATTACACTCGAAGAGATTAGGAGTGCAATTAAACAGATGGCATGTGAGATGGATGAAGCACATGTGCACTTTTTAACGATTTACATGAAGGCCAGAATTAGGAATAAATATTTAGGGGGAGGTTTCTAAATATATTGGCAATTTTCGGGGTGCGAGACAAGGGTGCGTTTTAGCACTCTTATTTTATAGAGTAACAACCTCCACCTTTTTTATTAACCACCACTTCTGATGTTCCCAAAGAAAAAAAAAGAGTCCTTGTTACGATCATGGTTGTATGCGGACGATGCAGTGTTGATGGCTCGCACACCTAGGGCCCTGCATCTTTTAGTCTAAGGATTTGTGAATTTTATGGCCAAGCTCGACCTACGTACTAATTTTGCATATTCTTATATCATGGCTTGTGGTCAGAGGAAGCATAATTTGTCCTAGCTTACAGTTGGCTACCATAGTTTAAAATGCATTAGCACTTCCTCTTACCTAGGTCAAGTTTTCACTGCCAACGGGTCTGGCACAGCACATGTTGCTCATTGTAGAAATGCATTTTCCAAGGTGAACGGCTCATTGGGGGGGGCCTCATGCCCCTTTTGCAAATTTTCACAATGCGACATCTTCCAATGGCTACATACGGGTGAGGTATGGGGCATTACCAAATGCAAAACTATTCAAGAATACAGATTTTGTCAGAGGGTTTTGGCAGCTCACATTTCCTCTGCCCATTTTCAGTCACTGTGAATTGAATTTACCCGTAATAGAAGATTACACATGTCCCCTTCCTACCCTGCTATGGTTTGCAGTATGGAAAAATAAGGAGGCAAGCCTTACAACAGATATTATTACAGATTGCCTTAGATAAGGTAATGAAATGAATATCCTATGGCTAGCCAGGGTGTAAACTCGTTTGCTTAAAATTGGTTACTCTTGTATTCCTTTTTCTACCACTGCGTTTCTTTCACTAGTACGGTACAGGACTGTGCCCTACTTTAAGTATCTGCTGTCTCTGTATTCAATTTATTTTGTGATTCTAATGAAATAAATTCCTGGTCCGGCTGGACAGGAGAAATATATAGTACCTATTGTGTTCTATATTACAATTGTTGATATTCCTACATTTACTACTAGCTCTGTACACATTTTTTCGTGATAGAAGATTGGCCACAGATTAGATTAGAAAGACATGTGTGGCTGTATATTGAATCTTGTAACAGCTGAATTGCAGGGAACCGACTAAATCTTTGGGCTGCTGGGAGCGCAGTTTACTGTTCCGCTTTAGGGCTGGGACCGTCAAGCATTTGTTATACTTCCCCTCCGGCTTTCAAGCAAACCTCGACTCCTTGCCGTGCCCAAGCAATGGGAGCTTAGGGCAATCCACATTGCTCTTTCTATTCTTTGGTGGTTTTTATTTTATGTACACAAATAACTTTTTGCTCACCCTGATAAAGAGGCGCAATATTACAAACTCTAGGGCAGCACGTAGTATGCTACTTCAACTCAATGAGTCAATCGCTCATAAAGGTGCTTTCTGAGAACTGCTGTTGGAGCCCGTATTTCTATGCATAGCAACTAAATCTGAATATGATCATGCAGTATTTTTTCTTGTATGGTTGATATGACATGGAAACTAATTAGGTATCTTGAGAACGGGCTTTATTATTAATAGGTTTTACTGCACACGTTGTGTGTCTTTATTGCGTATGTCTGAACTTTTGCACCAGAATTGAGATTAATTAAATCTAATGCTACCAAGACATTCCCCAAAAGATGGCGCTAATATTGCTTTCCACTTCCTTAACCACACATCTAAAGTGGTGAAGAGAACAAAACAAAAATTTTATTTTGTATTCTCTCTCTCTACACCAAAGAAATGTCTCACAGCTTGCTATCCATAACGAAAGTACATCTTCTAAGAATCTGTATCCTAGCTCATTGTTTAGGTGCATTAAATAGAGATGAACTCTAGACATTTATATCCTCTGACTGCCCTTGATAAAAGCTCACCTCTAGACACTTGTATAGCTCATTATGGCATGGCAGAAAGAAGGGCCTCTAGGCACCTTTGTTCAATGTCAGTGTACACAATAAGAAAGCCTTTAGCCATTTGTAATGTCTCACTGCCCGAACTAAAGATCGCCTGTAGACGTTTGCATTCCCTCGCTGTATTACTGTGTACAAAATAAGGAATGACTAGAAGCAATACTTATTGTTTATCACTGCATCAAGGCATCTGTAGCCTCACACTGTACTGAATAAAGGCAAACTAAGTATTTATGTTCCGTCACTGTATTGCTAAATAGAATAAAGAATGCCTCCATACCCTCTATGCAGGGAATGCAGCCCAACTTCACTGAATCCGTGCACAGACTGAAAAAAACCACTAGGTCGGTGCATCTGCTCTCACTGCCCAAAATAAAGAATACCTCTAGATATTGATGTCCTCGAATTGCACCGCCAAAGAATACAGTGGCAGTCCTATCAAATCACACTGCAGGTAATAAAAGGCCAAACCACACACTTACATTCTCTCGGACTGCTACAGTTGAGTGGTTGTTACCATCCTTTTACCTCAAAGTGCAAGAGGCGCACTTTCTCTGGCCAGTTTCTATAGAAATCTCAGATCAACTGTCCAGCTCAGAAAACAAATCTCACGCCAGTGCACATTGTGGTCAGCCTTATCACCAACTCAATATGCCAGGCCGCCCACATTCCAGATCATTAGGGAAGATTCAACCAGGCCGAGTTCCAACACTAAACTGGGAGGCGGTGTCCAGAAGGAGGTATAAAACTGCTTCAGTCGCCTCGGAGAGCAACACCAGTGTATGCCCCTATATGGTTCCAATGGGTATGGTTTCTATGAAGGGACTATATGCCTCATGCCTACATTGGAATCCATCTCATTAAGAATGACTTGTTAAATTCTCTTTTACGTATAGCCTAGACCTAGCTGTAAAGGTTCAAATGTATTTTACACAGAACACTTTGACTGTTGCTGGTCATCCAGCACTCGGAAGAGAGTGGCGTGTGAAATCTTAATACTGAACACAGTATTAGGAACCTTGAAAACTGATTACCAGTAATACATGATGGTTTATCGAATGAAGTAGGATTAACATCCTGGCCTCTCACGGTGCAGTTACCTTAAGGGGTCCTTGGGCGAGACTAACATGCAAGTAATTAATGTCCATGGTGCCCAATTATTAGGCAGTAGGAGCTCACCCAAATTAATGTGTGTATACTTAAGAAGGGGGTGGAGCTCAAAACTGCTCCCACACCCTAAGAGAGCGTCAGTGACTCCTAATAGAGGCTTAGATAACTTTCAGTGTAACATTAATACAGAAATAATAAACTGTTGCCACTAATCTAAAGGTTTGATCTAGCAATAGTGTTAAAGCCCCGAGTACATTGTGGTCTAATATGCTTGAACTTCATTTAGGGCACAGTGTTTAACTCAAACGTGAATCTTGACAGCTTGGGTGTGTATCCAGAATAGTGACAGTATTAAAGGAAGAGCGCAAGAGTAATCCCAGGAGCTAATTAGCTAATGGGTGCTGCCAAAGCTCCATTCGCTGGGGGGAAATTCGCATAGATTTCCACTGCAGGAAGTAACTGTTAGGACAGATAAGTAACAATGATAAGACATCCATCATGATACTAATAAATGGCCTCTTTTACTTTACTTTCTAGTGTGGTGATGTGGGCTCTTGCCCAATGAATTTGGCTTATAATTCCAAGATTACACAATTAACAATCTATGGATGTTTGTGGCCCGAGTTTCCTCCTTTAGTAATGAACCAGATCTAACAGAAAGGACAGATTGGTCCAGCCTAAAACCAAACACTCCCATAGAGGATATTCGTCAAGCATTAAATTTGAGCTAAAGCTCGGCAAGAGCTCACCAACAAGTTTTGACTGTGTTTTCATAAATTAAGAAGCCGGGTTTAAGATCTTGCAGCATGGATAAGAACAAAAATGAAGACCAAGGTGAGGCCTTATAATAAAGGTGTGAGATTCAGCAACAGGCAAGTGAAATTGTCACATGTTGGACAATTTAGCATTCTGCAAGAAGAGCAGCTGGAGTCAGATCTCTGACCAATGAGTATATCATGGTATGGCATATGCAGGATGATTTGACTGTAATAGTACTTAAACTGGCATAAGCACTTTTAGTAAAAGTTAAACTGTCTACGACAGTGTGTATCTTATATAAGGTAGATCTCCAAAAGCAACCAATTTAAATACAAGTTCCATTCCTGCTCTTTTCCACCACCCCTAAATCAGTCTGCAACATCTTTAGAAGAGCAGAAAATGTTAAAATCACCCCTCTGTACAGTTTGCCGACGTTTCCCGTCATACTATGGATATTCCTGGCCTAAGTGACAATCAAAACCCCGATGCCAGCCCATCTGGAGTATCACTTCAGACTAAGTTACTCCCAGATATGTCACAATGGGTCCTTTCAGCACCAATCAATTAGGTGCTCCATCCAGATCTTTAATACTCCTGAACAGACCAGACACTTACTTGATACCAGAGGACAATGCCACTGTGTAGCCCAAAAACATTGAAGATCGAACAGATAATTACAATTGCTTTAGGACAGTAACACACTTACAAGCTGTGTCTCAGGTTCACTCATACTTACAAATATATATATATATGCCAACACATTTCAAACTGTCTTTTGCACTTCACCGCTACCAACTTTAAAGCTGGGCTCTAGCCAGAAAAACAAAACTGTTTCGGATAAGTGACAAATATTCCTCCATTGAAGAAG
Source organism: Lissotriton vulgaris (assembly GCF_964263255.1). Classification (NCBI taxonomy): domain Eukaryota; kingdom Metazoa; phylum Chordata; class Amphibia; order Caudata; family Salamandridae; genus Lissotriton; species Lissotriton vulgaris. Next base: position 875,687,128 of record NC_141685.1, read on the forward strand.
CATGCCGATACTGGTCTGTGTTTTGAGTGCACAAAAAGAACAGTACAAGTAACAAAACATGAACAAATGGTATAGCATACCAACATCAGAAATCTCTCCCAAGCTATTGCAACTGTATGCAAATACATTAATTCACCCTTTACCAAATCAAAGACTAGTGCCAGCGCACCAGAGATTTGATATCAGAGAAGACAACCAACATCAAAACCATCAAGATTAAAAAGCAAACCATCTTCTGACAGGATGAATGGCAGAGTAACATCTTTACACTAAACTATGGTTCTTTCAAGTGTAACAAATAACAAAGTTATTAAACCCTCCCAATAACCTCTGTGACCGAGAAGCAGTATGGACGAAATCAATGAGTGATCAGCAAAACCAGTAGCATTAACCACTTGGACGCTAAGGCCTCTTAGGCTATATAATGAGATTTCCATTGAAATGAATGGGCAGTGCATGACAAGTTACCCTTGTCATTAGCATCCAAGTGGTTAAAGAAACCATTAGCCACCCACACATGTTGAATGACACTGGGACATCAAGGAATCAAATTGAGGATATCTCAGACAAAGCAGGTTGACCAGGGACATCATTAGCATTAAAAAAGATATGTATCACAATATCAAAGCATAACAAGTTTCATTAAAAACCCAAAACATTTAGTTAGAGTGCCAGTTCAACTCTCGATTACTGAAACCAAACAGAAACACGGTGCGACCAGTGAAACCAGTAACAGCGAAACACAGCCAGGACCAGGGCGACACCAGGTACCGCAAACAAATTAAGGGTGCCGGGCTGCGGCCTATAACAGCCGCAAAAATCACTCTGTTCTAGCTTGACCAGACACTCAGGTACCGGGACTCGGGCCGCGACATGTTCAGTGGTGGAATATACCTCTTCTCTCTGCATGTCATTATTCCGCATGCTGTCACAACGCGGTCATAACAACGTCCGCGTTGTGACAACGCATACCATTTCTCTGCAAGTCGTTACAACGACTTGCGGAGGAGTGGTGCTGGATATTGGAATAGTAAAATGTACTATTCCAACTCCAGTCTGTGCGGACACTAGGGAAGGCGTTGGATTTTAAATCCAACACCTTCTCCCCCCCCCCCCGCAAGTCGTAACAAGTTGCAGAGCAATGGTGTGCGTGGTCACAATGCAGCCGTTGTAACGACCGCGTTGTGACAGCATGCGGGGTCACGGGTGTTGAGTGAAGGAGCTTTACCTCAGTGGTGACATCCACAGACAAACAGACCCTGGCATTTATCACACAGAGGACCGCAGCTATCTGAATCCATTTTGCCAGTTTCTACGTGCAAACACACCACATGCATGTATTTAAAAAGGAGGGGGGGGGCTCATATAAACAAACAAAAAAACATCACGAGAGAGGGGTGGGGAGAGGGGGCGGAGTCGACAAAGGCCACATGACCCACCCTCAGCAGCTGAGCAGGAACAGCCCCTTGTTAAAAGCTAAGAAGCAAGTGATAGGGCAGGGAGCAGTACAGAGGGCAGTGTGAACAGAGGACAGAAGCAACCCCCACATACACCACCTCCCCTCAAGCAATATGCGCATGCAACATCTGGGGTGGTGGGGGCGGCAGCGAGGACCGGTCGATGTCCTTGTGCACCTCATGAGACGCAATGGAGTAACAATGACAGGCGGCCCTAAATCAGGAGAGAAACAAACTACTCACTGACTGGGAAAGGGTGCGGGGCAAGAGAGAACCACATAAGTAGGCAGGGAACGGAAAAAAAAGCCACGCATGCGCTGAACGGGGTGTGGAGACATAGGAAGTATGGGTAGTTCAGGCACACAGCCGCCCGACGAGCAGAGATTAAGATTAGGACAACCAGGGGAACGACCTAAAGTAAATACGAATTGTCTGAAACTCAATTCAGAAAAAACGGAAGTGGTCATCTTCGGTCACCTCTCCCCGGGCTGGTCACCTGTCTGGTGGCCACCATCTTTCGGTCCCCCGCCGAGTCCAGCTAGCAAAGTGAGAAATCTAGGCGTCATCTTCGATGCTGGCCTCAATTTTATGGCACATGCGAATAAAACTGCGGCTTCAGCTCATATGAAATTGAGAATGATTAGGAAAATACTACCTTTCCTACCGAACACGGCCGGGAAAACACTGGTCAGCTCACTAGTCCTGTCCTCCTTGGACTATTGTAATGCTCTATTCTTAAATGCCCAAGTCCGAGTGACAAATAAGATGCAGTCAATCCAAAATGCAGCCGCACGAATGCTGGCTGGGATCCCCAAGTTCGCACCAGTTACAAACATCATTAGGGATCTCCATTGGCTCCCGATACGCAGCCGTATCAAATTCAAATCGCTGTGTATTGTTTACAAGTCACTCAATAATCAAGCTCCCCACTTTCTCAAACAGAATCTTCTCCATCATGTCCCAACCCGATCTCTTCGTTCCTCTATTCAGAACTTCTTGGCTGTGCCTTGCACTAGAACAGTCACCTGGGGCGACAGGCGTTTCCTGGTTGCCGCCCCTAGACTCTGGAACACCCTTCCTGCACATATCCGAGCAAGTCCCTCCCTGTTCACATTCCGCAAACAGCTAAAGACGTGGTTATTTGACCAATAGCCTTGTATATCTTCTTTACCCAGTTGCTGATCCATCCCTTAACTAGCGCCGAGACGCCCACGGGTATTCGCCGCGCTCTACAAATGTCAATAAATAAATAAATAAAATAAATAAATAAATCCCCATGATGGACAGGTCTACTGAATGAGGCAAGCTAAACAGAGCAACAACAGACAATTGGGCAGCCCAGAGAAGAAAAGATAGACTAAATACCACACCCTAGAACAAAATGTAGGATGTGACAAACACGAGAGGAAAAGCAAAGGGAAACTTAACGCAATAAAATGGCCAAAAAAAACAGAGAAGAAGCTGAAAAAGAAACTGGACAGAGGCAAGTGTGAAGCAAAAGCAGGGGTAAGGATGAGCTAAACCAGAATACATTAAGAGAAACCAATCACTTTATGATCAAACACGAAAGTGATGATAGCACGCGACTAAACCAATGGTGCAAAGAATGGACCAGAACCAAGAGAAGCACAGACAGACCTAAAGAGAGCCAAAAGTGACCGAATGCACAACAAAGTCGGACAAAAATAGTAATTTAAAGTAAACAGAATAAGGAAAGGGTGTAACTGAACATGGGCAAGAAAGAATATCAGGGGGGGGGGGGGGGGGGGGGGGCAAATTAGCACACGATCCACTAAACAAGGAAGACAAAAATGGAAAAAAGAAAGCCAACAGACAAAAAGATGGCTGCGATGCAACAATTAAGAAACAAACCTGACTCGCCACCAACAGACTTTAGGAGAGACTACGTGAGAACTTAAAAGAGCCAAAACAATATACTGCAAAGAAAATAAAATGAGAGGATAGCAGGAACTACACCAATAAAGAAATTATCCGAAAGTGAACCGTTCCATACTAAATTTACGAATGAGACTAGAATGCTGCTGAACAAGAGCAAAGGACGGAATGGCCTGAAAGAGGTTAAAGATCAGATCTACAGGCAACGAAATAGCACAGAGGATGAGGTGAGCTGAACCAGAAACGAAACGAACATTAGGAAAGAGAAAGACGAGAGAAGAAGTTGCTGCAAGTTAAGACCTACTGAGAAAGAATCCAAGGAGCAAGAAACACTAAGTCACAACCAACTCAGTAGTCCACAAAAACAGAAGGCAAGGTTGTGCTGTAAACGAAGAGGAAATGAACTTGAACACCACTTACCAAAGAGTAAACAAGACGGTAACTAAACAAATGGAAGGAAACCCCCCCCCCCCCAGTCTCTCTGAGGAGCAGAGGGGTAATAACAGCAGGAACATAAGCCTGTAAGTGAATTTACAAGGGGAGGGCAAGCTGAATTGAAAAAGGGGATTAATTAACCTAGCACAATTGCCCAAATATCATATCTCAGGCAATGGGGATACTACTGAAGTAGAGTGGAAACAGACCAACAACTGACAAGGAAAGAACGAGTATAGCTAATACAAATATTGAAACAAGCCTACGATTAAAGAAAAGATAAAGACAGAATGGAACTAGACCAGTGGAGGAATGTGCAGTCCACAAATGACCAACAAGCAAAGCCAAATGATGGGACAGAATGACAATCGGGACAGGAATGAATAGATGAGCACCACTGCTGAGCAAAGACAGGAGAGAACCACAGGATGACTCCACCGGGGAGACAATATTAGAATTACAATCAATGAGAAAAGTCGACAGAATGAGGAATGGCAAGACTTAACCAGGTAAGTAAACAACATACCTACACACAAACCGAGAGCAACAGCAAAATAGATGACTAAGATGACTTGAAACAGAGATAAAAAGAACAGAAGCACAAATATCCGATGAGCAAAGATGAGAGAGAAGCGTGATGGAACTGAACCAGGGTAGTGAAGTACAGACCAATGCCGTACGGACTGCCAAAGAAAAGGTATGGCTAGGATGACAGACCTACAGCCAAATGACTAAAGCACTACAGAAAAGTTGATGTGCTGAATTAAAGGTTAAAAGAAAAGAACATTGGGTACCCAGTGATCAAGCAAACATGACAAAAACTTAGCATGGAAGGAAAAAAACAGACCCATGAAAGAGCTGGTGTGAACGTGGCTAAACCAAAACTGAAGCAGGGGAGTAAAGCATGGACCCCCACTCAACTGACAACCAAAGTCATAAGATAAGGAAAGAATGGGACTGAACCCGACAAAAAAAGCAAACCCGATCAACCGGCATTCAAAGAAATTATAATTTATGGAAAATACGGCCTGCAACCAACTGACAAGCAGAGACTAAAACAAAATATAGAACGAGCTGTAACAGGGATTTTTTAAAAAAAACTGGAAGAGACCATAACCAATAAGGATGGAATTACTCCAGGAGTAACAGATCAAGGACAAGACACAAAACATACAACAGGAGGAGCTAAGATGATACGGCAAGGCTTAATAGACAAACATTGGCATAGCCAATAGGTTTCGCCTATACGAGCGCTATCTACTACGCCAATGTCCTTTAGTTATGTTGTACAGAACCGTGGCTGATGTGCAATATGGCTACATATTAGGAAACAAGATGACATCATAGCGCTTTCCCCCTCAGGGTGGGTGGGAGGTAAGGGGCGCAAGGACAATTTAGGAGCAGGCAACGGTACAGGGGGGAAAGTGATGTAATGTGGCCAGCGTTGGCAGTGTATTGATATTGATCCCCCCCTTATGAATAGTGGGGAACAACTGACAACTGGAGGGTGGGAAGGAATAACCTGCATGAACAGGTGTCAGGGACTATGCAACAGGAGAGAAGATGCAAAAACAGTAAAAAAAAAAAAAGCAGCACTGTAAAATAAAGCAACTAGTACTTGGTTCATCCTCCACACAAAAGATAAGTGGAGCAAACATGTGCTGGCCAATAGTGAAGCAGCAAATAAGAGCGACAATGAAGTCAACAAATGATAAGCAGTGTTTAGGCTCCAAACCCCTTGTAGAAAACATCTTTCTCAAAAAAGAGTGTGGTCGCAGACAAGACCTAACAAAGAACTCGCTGAGCAAAACCTAGAGGTGGATAGGAAGGGACTGAAACAAAGAAAAAACAGACAACATATAAGTAACGACAAAGAAAGTGGAGCAGCATGGGAAACGATTGGAAGAACAGTTGAAAGACTGAGTTGATAAAAAAAGCAAAAGACTGTATAAAAGGTTTATATAGGATACTGGATTATAAACCAGAGGAAGAACGAACACACCCACAATCAACTGACACAGCAACAATCAAAGCTAACACTGCGTATAGGGCATGGCAAAAAAAGACCAGGATTGCTAGAACGAGCAGTCTTAGAGCAAAGACAAAAGTGGATAAAGATAGGAATGAAAAGGGAAAACGACCAGCCCAATAGGCCGCAACTAAATGCTGGGTGTAAGGGTATAAGTACATGTACACTACATGGACAAAATAAGGACATTTTAACATTTTACTAGGAAGAGGGACCAGCTGCCTCAAAGACTACTCTGCAAGCTCAATGTTCACCATCTCCAGAGATATTCATAGAGTCAAGGTCTACCAACCAGACTCCTTCAATCACATCAAGGATCGTGCAATAAGAAAAACACTTGGTGTAAAGAGAGCAACAAAATAGAGATCAAAAAATATCTGCAGAAACCACAGGTAGAGATGTGTGAAAAAAATGCCATAAAACAGAAAACTACACCCAACCTGGAAACACAACACGAACATTTGCGAACAAAATAAATAAAAATTGATGAACCAACACCTTAACAAGTCTTTTTTCTTTCCTGAAGGTTCCGATGGCTCGAATGTCTACAAGTGATTCACTTTCCCGAATAACATTCATGTGCATAACACCTTAGCCATGCCACATTTATACTTTGAGCTGTTAACATATCACAAAAACAATTAAAAGAATTTCTGATAAGTGGAAACCGTACAAAATAAACAAGACATCAGTTCTCTTGAAGAAGTTACACAAAATCAAGAAGTTATAAAAACATTAATGCCTAGCGCCAAGAGGGACCCAAGTTGCAGAGTGCTCTACTAACAGCATTTTCTTTACCCAACAGGACATCTTCTAAAATTCAAAAAGAGGTTCCAATGTAGATTTTATTTAAATAATCATGATACAATTAAAAACAAAACAATTCTATCAACACCCTCCTCCAAACCAACGAGTAAAGACACCTAAACTGAAAACATGTGTGGCCGAGTATATCAATTTGATTTGAAGAAAGGCAGGAGCGCTTTTTTGACCACAGGAGGGTTAGCTGAATAAAAATGTAAACACTACACAGCATGTTTAAACAAAAGGGGGGTCAACAGGGAATATTTATTGACCAAGCATTGCTACCATCCCGGACGTACACTTACATAGAACATAGAATAGCAACGGGTCAGAAATGAGTGCAACTATCTAGAGAAACTGTGTAGTCTCAACAGGGTACAATCACGAAATCCAGGCAGAGTAATTCGTGGTGAAAAAAATTGTGTTCCCATCAGATACCCATCCTGTACCGCCCTACATCATTTGGGATCCTTCACCAGAAGGAAGTGTTAAACATCCACTATGGATTAGGTAGATTGTTACCTAACCTAGTCAAATGGTACTCAAATGTGATGGAAAAATGATGATATCAGGGGGTAATCCGACTAGCAGTGCAACAAAAAAAGTGAATGTGCTGTGTGCAAAAGAGTGGATATGTTAAGATTGGGTTGTGGAAATGGAAGAGAAATTTTATTGAGATCCTATCCACACCCAAGGATAAAAACAGTGCAAAGTAGTGTATAACAAATGACTACTCAGATGGATAGTAGGTCGACATGTTTCTGCAGTTGGTATGGGGTCAAGGGATCCCCTCCTGCTTCATCGGGACCTTAACAGAATGCTACTGCTAATATGTGATAAGAAGTGAGAAAATAAACAAAATTCATATCACCCACTTTATGGGGAAATCACTCTCCACCTCACCCGGCTACAGCTCAGGTAAAAATGGAGCACCGCTCTGTCCGTCGGTTCTCCGGACATCCGTCTAGACGGAGCACTCCTGTCTCATACTTAACGGAGGCAAAACCAAACTCATGCTCCTAGGCAACCACTCTAGCACAGACCTTAGCCAGATATGGCTTAAGTGCCTAGGTCCCCATCCAAACCCCCAAAACCAGGATAAAGAGCCTGGGTGTCAGGTTAGATAACTCTCTCAAGTTTGACTATCAAGCAGTGAAGGTGACAGGGGCCTGTTTTGGCACACTCAGATCACGCTGAAAGGTTCTTTCGCTTCTTCCAATGGCAGCAAAAATAATCCTGATTCAGGCCTTGGTCCTATCACTTTTGGACTATGGCAATTCCCTCTATTTAGGGGCTCCTACGGCAACACTAATGAAACTCAAAGTTGCTGAGAACTGTGCTGCCAGGATGCTACTTGGAATTCCAAAAACCCAGCCAGCTAAGCGAGCCTTAAAAACCCTACACTGGCTACCAATCCTTAAAAGTGTAAAATGCAAGGCCCTTTGCACTGCCCATAAGACTATGTGGAAAACAGGCCCAGCTATCAACAAACCCCTCATAATCCCCTATTGGCCCAAGAGGGATCTGCGATCGCTCAGTCTTAATCTTGCATTTGTCCCCAAAATCAAAGGACAAGAAGCGAAGGAAGATCCTTTGGCTATAACGTGGCGAAGCTCTGGAACACTTTACCCTTACACTTCCACTTTGAACCCCATGTCCTTCCATTCCGTAAACTCTTAAAAACCTGGCTATTCCAACAAATAGCACCATAACTTTAATGGTTTTCTGCCCAGTCGCTAGCGCTGGGATGCCTGAAGGTAGTTATGAGTTTTACAAGTGATTAATAATAATAATAGGTCCATTCTGCAAAGTCTCTAAACAGGGACAGTGGCACCTGTGCAGAGGGGTCCTTAGTCACTGTTGATTGTCGCCAGTCAATAAACTGGTTGTCTTTTTTTTTTTAAGTGCTGAAAAAGGAGGACTGAAATGACGCTTATGGGCACAAAATTCAGATTCTGCAATAATTACAGGGTCAGAATGATCCAGTCCCAAAATGGGAAATTCAGCTACTCTAAGCTTTCACAACAAACACACAACTGTTATACAACCCGCTTCCTTATGCAGACCAAAGAGCGTCCCAACCTGCAAAAACACCTTTACAACACCACCCTCTTTTTAACCACCCTGCTTACTAGTTAGGCTCGTCTCCTCTAAACAAGCGTCCCACCTCCAACGGATCACCTATTCGCCATATAATGTCCAACACCTCAATTAAGCAAAGGTGGAGAATCACAGTAACACCAAAGAGATTCAAAAGGTAAAGTTACAGGTTACCACTATGAAGGAATTAAAAAAATAACCCAGGGCGGACTGTGCCACAACAACAACAGAATGAGTAAACCGTTGGTGTGCAATGCAGATGAACTACAGAATTTTCCAGTGAAAATCCCAGTGAGCAGCAAGAGGGGGGCTTTCTTCGAGTCTCTGAATAGAAAATGTCAAAAGAAACAGCAATATATATATATATATGCATACACATACATACACACACAATCCTGCTATACCAACGGGGGTACTTTTTTTCTAAAAAGCCACATTTAAGAAGAGCAGCTCAAATTAATGAGCGCACTGCCGTAGCTAACAGAGCGATACAATAACAATGTAACTATATTGATAACAAGGACCTCGGAGGATACTGTCGCTGAAGACTCGCAGATGGGGAGGGTTGCAGGCACATCTCTTTTGATGCATACAAATTTGTCAGTAAGTGGCCAGAATCACAACGTAGAAGCAGGGTTTGGTGAAGAGTACAAAAAGAAGCAATGATTGTATCAGGTGTTTATATGCGTCTAAGTTCCATCTCTTCCAGTTGGCAATTCTATTAAAAGAAATGTGGTTTCTAAAACAACCTGCCACATAACACTCACTAGTTCGGCGAAGCATAGTAATTTCTTAACTACAGTGTTGAAGCCGACGCTGTTACTTTCAATATCTGGTGGAAATCACTACAGCATGTAGGGGGACTCACTAGACACGTTCGTGACTGCGCAATTGTATTGCGAAATTTCGATCAGAGCTCTAACTGGCTACATTCCATACAAATGTGAATGTCAATTAAGGATCTGTAATCTCGGATAAAGGCTTTCTTGGACAAGCAATAGACAGAGTATTCATGGATAAAGAAAGTCTGAATATTGAAGGTCAGGACCACGTAAGTGTCCTACAGGAAGTGAGGAGTTGCCAAATTATATACGCATTTGCTGTAATACCACCACCAAAGGACACCATTCAAGAGTGTCCATATGTTTGCAACTCAGAAGAGAAATGAGGTTTACGTGTGCACTGCTGATTTTTGACATTCTTTCCATCTGTGTAGAAGGTACGTTCTCAACGAAGTTGCACTACCTACCACAAGTTCAACATATCATGGCTCTTCTCTCAACTAAAAGTAACTCAAGCACCTAAGCTAACAAAGGCGTCTTTAAAAGGAAAAAAATATGGAATCATGGAATACTAAGACGAAGAATTGTTGTAATGGTGGAATTACCATCTCCAATGAAATTTCTTAGGCATGTTGCCCCCTTGAGTAATTTACTGTGGATTACGAAACTTCACCTGGTGGTCATCAACAGCTGCAGCACGGTGGAACAATGAATGACTTTACAGGTACGCCAAGGAGGGATAACAGGAAGGCATCAAACCATTAGCAATGAAAGTTTACGGGTAATAAATTGGGAACTTTAATTGAGATTTTTATTTTTTACAACTTAATATAAAGGGGCAAGTTGTACGACCCTTTGGAATCAATAGTGCTGTGTGTTTAGCTGTCCACTGTGTAGTTCTGACAATGTTAAATAATAGCGATATTGTAGTATAATGAGGAATACTGAGGACATAGACGCAGGTTAAACTAGAAGAAACCAAAGCCTTCAGTTGTCCAAGTATGTGATGTCAGACTTACGATTCACCTGGTACAAGATTATAAATCTGGTGCACTTCATTTCTATCAAACTGGTTAACGATGGGTCCTTGGGAATCACATAGGAATCTGAACCGGTTCTCATTTCACTTAACTCTGTATCAAATAAAAATGTCCCCAGAAAAGAGAAACGATGCTCGAAGATAACATTACAAGTTAATTAGGTATGAACATTCCCAATAAGAACCATAGTAAGTAAAAAATGCTTTTAGAAGTATTAGGACATTGAAATAGAATGTATCCGAAGGGCCGCACAAGACCTTCACTCAAAAATCCTCGGCTCAAACATGCAAAGTTTAGTAACACTGAATCCTCTGTCGCATGCAGAGCCATGGTATGTATGGTCTAGACAACTGCAGAATCACTTTAGCAGCCACTTGAGATCCTAGGTTCAGGGCAAATTTACTAACAGTACAGCAACAGAGCCCATCTACTCTTAACCTGATATGGCCCATGTCCCAGACCCCAGTTTTCCCTATACTTGTAGAAGCCCAAAGTAGAGAAATTAAACTGTAAACCACAATGGCATCTAAACTCAATTTGGCAAGTATTGTCCCTATTCGAGAATTTAAAATAATTTATTGTACAACCTAATGTGTTCTATAAAACAAAATGCTATGAAATAAAGTTTAAATAAAAAGGTGAATAACAACGGCTCATTTAGTGCCTTTCCCTGCTTATCCAACATTTGTGGTGCGCAAAAATCATTAGCTAAAGGGATAATATTGACAGACTTATTTTTGACAATCAGTGCAGGTTTGAGATGCAAGTAATACAATTCTTCAGGTGTACCGTATACATTTAGTGTGGACAAGCATCAACCATCAAGTTTGAATCAAGGACATAGTGATGCAGTAGTGAAAAGCGAAGAGATTGATAGCAATGGCTCATTTAGCATCTTTCTTTGCTCTAGCCATTAGATCGGTGGGGGGGGGGAGTATATTCTTACAAGGCAATCACAGGAGTTGAGCAGTTGGTGAGGAGGGTCTTATTAGGTAATAAAAAAAGCCCAAAGATGTTATCTTAACATTACTTGTAAAGCGCAAACAGCTGCCCCAGCGAAGGGGCGTCTCGAATTGAAGAAAAAATGAACACACCTTCCATGGCTGTTTGCTGCTGGATTCAACAGTAGGTCACTTCTCTCCAGAAAACAGCCACACACCATTTCTCAAAGCAGCAAAGGACATGCCATTTTAAACACACTTTTGAAATGGCATCAAACACAGGTAGCAACATTAACTTTAAGACGAAACAAAATCCTGAACTGGCAATAAAAAAAACATGAAAACCCAAGCTAATGACGACATGGATCAATGCAGAAAAAGCAACAACAAATGTGCAATGAAAAATAAAGACAAAAACACGCTAGGCACCGCCCACGATATTTAGCATCAATAAGACCAACACAAACTAACAATCATTACGAAAGCAAAAATAAATCATTACAAACCGCTTTAATCACAAAAGTCAATACAAAACCATCCATGTGTACAAATCAGAGCAAAACCCAAAACCTCATCACCACAGTAAACTATCCCACAAATGGCACCAATGCAACAAAAAACCCACTAAATTCGGTATTACCAACACAGGGTGAAAAGGTAGGTAATGCCATCAGTGGGCCAACATAAAACTTAGCATCCCAAACCGAACAGCTCACTAGAGAATTATTAAAACAGAGTACAAAAAAAATGTTCCTGCCAGCAGAACAGGTCTAAAACAAAACAAGAGTGCCCAGTAAAACTCACCAATCGCACAACCATCAAGGGTGCAAGGCAACCCGTGTCAACCAGCACTGAGCAACTTGCTCCCAAACACACAATAACTTTAAACTGAATACCAACCAAGAATAAAAGTCCATCCAAAGCAGGGAAATTTCTCTGCAGCCACCAAAGCGGAGTAATTCTAGCCAATGCCCAACAGCAAAAGTCTAGAAACAAACGCAGAGAAATGCAAAACCAAAAGGCGAGGCCAAACATAAAAGCCAACAGCAAGCTACACAAAACTAACTTTCAACACAAAAACCTCCATCAATAAAAAGCAACAAAAACAAATATAGAGTAACATAAAAGTAAAGACGCTGTTAGAGCAATATACAAACTACTAAACTTCACAAAGTAACAAGAACAGAACCACTCATGAAGCAACACAACAAGAGAGAAATACGAAACCAACAGAGCAACACAAAGGATACCGCACAGCGTAGACGAACAGGCACCTCATGGGACAGTATAGCATTTAAATCTAAACGTCGACCGAAAACACTTTTTGTGACACTCAAAATTAGAGACACACTAAAGCACTGGATATACAAAGGCTCAGTAGTGTAGGTACGTGGCAGTGCCCAAAGTACTGCAAAGGTGGTTCGCTTTAGGACACAGATGAGGAACAGTATTTTCAGAAAGAGATGTGGAGTTTTATGATTAAATAGAAAACAGAATTCATAGTCTGTAAAGTACTTTTGCTGTGCAAGTCAACTATCCGAGATGTTAGAAGATAGTAAGCATTTATAATTGTTCAATGTATTGGTAATTGCTCACATCTCGTATTGCTTCCAAACGGAATCGAAAAAGCCAAGTTGACAGGTGATTGGTAACGGACTGCTTTGCTTTCGATAACCGATATCCAGCAAGTACGGTTTGACAAAATGTCACATCACTGTCAAAGGCGGACGGTGGGCAATGAAAGGTGTTCCCTAACCATAGTAACAAGTCTACGGAATTCAGAACAAAAGGATGATGTAAAGGTCCCCCGAATCTGTGAAGTGTATAAGGGGGAGGGTGGGTATGGAATTATCGAGAGGGCTGAAAAGAGTCGAACTGGACAGTCAGTTCCCACGTGCCATCACTGCTGGACAAAGACTGTCAGAGAGCAAGCGTGGACAGATACCTCCAAGCTGTCAATCGTTGCAACTCGACAGGCTCACCTGACCCAGGCAGTTCACATACAGGTATGTAGGTAAGCACAGGGGTACAGAGTAGCCCAAGATATTGATTCAAACTGTTGCTATTTCCCAGCTTATTGCGTATTTGTGGCACACACAGAGCGAATAACTATTTATCGATAAATACAATTGTGTGTTCACTATATTTTTTGTAGGTTGGACATGGACAACTCGGGGTCAGGGGCGCTCACGGCATGCGAACCTCATCCCACTCCCGTACACGGCAAGACAACATAAGGGGGCAATGAGTAAAGTATACTTGCCACACTGCTAAATACATGCCCCTCGTCTCTTTTACAGAGTTTGCGCTTAAAAAATAATTATACATTGACAGTTGGCATGCAAACGGAATCCATATATGCATCAATGCCAATATTACAGGACTGGGTTATGCGCCGATAATGGTGATCACCTTTTAATGGATCGGTACGAGTGTATACAAAGCCACGTCGTATCTGACAACAGAAAGATGTGGCCCGATAGCAATACGAATAGAAATCGAACGCCTGTTAAAGGAGATATGTGAAAGTCTGACACAAAGATATGGTTGTGTGGAGAGGGTCATTACTAAACGATGCTGTCGAAATATTTTCACCTGTTGGCACCAGTCAAAATGGTGGGGCAGGGTATTGGCAGATATTGCTGATTCGCAATTAGTGGGTAATAATATGCCCTCCCATCACATCGCTGTTAAAACCAGGTTAAGAAGCAGAATAACTGGATACTGATCATTAGTAAGCAGAGGGTATTAATACACTCGCCCCTAATCGCTTTCTAAAACGTTCGGGTGGATTTGATTATTGGCTGGTAATTGATTATCAAACGCTGGATGTTGACATGCCGCCCGAGCAGGAAAGGAGAGTATGGTTATAAATGGAATGGGCTTGCGACTGGGTACTATAAAATAGTCCATATTGCTTCCCGCAGTCATCATGTTCCGCAGCTTTCTTGGCAAGTTTGGATGGGCCAAGAAGTTGGAAACAGAATCAAACCATTGACTACAAACGATCTGGATAGGTTTGGCTCAATTTGGTGGATAGTAGTACAGACAGGATATTGGTCAGTATAGGTGATGAATAGATATTGTACCTCTCAAATTAACCACCGTTTAGGCAAGCAGGAACATATGGCATATTAAAAGATCGTGGTCGGTATTATAAATACGTGGGTAACGAAACATCTTATAACCCCCTCCCCCTCCTCCAAACCCAGTTGAAACTGGCCGGCTAAAAGAGCGATGAGGTTCCTGATGTTGGGCAAGAAAGTGACAGCTACTGATCGGTATACGTGCCGCGCAACTAATTTTAGCACCCACTGATGTTGAAAGAGCAGGATTTAATGGCATATTATTGATAATTTGATCTGTACTGATAAGCATTAGGTATCTATATTGCCTCACCTGTTCCATCGCTATTGGAACCCGACAGGGCGGGCGAGTTGAGCTTGGGCCTCTTGGCGGACGGTGGGCCCTGCTCCACCACATTCTCCGCCATCCTCGGTCAAAAGGTGCAATTTTCTTCTAGCGAACGAATGGGCGTAACCCCTGCTGAAGACTTCTTGATAGAGAGAATGAAGGGGCCTTTGCTAAAGCTTTACTCTATGTGCTCTGCAATTTGACGTCTCTTCTCGTGCGGCTTTGGGTCCTAGGACTGCATATGATATCGAGGCTTCTGACGTGCAGAAAAGGTCGAAGGTGTCGGTGAGAGCAATTACCCTGGGGTGCAGATATGGCCGGGGATCCTATGGTTGCAGTCCCAGCGAAGGATGCTCCTGCTGGGGGGTTGGGTGAATAACCCTGCACCACTGGAAGAAGTGTCGCGGCAGGCCTGGGCCTCCTTGGGCTGCAGGCAACAGTACTTGATCAAGTCCAGGGTGCAGGTGAACGATGCTTCTCTTCCTGCTGAGCTTGGAGGAGCTACTGCAGGCCCTGGAGCTACTTCTCTTACTGCAAGCTCAGAATTCTGGTGAAGGCCAGGGCTATACTTACTACATTACTACTATGGAGTTGCAATCCTATGGGGAGGTGTCCTTTAAGCAGATAGGGGGGTCTCTTTCAACAGGCCCAGAAGAGCAGTCCTTGTAACAAGTGATGGGAAGTCGCCCTCTTCTCTATGGGCCGGTGTCCGTAGCCCCCCTCTCCAGACCACCTGCTGAGACTTTGGCCTCTCCGCAGGCTGGAGGGGGTACCCGGGGGACTCGGCCTCCCCCGGCAATCAACGCCGTTCCCGTCCGCTGGCCTCCCCCGGGGGCGGCACCATCCTGCTTGCCGCTGCGTTCTATCGGGACCCCGGGATGGGGCTGCGGAGGTTCATGTCCCCCAGCTCCCAACTCCTTGGCGCAGCCCCCTCTCCCGGCCCTCAGCTGTCCCGGGCCCGGCCTGCCCGCTCCGCCTCGGCCGCTCGGACACAAACAAAATGGCGGCTGTTGTTCCTCTCTCGGCTCCGCTTCGGGGAAGCAGCTTCGGCAGCAGCGGCCGGAAGTGACGGATGGCGGCAGAGCGTAGGGGGAGGCTGGGGGGGATTTGCACGCAGACCGGAAGCACAGTACGGAGCGGCGCGGCGCCCCATTGGACAACCAGGTGAGGGGGCCCGTCCCAGGTACGTCACATGCGGCAAAAGACGGGTACCTATTGGTCATGACCCTGGGTACTGCATCATTACATCCTGTAATCTTAAAGGGTAGTATATTGGGCCTAGTTAGTGTCGGCATAAAAGTGGGAAATTGGAGAGAATAGGGCAAAAAAAAGGAAAATCAGGCCCCAAACAATGGGGGACAGGAGCGATGAACTCCGTAATAAAATCCTAAAAGGAGCGAACGAACGCCATAATTAAAGTAGGAATTCAGAGTTAATATGAATCACAGGAAAAACCAATAGGGGACGAAAGCCCCCCGTCACAAAACCTTAATGTATATGAAGTACGGTCCGTATATTAAAAGCATAATAGAAGAGGCAGAATGGACCACATATTAAAAAAAAATAACGATAAAGGTATCCATAATAAAAAGAAAGTTAGAATTAGGAGGTGTTTTATTCTCATGATTACAACCTAATTAGATACAATCGGATAGTGCCGCATACGAATCCAAGAAAGGGTTGGGGATTTAAATCCCCTAATTAAAGCATGTCATCAGGGATAGAATGAACCTCAAAATAAATGGTGGTTGGGATGAATCTTATATTAAACACTTACTATGAATGTAGGTTGGGGCATGATGAATATTATCGCACGGGTGTGGGGGAGGGGGGGGGGGGGGGGTCATGGGTAAACCGAAAAGCACAAGCTGGTGTAATAGTAACTTTTTGAATGGAATCATATGCCACGATAAAAAATGCAAAAACACTGAGCCACCCGAACATGGCTGATGTATGCGTGCAATAAAAATGTAAACATTAATAAGCGCTCACTGATGTGGTTACTTTACTAGTGAAGTATTTTTTAAATAACAAGTCTTTCAGAGGTGCCAGGCATTTCCTTATTATTTGTGAAGAAGTCAATAATAAGTAAACCACCAGCCCAAGGACTCAAAACACAAGCAGCAACGATATTTCGTTGTTACTTACATTTGTTATTACAGCAGCTCAAACAATAAGGTTGAAAATAAAACAACGTTTAACTGGTCACACACAAATAAGGCAAATACATTGATGGTATTTAAAATGGATGTAAAAACCATACTTTGCACCAGCTTTGTTACTGAAGAGAAAACACTTTTTGAGGCAGATGGGTACATGCTTTGTGCAGTCACTCAAAGTGAAGGGAGTAAGTGTGTCAAATGGGCTGATAAATTGCCCTGTGCAGCATGTTGTAGTGGACAGAAGCAAAATGTAAATGACAATTTACCAGACCAATTGATGAAGTTCACTAATCAAAGCCTCTCTATATATGCATATTAGGTATGACCATGACACAAACAAGTCCTTAAAAAAGAAGTGAGGGGACTAACCAGGTTTGGCAATATGCAAGTTAAATCATGACGCGTGTCATAATAGCTCATGATGTAACAAAGCATGACATTGCATGTGACATCACAGGAAGTGACCTCACTTGAAGTGACATCACAAGAAGTGACATCAGATATTAAGACCTCACACATATGTTTATCAGGTATATAATAAGTATATTTAAGCGCATTATGAGATTTAACAAATGAGATTTGGTGTCGGGGTTGTGCCAAAAAAGTGGCACAATCCTGACGCAAAATCTGGGCCTCAACTAATACATTTATGTTTTTTAAACCCTGAAACAAATAAATTGGCAACAGGGAGAAGCATGGTCGTAGATCTGTTACACTTAATTGGTTGCAAAGTCTACAATTAAAAATATTTGATTGGGTTAAGGCACCTGCTGTGAAGGTGCCCAGTAAATCTCAGGGAATAGTAATATTGGTGAGATAACTATGGTGGTTAATGCACTTGCTGACGATATCAGTGTTTTGAAAAGTCCCAGATTTGAATCAAAGTAGTGGACAAGGTGATTGTGTCTCCTGCAAAGCATATTATCTTACATGCAGATGACAGATTTTTTATTTTATGTGGATAGTAAAGTGGGTTACTGCTTTGTTACTGCTTTTAACACAGACATCCTTTTGTTACCTGCAGATCATAAATTGCAACCCTTCTAATAGACCACATTCAGGTATGAAGGGCATGTGAATCCTACACCTTTTAACCCACACTCTCATGTGACTCATCTTGTACATTGATTTACACATGTACATTATTAATTGGCCCTGTATAATGTGTATGTTATGTAAAAAAACTCTGACACCCTGCATTGGGTTTCATAGCACTATTAAAAGAAATACAATTGTGCTATTGAAATTGTTATTTATGTAAATACTGGGACAGACCAACACACCTGACATTCTTATAGTGCATACATCTCTTATATTCAAGGACTGAACAGGGGCAAAAGCTGCCTCTCTTAAGTACTTATGAAGAGGTAACAAGCTGTGTGCCTTTGTTTCCCCTCAGTGGCATTTGCATGTAAGAGTGAGGTTCCAAGACGCCTCCTGTCACTATATTTAAGCAAAAGGTCGCCTGATGGCCCCTTAACTTTGGCCCAGCTGGAGGTGAAAAAAGTCTGCATGTTGCTGCTGGGAATCAAAAGTAGACGACGTGAAGGGACTGCTGAACGTGAACGTGTCTAGGTGTCTGAAACTTACACCGGGACAAGTTCAGCATATTTTTGTGGGGCTCAACTTCTTGCCAGAGGGGTGGGCAGTGTCCACCGTGTGAAAAGAGTGGATGGACGCTGTGTACCTGCGTGTACCCATGACTTGTGCTCTGATTATGAATATTTTGGAAAACAATAGTCTGTTGAGGTAGCTAGGCCAGATCAAAAAATTGAGCGGGGGTGCAAACCCTATAATTAAAGCAAATAAGAGTAAGAATCCATAATACGAACTTCCACGCAGTGATGAACATGAACCCCAACCTAAAACCTAATTCTGGTTGGGGGTCTGACCCCATAATTAAAGTGAAAAAAAGAAAGGATGGAAAGAACATAATAAAACAAGCATTTACAATGCAACGGTTTCGCCTTACAAAAAGTTAGACATGCTTTCAGTTTTAGTAGAGGAGACCCCTTGCCTCCCACTGCAGCTGAAGCATTTCAGCGCTGTGAATTAACCCCCTCCTGGGAGAGTTAGCTCTACTTTTTCAGAGAACTTTTAAGGCATCTGCAAAGTAGACTCTGGCCCAGGGCCCCAGCCTTTCAAAGGGGGTGGGAGTGAAGGGGAGGTGTGGTGTGAAAGAGCCAGCTCTGTTCTACAGATTTTTGCGCTCATCACTTAAACTATTTCCAAGATTGTCTTTAAAAATTAATCTATTTTTTAATTTATTTTTAATGTATATTACAGACATTTTGCAGACAAAATGTGTTATACAAGGAAGCTATAGCTGGATGGATTAGTGAAAGTATGAATGGATGAGTGAAGGGGTGAATGGAATGATGA
The DNA here is from genome assembly GCF_964263255.1 of Lissotriton vulgaris. NCBI lineage: Eukaryota > Metazoa > Chordata > Amphibia > Caudata > Salamandridae > Lissotriton > Lissotriton vulgaris. Next base: position 875,706,570 of record NC_141685.1, read on the forward strand.
GGGAAAGGATGGATAGATGAGTGAATGAGTGGAAGGATGGATGAGAGAAAGCGTAAATAAATAGATGTATGTGTGAAACGGTGGATGTATGCGTAAGGGTGGATGGATGAGTGAAAGGATGGATAGATGAGTGAAAGGGTGGATGGATAATGAGTGAAGGGTGAATGGATAATGAGAGAAAAGATGGATGGATGCATGAGTGGAATGTTGGATGAGAGTAAATTAATTATTTTATTGGTGGAAGTGTAGATGGATGTGTAAAAACAGGTGGATGTATTATTGAAATGGTGGATGGATCAATAAAAGGGAGGCTGATGCATCAGTCAGTGGATGGATGAGAGAAATTATGGATGCATTGATGTATTGATAAGTGAAAGGATGAATGAATAGATAGATGGATGAGTGAAAGCGTGGATGTAAGGATGTATGAGTGACATTTCACAAAATGGGAGCGAAATTAGGAAAGCAAGAGGGGGGTTCTAGAAAGAGGAGTTTACAGGAAAGGCAGAGGAAGAAGGCGAGTGCTCAAGGAAACTATTCACGGAACCAACTTTACTCTAGCAGCAGTCTGGCTTTTCTGATTTCTGGCAGCCCCCAGGTTCAACTCTGAAATCCAGAATTCAGGTATTTGGGGAAGGTGCCTCAACTATATCGAACCTGCAGGGCTTTAGAACACTAGATTGAGGCAAAGGTGTTGCTACTCAAGAGAGACCCCGTCACTGTAAAGAAATAAGATTCTGGGTGCCGTTACTGTCCAGAGACCACAGAGCAGATGCAAGTCTACACTTTCTGAGACTTTGATTTAGCAAAGAGTGCTTGGAACACAGCACTGGTGTTCTCAGATGTTATAGCCATGGGAGAAAATCCAGCAAAATATAACTCAGGCTGCATCACTCATGTATTTGTGGAGTCCAGAGTCAAAAAATTGAAGCGGAGTCCTTCGTAGTATGAGGAACTGTTTCAAAGTTCAAAAAAATATCCAGTGAAAGAGAACCAAGGCAGATCCATCATCAGTGTGATCTAGAGGTACTAGTCATGTTAGTTACTTCATCTTTAACAAATAGGGCCCCGTTGCTTTAAAATGTATAAATAAATGTCGCACCATGAGAAAGCAGGGTGCCTAGGGAATAACGACCCTCTACGCAGCCTTCTGTCAGGGCAGCACTGTGCTTACTGTAACATGCACAAAAATGTAAGGCTGCTGCTACTTATTATGGTTCTATTTTGAGTAAATACACTACAATCATGGCTTTTTCAATCCCTGCATTGCAACACTTTCTTTATTACCGCTCTTTATCCATGCTGCCATCTTGGAAATGATCACCCCCACATGGCTGCGGCTCTTCATGTTCAAACCTTTATTAGCCTTCTTTGTCTACCCAGAGTGGTACTGGTGGTGCTTTTCTTTCAGTGTTGCAATGCCTTTGTCTTCTCATCACACATTTCTGCAGTATTGTCTTTGTAAGGCCTTAGTCAAAACTCTTAAGATTTGCCTTTTCATGACTTCAAAGGAATCCATTCATTGCCTGACACACTAAAAGTCAAGCTGATTTGAAAAGATTATGCCCAAACTGCTATAATTCCATAGCCACGCCTTTCTTAATCTCGGTTTCTGCTGCGAGTTGACTTCCTTTCAGTGCTAATAAAAAAGGCCTGACCTACATACAATTTTAGGGGAATTATCTCAGTGTGAGGTAATTGAATGGGACACTCAAGAACAAACTTCAATAAAAATAAATCACCAGATGAAGTTGACAGAGTGAGGGGCAGAAGAGGAAACAGAAGATGTGCTGTCAGCCCATCAGCCTGGGCACTGGCGTGCACTAATGTATTATTCTCTGGGTGAATGTTCTTAATGTGCTGCTTTGACAAGATAATTTCCCCTCCTGACAGGTCGATAGTGGACAATTACATGCCCTGAATGGCACATTTTACAACAAAATTCTCGGTGTCAGGCACAGTGCGCAATTAAGCTTTCTCCCACACTCTAATCATGCTGAAAGGTTGGAATTACCGGGAACAGGGTGAAACTGCCACAAAAAAAATCAATGCTGTACATGTTTTTAAATATAGCAACTTATTACTAAAGTGAATTTATTGTGTGGCTGTCTCAAAAACGACTCGCCTGTGCCAGCTGAATACTGCATGCACTGAAAAGTAAGTCCAGAGCGAAGTTATTTTGCGCGTCTCCTGCACACATTACATGTAATGCATATGAAGCTGTTCTAGAGGCGGATTTGGCGCTCATTTCTCGCAGCGACGCGTGCACCAGACTCCATCCCAAAATAAACAAACCACACAAGTGTCAGACCTGACAAGAGTCCAAGGGGGAAAAAAAGTTAATTTGGTGAAGTGCCCTTCGCCCCCACGTGTCTGCCAAGGGACACAAGCCGGCTTTGGGAAGGAACAGCCAAGAGGGAGACAGTGCAGCAGGAAGAGACAGCTGCAAGCTGCGCTTGGCCGGTGACTGCATTGGACCGCGGGATGTTTCAAAACGAGAGAGTAAAAGAAAGGAAAAAGTCCAGACATAGATTGAGCAAAGAGGAACTAGTACACCTCCTGATCACAGAGAAGTGTGACGAGCGGTACGTCCGAGCACACGAGGCTCTTAACGTGAACCCGGGCAATGCCAGGGAGGATGTGCCAGGGAGTACATGCACACGGGTGGATGTTTAAGGAGAGCCCTAGGGCGCTTCAGGCAGGTGCACAAGGGCATGAACCTCGATTCCAGAAGGGGTGGGTGGTAAGGGCACATGCCGGCGGCAGAGATAGGGCACAGCAGGTCCACCCGGGTACATTTATTCAGCCTTCTCGTTCTGTCAGCCCTCGCCTTTCACTATCACAAGAACCACTGCCCTAATGCAAGCACGGCTAATGTCCCCTCCCGTGATCAGTAGAGTAATAAAATAGTCCTATATGGGGTGCAGCGGGACTTGGTGCCACTGCACCTGCTGCACGACGGATAACTACCCCCCCCCCAATTCCTGTCATCATAGTTACCTAAAACTGTCATAGCTCCCCCCAGTGACCCAGTGATACGCCAGCATCGCAAGCTGCACCCTCGGCCATGGGAGAACCGGTTGGCTGTCAAAGTAAAATGAAAGCAAGGTGAGGGAGTAAACAGCTCACTCTCTGGGTGCGGACTGTCATTAAAGCTACACGTGGGACACTCAGTGAGTTAAACAAAACTCATCCAAGGCGGAGATCCCACGGCAGGATCCGGCTGCTCACCCTGGAGGCACTCGACGCATGCACGGGCGGGGTGCCAAAACCAAACACTGCGTAAAGCAACCCATGACGTAGTGCACACTTTACACCCTGCAATGAGACCCAGTAGGCTTTGAAACCATTTGTCGCAGTAACTACAAATAAAAGCAAGCATCGCACAAGGCACTGGATTCGGGGACCACAACGAGCCCTTCCTCGGAGGGCTACAGAGCCGTCTGAGGGCAGCACACAGCTGCGCTTGCAAAGATCACACGCCACGGCACACGGGAAGCGGTGACTGAGTCCGGCTTCGGGAGAGCACACACTGTAAACAAGGAGCACGTGCACGGGGCTTTGGCTCTTGCAGCTTCACTGTCAGAGCCCTCAGTGCTACACTGCATTCTGGTACTTGCAGTTCAGGGTTTTAGAGGATTATAAATCAAAATTAGCAATGGCATACATTAAAATAAAACGTATAAGACAGTTAGTTAAGCACCCTGGCACGGGACAGCGGGATGGGGGGGGGAAGGAACGCACTCACCTGGACTTCTTCCGGCGGCCGTGGTCGGCATGAAATGAGGAAAACAAACAGCAAAAAAAAAAAAGTCAGGTCCCGGGCCGCGCTGTGATTGGCTGGCGTCACGGGGGTGTCCCGGGCCGGCAGCCAATCACAGCGCGGCCCGGGAATGACGTCACGGGGGTGTCCCGGGCCGGCAGCCAATCGCAGCGCGGCCCGGGACAAAGGGGCGGGGCTTAAAAAAGCACCAGAAACGCCCCCGAATCGCGTTTTCTGGAGAAAGCGCGATTGACAGCCTCTGTCTCCCAATGGCTAGTCTCCATTTATGGAGCTAGCCAATTGGAAACAAAGGCTGTCCTAACCTCACTACTGAAAGCAAAAGATTTCGATCTGGGAGGGGCTTCGCCCCTCGCCAGGTTTCGAAACCTAAAAAAGGCCTGGGGAGCAGATAAACTCACAAAGTAAAACCTAATATGCAGTGTGTCAACCATATAATAAAAGCATAACTGGTAAGGTAAAACCTGTAATAAAAACATAACATGATTTGGACTTTGACTTACATAATTAAAGCCTGAATGGGAAGGTAAAATGGACCCCATAATAAAAACCAAATGTGGAATGCGGTTTGAACTCCTTGGTTAAAACATACAGCGGAGGGTGATAGAATGATCCCTCAAATGAAATCCTAATGTGGACTGGGGTTGTGCTCCTAAAATTAGTCCCCAGACCTGGCACTTTCTCCAATATTTGGATAGATCTTGTACAGATGCTGAAGGGGCAGTTCCCTTGACATGTGCACCTGTGCCCATGACAAATATACATCATGACAATGTATTTGGTACCCCTTTTATGATGTATGTGTACATCTGTAGGGCAGTTAAAGTGTTAAAGCAAACAGAGGTAGATATGATTAACATAATGTGCAGTGGAATGTGAACCCCACCATTAAAGGACAAGCCCCACAATAGAAATGTAATGGGAATTAGCATGCAACCCTTATAACTAAAGCATGAATGAGGATGTAAAATAAATCCCTTAATGAAAAATAATGCATGGTGGGTTGTTAAACTAATAATTAAAATGCAGATGGTGCTAAAATGAACTCTGAATTGAAAACGTTACATGAGATTGGCGTATGAAACCCCTAATTAAAACATAACATGGATAAAATGATCCCCCAGTAAGACCCTTGATGTGTAGTGAACCACATGATAATATTTACTAAGCATGCTTTAGGAAAGGTGTTAATAACCAAACTTTTATGACCCACCTACTGAACAAGGGTTCCATGTGCACAATCTCATTACACTCTCATACATAATGCAGCTTGGGTTTGCATTGGACAAGGGTTCCATGTGCACAACCTCACTACACTCTCCCTTACCAAATAGCGGGGAGCAATGAATCCCATAGTAAAAGCCTCAAGGGCGGCAATGTTCCACACAAATGAAATTGAGGGCAATCCAATCCAAAACAAAAAGTCTAAAGAGGGAATTGAGGTAGTGAATGCCATAAAAATAACTCAAACAGGGCAACACAAGCCAAAATGAAAGCTCAAGCAATGGAAAGGGCAAGAACTCCCTACAAGAAGGGCACCCCCCAAAACACTATCTTAGGTTTGGGAATAGGGGGAAACAACATATCAATTATGAATAAACATTCCCACTTAACACAAATAATTCATCCAACACAGTCACTGACCCAAATACCTCTTTCAAGTATTTATTACATTATTCATAGCTTACTTTTGATTACGTATATTTCATATTTTTTATACAGATATTGCATAACATTTTTTTGTAATTGTGTTTAAAAACCTCCATATTGCACTTTTTTATCCCACCTAAATTACATCTTTTAAATTACCCAATGACTACATCAGCACAAAATAGCTCCCAAACCACCCAATCTTTTTTTACTGACTCTACTTCATAACTGACTAATACACTCAAACCCACTCCAAGCACACATTAACCATAACCCAGAGTAGCCCAACAAGGAGACCACTCCTTTTAGTCTTCCCTTCTTGGTTCTTGGGGGCAGGGTCTCTAAATAACCTTGGTCAACATACATTTAAGTGGATACAGAATTCTCTTGACCACATTCTGCAAGACCTATGTCCAATAATTTATTTCGCCCAGGACAACAAGTGGTGTGTGTTAACTTATATACTGGTCTTATGTCAATACTTTCTGACAGACTTTGCTGGAATAAACTCTTCTCTTGCAATACTAGATCACTCCTCCCCTATGACATATATGACACTAAATAGTCACATCACCAGGTCGGCCTGAGATGTAGGTCCAAAATTCAAATTAATACGACTCGAGTACCATAATGCACCACAAATAGCCGTTGAACACCCTCATCTTCTTCTTTCTCATGGTTATTACTTTAGAACGTTTTTTTACACCACTCTGTATTTTGTATCTACTGAAACGTATGTTGATCAAGGTTGTTTGAGGAATCAGATTTGGAAATCAAGTCCCTATCGTACACGACATGTTAGTAAACAATCAGGGACCTATATCAGTTTTCATTTCAGAATATTTGGGCCTTTGCTATTATATTTTTCGCTCTACTATTGCCAACTATGGCTGTATTTGACTAATCATTTGTATTATTTCAGCACCAACTTTCTTGCAATCTTTAGCCTGCCAATACCCTTCCTTGCACTTTTCTTGTCTAATGGAGTTACACACTCGGTTCTCTTCGGGGTGTTGGTTAATGTGTGATGTCCTCTTGAATACGGATGTTAACAAACCTGTTCACGGAACCGTCTCTGCAACACTTGGGTGTTTTTCTGTTCTGTTCCCCCTATTTTTGATTTTTGCTTTCCGCAGCTTTGAAAATGATCCCAGGCTATGGGCCATAAGGGGCCGAAACGTGTGTTGACTGATTTGGGCTGCTCTGGTACTTGTTTATATGTTGAATACTAAAACAATGATGGATTGAGAACAATTCTCATTGTGAATAAAACTCACAACTGCAAAAATGTACAAGTTGCTTTTAGAATTTTTACATTGTGGAATAACCTGAAACTAATGCATTAACAAATACGGTATATGAGAGAGAGGACTCTCTCATGCTTTTCTACAAATTGTCATATAGAAGCAAAGGAAGATAGATAGATATTTACTGCACAATTACTTAAAATCATGGCAATTTTTACAAAAAGATAATAAAAACAATGTTTGCCTTTTTATAAAAAGAGATTGTGTGCGACATGGCTAACATTCTGAGTGATCTTCGATAGGAAGCAAAGATTTTATTGCAGTCATGAATTTCACAAAACGGGCAACGAACTGGGCCGTCACCCTTCAGGCACTCCTCCAAAGCCTCTTGGCATGTTCGTACATTGAGAATGAGCCAGATAGGGCGCAGCAAGAAAATTCGCCGAGGGCACAGGTTCTTGCAGATACATAGTACGTGAATTAAGGTTTCTTTACTTTTACCACAGAAGCGGCACTGGGTGGCCGTGCCTTCATTTTAGCTCTGACCATACTTGTATGTCATCAGAGGGATTAGACCAAATCATAATCTCATTAATTGGCATTTCATTGTTTGCTTAATGGGGGTTGTTCGATAGTGAAGTAAGCTACCACAGTAATAAAGTTTTGACACCCATCTGCTGTGAGAGAGGATTTTCACGGTTAGTGCATCATGTTCAGTTGAAATTATCTTTGCTTGTTTAATTAACGGATTTGCAGCCACACCTATGGGTAGCAAGCTTGTCTAAATTGCATGGGCTTCAAGAACTCCTAGGTAAAGATTTGTTGTAGGTAGAACCTTAGTTATTTATAATTGACCAAAGAAGGCTCATTAAAGTATGGTCTCATGCCTGTTTAGTTTTTAAGCAGTAAGCTACAGATCTCGTTTTCAAGATCCAGCGTTGAGATGACAGGTTGAATTCCATACGGATTTGAGCGTGAGAGGTCGATTTTGGGAGACAGAAAACTCTGGGGAAGCAGGCTGATTTCGCTCTGTCTAACCATGTCAACATTTTGTCTTTAAAAATCATGCCGTAGGCCATTGTCTGCAAGAATTTGGCACCCATTACACCAAATAACGGTGATAAGTCCAGCATACTCAAGGCTTTCCTTACTCTTGAGAATGCCCCCTCTAAGCAGTGGGCCACTCCCTGCATTGCAATGATAGGCGGTGCCAGTCTTGTAGTGTAGTTCCTATATTCCCAATAGGCTCTGCGCATTGAAATAATATATCCTATAGATTAGACGCAGGACTGAGGTCGAGTAGGTCTCTATCGAATATACTAAACTTAATAGTGAGTGTCAGCTAGCTCAGAGGTCACTAAAAACTTTCTCGAATTCACAAGAAGGGATTAGTTTCTGACAACCGCATAACCATGACAACTTTGTTTCCCAAGAATAAGAAATATCTCTCTCAGAGTTGTAGAAACTATAGATAAGTATTTCACTCAGTCTATCGGGCATGCTTCGTTTCAACAGAGTTTGTAGAGAAATAGAGAGACAGGCGTTTTCAATAAAAAGGTTTATTGAACAGTCTTCTTTCTCATACAAGAGAAGTGAACTGCTACAATCGTTAAGTAGACTGCAAAGTATAATGCGTACAGCGAGAATAGTATTATGAAATAATACTGTAAAAGCATTGTATGGTTTCTTAGCCATATAAAAATTCATACATATATAACATTGACTAAAAATACTCAACTGGTGCTTCTAAATACGCCTACCCGAGTTTACCTAACCTAAGTCTAGTACGCAGGAAGAAATAAGTATTGTGTAGTATAGGTTTAGTTGTTTTTGCTAAGAATCTACCCAAGATTTCTCTAGGTTCTAGTCAGCTCCATACCTTAGTTAGAATGAAGGAGGTCTGGTATCTCAGTCTCAGGACTCGATTTCCCAACACCCCGCAAGGGGAGCTTGGAAACACTGAAACTGGATTCTCTGCAGGAGAAGTGCAGCCTCTTGATCAGTGCGTCAGCTGGAGAGTCGGCTTCCTTCGGCACTTGCTATAGCGAGCTGCGTCGGGCAAGTAGATAGTCAAACAGCTCTGAACCACCGTAGTTTGCCATAGCAAGTGAAGGTATATTTATACCTTGTAGGTGTTTAGTAATGTCCCAGTTTGACGTGAAGTCGTGCATATGAACGTCAGGAAAGAACCCCTTGGGAATAGTTGTTCTTTGCAAAGTGCATGAGTTCTTGGACAAATCAATATTCAAGCAAGGGGAAGTTTCCTAACTTCTTAAGCCGATTTTCCAAGAAATTGTTGTGACGTTTGGTACAGGTGGAAGTAGCTATGCCTGTATTTGGGTCGTATGGTCTATGCCTAAATAAGGGATTGATTTCTATGCCTATATATGGGCAATGTGAATTGTACCTATATAAGGGCAAGAATTGGTAAAATTCACAAGAAACTCTGCCGCTCCCTTGAAAAGGCCTGGAAAAAAGACCCATCCACCAGCACCAAGGACGCCTTCAAAAGCGCCACCCGCACTCACCACCAACTGATCCGAAAAGCCAAGAAAATAGCATTCAAGGATCGACTTGACAACAACGCCCACAACAGCAAGGAACTTTTCAACACCGTCAAGGAATTTTCCAACCCCTCGGCCAACTCCAACGACATCACCCCCTCTCAAACCCTCTGCGACTCCCTAGCCTCTTTTTTCCACAACAAGATTGCAGACATCCACAACAGCTTTGACAACCAACCCGGAAACCAACCCACCCTACCATCTGCTGACCATCTTCCCCCCGTAAACACCCTTAACGCCTGGAACCCAATCTCCACTGAGGAAACCATCCGCCTGATGAATTCCATCCATTCTGGATCCCCCACAGACCCATGCCCTCACCACATCTTTAACAAAGCAGACTCCGCCATAGCACCGCACCTCCGAGACGTCATCAACTGCTCCCTCAACTCCGCTACCTTCCCAGAAGACTGGAAACACGCTGAACTCACCGCCCTTCTGAAAAAACCAACAGCGGACCCCACCGAACTCAAAAACTACCGCCCCATCTCGCTTCTTCCTTTCCCGGCCAAAGTCATCGAGAAAGCCGTCAACAACCAGCTCGCCGCCTTCCTCGAAGCCAACAAATCCCTCGACCCCTCACAATCTGGCTTCCGAGCAAAACACAGCACTGAGACCGCCCTCATCGCAGCAACAGACGACATTCGAACTCTACTGGACAATGGAGACACAGTCGCCCTCATCCTCCTCGACCTCTCTGCAGCATTCGACACAGTCTGCCACAGCACCCTTCTACAACGCCTCAATAACATCGGAATCCAAGGAAAAGCACTTGAATGGATCACCTCGTTCCTCACCGGAAGAACCCAGAGAGTCCGCCTTCCTCCATTCAAGTCCGAGGCCTCTGAAGTCATCTGCGGCGTACCTCAAGGATCCTCACTCAGTCCCACCCTCTTCAACGTATACATGAGCCCCCTCGCGGCCATCGCCCGCCAACACAACCTCAACATCATCTCTTACGCGGATGACACTCAACTGATCCTTTCTCTCACCAAGGACCCCAGCACCGCCAAAACTAACCTACACGAAGGAATGAAAGAAGTCGCCGAATGGATGAAACAAAGCCGTCTGAAACTGAACTCAGACAAAACAGAAGTCCTCATCTTAGGTACATCCCCCTCTGCCTGGGACGACTCCTGGTGGCCGGAAGCCCTCGGAAAAGCACCCATCCCGACAGACCACGCACGGAACCTTGGCGTCATCCTGGATTCTTCACTCTCAATGAACAGACAAGTCAGCGCCGTATCCTCTTCCTGCTTCAACATTCTTCGCATGCTCAGAAAAACATTTCGCTGGATCCCCTCCGAAACAAGGAAAACTGTCGCCCACGCTCTGGTCACGAGCCGACTGGACTACGGAAACACCCTCTACGCAGGTACCACCGCTAAACTCCAGAAGAAACTCCAACGAATCCAAAACGCCTCAGCCAGGCTCATATTAGACATCCCACGCAACGAACACATCTCTGGTCACCTTAAAGACCTCCACTGGCTACCCGTCAATAAGAGGATCACTTTCCGACTGCTTACCCACGCACACAAATCACTCTACGACATCGGACCAGATTGCCTCAACTCTCGACTGTCCTTCGACACCCCCTCCCGCCAACTACGTTCTTCCAGCCAAGCCTTCGCCACTGTACCTCGCATCAACAAGACCACCATGGGAGGCAGATCCTTTTCATACCTGGCTGCTAAAACATGGAACTCACTCCCCGATTACCTTCGCCTCACCCAGAACCACCTAGCGTTCAGAAAGCAGCTTAAAACGTGGATATTTGACAAATAATCCTCCCCCCCTTCCTAAGCGCCTTGAAACCCTCTGGGTATGTAGTGCGCTATACAAATTTTATGACTTGACTTGACTTGACTTGGAGCTCTAAACGCCACACAACAGTCTTCCCCTGTGATCTATCCAGACTCCCAAATACTTGTATGCGACCACTACCTCTATAGATTTTTCTTCAATATGCCAGAATCCTTTTCTTTCGAGTTGTCTTGTGGCCATCATCACCTTGGTTTTTGCGATGTTTATATTAAGAGAGTTTATCTTGCAATACAAGGCCAATGAAGGGAGGAGCCTCTGGATGTCCACCAGGGTGTGGTCAAAGAGGATTGTGTTGTCCGCATATTGCATTGATTGAATTTTGGAGCCAGCAAGTTTGGGTGGAAAAGCCTGAGTATCTGCCAGCCAACTCTAGCAGGTCTGCTAGATACAAATGAAAAAGTAATGGGGCCACCCTCCTACTTTCACAGAGTGACGTCGATCACACAGTGGGATAATATTGGCATCTCCTCAGTAGGAGACCTGTGGACGAGAGGTGGAGTAATCCCCTTTGAACAGCTACAGCAACAGTATGGCCTGGGAACTAATGAGACTTACCGCTATATCCAAATACGACACGCACTACTGACAGCGATTGAGGCGGGTGCGGAAGTCCCGGCATCATCCCCGCTGGAAGATCGCCTATTGACGGACTACATGCAGACAAGCGCCACCTCCCTCACGTATCGGAAACTATTGAATAATCTACCGGACCCATTACAAAAACTGAAGGATAAATGGGAGAGTGAGATAGCAGAGATGGATGAGACAGAATGGAATGCAGCGATGGCCTCCCCGAGGGAGGCCGGCATCTCAGCACGATTTAGGCTTGTGCAATTTAAGATACTACACCGGGTGTATTATACGAGGACCACACTGCACAAAATTCAAAGGGCTGATTACCCATACTGTCTCAGGGGCTGCGGTGGGAAAGGTACACTATTACACACACTCTGGGAATGCACGATAATTGCGGAATACTGGAGGCAGATAATGCGTACGATATCACAGACTTTAAAAGTCTCAATTACACCTGATCCACGAGTCTGCTTGTTGAATGTATGGGGGACTAATGATCTGACGCGCCAGGGACAGCAATGGGCTATTATAGGTTTTATGGTGGCCAAGCGAGATATAGCACAGAAATGGGGGGCGGCAGAGGTCCCGACCCGAACACAGTGGTGTAGGAATATGGATATGCTCATGGTGATAGAGCGGGCAGTGTATAAACAAAGGGCTAATCCTCGAAAGTGGAATAAGGTATGGCTTCCATGGAATAGCTATCGGGGGGATATATGTGAACCACTATCAGAGGAGGATACGGACGACTCAGAGGATGAGGAAGATGTGGATTGAGATCCGAGCGGAGGAGTAACAGTCAGGGTAGGATAGTAACTGGGAGAGTGGCAGGAGGTTAGACTGACCTTGGGGGACCCTGGGCGGAGGGAAGTGTAGAAGTGCCAGGCAGGGCTTGCTATTGTAATCTTAGAATGTGAGGTACAGTGATATCAATTGCGTATTTGATCTATCGAGTCACAAGTTGAGTTAAGTTCATAAAACTATAAAAGTAAGACATACACTAATGCTTTCTGTACATATTGTTATGTTTCTGATAAATGATTAGTAAATTGCTGCTGCACTACAAATCGTCTGATGGAAGGATACGTCCTTGTGTATGTAAATACTACACGAGTAGCAGCCGACCTCCGGGTTGTAGGCAAATGCTGTGTACATTGCGCAGACGTAAATAAAGTCTTACGTAAAAAAAAAAAAAAGTAATGGGGCCTATATGCAACCTTGCTTTAGACCTCTATTGGTCATGATTTTGGTGGTCGTAGACCATCCAGTGGAAATTCCTATTTTCACCCAGGTATCAGACTACAAGGCGATGAGAGTGTTTAATAGTGATTGCAGAACTGTTGAATGCTGTTTGGAAGTCAATAAACCCCAAATACTAAGACTTTCCTTTTGTTGCAAGCATATCCTCGATCATGTGGGTTAGACAAACCAGGTTATCTCCAATGTGATGGCCCTTTTGGAAACCAGTTTGGGTATATGGGATCAGTTTACACTCTTCCACCCAGTTGGTCAGTTCTTGAAGTAGGATGCTGGCATAGCACTTCCCCTTGACATCAAGGAGAGCGATCATCCAGTAGTTTTCGGGACTGGATCAAGGGCCTTTTTTGTGGACTGGGACAAAGAGGGAGCCTTGCCAAGAGTCTGAGATAGATCCACCTATTCTGCATTCCCAGAATAGGGGAGCCATAATTGAAGCCCATTTTGCACTGGGCCTTTGTACACCTTTGTTGGGATGCCATTTGGACGAGGAGCCCCACCGGGCCCATTTTTTAATGACATGAGCGACTTTAGTAGGTGTTATGTTTACGGTGAGCTCTGATCCTATGTGAGAGTTGACACGCTTTAAGCTGAGGTATCCGATCCATTTGTCACTAAATGGCTCTACATAGAGTGTTTTAATGTGGGCCTCCCAATAAGTGGGAGCAGTGTTTGCGGCAGTTGACACTTGGTCTGGTCTGACTCATTTGTTGTTTCAAATCCCAAATTTTCTTTGGTCTTTTGATTTTATGGTTTCATGCACAATTTCCCAATGATGCTCTTTCTTCAGCGTCTTGTAGGTGAATCTTGCTTTACTGCTCTTCTTGCTAGTAGTTGATACCTTCACTTGAAGGGATTTGTATTCGATGTTGTCATGGGTGCGTCTATGCAGTATGTTATTGAATTTGAATTTTATTTTCTCTATTGTTTGATTGTTTTTAATAAGACATTGGATTTTTAGTGGGGGTTTGTTTGGCCCAGGCATTGTCCTGGTGGCTAGGTTTTCTCATAGATCATCAACTACTGTTTCCCGTGACATTGCAGTCAGCGGATCGCTTCATTCATGTATTAATTGATCCAGGAAATAGTCCACCATCTTGTTGTTCATTCCCTGATGATCCATAATCCACCATACTTTTTTTTACTGGTTCTAAGTTAGCTTCTTTACCAATCGAAAGCATTGCTGGGCGAAGGCATTTTGAAAGGGGCCCTTTGCATGTGAGGATTGCGTGGTCACTTGCCAATGAAAATATTACTGCAAAATTCTGGACTGAAGGGAAGTCAGTGATCCAGACACAAATATAGTCCAATGTGACAATTCTGAAGCATGAAAGAAGAGTGTAGGCAGCAGACGACTCAGTTTGTGATCTTCCGTTCAAAATGCAAAAGCCTACTTGATTTGGATAGGCTGCTACTTTTGTACCATGACCATCTTTCCGTTGATACTGACAACCTATATCCAGAATGCCCCACATTTGTCATCTACTGAAGTTAAAGGAGAATCCAGATCTGATTCCACAAGGTTGGCATTAAAATCTCCCATTATTAACCACATACCATTTGGGAACTGAAAGAGAACATCCCTCATAGCTGGGAGAATTTTTCTCAAAGTTGCTTCATGTTTGATTCTAATTGGATGAAGGTAAACACTGACAAAGATCACTGTTTGTTGTTCTGGGCTCGAAACTTTCCCTTGCTAAGTCTGGGCCTTGAGGAATATATAATCTCCCTGTCCTTTGCATAATAGAGTAACATGTAGAGTCAGGTTGTTCTTCCCCTAAATTGACACACCTCCTAAGGCGTGGCCCCCTGCTTGGAACGCTATTGCATATGATTCATAAACAGCGTAATCCTGCCGTGGAATAGCTTGTAAAGCCCAAGTTTCTAATAAGGCAATGATGTCATATCTCATCAGGTGGTGAATTGTCGTCCTTTTGATTAGGCCTCGAATGTTCCATGAACAGACTTTTAAGTTAAAGGGAGGGTCCTTGTTAGCTTTGTTTTTTACCAGAATGTTAGGGACTTTGTTCAAGGGCCTGTGAAAGGCAGGTCCAGTCTTGGGAATTTCTCCTTTTAATGACACACTGACGTGGGCCTACTTCTTTACTCATTGTGACTTGTACCATGCCATCTCTGCAAGGCATAGGTTTAGGTCCTTCTTGGGTGCCATACAAGAATGAGCCGGATGGGGGTCTGATCGTATAACTATAGTTTTCCCTTTATAGGTCTCGCCTAGCGTGGCAGCGCTCATGCGCTGCTAGCTCTGCGAGACATATTGTGGTAAAGGAGATTTTAGGAGGGGATTTGAAGCACCTCCCATCATTTTCATTGGCTGGCGTCATCGTTTATGCTGAACAGTGGCCTTTGATTGAAAATTAGGCTTCTTTGTTACCACCCTGTCTCCTTTTGGGACTGAATCATTTGCTTAACGGCTGTTGTGAGGGTATTTCTTATCTTTAGGAGGAGTGTAGTGACAGATCATATTTCGGAAGTCTTTTTCTATTTTCTACATGTGATTATGTTTGCCAGTGAAGACATTACAAAACAGCACCACGCACAGTCTACACCGAAATAAAACGTTCATGCTACTGTATTTTTCCTCGGCATAAATCCAATGTTTAGTTTAAACAGCTTTCTGTGCTGATATACCTACACCTTCTCCCCCCTCTGCCTCCAGAGCACACATGTGCACCATCGATCCCCTCTGCCAGCCAACGAGGATCCCTTCAACTTTTAAACCAGTCACTGCTCAACACCAGAGTCTAGCCTTCCTTTGTTGTTTATTGAGGTCTCAAGCCGCCCCTTCACTCTCAAGGGGCTTTTTTTGCTTGGCTTGCTGTAGTGATGTACTAACAGTAAAAAGGTGTGAGATCACCAACACTGCCGATATAGGTGTGAGATCACTATCACTGCAGATATAGGTGTGAGATCACCATCACTGCAGATATTGGTGTGAGATCACCATCACTGCAGATATAGGTATGAGATCACCAGTACTTCAGATATAGGTGTAAGATCACCATTACTTCAGATATAGGTTTGAGATCACTATCACTGTAGATATAGTTGTGAGACCACCGTCACTACAGATATAGGTGTGAGACCGCAGTCACTGCAGATATTGGGGTGAGATCACTATCACTGCAGATATAGGTGTGAGATCACATTCACTGCAGATATAGGTGTGAGATCACTATCACTGCAGATATAGGTGTGAGATCACTATCGCTGTAGATATTGGTGTGAGATCACCATCACTGCAGATATTGGGGTGAGATCACTATCACTGCAGATATTGGTGTGAGATCACGTTCACTGCAGATATAGGTATGAGATCACAATCACTGCAGATATAGCTGTGAGATCACCATCACTGCTCATATAGGTGTGAGATCACTATCACTGCAGATATAGGTGTGAGATCACTATCACTGCAGATATAGGTGTGAGATCACCGTTACTTTAGATATAGGTGTGAGATCACTATCACTGCAGATATAGGTGTGAAATCACCATCACTGCAGATATAGGTATGAGATCACCATCACTGCACCTATAGGTATGAGATCACCATTACTTCAGATATAGTTGTGAGATCACTCTCACTGCGGATGTAGGTGGCAGATCACTATTACTGCGATATAGGCGTGAGATCACCATCACTGCAGATATTGGTGTAAGATCACTTTCACTGCAGATATAGGTGTGAGATCACTGTCACTGCAGATATAGGTGTGAGATCACTATTACTGCAGATATAGGTGTGAGATCACTATTACTGCAAATATCGGTGTGAGATATTATCAGTGCAGATATAGGTGAGATCACCATTACTGCAGATATAGGTGTGAGATCAGTATTACTGCAGATAAAGGTGAGAGATCACCATTTCTGCAGATATAGGTGTGAGATCACCATCACTTCAGATATAGGTGTGAGATCATTATTACTGCAGATATAGGTGGGATATCACGGTCACGGCAGATATTGGTGTGAGATCACTATCACTGTAGATATAGGCGTGAGATTACTATTACTGCAGATATAGGTGTGAGATCACTATCACTGTAGATATAGGCATGACCTCACCATCACTGCAGATATAGGTGTGATAGGGGTCCCTGCTAAGGATTGCTGATTGCTGGCTTTCCTGAACTCACTGTTGTACCCTGCCATCACGCTACTACTCGCGGCCCCCGCTTCGCGGGTGCCGCTCGCCGGTTTTGAAAGTCTGCTGGCCTGACTCTTGGGAAACGGAGGACTTTGCTGCATTTGCCTGCCTTGCACACGGACAGAGGCGGGACTGCGAGGACCAGCCTGCCCAGCGGCGTTGATCGGCCGCAGCTGGTCCTCTTCCTGCCCCCTCCTGCATTAAAGATCGAGCAGTGCCTGTGTTTGGTGGGTCCCTGCTAAGGATTGCTGATTGCTGGCTTTCCTGAACTCACTGCTGTATCCTGCCATCAAGCTACTACTCGCGAGCACCGCTTCGCGGGTGCCGCTTGCCGGTTTTGAAAGTCTGCTGGCCTGACTCTTGGGAAACGGAGGACTTTGCTGCATTTGCCCGCCTTGCACACGGACAGAGGCGGGACTGCGAGGACCAGCCTGCCCAGCGGCGTTGATCGGCCGCAGCTGGTCCTCTTCCCGCCCCCTCCTGCATTAAAGATCGAGCAGTGCCTGTGTTTGGTGGGTCCCTGCTAAGGATTGCTGATTGCTGGCTTTCCTGAACTCACTGCTGTATCCTGCCATCACGCTACTACGTGGGCCCCCGCTTCGCGGGTGCCGCTCGCCGGTTTTGAAAGTGTGCTGGCCTGACTCTTGGGAAACGGAGGACTTTGCTGCATTTGCCTGCCTTGCACACGGACAGAGGCGGGACTGCGAGGACCAGCCTGCCCAGCGGCGTTGATCGGCCGCAGCTGGTCCTCTTCCCACCCCCTCCTGCATTAAAGATCGAGCAGTGCCTGTGTTTGGTGGGTCCCTGCTAAGGATTGCTGATTGCTGGCTTTCCTGAACTCACTGCTGTATCCTGCCATCACGCTACTACTCGCGGCCCGGGTGCCGCTTGCCGGTTTTGAAAGTCTGCTGGCCTGACTCTTGGGAAACGGAGGACTTTGCTGCATCTGCCTGCCTTGCACACGGACAGAGGCGGGACTGCGAGGACCAGCCTGCCCAGCGGCATTGATCGGCCCCAGCTGGTCCTCTTCCTGCCCCCTCCTGCGACTCCAATCATAAAAGGCGTAATAGTAACGCGCACGCGGAATGCGCACGGGACCAAGCACGGGGCTAAGCCCGGGCAAAGTGCGGGCCGTTTGAGGCCGTTCGAGGACTGGTGAGATTGGACTGGGCCATCCCCTTTTTATTTTTATTTTTCCTTCTGTTCCTCTTTACCACCCTTTAGGCAAAATGGTGGTGACTAGAGGAAATAAAACTAAGGCCCCGGGTAGCGTGGGCAAATTGCTTGGTCCTATGGATGATTTCATTACAAAGGCGAATACTTTCATAGACCAAAGCATATCATTGATAGAAGAAAGTTTATCCCTAGATCTAGCATTTGCCAAAAGATTCTCTATGGGTAACCTGGCTGATGCTAGAACACCAGTTTTAGGGAACATCAATGAAGGGGTGAGGGTGAGCCGTGAGAGACGTAGTTTGCCTAATACTGTGGATTTATCTGTGTCCCAGCTTGCAGATTCACAGCTAAGCACAGACCTAGGAAAAACACCCGAACTATTACCTCAAACCCCCCCACAAACGACTTCTATGGAAAGAATCCAAGCAAGGGGAAGGAGGGAGGGCGCGATAAGCAAAAGAAAGAATGGTCAAAAAAACCCTACCTCTATTACGACGGATTATATTTCTAGTGCCTCACAGGATCCACCCCCTAGAGCAGAACACTTAGTAGTTCCTGCTTTAATCCATCATATTGAGCATGAACCCCCCACCCCCGTTAATCTGGATTCCCCTATCCTTTTATCCTCTAGCAAGGGACCACGTGACGGTGATAACCTACAGCTGTTAAATAAGATCGCTGATCTTTTCAAACTATCTCTGCAACCAGTAGAACAAAAGTTAGCACAGTTGGAGATTCAGATATCTAAGTTTGTTAAACTCCAACAACATAACCAATCAGCAGGGGCTCAAAAAATAGGGGGCTATAATCACAAAAAACAACCTTCTATAAAGCCTGTAAACGCCCTTTTGAAATCTGCAATCGCTCAAAAGAATGTACCTCAGGCTGTAACCCCCACCCCGTCGACTACTAAGAGTACAGCGAATCTAACTACCAAGGTACCCATTACTCTGCCACAGGGAAATCCCCAGCCACCAATTACACCTGCACCTAACTTAGTGGCAACAAACAAGGCAATAAACAAAGCAACATCTAAAACACCGGTGCTTCAACCCTCGGCCCCTAATCCTCCGGTTCCAAAAGCTAACAGAAACATTTCTAGAGGTTCCGGGGAGGCCAGATTTCCAGTTGATTTGCTACCTGAGGCCTCACCGTATGTAGTGGTCATGACTGGTGTCCCAGAGTTAGCGGACCACAATGTGGAACCTGGTTGGTCTCTGAAAAACAAGGCACAACATTGGTTACAGACCAATCGTCCCATGCCTCCATATTGGCATGGAAGGATCCTGTCAGTAAAACAGGCATGTATACTGACCAAATTTAAACTAATGCATTTTTATTTTTGTAATGGTTTTTATTAACTATACAATAAATTCTTCATTCATTCATTCATTCTGTCAGTACGTAGGACACCATGGGTGGGTAAAGCCAGAAAAACGATTCCCGGGGATTGCATCATGATCACCTTTGAAGACCCCCGTATAGCAGATTATATCTGCTCCTGGGAAGACACGAACGCAAACTGAGGTATTGGTGTCAAACCACTTTCCTTCTTCTACCCCTTAAGACAATCCAATGGCTTCCTCCAGGATTATGATCCTCCATGGGCTGCACCAGCCCCCGACAGGTCGATTTTTCTAATACCAGATATTATGGGGGCCCCAGATATCGTGAGCATGTTAATTCTTGGCACCTAGTGGGATCACGTTACCAGGGAGGAGGTTGGGAAGAATGGAGGCCTCATACGGAGAGAACGGCACATAGAGAACCGCCCCGTTGGGACCCTTGGTATAATATCCCGTTGACCAACAGATTCAGTGGACTCGAAATGGTCGATTGACCACCAACTGAAACTGAATCTATTAACTTTAATTCACCCCATTCCACTCCTAAAATAAGCACTCCCCCGGCACCCATAGAAGTAGCAGCACTAAAAGTTGACACACTGCCCATACCCATCCTCTTTTGGAACGTAGTGGGCCTGCGCCCCAAGATTGAGGATGGGACGGCTCAAAACTTCTTAGAACCTTGTAAAATAATTTGCCTTCAGGAGTCATGGTCCACAACAGAGCTCCATCTATTAGGATACAAAACATATTTCATCCCAGCTGTGCGTAGCACAATAGGCAGGCCCAAAGGAGGGTTAATAACGTACATAGCGAATACTTTGAACCACCTAAAAGTGTCCATTGTCCACTCTGATCCTAATTGCCAAATTCTCTCACTTTCCTTTGTGAATAAGGAGACCATTCTCTTGATCAACTTTTACAACAATCTAGAGGAAGATCAATTCATGACTCTTCTCAGAAATGTATATGAGAGATTAAGTCAACTCTATCAGTGGAAAGGTAGACATGGGGCAATCCATTTACTATGGGGAGGGGATTTCAACCTTCACCCATGCCCACTGGCGAATTTACACTGCTGCGGGATTGTGGATGAATTTGAGGCCCCTTTAGTGCATTTCACTCATAGCAAGGCGGGGAATGCCTTAAACAATGTGCGTTCCGACTTGGATCTGCTAATTGCCAATCGTCCAAGTTCGGATCTAAATTCCCTCAATCCGACCTACGTGGGCAGAGGTCACCAAACGACAGTTGACTTCATCTTCCTGTCTCCTGAATTCTTAGATATAGCTAAAGATTTCCAGGTAATTGATAACTCATTGAGTGACCACTCTGCGCTGAGGATGCACCTTCATTTACCCGAGTATAAGCCCCAAAACACAGAAATAGCAAATACTCTTGCTCAGAACAACCTAGAGTTAGGTAAACAGAATGGTTACACAATAAAATGGGAAAAAATTAACCCCATTGAAATCACAAAAAAATTGGTCGAGTTGGCTTATCCTAATATAATTAAATGCTTGGACCTCTCGGTAAATCACGAAGAAGTCCTAAATAATTTTAAACAAATTTTAGAGAAAAGTAAGGGACTACTTTCGTCTAAATCAACGTCCAAGCATCCTGGCAAGAAAGGGTGGTTCAATCATAGCTGCACTACAGCCCTTACCAAATTAAAACTCGCCCTACACAATAAACCCAGGGATATGGGACAGATCCAACTTCTTAGGCGCCAATATATCGGGGAACGTAAGTTAAGAACCAAAGAACTGAAACAGAAACTCTGGGAAGATTTGCACAAGAGTGCTGTCTCAAAAAATAGCGAGGCCTTCTGGCGAACGGTTAGAGCCCCTTATCTTACTGACAATAATATCCCCAAGATTGAAGTAGCCATTGATGGGTGGCTCATTTCACTAAGATTTTTAAAAATAATTCAATCGTAGATGGGCCCGATAACACGCTTCCAAAAGTACAATACCCAATTCCGCTCCTCTTTGATATACCCGACCTGCTAGTGGCTTTGGAAATAAGCAAAACTGGGAAAGCCCCAGGTCCTGATGGGGTCCCAGTGGACTTTTTTAAATACAACTTGGACCTCTGGGCACCCATTCTTACAAGAGTATGCACAGCAGCCGCAAATGAGGGAGTTCTGAATTCTTGGACTAAGTCTATCATGGTCCCCATATTTAAAAAAGGGGACCGCCAAGACGTGAAATGCTATCGCCCCATCTCACTGCTGGACTCACTCGGTAAGGTCGTCGGGAGAGTAATCCTAGAGCGACTCCAGCAGTGGGGTGAGGAGAGAGGCATTATTTCCGACCTCCAATTCGGTTTCCGGGAGGGGTTCGGAACGGTAGAGCAGGCCCTCAACCTCAGTCTGATAATGGGTAAATACACATAGGCAAAGGAGAACACAATATATATGGTCTACGTAGACCTGTCCGCAGCTTTTGATTGGGTTTCGCACTCAAAACTGTGGACGGTCCTAAGCCAGATGGGAGTGGAACCCCCCCTTTTAGACTTTTTGAGGGAGCTCTATTCAGGAGCCTCGGCCAGAGTACGCTTTGGCCTGAACGGCGAGCTGACAGCACCGTTTGGAGTAGAGCGTGGAGTCAGGCAAGGATGTGTCCTGGCCCCCTTCCTTTTCTCACCTTACACCAACGGCTTGGAGAAAGGGATGTTGAGGGGGGCCCAGGACCTCCCACGCATAAAACAGCGTCTGATTCCCGCTCTGCTCTACGCGGATCACGCTGTCATTCTCGCGCGTACACCGCGCGAGCTTCAAAACTCCCTGAATAGATATAAGACTTTCATGGGTGGTCTGGACCTACAGGTAAATGTCAAAAAAAACGTTTGTCATGATATCAGGTACCAGGAAAAAAGGAGTAAAAGAGATCTATCTCGACAATCAAAAACTCGAGGTCACTGCCCAGTATCCGTATCTTGGTATCATGATAGACGAACGATTGACATGGAAGCCAGCAGTAGAGACAAGATGCCATCTATTTAAAAGATCCATAGCGGCCCTGATGAGTTTCTCCCAGAGATTGGGGAGGAGGGCTCCAGTGGAGTTATTGAAAATTTACAGCGCCAAATGTCAGGCCATTGCTTTGTATGGAGCCGGAGTCTGGGGACACACGGATACCAGCGCCATTCAGGTAGCAGAAAATGCCTTCCTAAGATTTCTTTTAGCTACTCCAAGAGGCACTTCAACCTATGCCTCCCACCTGGAACTAGGAATTCCCTACCTAGAGGACGTGCTCAAGATTCAACCATTGAGGGTGTGGCGGCACATTTGGACATCTGGCAAAAATGCGCTGACCCAGTCCATTGTAGCTGATACAATCGCTCTTGACAAGTCTTCAAAAGTAAGGTGGCTCTGCTATATTAGAATTTTTTTTAAAGACCTTGGCCTTGAGAAATATTATCTTCAACCAGAGTCCATAGCTGACCTCCCGAAGAGAGCACTAAAACAACAAGCCCTCTGCCATTTAGAGACTCTGAGATTGGCATCCGAATCGTCAAAACCCTCGGTCATTCATGCGAACATGGTCCAAGTTACGTACGGCATTCATCCCTATTTAACACTGCAGGTGACAACATATGAGAGAATGCTGATGACAAGATTCAGGTTGGATACGTTTTTTAGATTGGTTGCGTTCCCTTTGAAAAATGGATGGGATTCAAGTTTTCCCCCATGCACTTGTGATGGGAAATCTAACCAGTTTAATTTACATGTTATCATGTTTTGCAAATTCCACCATCCACATAGGAAAATCTGGCTACTTCCTACATTGAGGCGTTGGGGCCTTAGACAATGTCGGCCAGCATTCCTCAGACTTCAAATGCTTGAATCTGAATCTGTTTGCTATTTCGTTCTCAACTTTCTAAAATGTACTATGAAGCACAGGCAAAACCTATAAAAAGCACCTTGTAATTTATTTTGATGAAAAGAAATGGTCTGATAATTTTCTTCTTCTGAATATTGTTTCTGTATGAACTTCTTTGAACTTACCTTTTTAAATTTGTATATCTGTATATAAATTGTACCTTTTAATGTTTCTTTTATGGTTTTTCTTTGTGAAAAAGCCGAATAAAGAAGTTTATTATTATTATTATTATATAGGTGTGAGATCACCATCACTGCAGATATAGGTGTGAGAACACTATCCCTGCAGATATAGCTGTGAGATCACCATTACTGCAGATATGGGTGTGAGGTCACCGTCAATGCAGATATAGCTGTGAGATCACCTTTACTGCAGATATGGGTGTGAGGTCACCGTCAATTCAGATATAGGTGTGAGATCACTATCACTGTAAATATAGGTGTGAGATCACCATCACTACAGATATAGGTGTGAGAGCACTATTACTGCAGATATAGGAATGAGATGACTATCACTGCAGATATTGGTGTGATATCACCATCCCTGCAGATATTGGTGTAAGATCACTTTCACTGCAGATATAGGTGTGAGATCACCGTCACTGCAGATATAGGTGTGAGATGAGAGTGGCGAGGAGGAACATGGCGGCGGCAGGCTGACGGCTGTCGCGGGGGCTCCTGAGTGTAGCGGTACTGCGGACGGCAAGATAGATAGATGAAATGAAGAGATCTAGAGTGCCCTCACCTAAGTAATCCGGTGAGAAGATATGGGCATCCTCTTTGGCACTAGCTCGGGCTAATTATCAGTTTCTTCACTTTTCTTCGCATTTAGCGGTGCAACGCCAGCAGCGCTCTCGGGCGCTAGGACCCTGGGAGGCATATGCGATTCCTGCATTCAGTGTGGACGACGGTGGAGGGGGCGGAGTCAGCTCATGTTCGACCGAGCCGTGGCAGGATAGACTCTGAGGAAAAGGGGGCAGCAGCGGCGGTCGCTGGGGGTCTACTGATACTGGGGAGCAGAAGAGAGCGAGAACCAGGTTATAAGCACTCGGGAAGCTTGTGGCGTCAATCAAGGGTGCATTCTCCCTCATCCAATTTAGAGGCCCGGTGTGCTGGGGGCAGTTCTCGGCAACAAAGTCCTTGGGTGCACGGAAGACCGGTAAGGAGGCATCAAGAGGAGTGGTTTGCATGGAGGCAGATTCATTATCGGTAGAAACAGTGGTCCAACAAGTTGATCCCCTCAGTGGGGGGGATGGTATAGCCAGTATAACTGTGGAATCTGTGGAACGTCTACAATCCAGTCAGGGGGCAGCCCTCCCTGTTGCGAGGCTGGGCAAACCTGACGAGGCAGCTGGGGTGACAAGGAATAGGTATCAATTAAGGTCAAAACAGGACCTGAGGTGACAGGGGGTCTGGGATTCAACAGAGACTACTGAAAGAGGAGGACCGACCCCTCTAACCCCGAATAAAAAGAAAAGGAAGTGGGGAGCTAAGAAGGGAAGCAATATAAAGGCAACTCAACAGTCGCAAGTGCAGAAGAGTACTCCCTCGCTCAAGAGTTATATCCAGATCATGGAGCGCCTGGCTGGTCCAAAGGGGAAATCAGTAACAGGGACAGCAGCAGCCCAACGAGATCAGGTTGCTGGCTCACCTATTCTGACCCTGGGGAACAGTTATGCTCCGCTTGAGAGGATCCAAGATAGTGAGGGCCCACAGCCTTCAGAGAGTCTAGAAGTCGGACTGTGCACCGACTCTACTGATAATTCTACACTTAGATCTGGTGATTTCCCTCCTTTATCAACAGAGCCTCAAGGGTCCCCCGGCGGTTTAGGATCTGCGGACCCCGCTCTTACTCAGGTCCCAGCGGACGTTGGAGAGCCACCTATACCTCAGTAATCCCTAACAATTCAAAGTAAAGCCTCCAAACTTTGCTCTGCCTCTCCCTCAAAGCAGTTCAGCTACTCGGAATCCTACTAACTCCATAAATCCAGCAGCTATGGAGTCCGAGGGTGATAGAATAGGTTTTCTATTTCAATCACTGCAGGAAGATCATTGGGAAAATTTGAAGTCTCATAGGGTAACCAGAAGAGGCTGCACAACAGATTCGACTTGTTAGAGACCAGACTAGATGATATAGCGACCCGGACCAGCTCACTGGAGAGTAAGGTCTCAATGCTTTCGGAAACCACGCTGGGGAATTCCAAAGATATTGATACTCTTAGGGCCAGATGTAGGTAAATTAGATTTACCGATTTTTAATTACCGAATTTTACCGATTCGGTAATTAAAAATCGGTAAATCTAAAGGGTGGATATGTAGGTATATCCAGATGTGGAAATACCGAATCTGTAACAATCGGTATTTACCGATTCTGTAAATACAGAATCGGTATTTCCCATTGATTCCTATGGGCTTTAAAGCCCATAGGAATCAATGGGAAATACGGATTCTGTATTTACAGAATCGGTAAATACCGAATTTTGCAAGGGTGCAGGGGGTGTCACTTTGACACCCTCTGGCACCCCACAAATAGGATTGTGTGGTAAAATACCGATTTTGTCGGGCCTTTGGGACTCAGAAGAGTCCCACCTACATCTGAGATTTACCGAATCGGTAAAAATACCGATTCGGTATTTTACAGAATCAGTAAATTTACCGAATCGGTAAATTTATAGATTCTGTAAAATTGTGCCCCTACATGCCAATTCTTGTATACCGGTCGGTAACGGCTGAAAATACCGATTTTCGGCCGTTACTGACCGACCTACATCGGGCCCTTGGAGCGCAAAACCGGACCCTTATGTTGGATATGGAAAGGCTGGAGATACAAACCTGACGAAATAACCTTAGAATTCTGAAAATCCCAGAAGGGGAGGAAGTGGAGGACATCAAAGGGTTTGTCTGCAATTTGCTACGTGAGGGGGTTTTGAAAGATCGGCCGGATATTGATCTGGAGGCAGAAATCCAGAGGGTCCATAGAGATCCCTTCAGACTACATCCGGATCGTAAGGCACCTAGAAAGATTCTTGTAAATTTTCAAACCTACAGTGTTAAGGAGTTAATACTGAGTAGATGTCTTACACGATCTACCCTCCACTATCAGGCAAACCCATATCAAATCTGATCGGATATAGGGGGTCGGACCGCTCAGAGGCAGTGGGAACTGGGCTCCAGAATGCCAGAACTCAGATCTCTGGGGGCACAAGTGCAGATGAAATTTCCAGCCCTATTAAAGGTGATGTGGAACAACAAAATGCATAATTTCAATCACACGGAGGAAGTGGATGAATTATTGTTAAAAATGAGGAAATAGTCTGCCCCAGTTCAGATGGGGTACCGAAATATTGAAAAACATGATAAGGAAATGTACCATACTTAGAGGAAACTAAGTTAATCAAATAGACATCCAATAAAAGGAAAAAAAAATTAGTAAAAAGGAAGAGGTTGTTGTTCACTATAGGTGGGGTAGATTAGTAGGTTTAAATTTTTTTTTTTTAAAGTAAAAACTTGCAGATGCAGTGTCGTGGACACGAGGAGCTCCCCAAAGGCGAGACCAAAGGCCTGATAGATGGGTGACTTCCTCGGGGTGGGTTTGGGAGGGGTCACGGGTGGGGGGGTGTAAAAATAAAAATGTCCTCATATGTCGCAAAAGTGCTATATCATTGGCTTGAGCTATTGAAGGGGGCCACTGGTGGGGTCAAGCTGTATTATGGCTGGTAGGAAGACAATTGCTGATACATTTCTCTCCTGGAACTTAAATGGCTTGGGGAGCCGGAAAAAACAACTAAGGATTTGCGAATTTTTGAAAAATACTGAAGCTCATGTTCACCTACTTCAGGAAACACATCTAGAGGCGGAGCTATGTAAACAAGTTTTTGTGAGTCTGGGGTGGGTGTAGGAGGTGTTATGCTCTGGGCAAAAAGGAACTACTAGGGGGGTAGCTTTAGTTGTCCGAGCAAATAAAGGAATTAAGGTCCGTAGATGGGACACCGACAAGTCCGGAAGATGGTTAGTGGCAGTCCTCTCTATAGGTAGCTCTCTTTATACATGCGCGGTGTACTATGGTCCCAATGAAGATAATTCCAGTTTTCTTCTGAAACTAGAAGGCGTTCTGATGCAATTCACTGAGCCAGTAATACTAGGAGGGGATTTTAATTTAGTCCTGGACAGTCAGTTAGATCGTACCTCCAGAGTTAAGTATAGTGTCCCAAAAAATTCTTTCCTGGCTCTTAAAAATATACTGAAGGATTTTAACTTGCAGGACATATGGAGAGTTAAGCACGGAGCCTTAAGGGAGTATTCCTTTTTTAGTAAAAAGTATAAGCAATACTCCAGGATTGATTCTTTTTTGGTAGACCGAGTACTTATGCCAGATATAGTTTCAATCTCTTATACCCCGGTAGGCCTCTCCGATCATTCAGTGGTCGAATTGCAGATTGATTCCAAGACCAGACCTGTAGAGGGTAGATGGACCCTGGACAGAACACTCTTACTGGATGATGAGATTAAAATCAAGGTCAGGGATAGTCTGGCGGAGTTTTTTCTATTCAACATAGGCACAGGCACAGAATGTACAGTCTGGGAATCTTTTAAGGCCTATTTGAGAGGGATATTGGGCTCCCAGATAGCCCACAAAAGAAGATCTATTAAGGAAAAGGATATTAATGACCTTAATTTTATTAAAAAGAAGGAGTTACAATTACAGCTAGCTGCCCTTGAAGACAGGGAAAAAATTCCAAACCTAGAAAAAGAACTCCTAGAACTACAATTACGATTTAAAGCAAGAGACGACAAACTAATTAAGGACAGATGGGAGGTCAGTAAGCGGAAGAATTTTGAGTATGGAGAGAAGTGCGGTGCCCTTCTGGCCTGGAAGGCAAGATCAGAGAGGAACAGGAACAATATCAGTTCACTAATCCAGCAGGATTCCGGAGTGTTATTAACGGAAGATGTAGAGATCAGAGAGGAAGCTAGGGGCTTTATGAAAGGACTTTATCAAGAAGTCAGTAGTCGGGGAGTTGAGGAAGTGGAGCTGAGGTTGAGTTTGAGAGACTTGCCCCAGCTAAGCGAGTCTGATAAAACCTTGTTAGCCAATGAGATCACTGAGAGAGAGATAAGGGTGTAAGTGAACAAGATGAGTAGAAGGAAGGCCGCCGGCCCAGATGGGTTGCCGACGGAGGTTTATAAAGACAACCTGGATGAAATTCTACCTGCACTATTATCACTCTTCAATAGCATCTTTCTACAGGGTGGTGATATTCCACCTTCATGGTCGGAGGCTACCATCACCCTGATAGCAAAACCAAACAAGGACCCTAAAATGATTGAATCATATAGACCCATTTCCCTCCTGAATTCGGATTTTAAGATTTTTTCCGGACTATTAACAACTAGACTGGCAAAAGTTATCAAAACTATTATTCATTCAGACCAGAGAGGGTTCATACCTGGCCGGCAGCTCAACGAGCTCACATTTCAGGCGATCGGTGCAATCAATGTAGTAGAGGAACGGGACTGCCACTCACCATCGTAGCGATGGATGCTGCTAAAGCATCCGATCAGGTCAATTGGGTGTTCCTGTGGGAGACTATGATAAGGTTTGGATTTCCATCTTCCTTTATTGAAGGAGTTAAAATGTATACAGGAGTCCCTGAGCTAGGGTTTTGAATAATGGAGGCCTGACTGACTGGTTTGACATCTCCAGAGGCACAAGGCAGGGCTGCCCTTTGTCCCCTCTCCTTTTTGATATATACATCGAGCCCTTTGTTTGCTCCCTGAGATCAGACCCCGTAATTAAACCTTTCAATATCGGGGAGCTAGAGTTAAAGACAGCCTTATATGCTGATGATTTACTACTTTATACTGCCAACCCCTTTGAGGCTATTCCGAGATTATTTAAATTAGCAGAAGAATTTGGCACAGTGTCAGGATATAAAATCAATAAAGGTAAAACAGACATAATGAGTTGGAATAGCCCGGCCCCGGTACCAGGAGCACAACAAAAAATCAGATACCTGGGCATACACCTTACACAGAAATTAGTGGATGCTCCTAAAACTAGTTGGCAGATAGTTGTGAAGGAAATAAGTAAACTATTAACTAGATGGGCTAGTCTACCTTTGAATATTTATGGTAGAGTGAACCTAATTAAAATGGTTATTCTCCCAAAAGTCACCTTTTTGTTCAACAGCACCCCCCTAATATTTAATCATAAAGATATTACAAATCTTCAAGGGAAGATTGGATCCTTTATTTGGGCCACTAAATCTCCAAGGATAGCATGGAGGAAACTAAGAAGGGGGTTGAAGCAGGGGGGCTTGGCTCTCCCAGATTTGTTGTTTTATTGTTAGGCCTTTCAGTTCAAGAATTTTAGAATCCTGGCTAACAAGTTGGACTCCTCTTCACATGGACGTTTTTTCAGGCAATGCTATCGGACCAGCCACAAAGTTTGGAAATTTTCCTCTATTAATTTGGTAATCAGAAGTTCTGCAAAAAGGTCCGCCTCAAGTCCCTGCAGGCGGCACTTAAGAACTGGCAGTGTATATGTAAGATTCTGATGATCCCGTACTATAATCTACAAGCCCCAATATGGGATTCCCCGGGCACCCCCGACTGTTTATTAGACCGGCTGGCGCTCCCACTGAGGGAAGCAGGATTTGTGAAGTGGGGTGACCTCAGTAAGAACTCCAAACTTTTGGATTGGGAATCATTATCAAATCTAACTGGGGGGTCCCTCACAAGACTTAAATTTTACCAATTGTCATCATGGTGGGGAAGACAATGTTGGGGGAACGAGGAGGAGACCCAGATTCTAGATTCAATCAACAGAAAGAAAGGATGGAAGGGGGAGGTTGCTCTATGGTACAATTCGTTAGTGGGGGCAACGGATTGTCTAGAATCTGAAATCGTGAAACCCTGGGATAATCTCTTAATTGAAAATCCAGAGGAGATGCTGAACGTCTGGATGGACGCATTCACTATCTCAAAAAAAGATTATAAAACCAGCTAACCTTAGAAGGAACCATTTGTTCACGGCCTATAGGGCATACTGGACTCCTGCTAAGTTGTCTAAAATCTCAGCAGATTTATTTTGATGTCCAAGTTGCAAACACCCAGCTGCTGACGATATACACATGTTTGTGGACTGCTCAGAAATCACAACTTACTGGAGGATGGTGTGCAGCTTTCTAGAGGAGGTACTATTAACACCTGTTATCTGTTGTCCTAGACTGATCCTTTTTGGTCTCTCACATGGGTATAGTATCAGGGATAGTGCCTCACAGTTCCAGTTCTATGTTATTGTTATCGCAAGGACGGAGATTTGCAGGGAATGGAAGTCCGAGGCCCCCCAAGTTTTGCTGACTGATTAAGGAATATCATAGCTATCAGTCAATCAGATATGATGTGTGGTGGAGAGGGCGCCATTAAGGTTTGGTCAAGACTGAAATAATGGTCTGAAAAATAACAAGTCCTATGATTATGCCAGGGGTTTGTGGTCCGGTCCTCCCGGGGTATTAGGTATAAGAACGCTAACGGGAGTTGGACAAGGAGACAGCCTACCTCTGGGTGACTGCTGTAGGCCGGGCACTTACTCCAGGGGCTGAATCTAAGACGGTTAGTGCCAGTGGCCCAGAGCGATCCCATCTAGAGTCGATATCTTCTGGTGGCGTATATGAGGAAACAATAAAGAAAAAAAATATAGGTGTGAGATCACTATCACTGTAGATATAGGTGTGAGATCACTGTCACTGCAGATATAGGTGTGAGATGACTATTACTGCAGATATAGGTGTGAGATCACTATCAGTGCAGATAGAGGTGAGATCACCATTACTGCAAATATAGGTGTGAGATCACCATTACTTCAGATATAGGTATGAGATCACCATCACTGCAGATATAGGTGTGAGATCACTATCACTGTAGATATAGGTGTGAGATCACCAATACTGCAGATATAGGTGTGACCGCACCATCACGGCAAATATAGGTGTGACCTCACCATCACGGCAGATATAGGAGTGAGATGACTATCACTGCAGATATTGGTGTGCGATCACCATCACTGCAGATATTAGTGTAAGATCACTTTCACTGCAGATATAGGTGTGAGATCACCGTCACTGCAGATATAGGTGTGAGATTACTATCACTGTAGTTATAGGTGTGAGATCACTGTCACTGCAGATATAGGTGTGAGATCACTATTAGTGCAGATATCGGTGTGAGATATTATCAGTGCAGATATAGGTGAGATCACCATTACTGCAGATATAGGTGTGAGATCACCATTACTACAGATATAGGTATGAGATCACCATCACTTCAGATATAGGTGTGCGATAAGTATTACTGCAGATATAGGTGTGAGATCACCCTTACTGCAGATATAGGTGTGAGATCACCATTAATTCAGATATAGGTATGAGATCACCATCACTACAGATATATGTGTAAGATCACTATTACTGCAGATATAGGTGGGAGATCACCGTCACTGCATATGTTGGTGTGAGATCACCATCACTGCAGATATAGGTGTGAGATCACTATCAGTGCAGATATAGTTGAGATCACCATTATTGCATATATAGGTGTGAGATCACCATTACTTTAGATATAGGTATGAGATCACCATCACTTCAGATATAGGTGTGAGATCATTATGACTGCAGATATAGGTGTGAGATCACTATCACCTCAGATATAGTTGTGAGATCATTATTACTGCACATATAGGTGTGAAATCACTGTTACTGCAGATATGGGTGTGAGATCTCTTTCACTGTAGATATTGGTGTGAGATCACAGTCATTGCAGATGTTGGTGTACGATCACTATCACTGCAGATATAGGTATGAACTCTCTATCACTATAGATATTGGTGTGAAATCACCATCAATGCACATATAGATGTGAGATCACTATCAAAGCAGATAAAGGGTGGGAGATCACCATTACTTCAGATATAGGTGTGAGATCACTAACACTGAAGATATAGGTGTGAGATCACAATCACTGCAGATATAGGTGTGAGATCACTATCACTGCAGCTATAGGTGTGAGATCACCATTACTTCAGATATAGGTATGAGATCACTATCACTGCAGATATAGGTGTGAGATCACTATTACCGCTGATATATGTGTGACATCACAGTCACTGCAGATATAGGTGTGAGATCACTATCACTGTAGATATAAGTGTGAGATCAATAGCACTACAGATATGTGTGAGATCATCATTACTTCATTTATAGGTGTGAGATCACTATCACTGCAGATATAGGTGAGAGATCACTATTACTGCAAATATAGGTGTGAGATCACTGTCACTGCAGATATTGGTGTGAGATCACCATCACTGCAGATATAGATGTGAGATCACTATTACTGCAGCTATAGGTGTGAGATCACTATCACTGCAGATATAGTTGTGAAACCACTGTCACTACAGATATAGGTG
Organism: Lissotriton vulgaris; assembly: GCF_964263255.1. Classification (NCBI taxonomy): domain Eukaryota; kingdom Metazoa; phylum Chordata; class Amphibia; order Caudata; family Salamandridae; genus Lissotriton; species Lissotriton vulgaris. The sequence goes on from NC_141685.1 coordinate 875,739,517, forward strand.
TGAGACCACCGTCACTACAGATATTGAGGTGAGATCACTATCACTGCAAATATAGGTGTGAGATTACGTTCACTGCAGATATAGGTGTGAGATCACTATCACTGCAGATATAGGTGTGAAATCACTATTGCTGTAGATATTGGTGTGAGATCACCATCACTGCAGATATTGCTGTGAGATCACTAACATTACAGATAAAGGTATGAGAGCACAATCAATACAGATATAGCTGTGAGATCACCATCACTGCTCATATAGGTGGGAGATCACTATCACTGCAGATATAGGTGTGAGATCACTATCACTGCAGATATAGGTGTGAGATCACCATTACTTTAGATATAGGTGTGAGATCACTATCACTGCAGATATAGGTGTGAGATCACCATCACTGCAGATATAGGTATGAGATGACTATCACTGCACCAATAGGTATGAGATCACCATTACTTCAGATATAGGTGTGAGATCACTATCACTGCGGATGTAGGTGGCAGATCACTATTACTGCAGATGTAGGTGTGAGATCACCATCACTGCAGATATAGGTGTGAGATCACCATCACTGTAGATATAGGTGTAAGATCACTATCGCGGCAGATATTGTTGTGAGATCACCATTTGTCACAGGGCCACCGTTGAGCTGGGACGGGGTGAGGACTTTAACATTTATTCCTTTCCACCCCGTCCACAGGATAACTGCGGGCCCTTGAATGCGGCGTGGGCTTCCCCTGAGGCGGAGCCCTTCATCATGACGTCACCCCATGTCGACCAATCAAGCGGTTGGAAGGCGGATAAGGAAGCCTTCCCGGAACCTGTTGGCGCGTAAGCCGGTGTTGGTGAGGAGGAGACACTTCGGGAGGCGAGGACGGAGGAGAGCGGAGGACGGGAGGCGAGTCGGAATCGGAGGGGACGAAGGTACCAAGGAGCCAGGAGGCCAACGAGACCGCGAACCGCCCGGCCACGCTTCAAGGGAAGTGTGGCTAGAAAAGGTACGGGCTCGTATACGGAACGCTTGGTCACGGGGAGGGACGGGGTAAAGCTACGGGGAGGTCACGGGACTGTGCTGGTGGTGTTTTCTTTCTTTTTGGCTCATAACACCATTCACCTTTCTGATCTGCACCCCCCCCGGGGTTTTATCACCCGAGATCCAGTACCGGTTTAGGTGACTCCTCACCCCCGTTCCCTAATTAGATATTTGGTCCGAGAACCGTGCCCTAAAGCCTCTTTTTTTTTTTCTTTTTTTTTTTTTGATGCCAATTTCCTGTCCGGTTGGAGGGAAGAGGAGAGGAACGCCCGAGAAGAACATCGGGATCAAGAGGCCAAGACTGCTGTCTTCATGCTTGTAATGGAGTGTCTCCTTATCCAGCAGCAATATCAATAAATATTTCGAACAAACCAGTGTCTCCAGTCGATACCTTAGTGGCCCCGTGGTGCGGCCTCACACCATTACTGCAGATATGGGTGTGAGTTCACCGTCAATGCAGATATAGGTGTGAGATCACTATCACTGTGGATATAGGTGTGAGATCACCATCACTACAGATATAGGTGTGAGATCACTATTACTGCAGATATAGGAGTGAGATGACTATCACTGCAGATATTGGTGTGAGATCACCATCACTGCAGATATTGGTGTAAGATCACTTTCACTCCAGATATAGGTGTGAGATCACCGTCACTGCAAATATAGGTGTGAGATGACTATCACTGTAGATATAGGTGTGAGATCACTGTCACTGCAGATATAGGTGTGAGATCACTATTATTGCAGATATAGGTGTGAGATCACTATCAGTACAGATATAGGTGAGATCACCATGACTGCAGATATAGGTGTGAGAGCACCATTATTTCAGATATAGGTATGAGATCACCATCACTTCAGATATAGGTGTGAGATGAATATTACTGCAGATATAGGTGTGAGATCACCATTACTGCAGATATAGGTGTAAGATCACCATTAATTCAGATATAGGTATGAGATCACCATTAATTCAGATATAGGTATGAGATCACCCTCACTTCAGATATAGGTTTGAGATCATTATTACTGCAGATATAGGTGGGAGATCACCGTCACTGCAGATATAGGTGTGAGATCACTATCACAGTAGATGTAGGTGTGAGAACACCATTACTGCAGATATAGGTTTGAGATCACTATCACTGCAGATATAGGTGTGACCTCACCATCACTGCAGATGTAGGAGTGAGATGACTATCACTGCAGATATTGGTGCGAGATCACCATCACTGCAGATATTGGTGTAAGATCACTTTCACTGCAGCTATAGGGGTGAGATCACCGTCACTGCAGCTATAGGTGTGAGATCACCATCACTGTAGATATAGGTGTGAGATCATCATTACTTCATATATAGGTGTGAGATCACTATCACTGCAGATATAGGTGGGGGATCACTATTACTGCAGATATAGGTGTGAGATCACTGTCACTGCAGATATAGGTGTGAGATCACCATCACTGCCGATATAGGTGTGAGATCACCGTTACTTTAGATATAGGTGTGAGATCACTATCACTGCAGATATAGGTGTGAGATAACCAACACTGCAGATATAGGTATGAGATCACTATCACTGCACCTATAGGCATGAGATTACCATTACTTCAGATATAGGTGTGAGATCACTATCACTGCGGATATGGGTGGCAGATCACTATTACTGCAGATATAGGTGTGAGATCACCATTACTTCAGATATAAGCGTGAGATCCCTATCGTTGCAGATATAGTTGTGAGATCACCATTACTGCAGATATGGGTGTGAGGTCACCGTCAATGCAGATATAGGTGTGACATCACTATCACTGTAGATATAGGTGTGAGATCACCATCACTGCAGACATAGTTGTGAGATCACTATTACTGCAGCTATAGGAGTGAGATGACTATCACTGCAGATATTGGTGTGAGATCACATCACTGCAGATATTGGTGTAAGATCACTTTCACTGCAGATATAGGTGTGAGATCACCGTCACTGCATATATAGGTGTGAGATCACTATCACTGTAGATATAGGTGTGAGATCACTCTCACTGCAGATATAGGTGTGAGATCACTATTACTGCAGATATAGGTGTGAGATCACTATTACTGCAGATATCGGTGTGAGATATTATCAGTGCAGATATAGGTGAGATCACCATTAGTGATCACCATTACTGCAGATATAGGTAAGAGATCACCATTACTACAGATATAGGTATGAGATCACCATCACTTCAGATATAGGTGTGCAATCAGTATTACTGCAGATATTGGTGTGAGATCACTATTACTGCAGATATAGGTGTGAGATCACTGTCACTGCAGTTATAGGTGTGAGATCACCATCACTGCAGATATAGGTGTGAGATCACTATCACTGCAGATTTAGGTGTGCGATCACGATTACTGCAGCTATAGGTGTGAGATCTCTATCACTGTAGATATTGGTGTGAGATCACTAGCAGTGCAGATATAGGTATGAGATCACTATCGCTACAGATATTACTTTCGATTTAGGTGTGAGACCACTATCACTGCAGATACAGGTGAGATCACTATCACTGTAGATATAGGTGTGAGATCACTATCACTGCAGATATAGATGTGAGATCACTATTACTGCAGATATAGGCGTAAGATCACTATCTTTTTTTTTGTTGATAATTTTTATTAGCAGCACAGGAAGCATCAGTGTATAAAGGAGAATAAATAGATCGAGTGAAGAAACAGTAAAGAAATCTAAACATAAACAGAATTGACATTAAATCATTAATAAATTCTGATACAGTCCAATCGAGTTAGATACGAGTATCGTTGCAGGCATACGACATAAAAACAGAATTTATCTGCTAAATAGACAAAAAGATAATAAGTACATTTCAGCTAATAAATGACCCCCAGATCTTATCAAATTTAGCTAAAGACTTATTGCCCCTGAGCCTGGCCAGAGCAAGTTCCATACCGTGAATCTCATTAAGCAGTGACCACCATTCCATGATGTGTGGAGGGTTAGGAGAGATCCAGGCACGAGCAATTATAAGTTTGGCGCATGATAGCATAATAGTAATTAAGGCTCTATGTGGAATGAGGAAATATAAATTTTTGGTCATGTTATGTTCCCTAGCGCGTACCCCACCGACTCCATGTACCAGCTTAAAGTGCATGTAACTTCCCTCCTGTACCAGCTATGAAGACGCAAATACATTTGCGTCCAACGTTAACTTGTCCTCTTTCAGATCCACCCTGAATGGATTATATAGTCCGTTTCTAAGTATGCTATGCCACCGTCTTTTTGTAGTACACTTTACATGTTTCCCTGCTCTGGCAGAGTAGGCCCTGATTTCTGCCATCGAGCCTCTTTTGGCTTTCCTGACTCTGACAGCCTCTGCCCAGGCTACCTCTGTACCCGTGAACTCTGACTTACTTTCAGCGCGGCCCCTCGCGCTCAGCTCAGCCTGCTTTCTGCCAAGACTGACTATAACCTTCGAGTTATCTGTCCCGTTCCTCGAGAATGCATTCCTGCCTACTAGCTCCAGTAAACATCCTCTCCAGCTGCAGAGCCAAAGGGCCGACCTGTCTCAATGCAAGTAATTCATAGCCTCTGTTACCATGCTTCCATGGAAGGCCCCGTGCCCCCACGCTTCTCATGTAGACACTTAGGCGCTTATACACGCATCCACAGTTAGCATAGAATAGCTTCTGCCCCAGAGACCTTTCCGCCCAGATAGTATGGTTCCTAAACATCAGATATCAGATACGATAAAAGTACAAGTTGGTCTGACATGCCAGACTTCTGTCTCTTTCCGTCAGTATAAATGTCAAGTCCCCTGCACCCCGTCAATCACACGTCATGCAGCTGCGCGCGCATCCAAGCTTCCGATTTCTGCTGACACTGCAACAATTCTGTTAGCACCACCCCTTGGTGCCACCCACTTGCGTCACCTATCAGTGACGTTTCTAGCACACACCTCTGATACACGCCTAGTTTACGCCTCTTGATTACGTACTAGTAACACGTGTATACTGTTATCTTGTTTTCTCTCAGCTGTTACGCCTCTTACATTACTTCTTATGGTATAAATCAAGTATATAAGCTATGTATTGTTAATAAACGGTAGCGCTCTATCCCTTCTGACACCCCTGTGGTGGTCAGAACATGATATCCTGGTCTAGACCATTCCTTTATGAGGAATAAAACCCTTAGAAACTCTAACACCACGGACTCTGTCTTTTTTTCATCCGATCTGAGTTATTATTGATTAAGTACTTACCTGCATAGAAATTAAGAGAGTAAATTAATTATTTACGTCATTTTGGCGCCCGAACAGGGACCCCTCCCCCACCTCACGCGCCGGTTGGCGCATTGCAAGCTCTGTCCCCTGCCATCAGTTAGAAGGAACCTACGCGTACTGGCAGGATTTCCTGCATCTCCCTCTGACCCACGGAGGTGACGAAGACTGCGATCAGTGCCCAGACGAGGCGGTGAGGAGTGCGGAGGATCCCGACCAGAGCCTAGCCGAAAGAAGCAAGGTCCGAGGTGTCAAGAGGCCCACCAGGTTTCCGAGGTTTTCCGAAGTTTTCCGAAGTTTTCCGAAGTATCGAGTCGAGTCCAGTCGAGTTTTCCGAGGCCTTCTGTTTCCGTGCTTCCCGGTGAGTACCATTGCTGGGTCGTATCTAGACGGGTTTGGGTACGCAAGTCCGGTCTGCACTGTTTTTAGGCAGTGTATCTGTACTGTTTAGCAGTATATCTAGTATTCCGAATTTTTGCACTGTTACACCAGTGTATCTGTACTGTTGAGCAGTACATCCAGTATAGGGGGGTAGTCATCTATGTCTTAAATGTTCTTATGTGATTAATGTCGTGGTATGAATGTGACTGTTTAAATGTGTATTATTGTGTTTCTCGTATAAACTAGCTACCAAGAGTATTAAGGAATAAGGATTGAGCATTCAGTAATTAGTAAGCAAAATGCAGTTTTTCAACAAGTTAAAGCAGATAGGAACTAGGAAAGGGATACTGGAGGAAGAAATTCCTATTCCCCCTAGGGACACTCCAGGTAACTTTATGTACCACAAGCATGGCATAGATGCCATATTATATCTAGATTTATGGGCCGATTACACCAAACACCTAGACGAAAGACACAGATGGCCTGTTACTGGAACATGGGATGCCGAGTGCATCATGAAGGTAGAAGAAGCATTATGGAAAAAGAAAGCTAGACAATCCCAGAAAGACGCCATAGAATTCTGGCGTAAGGAATCACATAAGCGTGCTGAGAAAGCACTCCGTAGAGAGGACAGACTTAAAGAATCAGAAAAAGCCCAAGAAAATGAATTAGTTATTGAAGGGATCCGAGTAAAAACAGAACAAATAGACCGTGCCCGAAACAATCTTGTAAACGGAATGTATCTCGAGGCCGAAGATACACCTGAAGGCCTATCAGAATTACCGAAAAACTTACCGCCACCATTAGTTCCAACTAAAGTAATGCATAAGACTACTAAAGACATATTCTTAAATTCATATTTAGAGGATGTAGCACCAGCTTACGCCAATCTGCCTGTTCGTGCCCTGCCTACTGACAGGGATGGGGGTGGCACTACGCCCCCAGATCATGTTCCGCCAGTACCGCGACAGACCTCCCCTGTTCCGCCAGCTCCGCCACTTCCCGCACTCAAGATTGACTTACCGAAACAGGTCCTACCTGATCCTACTAAACGACAAATTCAAGTTCAGATACAGACTCCGCGGAGAGATAATGCCCAAGCGTCCGCCTCAGGAGGTGCGACTGCGGGTCCTCGGACCCCGCCATTAACACACAGATTCAATTTAAGGGACACACAGAATCCGTTCGTGTTCCAGTCTCCCCGTCTTGACGCATTAAAGGAAAACATGTCAGTTTGTAGATATGATCCAGTACCCGGAAAAAACGATCTAATGATATTAGCCTCACTACGGTTAAGATCTGCCACTGATATCTTGCTATGCTATGTAGGAATGAAGGAGCGTCTTGATAGAATATACGAGTTTATACAGACAGGGAAAGACCCTGACAGTATCAAGGATGCCATGGATAAACAGAAAGTTGACATTCAAGCACAGATATTACGATTTTTCATAAATTGTCTAATAAGAGAACGAGACAGGCCCGAGACAGATCAAAGTGAATTAGATGGACTAACAAAGTGGGGTCAAAATATAGCCGAAGGAAAACATGACAAGGGGGCTTGCATAGCCAGTATGTACCAGAAAATTAGAAGGGCAGTGATAACGGCACATCAGAAAGGGAATGATAAAGCTTCCTCCGAGGAGGAAGAAGAACTTACAGAACAAGGAAGGACTACAGATACTATAGCGTATGTAGGTAAGGGAAACTACCTTAGGAAAGGCATCCGTCCGGAAAACAAGAGAGTTTTTCTCTCTGCTTTAACAAACCCGAATTCTTCTGAACATCAGTTCCAGGAAACTGATAAAAGGCTTCGAGACCGAATGGGGTACCATGTACTCAATTCTATGGATGAACAGGAACTAGCCCGGTCAGCCGTGTTATGGGCCGAAAACCCAGACATATATAATGACGATACATTAGCACAGACATTCTTGAACAAAGCCCCGACGAGACTTAACAGATGTTCCATTGACAAATCCAGACCTGACACTTTATGTGGATGGTTCATGCATGAGAACAAGTACAGGAGAGTTGGTGGCCGCGTATGCCGTGACCACTGAAACTGAAGTTAAAGACACACATCGTATTGACACATTGTCTGCTCAAGCGGCAGAGCTCATCGCTCTGACCCGAGCCTGTATTCTAGCCAAGAACAGAAATGTCAACATATACACTGATTCCCGTTATGCGTTCGGAGTCGTACACGACTTCGGCATGCTCTGGCAAGAACGAGGTTTTCTGACCTCTCATGGTGCCAAAATCCAACACGGTCCTCTCATTCAAGCACTGTTAGAAGCAATACATCTGCCCTCAGCCATATCCGTCATGAAGTGTAAAGCACATATTAAAGTCACAGATTCTGTTTCCCAGGGTAACGACCTGGCAGACCAGACAGCAAAACATACAGCACTGACTCACACTCAGATAACTGATACGACAATGACGACAGATCCGACAAATTGCATGACCGTCAGGGATCCTGCACTAGATGTTATCGACATTCAGACACATGCTACTCCAGAAGAAATAAAGAAATGGATTGAACTAGGAGGGATCCAGACAGATCAAGGTTGGATGACGAAGGGAAAATCTACATGGTTTCTCCCTGACTCTATGGTTCAAGTTATGATAAATACAGCACATAGTCCTGCACATCTAGGAGAGAAAGCGATGTTAGACAGTTTACAAAATCTCTGGAACAATAAACACTTACGAGCAGCAGCAAAACAGAAAGTGCGTACTTGCATGATCTGTTGTCAGTTCAATCCAGGAAAAAGCGTCCCTGTAGAGCAAGGTGGATTTCATCCTCCCGATCACCCTTTTGAAGTCCTTCAGATGGATTATATCCAGATGGACCGTTGTCGAGGATTTAAATATGTTCTCGTAATTGTCTGTGCTCTGTCCCGCTGGACCGAAGCATACCCAGTCCCAGATTACACTGCTCCGACCACTGCCAAGCAGCTGGTTCGTGAATTTTTCCCACGATACGGCTTGCCTCGTGTCGTGTACTCAGATAACGGTCAGCCATTCTCATCTGCATTAATGAAAGAAGTTTCCTTATTACTGGGATACCAGTGGAAGTTCCATTGTGTCCGACATCCCGAAGCAGCAGGCCTTGTAGAAAGGCATAACCAGACACTAAAGATCCGCCTTGCCAAAATATGTCAGGAGAAAGGGGTCGACTGGATAGTCGCCCTGCCAGTGGCACTATTCTACATGAGAATGGTCGCCCATTCGAGATCAGGGCTATCCCCGTACGAGGTGGTCTTTGGCAGACCACCGAATATGTGGGGGACGCCCATTCCGAAAAAGATTACTGATGTTGATTGTAACATGTTGACAGATTACCTTGCCTCCTTGATGTCTGCACTCCAATCATGTCGTTCACAGGTTGCCGCAGCCTTCCCTGACAACACTGATGTAAAGCCACACGACGTCCGTCCTGGCGACCTTGTGTTCGTCCGCAACTTCGACAGAAAGAGTCCGCTGGAGCCCCGCTGGAAGTCCCCGAAGACCGTTCTTCTAACAACCAGGACGGCAGTGAAAATAGAAGGAAGAAAGGGGTGGGTTCACACGAGTCATATAAAAAAATTCTCTGGACTGAAACCTGATCGAGACTCGTCCACCCCCACCAAAGACTGTGTCGAACAAAAAGACTTTACAGAATCGGAACGAGAAAAGACTCCTCAAGAACAATATCGCATGAAATTACGATCTAGCAAGTCAGACAGTTTAATTGTTTAAGTCCTCCCCTAGGTGAATCGGTTAAATAGTCTCTGACATGTATCCCCTAGATCGAGATAGAGAGAGAGAGAGAGAGGCCAAGAAACGTACATATTGTAAATCACTTCGTAGTCACTGTATAGTGACACTATTAATCATGTTTATTCTCAGTATTCTAATTATTGTTGTCAGCATCGTATTACCCATCTATTATCCTATTTTCAAGCGTGAACATTCTGCCTATAATGTATCTGCTGAACACACTTTTAGTGAGTTACCTCCACACGAGCTTTCCTACAGACTTGCGCTGCGCAACAATACATTCATTAGTATGCTACATCATTCTCATCAAACTAACAATGCTACAAATTGCTGGATATGTGGCCGACTCCCTCCCTACCAGAATTACAAGGGAGCCTTGCCCCTCTTTCCGTATCCGTTCACTCACAATGGCTCCTGCGGAGCATGGTTTAAAATAATTAATTCCTTAGATCCTGATATTGCTGTTTTCGATGGGGGTTGGGTTTGGGGAAACCTGAACTTGGTCCTGCTCGACGTCTGTTACCCAGATAAGGAGGGACTCCCCACTAGAATAGGAACTGATCTAGAAAATGAAGTATATGGATTAGGTAATTATACAATTAGCCTTATGATTCTTACTGTCGAGTCCGAAGCTGCACCAGTTCTACCAATTATGTCAGTATTGCCAGTCACTGGTGAATTATGCATCAAGAAGAAAGGTTCAGTACACTTAGGTCATAGTAAATGTACTACTGTGGTCGAATTCAGTGATCATGGAAAATCGTCTTTCAAAGCTATCAGTCACTCTTACTTTGTTTGTGGTCATACCGCATACATACGTCTACCTCCAGATTGGGATGGTACCTGTTACATTGCATTCCTTCTGCCACCCGTTTTCCTAGCTCCCCCTGATTACCATAGAAATACTAATCTAGTAAAGAATAGACACAGAAGAGATATCCCACTTGTCGACTACACAGAAACGGCATGGGAACAGTACACCGACTTTAATAAAGGATTCTTTTTCTTTTTAGGACCTGTTCAGAATAGTAAATTAATACGCAGATTAACTAGAACACTTGAAGCAGTAGTAAATGAAACTGCCTCCGCCTTAGGTAACTTAACAGAAGAGCAGTCCGCCATGCGGGTTGTTGTCCTTCAGAATCGTCTTGTTATTGACGTCATCTTGGCAGATAGAGGTGGAGCCTGTAAGGTCATCGGGTCAAGTTGCTGTGTTTTCATACCACAAAACGCACCATCTGTATATCAAGCTATCACCCGTCTCCATAAAATTGCAAATCAGATACATCAGAATCCAGGCACCTGGACTTGGTCCGGTTGGTTCTGGACAACGTTAACAGCTTGGGGATGGAAGATCCTATCCTTCCTAGGCATTGGCCTAGTCCTAGTATTCAGTTGCTGCCTGTGCCTGCAGTGTGGGCCAGCGATTTGTGGACTGTGTGCCACGTCATGTATTGAACATTCCAGTTTTCTCTCAAAACGTAAACGAAAGAAAGAAGAACAAATGATGTTACAAGAACAATCTGATCGATTTATGAGGATCGATATATCATGAAGGGTCCGTAGGGAACAAGGAGGGAATGAGGAAATATAAATTTTTGGTCATGTTATGTTCCCTAGCGCGTACCCCACCGACTCCATGTACCAGCTTAAAGTGCATGTAACTTCCCTCCTGTACCAGCTATGAAGACGCAAATACATTTGCGTCCAACGTTAACTTGTCCTCTTTCAGATCCACCCTGAATGGATTATATAGTCCGTTTCTAAGTATGCTATGCCACCGTCTTTTTGTAGTACACTTTACATGTTTCCCTGCTCTGGCAGAGTAGGCCCTGATTTCTGCCATCGAGCCTCTTTTGGCTTTCCTGACTCTGACAGCCTCTGCCCAGGCTACCTCTGTACCCGTGAACTCTGACTTACTTTCAGCGCGGCCCCTCGCGCTCAGCTCAGCCTGCTTTCTGCCAAGACTGACTATAACCTTTGAGTTATCTGTCCCGTTCCTCGAGAATGCATTCCTGCCTACTAGCTCCAGTAAACATCCTCTCCAGCTGCAGAGCCAAAGGGCCGACCTGTCTCAATGCAAGTAATTCATAGCCTCTGTTACCATGCTTCCATGGAAGGCCCCGTGCCCCCACGCTTCTCATGTAGACACTTAGGCGCTTATACACGCATCCACAGTTAGCATAGAATAGCTTCTGCCCCAGAGACCTTTCCGCCCAGATAGTATGGTTCCTAAACATCAGATATCAGATACGATAAAAGTACAAGTTGGTCTGACATGCCAGACTTCTGTCTCTTTCCGTCAGTATAAATGTCAAGTCCCCTGCACCCCGTCAATCACACGTCATGCAGCTGCGGGCGCATCCAAGCTTCCCATTTCTGCTGACACTGCAACAATTCTGTTAGCACCACCCCTTGGTGCCACCCACTTGCGTCACCTATCAGTGACGTTTCTAGCACACACCTCTGATTCACGCCTAGTTTACGCCTCTTGATTACGTACTAGTAACACGTGTATACTGTTATCTTGTTTTCTCTCAGCTGTTACGCCTCTTACATTACTTCTTATGGTATAAATCAAGTATATAAGCTATGTATTGTTAATAAACGGTAGCGCTCTATCCCTTCTGACACCCCTGTGGTGGTCAGAACATGATATCCTGGTCTAGACCATTCCTTTATGAGGAATAAAACCCTTAGAAACTCTAACACCACGGACTCTGTCTTTTTTTCATCCGATCTGAGTTATTATTGATTAAGTACTTACCTGCATAGAAATTAAGAGAGTAAATTAATTATTTACGTCAGGAGTGTTCGGAACATTAACATCTAGAAGGACTAACGCTGGGCCTAAAGACAATGTACCACCCTAGCTTCTGTTTCATTATATTCGCAAAAGACATCCAAAATTCTGTTATTCTAGGGCAGGTATAAAACATGTGCACCAGGTCTGCTGCAGCTAGGGCACATTTGGGGCATTTAGATCGATCACTGTATATGCTGTTCGAAGCCCATTTAGATATTCTTTCTGGGGTGTGGTAGAGCATACAAGTTGTTTTGAATTTCTGCAATCTTAGGCTTGACGAGCCTGTTCCATTTCTCCACCAGAGTACTACAATCAGTGTCTCTATATGTGTTAAGACATTTATAGCAACAACTAATCTGTGACTTATTTTTCAGCGAGTAAAGGCTATCCCATATATTAGAATCGGAGACATTCTGAAGTTTCATTTTTCGAATCAGACAGTCATATATTTGCATGTACTTGAACCTCAAGGAATCTGATACATTATAAAGTATTTTAAGAGTTTCAAAGCTCAAGAGCCCTTGTGCACCATACAAATCTCCAAGTGTTTTTACTCCATGCGCCTGACAGATATTAGTAGATCTGTCACTAAATATTCCCGGCAAGCCAGGATTTCTCCATAAAATCAATTTAGAATGAAAAAAGGTCACATTGCAGAAAACCTGTATATTACACCAGATTTTAATCAGGTCTCTGGTGGTCTTAAATCGAACCCTGTTGAAATAGTTAGGGCCATTGATCCCCCTCAAAAACAAATTAGCATCTGTGTTAAGCATAAACGTGAGAAAATAAGGTCGATTATCTGCACCATCCGAGTTAATTAAGTGTCGAAGGCTTCCTACTACCGTAGCCCAAAAGTATAGCTTGAAGTCCGGGAAGTTCAGCCCTCCTTCGTCTAGAGCCCTTTTTAAAAGAGACATAGATCTAGGGGCTTTGCGATACCCCCAGATAAAGCTACTGAAGGTTCCATCCAAATTTCTAAAAAAGAATTACACAATGCCAAAGGAATAGAACGAAATAAATAAAGAAATTTAGGTAATATTATCATTCGGATCAAATTGATCCTGTCAATGATATTTAGAGTAAGTTTATGCCATTTTATTAAAAGAGTTATAGAAGTTTTGACCAAGCCATCATAGTTTATTTTAATTATGTCTTTAGTTTTAGCAGATAGCTTAACCCCTAAATATGTTGCCGTCTGGCATAGTCCAATAGTGGCCCTCCCCGGTTTATGATTAGCAATTGTTTGAGTATTATTTATATTCAATTTGTATCCAGAGACTTCCCCGAATCTTCTAGCTTCAGCCGTAATGCCCTGCATTGCTTTTACAATGTCAGTAGAATAAATAGCTATATCATCAGCATACGCTGTAAGTTTTAGAGTATGCGGACCATAATTAAAAGGGATAATACCAAGTTGTAACTGTAATGCATGGAGGAATGGTTCTATTGATAAGGCAAACAAAAGAGGTGACAGGGGACACCCCTGACGGGTTCCCGGGGTAATGGAAAAGGAAGCTGATGATAAACCTGCATAATTAATTTTAGCAATAGGGTTGTCATATAATGATTGCGTCCAATTCAAAAATTTACCATTAAAGACAAAACCAGCCATCACTAGCCACAGGTAATCCCACCCCACTCGGTCAAAAGCCTTCTCTGCATCTAGCATAATCATACCGAGTGGGGCATATTCCTTTTCCGCTATGTCGAAGGCTGTAACCGCCATGTTGATATGTGCTGTAGTGTCCCTACCCATTACAAAACCATGTTGGTATGGGCTGACTATTTTGGGTATATAAGGTGCTAGACGAGTGGCCAACACCTTTGCAAATACTTTGGCATCCGCGTTGACCAACGAAATAGGGCGGTAAGAGCCGCAATCATCTGGTGGTTTCCCCTTTTAAAAAAAACAAAACAATTTTACCCTATTCCAGGAGTCCGGGGCTTTCCCACTATCCCCAATATGACTAATAACTTGATGAAAAAGGGGTATGAGCTCCTCAGCACATAGCTTATATATCTCTATAGGGATCGTATCTTCGCCGGACGCTTTCCCAGATGGCAAGTAAGAAATCGCCTGTCTGATCTCAAGTTGGCTGATGAGATTGGAAAGTTGTTCCAACTCCAGGGAGTCGGGTTTTTCAAGAAAATAATCTAGGTTATTCTGAATAGACGCAACTGTCGGATAAGCTTCAGGAGTATATAATTTTTTATAGAAATTTGCAAAATGCTCTAGTATTTGCGCTGGTTGGTCAAATAGAACGTTATTAGGACCCCTCAAGTTTTTAATCAGAGTATTCGCTCTTTCGTCAGCTATTTTGTAGGCTAGTAACTTCCCGACTTCTTCTCCGCTCTCATATTGTGTCACCTGGAATTTGTGTAATTTTATGCTGCTTTTTTCCCAGAAGATAGTTTTTAAAGCCGACTTCATCTGCCCTAAACGTAATTCCAGTTCCATTGTGTTGGCAGCATGAAGGCGGAGAGCCTCCGCCAATAGCAATTCAGCTGACAGTATGTCATTAATCAAAACGTTATCTTTTTTACGCCGCTCGGAATTTTGGTGGAAAATAAATTGCTGCGTGAACCCCCGGATGCTTGCCTTACAAGAATCCTACACCATAAGGCAGGTCGCAGAATTAAGGTTAAGCTCGATAAAATCTGTGATATGCGACTTAAGTTGTGAGATAAATAAGGTATTAGTAAATAAATGCCTAGGAAAGGAAAAGGTTTGAGGTGCTATGTGATTCTGATCGATGTCAAAAGATAGTAGCATTGGATTATGACCAGAGTTAATTCTAGGACAAAGTTCAATGGTGCAGGTATTCACTACTCTGTCGGATGCCCAAGCCATATCAATACAGGAGCAGAGCCTATGGGGTGCCGAGTAATATGTGTAGCCGGGCGTGATAGGAAAAACACAGCGCCAAACGTCTTTAATGTTATGTAAACACCCTAGCTCTAGGATAGCGGCCCGGGTTCTCCGCATACGTTGAAAAGCATTGCCCCTCGTAGTGTCAATCAGGTAGTCCATTATATAAATAAAATCTTCCATAATAATTGGTTCTCCTGCCCACTGCAGCAGTTCCATGTTCAATTGGTCGAAAATAAAGGCATCATCATAGTTCGATCCATAAACCACACAGAATACACATTTTCTTCTTTCAATCAATAATTGAACGATGGCCCACCTCCCATTCTTGTCGCAAGTGGTTATACCAATTTCTATCTTAGAGCATTTATCCTTAAGGATAGCGACCCCCCTTATTGAAGCATTGAATGTTGAACAGGTTATCACCTCGTAACCCAAATGTCCCAGATTCTTCCTGTCTTTATAGGCAAGATGTGTTTCAGATAAAAAAAACAAAGTTAGGTTTATGCAGGGCTAGCTCTTCCCGAACCAAATGCCTTTTCCTTTTACTATTTAAGCCTGCAACATTCCAAGCCAAACATTTTACTTGCAACATTTAATAATGAAAAAAATTGAATATGTCCTGTCATTCTGTAAAACTAAAGTACATAGTGAACTTCTCTCGAGCTGTTTTAAATTCTTATCCTCCTGTGTTGCTTTTTCCAAAAAAGAAAAACCCACCCCCCCAAACCTCCCCCCCAAACACCCCCAGCCCTCCTGCCCCCTCCCTCCTCAAATGAGAGGGCACCCCCCCAAACTAACCTGCTGCCGCTGGAGTGGCAGCTACCCTAAGAAGCAACCTGCGGCTTCACCTTGAACCTGCCTAACCGAAAAAAATGAATTTTTCCCATTCTAAATGATATCTCTCTCAATTACAAGAATGAAGCTAGTACATCCTTGGCTTCCTTAGCATCTGTAAAAAAATAGGTATGCTCTCCCTTAATAACTTTTAATCTGGCCGGTTCCTGCAAGCATGCTTGTCCACCTAAAGATTTAAATGGATCGATCAGTTTCTGTAGTTGCCACCGTCTGTCCATGGTGGCCTTACTAAGGTCCGATCTGACAAAAAAAGATAAATCGCCTACTGTAACTGGTAGGTTAGGTCTTGCTTTTAGAGAGACGGCCTGCCTTTGCAAAAAGTTCCCAAAATGGATAAAAAATGGGCGTGGAAATTTGTTTTGTTTGTTTCTCTGGACTAATGGTAGCCTGTGGACCCTCTGTAATTGGGAGTCCCAATCCCAATCTGTGAGAGCCGTAAAAGCCTTCTGTAGTAACCCTACCATGAATGCCCTTAGGTCCCCCCCTTCAACCCCCTCCGGTATGCCGAAAAGCCTAAGATTAGATCTCCTTTGGCGAGGAGTAACAGGATGAGTAACAGCAGCTACATCGTTTGGCGCTGTAGAATTATTAGGGGGAGTTTTCTCAATGAGTAGAACCAATTGAGGATTTGCATCACCAGAGGCTTCTGAGGCTTCTATTGAGAGATTAGCAGAGTGGTTAGGCCCCACAAACTCTTGCCGTGCTGTAGTATTCTTACCCGGTACAGACAGATGAGAAATATCCTTTGCATACGAAGTACCTTCTATAGGCATAGCAGGGGATTGGGTAACATCCTGTTCAGGCGAACTCGCCCCAGAGAGTCTCAGCGTAATGCTTTTAACCAGGCCCTTAGCTTGAATCCATTTCCTGAGAGGGCTTTTCTCTGCAAGAAGGGATTTCTTCACAGATGGTACTGAGTTCGGTATAGGTGTGCTCAATAGTCCCAGTACTTTCCCCTTTTTACTCTTAATTTTATTTTTAGATTTAGCCTTATCTCTCCTACCGGCTAGTTGCTTGGCATTATCTGATAGAGAGCCCATTTCAGTTCAATCCTCATACTCCTCGTTTGATACCTCACCTTCTGTGGCACCAATCTCCTACACAGGAGAATTTTAGTTTGAGGGGCTTGTTACGTCTGTTACGTCTGTACTCATAACCTGGGAGTTATTTGTGTTCACTGTAACAAAAGACGGAACTTCCGTCAGGCAATCGGAGGGAACCATCACCAATCCATCTTCTCCTTCTGCTTCTCCTACAGTGGTACCCCCAACCCGAGTGGGAGAAAGCGAGGCTGCAGCTCCATTGGCTCCATTGAAGGGGGCACACATTAATGAAATTCTCAGCAGCTCCTTCCCCATCTGTGAAGATTCCGGTTTTGGCTTCGACTGCTTCTATGTTGGGTACAATCAAGAAGGTGTAAGATCACTATCACTGCAGAAGTAGGTGTGAGGTTGCCATCACTGCAGATTTTTGTGTGAGATCACTATCACTGCAGATATAGATGTGAGATCACTATCACTGCAGATATAGGTGTGAGATCTGTATCACTGTAGATGTTGGTGTGAGATCACCATCACTGCAGATATTGGTGTTAGATCACTATCATTACAGATATAGGTATGAGAGCACAATCACGGGGGGGCGCGGCTAAGCGCGCAATGGAGACGGACATGCCTGGGTAGAGCTCCGAGCGAAGCTCCCCTACCACAGGGCATTTATCCGTCTAATCACATCCTGAACTGGCCAAAAACACCAGCGAGGTAACCTGCTGTACCTCTCCCAATGCTGGCGAAGTTTGAAGTCGGAGATCACCTCCTGACCGCACCGACGAAAACGGAGATCACGCATCCCGCCAGAGGCCCCTTCCGGCCGGCGCCTACAACTACTTGAGGCCGGGGATGTATCGGGCCTGCTAGGCCCTGCACCAGTGGACCTCGCCGCGCACTCTCTGGCGCCGCGGAACCGCACCCACTCCCTTCGGACTCCTGCTGAGGCTCCACTGACACGGCGACTGTACCCTCGCCCGCGCTGGCAGCGTGGGGAGGCACGCGGACAAGGAGCAAGGAACGGGCACCAAACACTATCGAGGGACCGGACCCCGCCTGCTGTTTGCGGTAAGGAGAATTGGACCTGGGCGAGAGTGGCGGGCCGGACGAAGAATTGCCTGGGACAGGGACTCTGGGCCCCCCTCACACCTCGATCGGACCCCTGCTGATCACGCAGGTGGACATCTCCTGAAAGAGACTGCTGTGACTCGTCCTCACTTCCCCCCTCTTTGAATGGCAAGTAACCGCTGGTGATATCCTACACCTGGTCCTACTGTGCATGGACACAGAATCGCCTCACCCTAACGCAAGAACTCATTGGAGTGGGGGTGAGGAGACGCGACGCTGCGGAGTGCCTTGAGAAGCCTACTACTGGCACACCCCATCTAGGGCTTGTCATCCCCGACACTGAGAACAGGGACCCCGCTACTGAGAACTGGACGGACAGTTGACTGTCTCACAGAGTCTTATTGCGACGACACTAGCGGTAATTACAATTGGGGGTTGCACTGGACCTGTGTGTATCTAAGGTGACGGACTACTACTACCAGTGTTGAGACCCTGAGGAGCGGGAGGAGGATACACTCGCCGTGGCCCACCACACTGGGTCACCAGATACAGTTTCTAGAGGAGTGGAGGGTCTCTTACCCTTCGAGGGGCACTGACGGACGAGTGAAGAAGCTTTGAGAGGTGGGGTGGCGCAGGATACCTGCCCTAATCTACACGTCAGAGAAACTGGCTGCCTCACTACGCTTGAGGCCCATCTGACCCCACTGGCGATCACTAGCTGCGGCTGGGAGCGACATCGGAGACGTAGCACCGACACCTCCCTTACACGGGATCATACTTTCTACAGGAAGGCCCCGGCGGGACTCTGGGGGGCGGGCGACCCGAGCTCCCCCCCACCTGGCTCGTGCCGCGCCACGACCGTGCTCTCCTTCCCTGCTGCCGTGGGAGACCGCCCTAGCCACACTGCAACATAGACGCTCTCGCAATTCCCATGTCTGGAGGGCCCAAAACTAGAGCTGGTGCGGGTGGCACACAGGTGAAAGGGAAGATGGCGAAACAAACTGACTCGGACCAGACAGCCACCAAGCTGGACACCATGCTCGCAGCAATGGAAAGACTAGAGGAGTCCATGCAACAGACCCGCGCCTCTCTAGAGTCTAAGATTGATGGAGTGGCTATTGACCTGACGCACCTACGGGCTGACCATAAGAAACTTTCAGATAGGACGACTGCCCTCGAAACGACCGTGGCAGATATGACACCCAAGCTCTCACAGATAGACAAGCACGTCCAGGACCTCCTTAACATAGTGGAGTTCCTAGAAGATCGCGCGGAGGACGCGGAAGGGCGGTCGAGAAGGAACAATGTCCGCAAAGTGGGCCTGCCGGAAAGATGGGAGTGCAGAGAGCCGGCGGAACACATGGAACGCTGGCTCACGAACCTACTGCCAGAAGGTACTCTATCACAACATTTCGTGGTGGAACGCGCCCATCGAGTGCCAACACGCCTTCCCCCTGTAGGCTCTAATCCGAGACCCTTGCTCATCCGAGTTTTGAACTACAGGGACTGCGATACTATATTACGCAAGACCCGGAAACTATCTGACGTCAAAGTAGAGAACTCCAAAATCATGTTCTTTCCTGATTACACAGTGCAGGTGCAACGCCAACGCAACTCTTTTCTAGCGGTAAAACAACGACTCCGCCGTCTGTCTCTGAAATATTCTCTGCTGTTTCCGGCCCGCCGGCGTTTGGTTGCACAGGACAAGACACACTTCTTCACTAGCCCTGGAGCGGTTGAGGCCTGGCTTAACTCGGGTATCAACACAAAACCCAGATAGAGATGCCGCCGAAGGCGCGACGAGATCACGGACCCCGAAGACGATGCCACAGAAGGCCCTCGCCAGCGACTTTGATGCATGCGGAACCAGAAGTAGGTCCCATGCCTGAACGCATGCAGAGTGAGCAACAGGAGGCCCTTCGCATGGTGGTGGAAATCAGCGGTTCACAAACAGCGGACCCTGCCTTGGCGACCAGCCCGGACGCCCAAGTGAGCGATGATGAATATCTACATGGCATACCAAACTCCCAGATCTCATTAGACCTTCCGGATGTCCCACCACAAACCGCTGATATGATACACTGAGTGCGTTCTGAGACGGAGGTCACACTGAACAGACACTGAAGGTGCTACGGCGGACGCACTTCTGGAACTAAAAGATCCAGAGATGTGAATACTGAGGTGACCCTGGCCCAGTGAGGGTGCCTGCGCCAGCCTGACTTGGACACGTACGCAGACCACCGTCCTGATACAATGGCATGGATGGGATCACTACTGGTGAACTATGGGACTGTACTGATGGGGTGGACAAATCCCCCGAAGGTGAGTGTCACGCTGTGATCTGAGATATGCTACTGTCGAGCGGCGAGTCCCTGAACACGTTGAGACACCCTCACCTGGCTTTAAATACTCTTGCTGGAACTATGCCAGAAGACAATGAACACCTGTGTTGGGGGACAGCACCCTCGCCCTAATTGCATGTACACCCTGTAATGTTAAGAACTATGAGCTCAGTGACCCCCCCTTGAACTTACAGATTTTTAGTGCTCACGAGCGTTTGGACGACATCATGTTCCGCTGTCGACCTTATGGTATTATGTTGATGTTTCCCTTGTTTGTAAGACTGATGGTTTATTCCTATATTCCGAATGTGTGTTCGCAGGGCACGAATCGAGGGCAAATGATGTGCATTGACCTAAGTGGATTCCTGAAATGTTATTTATCTCAACTATGCACTGGGGCGGGTGGATGGAGGGAGACTTGGTGAAACGGACAAACCATGACTACGGTTAACTTCTGTACCTGGAACGTGCGTGGCATGCACACACCCTCACGCCGTTACCAGGTTTATTCGTATCTTAAGCGACACCAAATACAAATAGCACTGTTGCAAGAGACCCATTTGACGGACTCGGAGGTGTCTACACTGCGCCGCAGGTGGAGGGGTCAATTATATGCCACAGGTTTTTCGGCGTTTGCCTGGGGAGCTCTAATCTGGATACGCCCTGGGGTCCCCTTTGCACTCACTCACAGTACAATAGATGTTGAGGGCAGATATGTACTTCTGCAGGGTAAGCTAGTTGGACAACAGATCATCATTGCATCTGTCTATGCCCCTAATACGGAACAGGGACGCTTCTTTTCCCGATTGTCATCGGTGATCGCGCCCTGGCCGGGAATGCCACTTTTGCTCGGTGGCGATTTTAATTGTGTACTGGATGTCGCACTAGATCGCTCGTTCCCCCCCTTAGCAAATGCGACGGTGAGTGGGGCACAGAAGGCACTTGCAGAATGGGTAGCGCAATGGGACCTCCATGATGTCTGGCGCACTCGAAACCTACACACGAGAACCTACTCGTATTATTCGGGGGCCCACACACTCCACGTCAGACTAGATAGGTTCCTGCTTACAAGTGATTTACTTCCCTATGTTACGAACACCGAGTACTTGGGCCGCACTCACTCTGATCACAACCCGCACACCTTAGGCTTTGCCTGGGAATGCCCTCACCCTCCTGTACCTACTGGCGGCTCCAACCAGATGTGTTGTTGGATGCCCCATATAGGGAGGCACTTTCGAACCGTATATTGCAATATTTTGAAGACAACAACGGCACAGCATCTGCTCCACAAGTGGAGTGGGATGCGTTTAAGGTAGTCACACGTGGCAACTGCCTGGGCATGCAGGTAGAAAGGGACTTGACAGATGTAGAGGCCACCTTGCTAGATAGCGAACGTGAGGCAGCTGAGGGGAATGACACGAGACTAGTGACAGCTAGAGAACAACACACTCGCCTCCTAGACAGACTAAAGAACCTGAATTACGCTGCCCACTCAACGTGCATGCATCACGTAGGCAACAAACCGGGCAAACTATTATCTTGGCTGATAAGACGAGACACCCAAACCACGCCAACATTAGCGCTAAACACCACGCTAGGCAATACAGTCTATACACAGAGAGCTATACATGAGGCATTTACGAGCCATTACAAGAACCTTTATCGCTCCCGGATACGGGCCACTGAGGACGAAATTTCAGAGTATCTATCGACACTACCTCTCCCATCGGCCACCAATGCGCAACAAGATGAATTTGGTGCACCGCTTGAGACTGAAGAGATTAGGACAGTCATCTTTTCCCTATCCAATGGTAAGACTCCGGGACCAGATGGGTTGCCTGCGGAGTTCTATAAAGCCTACTCTGTCATCCTTATACCCGAACTGTTGCGGATTTATAAGGCAGCAATAGAGGACTCGGCTCTCCCTCCCACCCTGAATGAGGCAAATGTCATATCTCTTTTGAAGCGGGTAGAGACGGACTCAACATGGATTCATATAGGCCACTTGCCCTTCTAAATACGGATTATAAGATCCTGGCGTCTGCCCTAGCCCAGAGACTGGCGCCCTTGGTACCTACTTTAGTAAATGCTGACCAGAACGGCTTTGTACCAACCCGTAACACGTCTTACAACATCAGACGTCTCTTACGAGTGCAAAGCCTAGCCACGTCCAGATGGCCTCGATCAGGGTGTTTGGTCCTCGATTTAGAGAAGGCATTTGACTCGGTAGAATGGCCTTACCTGCTGCAAGTCCTGAAGAAATTTGATTTGGGAGATGACTACCTCCAGATGGTGGAGCTCCTTTACCAAGGTCCTATGGTGCGAGTGCGCACGGATCGGCTCTTTTCAGACTTGGTCCAAGTCCGCAGAGGCACTAGGCAGGGGTGCCCCCTCTCCCCTTTAATCTTTGCTCTTATAATGGAGCCCCTGGTGGCACAACTTCGCGCCTCTGGCGCAGAGTGGGGTATCCCCTTGGCCGATGGGATACACTCGGTGTCATTATACGCGGATGACCTATTGATCTATGTCAAGGACCTGACTCACTTTCCACGTGTGCTCAACTCCATATTCAGCAACTTTGGAGACGTATCGGGCCTTCGTGTCAACTGGGCCAAGTCGGGAGTATACTCTTTTGCTCAGGACACGCCAGAAACTGACATTATAGTGATGGGCGAGAGACTCGCCTGGTACCCTACTGTTTTCCGCTACTTAGGAATACACATTTATCGTGATCCCGTTGACCTACTGGAGGGTAACCTCATAAAGGCCATTTCATCACTCCAAGCGCAGGTGACGTTTTGGAATTCTCTTCCACTGAATGTCCCCAGTCGGATTACCCTTACTAAAATGATAGTACTGCCTAGGCTGTTGTACTTTTATGCCAACTTGCCGGTCTATGTTCCGACCAGAATTTTCAGAGAACTGGAAACACTGACCAGGCGACTAATCTGGAACACAGGGCGACCTAGAGTTGCCCTGAAGGCACTGTACGCCGCAACGGTACATGGGGGGTTGTCTGTCCCTAACCATGAACTCTACTACCTAGCAGCGCAGCTACAATGGGTTGCCTACTGGTTAAGTGGCAAGAATTTGAGTGACACGACCTTGGCTGACACAGTCATGACAGTGACTCAGATACATGAACTGTTTCATCCCCTAGCCAAGAAGCGCTGTCCAGACCAGTTGCACCTCGCTGTGGCGAGAAAGTGTTACGTGAGAAGCCTGAAGCTCACAAGTTCTGTCGCACTGTATCCCCCTAATCTACCACTGTTGGGGACACCGTGGGAAGGAGGCACTCTCACGGCAGCAGCGCTGAGTGGTTGGACAAACGCTGAGTTGGAAAGTTTGGGAGACCTCTATGCAGAGGGTACTCTGCTCTCGTTTGAGTCCCTGGTAGCTAGCACGGGGAAGCCTCCTGTACAATTTCTGACACATGCAACACTTATCCGACTACTAACACAAGCTTGGGGTGATCTAACAGAGGAACAACTGACTCACTTACTGATCCAATACCTGCATGTGATGGGCAACGGTTCTCACGTGATACATTGGCTAGCCCAAGCACTGCATATGCACACACAATTTTCGTCTCAACGCCTACGAGACAAATGGACTAATGACAGAGGCCGCACCTGGACAGACAAGGAATGGGCGTTAGTGCTAGCTGGGGCCACGTGTGTCCCTCGCAACTCCTGTTTCAAGATTATACAATATTATATTGTGCACCGTGCATACTTATCCCCAGACGAAATCAATAGATACTTTGGCCTCGACTCAACGCCATGCCCCAGATGCGGACTTTTAGACGCGCAACTGCTGCACATGCTTTGGGCCTGCCCTATTCTGAATGAATATTGGAAATTAGTGTCGACCTCATTGGCAATGGCAACGGGGAGCGATTTATCACACACCTGGGAAACTTGCCTCCTGGGTCTTTTCTAGAGGACGGTGCTGACGAAGGTACGGGCTAGATTCTGGGACCTAGGGCTGATTACTGTGAAACGCCTTATCACCAAACTGTGAGAAGGTGGCCTGATATGCAGTGCTCACTATTCTAGTGAACACTATGTATCAGTCCAGCAACCCTTATTGATGATTGGTTGTAAGTCAACCTTATAGACCAGCTATCCTAGTAGCGTGGATACGAGCAGTCTAAGGCTAAAGACTCGAGAGGGCGTGTTAAGCCAGCTGTTTACCACACATATACCCCTTGAATACCAAGTGAAAGGACACCACACAAGTGTTATGAAAATAAACAGTTATTTATTTAAAGATCACAACAGCCCTGTACTCTTTATGAGGACAGGGTACTAAGCACAAACCAAAACTCTTACAAAAATACTTAAGTTAGCACAGTATATACAAATGCCCGAGGGGCACGGAAAACCATATACTCTGAAAGTGGAATGCGAAATTCCTAGCAGGTAAGTACAGTACTAATAGCTTTTGGAATCGCTAGGACTTGACTAGGGAATCGTTAGATTACTTCTAGGAGGCCTAGGGGACTCGGGTGCAGTGTGTGCACTCTCACGCGAGATGCGGGACAAAAGTCTATGGTAGCTAGGAAATAGAAAGTTAGTGTTCTCGGGCGAACCCGACCTGGTAGGGAGAAAACGAAAGTAGATTCTGACCCTTGGATAGTGAGGCTATGCTGGGGCACCGAAATGCCGAAGTTACCTAGCCCAGGGGCTGCAGCTGCATAGGTCTGAAAAGACGTCGGGAATCCTCGTAGACGGACCAGGAGCCGGAAGAAAAGATGCTGGCCGGTGACCAGTGAAGAAAGTTCAGTTGGATCCAAGCCTGGATCTCGAAGATAGATGACACCTGAAAGCAGAGGGGACCAAGTTCGAGACTACTAGCCAGTAGTCAGTGGGCACCAGGAGGGCACCGGATGGTAGCCACCTCGACAAGGTGAGTGGGTGACGCTGTAGCTCGAAGATCTCGCGGACCAGGAGGCGTTGTCGGCGACCAGGATGGAGGATCGAGCTGTCCCACGAAGTTGGAAGCTGTCGGCGTCGCTGGACCCAGGATTGGGCAACAAAGCCTTGGCAAATTCAAGCCCACGCGGTGGACCTAAAATGGCGTCTGGAGTGGACCAGGAGGGTCCGGGGTGCCTCTCTTGAACAAGGAAGCAAGGGCCAGCCTGGAGCAACCAGACCAGCAGAAGAGATGTCGTCGGGCGTCGTTCAGAGGGCCACAAGCCAGCCGGCTAGTAGCCAAACAACGCGGTGCACAGCAAACAGCAGAAGGGCCCCACGCAGATCGTGGAGATGCAGGGGGGCTGACCTTGGGTGCTGGAGCTGCGCAGGGTCGGGGCTTCTCGGACCCCAAAGCACTCACCAGTGGAGGACACGGTGGGCTTGCAGTAAAGATGTCGTGCAGTCTTGGCGATAGTCGGTCCCTTGAGGTCTCGTCGCACTCACGGTTCTCAGCTTGGCTGTAGAGGTGAGTAGAGGTCAGAGGTGCCAGGGAAGCCGGGTCTCGTCGAGCTGGGTCGTCGGATTTGTGATGAAGGACTTGCAGCAGACCGCAGTGTTCTTTAGGATGGTGCCCGCTTGATGCAGGGTGACTACTCCTTAGCCACAAGGGAGAATCTTGAAGAAGAAATCGTGAAGTCCTTTCGAAGAAAGTGGTATCTTGATTCCAAAGATGATCTAATTTTAACAGGGGGCCCGCTCCCATCTTTATACTAAAAAAGGGGGCTGACCCGGTGACTAGGTCCTGCCTATGGGTGGGACTAGGTGGGGGGTGGTTACACCCCTCAGCCATGCCGGACTTCCCCAGGCCAGGGGCTGGTGTGCCCCTGGAACTGGTTCAGACCGGCCTATGCGTAGTGAGCACCGGGGTGCCACTCAGCAGTCACCTTCCTGTAAAGCCCTGCCTACCCAGGATACACAAAACCATGTCTGGGACGGTGCTAGCACCGCCCCTGACAGGAAACCCTTTGTCCAGGCTCCCCTCGCTGGAAGGACTCCCAGCTGCAGGGGGTCAGACTCGTGTCTGTGGTGGCAGCGTCCATTTTGTGGAGCTGAGGCTTCAGTTAACTTTAACCGGGGTTCACAGTTACATACATGTCGTGTCCCTCTAGAAGGGTGGAATGCTAACCCCGTCGCCAGAATTGGCGAGGGGTTAGTATTCCAATTCGTATGACACCTTACTCGACATGTTTTGATAAAGCAATACCAAAGATAGCATTTAACCGCGAGGATTATAATGCACTTAAGAGTATATGGTATGCGATATCATGGAACAGCTATTAGGACTTGATTCCGCAAGCTGCAGACAGGCTCAGCTCATGCCAGAGCACCATCTCACATGATTCCAAGCACTCTGCCTTCAGGATTGTCAAGGCCTGCCATAGGAGTGACTGATAGGAATCTGTGTGTCCATTTTAGGGTTAGGTATAGGGATACTACACCTACAGCAAAGGGTGATTACACGACTTTGCCCCAGCTGTCATGCAGCGAGTTGTGTCAGATTTAGGAGGCCAGCCAGGGGTGGCATAATACATGCTGCAGCCCCTGGCAGCCCTGGGTACACCTATGCCCTGAGTTACAGGGTCTGATAAGGTGGCCCAGTACCAATTGGTAGATGCACCTAGGGTACATGAGGTAATTTAGAAAGAGAACAGCCAGGCTGTGGGTCTGATTGGCAGGCCCACAGCCAGAGAAAGTCGTAAACCAGTGAAACAAAAGCAAAAAATCTGGGTGATCATAGGATTGCAGACCCTACTCTCCTACATGACCCCCCCCCCAAACTTTGGGACAATAAGCTAACCTTGACCAGGTGAGTCTTCTTGTTCTAAGTGGAAATATCTGGAGAGCCCATCGGCATTGCCATGATCAGTGCCAGGTCTATGTTCCACTGTAAAGTCCATCCCCTGTAGGGAAATGGACCACCTAAGCAGTTTGGGGTTTTCACCCTTCATCTGATTTAGCCACAAGAGGGGCTTATGGTCGGTCTGAATCTTGAAGTGAGTGCCAAACAAGTATGGCCTCAGCTTCTTCAGGGCCCAAACCACAGCAAAGGCCTCCCTCTCAATAGCTGACCAATTCTTCTCTCTGGGGGTCAGCCTTCTGCTTATAAAAGCAATGGGCTGATCCTGACCATCAAAATTCAGTTGAGAAAGAACAGCTCCCACACCCAACTCAGAAGCATCTGTTTGGACAATGAATGGTTTGGAGTAGTCTGGACTCTTAAGGATAGGTGCTGTGCACATGGCCTGCTTTAGGTCATCGAATGCTTTTTGACAGCCTGCTGTCCACTGAACCTTTTTTGGCATTTTCTTACTTGTCAGTTCATTTAATGGTGTCACAATGGAACCATAGTTCCTGACAAACTTTCTGTAGTATCCAGTCAGGCCCAAGAAAGCTCGAACCTGAGTCTGGGTGGTTGGAGGAGCCCAGTCCCTGATTGACTGTATTTTGCTCTCCAGTGGCTGAACCTGGCCTCCACCTACAAGGTGGCCCAGGTATACAACCTGTGTCTGCCCTATCTGGCACTTGGTGGCCTTGATAGTGAGGCCTGCTGCTTGCAGAGCCTCTAACACTTTCCTCAGGTGGACCAGGTGATCCTCCCAGGTGGAGCTAAAGACAGCAATATCATCTAGATATGCTGCACAGAAGTCATCCAGCCCAGTAAGGACTTGATTCACCAACCTTTGGAAGGTGGCAGGTGCATTTTTCAGACCAAAGGGCATTACCACAAATTGATAATGCCCACCAGGGGTTGAAAATGCTGTTTTGGGCTTGGCATCCTCAGCTAACCTGATTTGCCAATACCCAGCTGTTAAGTCAAATGTACTTAAGTAGTTGGCAGAAGCCAATCTATCTATAAGTTCATCTGCCCTTGGTATTGGATGGGCATCAGTCTTAGTGACTGCATTGAGACCTCTGTAGTCTACGCAAAACCTCATCTCTCTCTTACCATCTTGGGTGTGAGGCTTTGGCACTAGAACTACTGGACTAGCCCAAGGGCTGTCTGAGGGTTCAATGACTCCCAATTCCAACATTTTCTGCACTTCAGTTTTTATGCAGTCTCTAACATGATCAGGCTGCCTGTAGATTTTACTCTTGACTGGCAGGCTGTCACCAGTGTCAACCTCATGGGTGCACCAATTGGTCTGACTGGGTGTCAGAGAGAACATATGTCTGAAAGACTGAAGAACCTGTTTACAGTCTTTCTGCTGATGTTCAGAGAGGCTGCCACAAAAGACAACACCATCTACTGACCCATCATCAGGATTCTGAGTGAGCAGGTCTGGGAGAGGGTCACTCTCTTCCTCCTGTCCCTCATCTATGGCCATGAGCAAGCTCATGTCCTTCCTGTCGACATATGCTTTGAGCCTGTTGACATGGAGTACCCTGTGGGGACTCCTGGGAGTTCCAAGGTCTACCAGGTAGGTGACCTCTCCCTTTTGCTCAAGAATTGTGTGGGGCCCAGACCATTTGTCTTTGAGTGCTGCTGGGGCCACTGGCTCCAACACCCACACCTTCTGTCCAGACTGATAAACAGTCAGGACAGCCTTTTGGTCATGCCAAGCTTTTTGAAGTTCTTGACTGGCCTTAAGGTTTTCTGATGCCTTCTCCATATACTCAGCCATCCTGGAGCGGAGACCAAGTACATAGTCCATTATGTTGGTTGCAGGCTTTTTGAGAGGTCTCTCCCATCCTTCCTTCACCAAACACAAGGGGCCTCTCACAGGATGCCCATACAAAAGTTCAAAAGGGCTGTAGCCAACCCCCTTTTGTGGGACCTCTCTGTAAGCAAACAGAAGGCAGGGCATCAGGACATCCCATCTACGCCTGAGTGTTTCAGGTAGTCCATGAATCATCCCTTTTAGGGTCCTGTTGAACCTCTCAACAAGCCCATTGCATTGTGGGTGATAGGGTGTAGTGAATTTGTAATTGACACCACACTCCTTCCACATAGCAGTTAAGTAGCTTGACATGAAGTTTGCACCTCTGTCAGAGACAACCTCTTTAGGGAAGCCCACTCTGGAGAACACTCCAACTAGGGCCCTTGCCACCACAGGTGCTGTGGTGGTCCTAAGTGGAATAGCTTCAGGATACCTGGTGGCATGATCCACTACCACCAGTATAAACTTGTGCCCTGATGCTGTCTGGGGTTCCATTGGACCAACAATGTCAATCCCCACTCTTTCAAAGGGCACCCCCACCACAGGCATTGGTATAAGGGGGGCCTTTGTTGTGCCACCTGACTTACCACTGGCTTGGCAAGTGACACAGGAGCGACAAAACTCCTTGGTATCCTCATTCATGTGAGGCCAGTGAAAGTGTGAGACAAGTCTGTCCCAAGTCTTTGTCTGGCCTAAGTGACCTGCTAAGGGAATCTCATGGGCCAAGGTAAGTAGGAAACCTCTCTGAGACAAGGGTACAACCAGCCTCCTGGCCATGCCAGGCTTGGGGTCTCTTGACTCAGTGTACAGGAGTCCATCTTCCCAGTATACCTTGTGGGTACCTGTGGCGTTCCCAGCAGCCTCAGCAGCAGCCTGCTGTCTGAGGGGTTCAAGAGAAGGGCAGCTTAACTGGTCCTTCCCCAGGTCTTCCCTTGAGGGTCCCCCTGAACCCAAGAATTCAACTTGATCAAGTTCAAACTCTCTGGGCTCAGTTTCCCTCAATTCCTGTAGGTCAGCCTCCTCTGAGACTTGATCCTCAACCTGGGGCAAGGGGGAAGGCACAGCCTTAACCCTGCTGCTCCTTTTCTTGGAAGGTGTCTGGTCCATTGTTCCAGGATCCAGCACCTGTTCAGTGGGGCATTTTCTGGCCTGTGACCTGGTCACAGCAAACACATGTGCTGGCAAGCCTAACATTTCCAGATGAGTCCTCTGCTCCACTTCTGACCATTGTGATGACTCCAAATCATTGCCCAACAAACAATCCACTGGGAGGTCTGAACTAACTACAACCTTCTTTTGGCCAGTTACCCCTCCCCAGGAGAAAGCTACAATTGCCATACTATGATTGGTAGTGACATTGCTTGCATTGGTCACCAGGAATTCTGTACCTGGCATGATCTGTCCAGGGTCCACAAAGCCAGGTGTCACCATTGTGACACTGGCACAAGTGTCCCTATAGGCCTGAGCCATTTTTCCATTAATAAAAGGTGTCTGTCGGTATTTGCCCAAAGTATTGGGACTTATGTCAGGGGACATATCCATATCCCCTGTACTGACAAGGACAGCCTGAGTGAGGGTGTCAACTAAGTTGTCACTCCCCTCAGAACCCAGGGTTAACCCTACTAAACCCTTGGGAGGTGCACTACCACTGCTGGCTGTACTAGGGGGCACAGGTGCCTTAGGGGCTGCAGTGGCAGGAGTCTGCCCTCCTCCTTTCTTGGTGCACTCACTAAACCAGTGAGTTTTACTTTTGCAGTATTGGCACCACCTTTTAGATTGGCCTTCTTTCTTCTTTTGGGGAGCCTGACCCCCACCCTCTTTGGGTTGTTGGGGACCTGTCGAAGACTTCTGGTCATTTTGTTCCCCTTTTGAATCTTTACCCTTCTGGTCTGCTTTCTTCTGACCACCTTGATTCTGGCCCTGGTTCTGTTTAACTCTTGTTCTAACCCATCTGTCTGCCTTCTTTCCCAATTCTTGGGGAGAGGTCAGATCTGAGTCAACAAGATGCTGATGCAACAACTGGTTCTGACAATTGTTTAAAATTTGCTCTCTCATCATCAAATTGTACAATCCTTTATAATCAGTAACCTTACTGCCCAGCAACCAGCCCTCAAAAGCCTTAGTGGCACAATCTACAAAGTCAGCCCAATCTTGAGACTGAGTTTTCTGGGTATCCCTGAACAGCACCCTGTACTGCTCAGTGGTTAGGCCAAACCCATCAACCAGTGCACTTTTCAAGACTTGGTAATCATTAGCATCCTCCACCCTTGTGGTGAGGAGCTTGTCTCTTCCTTTACCCTCAAAGGAGAGCCACAAGATAGCTGCCCACTGACTTGGGGGAACACCTTGCACAGTGCAGGCCCTCTCCAAAGCAGTAATCCATTTGTGGATGTCATCCCCTTGCTTAAAGGGGGGCACTATCTTACCAAGGTGTTTTGTATCAAAACTCCTTTCCCTATTGCTAGGTACAATGCTGCCACCAGTGGGGACTGTCCCACCCAATTGTTGCTCTCTAGCAAAGGCAAGCCTTTCTTTGGCCAGGGCAAGTTCTTCCCTTTCAATCCTCAGATTGGCTGCCTTTTCCTTAGCTTCATACATTCTCCTCTGGGGAGATGTCATTCCCCTTTGAGAGGAACGTTGAGAGCCATTGGTATGAAGGGATCTGATA
This sequence comes from Lissotriton vulgaris, assembly GCF_964263255.1. NCBI lineage: Eukaryota > Metazoa > Chordata > Amphibia > Caudata > Salamandridae > Lissotriton > Lissotriton vulgaris. Next base: position 875,771,278 of record NC_141685.1, read on the forward strand.
GAGCCTCTTGATAGAGATCTAACTCGTCCATTCCCCACGTTAAGCTGACCTGAGAGTGGCCCCAGGGCTCCCCTAGAGTCCCTCTCATGTCTGCTTAAGTTGGTCCTGGTTAGTCTGACGACTTCTACCGGTCCCTGGTCTGCCTCACCCCTAGACTCCAAGTCATCATCCTCATCATCAGCATCATCTGCTTCTTGAAGGGGATGGTCCTGGTTATCAAAGGGTCCCTGTAGGGAGGGCATATTGCCTTCTGAAGTAGAAGGGTCTGGGTTACCAGCCCTCCTTGCATCATGAGTCTCTAAGAGACCAATCAGAAAAGCAGTTGTGGGGTTAGACCCCTGCTTAATCTTCCTAGAGGTACATACTTGTCGTAACTCATGGAAGCTAAGCGCAGTATATCTTGAAGGGATGACCTGTGGAGGGTCAACTGACACAAGGGGAGACTCAATGTTTCCTCCTGTGACCGACATACTGCTTCTAGTGTGGTGTAAGTGATGCACCTACCTACACTATGTGTTACCTACTGGTCCCTTGCTAGAGTTGCAGCCAAGGTGTGCTAAGCCTTGAGGAGCTACAACAGCTGGTTCAGTAGAACTCAGAGTATTCTAAGCTTTAGTTATATGTACCTAACAGTACTTATGTGATCTTTCAACAAGATATTCTTAGGATACGTGTGGTAAAACAACAGCAAGCTCAAATCCCAACCGCTGCTCACCAATGTGAGAAGGTGGCCTGATATGCAGTGCTCACTATTCTAGTGAACACTATGTATCAGTCCAGCAACCCTTATTGATGATTGGTTGTAAGTCAACCTTATAGACCAGCTATCCTAGTAGCGTGGATACGAGCAGTCTAAGGCTAAAGACTCGAGAGGGCGTGTTAAGCCAGCTGTTTACCACACATATACCCCTTGAATACCAAGTGAAAGGACACCACACAAGTGTTATGAAAATAAACAGTTATTTATTTAAAGATCACAACAGCCCTGTACTCTTTATGAGGACAGGGTACTAAGCACAAACCAAAACTCTTACAAAAATACTTAAGTTAGCACAGTATATACAAATGCCCGAGGGGCACGGAAAACCATATACTCTGAAAGTGGAATGCGAAATTCCTAGCAGGTAAGTACAGTACTAATAGCTTTTGGAATCGCTAGGACTTGACTAGGGAATCGTTAGATTACTTCTAGGAGGCCTAGGGGACTCGGGTGCAGTGTGTGCACTCTCACGCGAGATGCGGGACAAAAGTCTATGGTAGCTAGGAAATAGAAAGTTAGTGTTCTCGGGCGAACCCGACCTGGTAGGGAGAAAACGAAAGTAGATTCTGACCCTTGGATAGTGAGGCTATGCTGGGGCACCGAAATGCCGAAGTTACCTAGCCCAGGGGCTGCAGCTGCATAGGTCTGAAAAGACGTCGGGAATCCTCGTAGACGGACCAGGAGCCGGAAGAAAAGATGCTGGCCGGTGACCAGTGAAGAAAGTTCAGTTGGATCCAAGCCTGGATCTCGAAGATAGATGACACCTGAAAGCAGAGGGGACCAAGTTCGAGACTACTAGCCAGTAGTCAGTGGGCACCAGGAGGGCACCGGATGGTAGCCACCTCGACAAGGTGAGTGGGTGACGCTGTAGCTCGAAGATCTCGCGGACCAGGAGGCGTTGTCGGCGACCAGGATGGAGGATCGAGCTGTCCCACGAAGTTGGTAGCTGTCGGCGTCGCTGGACCCAGGATTGGGCAACAAAGCCTTGGCAAATTCAAGCCCACGCGGTGGACCTAAAATGGCGTCTGGAGTGGACCAGGAGGGTCCGGGGTGCCTCTCTTGAACAAGGAAGCAAGGGCCAGCCTGGAGCAACCAGACCAGCAGAAGAGATGTCGTCGGGCGTCGTTCAGAGGGCCACAAGCCAGCCGGCTAGTAGCCAAACAACGCGGTGCACAGCAAACAGCAGAAGGGCCCCACGCAGATCGTGGAGATGCAGGGGGGCTGACCTTGGGTGCTGGAGCTGCGCAGGGTCGGGGCTTCTCGGACCCCAAAGCACTCACCAGTGGAGGACACGGTGGGCTTGCAGTAAAGATGTCGTGCAGTCTTGGCGATAGTCGGTCCCTTGAAGTCTCGTCGCACTCACGGTTCTCAGCTTGGCTGTAGAGGTGAGTAGAGGTCAGAGGTGCCAGGGAAGCCGGGTCTCGTCGAGCTGGGTCGTCGGATTCGTGATGAAGGACTTGCAGCAGACCGCAGTGTTCTTTAGGATGGTGCCCGCTTGATGCAGGGTGACTACTCCTTAGCCACAAGGGAGAATCTTGAAGAAGAAATCGTGAAGTCCTTTCGAAGAAAGTGGTATCTTGATTCCAAAGATGATCTAATTTTAACAGGGGGCCCGCTCCCATCTTTATACTAAAAAAGGGGGCTGACCCGGTGACTAGGTCCTGCCTATGGGTGGGACTAGGTGGGGGGTGGTTACACCCCTCAGCCATGCCGGACTTCCCCAGGCCAGGGGCTGGTGTGCCCCTGGAACTGGTTCAGACCGGCCTATGCGTAGTGAGCACCGGGGTGCCACTCAGCAGTCACCTTCCTGTAAAGCCCTGCCTACCCAGGATACACAAAACCATGTCTGGGACGGTGCTAGCACCGCCCCTGACAGGAAACCCTTTGTCCAGGCTCCCCTCGCTGGAAGGACTCCCAGCTGCAGGGGGTCAGACTCGTGTCTGTGGTGGCAGCGTCCATTTTGTGGAGCTGAGGCTTCAGTTAACTTTAACCGGGGTTCACAGTTACATACATGTCGTGTCCCTCTAGAAGGGTGGAATGCTAACCCCGTCGCCAGAATTGGCGAGGGGTTAGTATTCCAATTCGTATGACACCTTACTCGACATGTTTTGATAAAGCAATACCAAAGATAGCATTTAACCGCAAGGATTATAATGCACTTAAGAGTATATGGTATGCGATATCATGGAACAGCTATTAGGACTTGATTCCGCAAGCTGCAGACAGGCTCAGCTCATGCCAGAGCACCATCTCACATGATTCCAAGCACTCTGCCTTCAGGATTGTCAAGGCCTGCCATAGGAGTGACTGATAGGAATCTGTGTGTCCATTTTAGGGTTAGGTATAGGGATACTACACCTACAGCAAAGGGTGATTACACGACTTTGCCCCAGCTGTCATGCAGCCAGTTGTGTCAGATTTAGGAGGCCAGCCAGGGGTGGCATAATACATGCTGCAGCCCCTGGCAGCCCTGGGTACACCTATGCCCTGAGTTACAGGGTCTGATAAGGTGGCCCAGTACCAATTGGTAGATGCACCTAGGGTACATGAGGTAATTTAGAAAGAGAACAGCCAGGCTGTGGGTCTGATTGGCAGGCCCACAGCCAGAGAAAGTCGTAAACCAGTGAAACAAAAGCAAAAAATCTGGGTGATCATAGGATTGCAGACCCTACTCTCCTACACAAACAATGGAAAAATAGAGTACCCCCACAAGCCATACAATGGCGTGTTTCATTTGATAATTGGGTGAGGGCGGAGAGTGTAGCTCTACACAGAGAGGAGACGGCGGGACTGCGCATGTTCCCTATAGCGCAAGACTGGGATAATACCCTGACCGCTTACCACCGAGTGTGTCTGCAGAACGGTATCATTTAGACCTGAGTACACCGAGACCGCTAATCTATCTGTACCCCTTTGTCCTCCACCCCCTCCCCCACTCTTCCAAACCATCTATTCCCCTCTTCCCTCTCCTCCCCCCCTTTATCCCCCCACTCGCCGCGCAGATCTTGCTCCCCTGCCGGCCTCGGATCGGACCTCTAAATTGACCCTCCTGTCCTCTCTCCTCCCCCTCCCCCCCTCCACATCCCGCCTATGGTGCTTTAAAACCCGCAGCCACAAGAGTAAATATGACACCACACACGCCCGAGGTTGACTTACCCGACTGAACCACACATTCATAGATTTGACCTTGCACCAGTCTTTAGTCTTAATATCCCCAGGTTGCTGTTCACAGTTTTTAGTTTTGGACAACATTTGAATATACACTGCATAGCTGTCACATCTGGTTTTCCACAGTACCAGAGATGTAGAATGTCTGTTGCTTCAACCTGTTCATTCTTTGAAGGAGAGTTGAGAAATGCATAGCTTATTCAGCGAACTGCTGTTGTTAATATGCGACAAATTATCTAGATTTGTTGTGCAACTATAACCAATGATCTTGTCATAACTGTGTGCACTACCTTTGCCTTTATCTTGGTGTCTCTTGTTTGTATTTACAAATGTAACTTGACAACTGCAGAGACATGTACTGACTGAACGATGCACTGATTATGACATTACTCCGTGTCTGTATATTTGCCAAATGAATATCTAAAAGAAAAAATGCAATAAGAGATATTCAAACAAAAAATGAGAGCACAATCACTGCAGATATTGCTGTGAGATCACCAACACTGCTAATATAGATGTGAGATCACTATCACTGCAGATATAGGTGTGAGATCACTATCACTGCAGATATAGGTGTGAGATCACCGTTACTTTAGATATAGGTGTGAGATCACAATCACTGCAGATATAGGTGTGAGATCATCATCACTGCAGATATAGGTATAAGATCACTATCACTGCACCTATAGGTATGAGATCACATTACTTCAGATATAGGTGTGAGATCACTATCACTGCGGATATAGGTGGCAGATCACTATTACTGCAGATATAGGTGTGAGATCACATCACTGCAGATATAGGTGTGAGATCACTATCGCGGCAGATATAGGTGTGAGATCACTATCAGTGCAGATATAGGTGAGATCACCATTACTGCAGATATATGTGTGAGATGACCATTACTTCAGATATAGGTATGAGATCACCATTACTTCAGATATAGGTGTGAGATCATTATTACTGTAGATATAGGTGTGAGATCACTATCACTGTAGATATAGGTGTGAGATCACCATCACTACAGATATAGGTGTGAGATCACTATTACTGCAGATATAGGAGTGAGATGACTATCACTGCAGATATTGGTGTGAGATCACATTCACTGCAGATATAGGTGTGAGATCACTATCACTGCAGATATAGGTGTGAGATCACTATCGCTGTAGATATTGGTGGGAGATCACCATCACTGCAGATATTGGGGTGAGATCACTATCACTGCAGATATAGGTGTGAGATCACGTTCACTGCAGATATAGGTATGAGATCACAATCACTGCAGATATAGCTGTGAGATCACCATCACTGTAGATATAGGTGTGAGATCACCATCACTACAGATATAGGTGTGAGATCACTATTACTGCAGATATAGGAGTCAGATGACTATCACTGCAGATATTGGTGTGAGATCACATTCACTGCAGATATAGGTGTGAGATCACTATCACTGCAGATATAGGTGTGTGATCACTATCGCTGTAGATATTGGTGTGAGATCACCATCACTGCAGATATTGGTGTAAGATCACTTTCACTGCAGATATAGGTGTGAGATCACCGTCACTGCAAATATAGGTGTGAGATCACTATCACTGTAGATATAGGTGTGAGACCACTGTCACTGCAGATATAGGTGTGAGATCACTAACACTACAGACAAGGTGAGATCACTATTACTGCAGATATAGGTGTGAGATCAGTATTACTGCAGATATTGGTGTGAGACCACCATTACTGCAGATATAGGTGTAAAATCACCATTAATTCAGATATAGGTATGAGATTACCATCACTTCAGATGTAGGTGTGAGATCATTATTACTGTAGCTATAGGTGTGAGTTCACAATTACTGCAGATATAGGTGTGAGATCACTATCACTGCAGATATAGGTATCATCTCACCATCACTGCAGATATAGGAGTGAGATGACGATCACTGCAGATTTTGGTGTGAGATCACCATCACTGCAGATATTGGTGTAAGATCACTTACACTGCAGCTATAGGGGTGAGATCACCATCACTGCAGCTATAGGTGTGAGATCACTGTCACTGCAGATATAGGTGTGAGATCACTACTACTGCAGCTATAGGCGTGAGATCACTATCACTGTAGATATAGGTGTGAGATCACATCACTTCAGATATAGGTGTGCGATCAGTATTACTGCAGATATAGGTGTGCAATCAGTATTACTGCAGATATAGGTGTGAGATCACTATTACTGCAGATATAGGTGTGAGATCACTGTCACTGCAGATATAGGTATGAGATCACTATCACTGCACCTATAGGTATGAGATCACCATTACTTCAGATATAGGTGGCAGATCACTATCCTTGTAGATATAGGTGTAAATGTACAGGAATTTATATAGCGCAAATCACCGAGCGGTTTCTAAGCGCTTGCTTAGGGAACCCGTCCTGGTATTCCTCTGTGAGATAACCCCGGCAGGGTATCCGCAAGGTGAAAGCCAGGCATCCCGCCGCGAGGGGCCGTTGTGGAGATTAAGCAAGCTATTGCCCAGAGTCGCAGAGTGTGAACCCGTGAATCGAGTAGGCACCGGAGCGAGAATTGTCGAGTCCATTGACATTTTGGGACTCAAGACCCCGCCGAGCCGGGAATTGAACCCTGGTCCCGGGATGACCTCTACTTCCAGGTCTGCCTCCTCTAACCAGTGAGCCACACTTCTCCACTAGGTGTGAGACCACCGTCACTGCAGATATTGAGGTAAGATCACTATCACTGCAGATATAGGTAGGAGATCATGTTCACTGCAGATATAGGTGTGAGATCACTATCACTGCAGATATAGGTGTGAGATCACTATCGCTGTAGATATTGGTGTGCGATCACTATCATTATAGATATAGGTATGAGAGCACAATCACAGAAGATATAGCTGTGAGATCACCATCACTGCTCATATAGGTGTGAGATCACTATCACTGCAGATATAGGTGTGAGATCACTATCACTGCAGATATAGGTGTGAGATCACCGTTACTTTAGATATAGGTGTGAGATCACTATCACTGCAGATATAGGTGTGAGATCACCATCACTGCAGATATAGGTATGAGATGAGATTCAGATTTGTACGTCTTTATTTCGACTTTTACATCATAAAAGACAACAGATAAAATACTTCCTTAATTCATAAAATTCCAGATCGTGACATAATTGATTTAACAGTTTAAAAAGTTTTTACATAATATCCTCAATTCCATCACATATCCAACATAAGTACAAAAATATGTTCATCACAATTAATAATTTAACAAGCTAAAACATCTTAAGATCAATAAAACTGGATTAAATATATTCGCAAAGACATACAAACAAACTTTCCAGTATAAAAACTTTTAAAACTACCTCTTATTACAAAGCAAGTGGATGTCTAGCTCTTAGAATCCATGCCCACCCCAGAAATTTAGCCACGCAAATGGACACGCACTCAGAGGTATTGGATTTTAAAACCCAAAGGGCTTCCATACACACCCGCGTGTTGATCTTCCTGCGGATGGGCTTAATCCATTTGCGGCGCGGGACAGAATATGCTGGGCATGCAAAGAAAAGGTGGCTAATGGATTCCTTCTCCCCAGTGCACCATGGGCAGAACTCATTTTGTTGTTGTCCTCGCCATTTGTGTGTGTATGCCCTTACCGTAGAGTACCAACTCTGAACTGATGATAGAGTTTTCTATCTAAACATTTGGTGATACAGTCCCAGTAGGGCTTTACATGGATCTCAACCTTACGGAGCAAAAAGAGACCTGTCAAGTTTGAGGGCTGAGACGACAAGATATGTTGTTCTTTCACAGTCGCCCAATATAATGATTTAAATTCTTTTTTAGGCAGAAAAACACTGTTCCCAGGGTCAGCCCACTGTGAAGTCAAGCCCATGTTTAACAAAATGGCCTCAACATCTCGAAACCACAGAAGATTTCCTGACCCTAGAATTGATCTCAAGTCCATGATTTTGCTAGCAAATAGGGCCAGTTCTGGGGTGGACCATATACGTCTCCACAGCGCAACCATCCTATATCGTGCTAGATCTCTGATAGAGTGGCAACCCATATCTAATAGTAGGGGGAGGGTAGGGGTTGACTGTGGTAGACCAACCAGGCTGCGTAAAAACTTGTTTGGGATTTTTACCAATGGTGCAAGGTCCACAAAACTCTATAAATCGGCCCCATAGAGGATGGCGGAACTTATTTTGGCGTTATAGATTTTTAAAGCTGGCAAAATTCTTTTGGTTTGCGAGCATCGTTGCTCCTTTATTAGACACCCCGTTAGGCAAGCAAATTTTAAACATAGGGCCTCGATCTGTGCCTTCCATCTTAACGGATAATCTATAACCACCCCTAAGTAAGTCATGACACCTACCTGTTCTAATTTGGTACCATTCATACTAACTTCACTCCGTTGTGGTTTATTTTTCGTTAAGACCATATATATTTTTTTGGACACGTTGATCTCTAAATCATTAATTCTACAAAAGTCAACAAATTTATTAATTGCAGTCTGTAACCCCGCTTGAGTTTTTGCCAATGTCAGCGTGTCGTCGGCAAAAATAAGAAGGGGAAACTTTCTCCCACCTAGAGTTGGAGCATCTTTTGGGGTATCTCCTAAAAACTGTACAACTTGGTTTATAAATAAAAGGAACAGGGTTGGTGCCAGGACGCAACCCTGCCTTACCCCTCGAGTCACAGGGAATTGCTCTGTCACCTGTCCCTGCCTACCCCATCTTACTCTGGCAAAATTATTCTCGTGTAGTCTTATGGTGAGCTCCAGTAATTCCGGTGGCATTCCCATTTTTCTCAGGGCAACCCACAGCTTCTCTCTCGAGACGAGGTCGAACGTGGATTTAAGGTCCAGGAATGCTGCATAAATGGTGCCCTCACCTAGATACACAATCTTCCAGTAAATCAGAACAAATCTGAATACTTGGTCGATTGTGCTAATGCTTGTCCTGAAGCCAGCTTGCATCGGGGTTAGGATATTTTTCTCATTCATCCAAGCCTGTATTTTACTCAGGAACTGTAAACACAGGGGTTTTGTCCTACGGGGCCAGGCTGGACACTATAAACTGGGAAAAAGACGATTGTGCCTGGTCTCGAATTTGGATGCTGTTTTTTAATTACCAGCAACAAAGCTTTTAATTAAATTATAAAGCTTATGTGTGTTTTCACATTTTTACATTGTTAGAATCATTTTATGATTGAAAACGAGGTTTAAACATAACCTTTACACAAACATCATACACTTGTTGTGAAAACATAAAAAGAATACTTCTGAGAAATGTAAAACAATTATTCAGTGCAAAAAAGAATTACATGCAAACTTCAAATGTACAAAAACAATCAATAAATTCATAGGTACACCAGAAATAATAAAGACAGTCCTGTGTGCCTATTTCTTTGGCTGTTTCGGACTGTAAGTCACCATAGGCTTTGTTTAATTTTAATAATGTCCAATAGCCTGGGACTGTTGTTATATGCCTTTGGTGAAAAGAAGTAAAGGGATGACTCCTTTAGGAAAGCCGACGCGTTTCCAAACCCGGTCCTAAGTGTATCGGGTTTTTCCTCAGGGCAACCTGGGTACCTGGTGTTGTGAAACATAAAAATAGACTTCATTTAGTGCCTACTCCTGTTTGTTTTGAATTCTGCTTCTCACTGTGCGGAACATAGGATTACCTTTTTGTTCCTGCGCGGTGAAGTCCTGTTTGTTCGGTTGAAGAAATTTTCGAACCTATAGTCATGAAAATAGACACTGTTTGTCCCTGTTTTAACGAACGGGAGGCATTTTACTTGTTGTGCATTAGACAGGTTCTGAATTCCAACTTACTTGTAAGGGCTTGTATGACAACCTGGTTCCAATGTGACGTGTTTCTAATATTTTACCCCATCTGGTGGAAAAAGACTAGTTTTAATTGCCTGTGGGTCTTGATTACTGAAAATAGACTTTTTGAAGTATTAAAACAGCTTACTTGGGGTGGCACTTTTGTTAGGCGCGGTGCTTCTCCTTTAATGATGTGCTGCCGCGGGAACTCGGTCCTGCTGTGAGAGAATCAAAAAGACTAGGTGTAACTGTGTTCGAACTAACTTTATCTTTTTGTTTGCGGGATTTGGGTTTGTGTCTGCTCACCTTGTTTAGAAGTTTAGTTCAACCGCACTTGCTCCAGCTGCTGTTTGGTGTGCTACTCCAAATGCGCTGCAATGGATCGCGGAAGTCTAAACCGATCACATGCTTTTGTATGTGGCCGGGACTTCTGGGAGTTGAAGTTTGTTGGGAACCAGGCTATACTGAGTAAATGAAATTCGTTCTGTGATTAGCCCCGCGGGCATGGCTGTGAATTACGGCCTCGCAGGTGTTTGCAGAACTTGTAGGCGGTGTTCACGGGGTTCAGCGTATGTTTCTGTGAAGTTCTGTCAGTTCGTTCATTCCGTCCACCACACAATTGAACTTGAGTATTAAGTACGCTTCTCTTTGAATTAGCAATGTTTCAACGTCACCACCACGTGTGGGAGTTTTGATTGCGGACAGTACTGTCCATTTGAACTCTTTTTCAGTGTGACCACTTTGTTGAAAATGGTGTACCATTGGGGCTGTGGTTATGTTTTGTTTGATTCGTGAGCGGTGTTGGGCTATTCTTTGGTTGATTTGTTGTGTTGTTTTACCTATGTACACTTTGGGGCAGGCGCAGGTAATTGCGTAAACCAAATACGACTTTTGCAGTTCGTAAATTCTTTGTGTGTCCACTTGATGGTATTATGGTGGAATTCCGTACCTTCAATTGTACTGGCACAGGACACACATGTCCCGCATTTATGGTGCCCTTCTATCGGTTTGAGTCTCCACAAGGCACGTAAATCGGATTTTGCCTGATTAGTGCCCAAGTCTGCCCGAACCAACTGCTGCCCTATGCTTCTGTTCTTTTTGAGAGCGAATAAAGGTTTTTCAAATGGTATGTCAAGTCCGGACAGTAGGTGCCAATTTTTGAGAATGATGGCTTTGAACTTGTTGGTGTGTGGTCCGAATGTCGTTACACACACCAACTTATCCAAGGGTGTTTTTTGTTTTTTAATCAATAACTCTTTTCACTTGGAGTGTTCCATGCTCTTTTGGTCGATTGTTTGAGCATTTTGCTCGGGTAACCTCTTGCTATCAATTGATTGCTCAGAATTTCTGCATGGACCTCAAAGTCCTCCTTTCTGGAACAATTTCTCCTAATCCTAAGCATTTGGCTGTAGGGGAGGTTAGCTTTTAGATTTTGAGGATGGTGGCTTCTATAATGGAGGATTGTGTTTTTGTCCGTCTCCTTTCGATGCAGGGTGGTGGTGAGCATGTGATTCAGGGGTGCATATGTTTGTTGCAAAAGCAGGACTCGGTTGGAACCCGGACGAATGGGATGGTGTCATTTGGAATTCGTCTGATTAATTTTCTTCGGCTGAAGAGAATGCGGCGCGTGCGCCATCTCACACTAGACGTCATTGTCACTCTAAGGACCGTACTGAGGTTTCTGCTCAACCAATTTATCGACGTAAATTACAGGGCAATCCTAATGCTCCCCAGGGTATTCCGCTTGACAGATTGGAGGATTATACTCAACAAGAATTAAATGACATTTTGGATAGGTTTCGCCAGAAGTCAGGTGAATCCTTGCTTACTTGGATGGTTCGTCTTTTTGATTTAGGTGCTCCGGGTATCTCGTTGGATAAAGGCGATGCTGTGAAATTTTGTATTTTAAGTTCTGATCCTACGGTTCAGGAATGTTTCCGTAATTACAATAGCGATGATCATACTAATCTGTTGCAGTTAGCTGTTCAGGGTTGTAATCACAAGTACCCTACTGAATCTGTTTGGCTTATTAATGAGAAGCCGTGGTATACTTTGAGAGATGCTTCTCAGCGATTGAAGGAGGAGGTTATGAAGACTGCTATCTTTTTAGGTACAGCGAATAGGTTAATGGATGGTTTGCTTAATGCATCTGTGAGGAACAGAATCATTCGTAATTCTCCTCCTGCGTACAAACAAGTGATGATGACTTTGTTAATTAATCCATTCCCAACCTGCACACCTGCCTGACCGAAATAACAAAATGGACGAGCAGCTCCCACCTTAAGCTGAATAACGAAAAAACAGAGATTATGTTTTTAGGTAACAAATCTCTATACAGCTCCATCTCCATATGGCCGTCATCCATGGGCCCTCCCCCTGCATCCAAACCAGAAATTAAGAGCCTGGGCATCTGGTTAGATGAAGAACTTAACTTCTCAGCCCAAGCACGGAAAACTGCTGGAACCTGCCATGGTCTATTAAGATCAGCAAGGAAAATTCTCCCCTTGCTCCCTACTCAATCCCGCAAACTTCTTATCCACGGCCTTGTACTCTCCCGTTTGGACTATGGCAATGCCCTATACCTAGGGGCCCCCAAAAAAGTTCTAGCTAAACTCCAAACGGCCCAGAATGCGGCAGCCCGCATTCTCACAGGTACCCATCGCCGCTGCTCTGCCAAACCATCTTTGCAGGCCCTCCATTGGCTCCCCATCCAAGAGAGAATTCAATTCAAGGCTCTCTGTACAACCCACAAGATTATGCACGGAAAGGCCCCTCCCATACTTCAAAATCTTATTTCACCCCATACCACCTCTAGAACTCTCCGCTCCTCCAACTGTAACCTAGCCTCAATCCCCAGGATCAGAAAGGCCCGCTCAGGCGGCCGACTGTTCTCCCTCAACGCTGCCAAACTCTGGAACTCGCTCCCCCCTAACCTTAGAGCCCAACCTAACCTCCTCATATTCCGTAGAGCACTCAAAACATGGCTGTTCCCATAAAAAACATCTCTCACTTGGTTCTCGTCTGTTAGCGCTGGGACGCCTATGGGCAGCCATGCGCTCTACAAATCTGTAAAATAAAATAAATAAATAAGACTGGTAATTCTTTGTCTGAAGTGATTGAGGCTGTGCGCGAACTTGGTGAGTTGGGTCAGTGGATTAAACCTGAACGACAGTCTCGACCAGAAGGTCTCACTAATGATTTCAGATTCTCTAGACGTGACATGTATCTAGCTCTGGTAAAGGATGGTGTGAAAGCTGATGATATTCATGATCTACCAAATAATATATTATGGGCTATGTTTCGCAAGCGTGGCCTGGACAGGAAGGAAGGAGCTAGAAAAGTCCGTAAACAGGACTTTGATGTTAATCATTCTGATGGCAGTGGGGATGATGCTATGCCGCGTCGTGAGAGAGGCAGAGAGAGTGGGAGAGAGCGAGTGGAGTAGGAAACGAGATGAATCGTCCCATTCTAGAAGAGAGAGAGAGAGAAACAGAGAGGAAAAAAGAGATGAGTCTGAACGCAGAGATAGAAGTGAGAGAGATCAATCCCCGGAGGTGAGATTGAGAGATAGAAGATCACGATCCCTTGAACGGAGTTCACAATATTTTTCAAATGACAAAAATCCTTTTCTTGAAGAGAAAGGGTATGAACGAGAGGTGACATTACCTAAACGATATGAGAGTCTTTATCCTGATTTGTCTTGGGCGACAGAACATAGTAAACAAGACTAGGAAGTAGGTCAAGCTCCAGTCCAAAATTGGGCTCATAAAGATTACAGGCCTTATGTAGATATTGAAATTTATTGGAGGCATCGAAATATACAGAGGGCCCGAGCTTTGGTGGATACTGGAGCGGAGGCCACTCTAATTTCCGGAAATCCCAAAAAGTTTAAAGGACAAGGTTACACGATTGCTGGATTAGGTGGTAAAGAAACCCCCGCAGTACAAACTAAACTTGAATTGAGAATAGGTAGGAACCCCCGAAAAGAGTATCATGTACTGGTGGTAACTCTTGATGAATATATAATTGGAATTGACATTTTGAAAGGTATGACATTGTATTTAGATGACGGATGTTACAAATTTGGACACAATCATTATATATCAACAAAATCTGTGAGAGTAGGATGCTTAAAAATGCCTCCGATTAAAATTCCTCAAGCCACGAAGGTGGTTTCAATGAAACAATACCGTATTCCCGGTGGGCACGATGAGATCAGTGCTACCATTCAAGACTTGATGGATACAGGAGTGGTAATTCCCATTACTTCGGCCTGGAACAATCCTGTTTGGCCGGTACGCAAAAGTGATAATTCTTGGCGCATGACTGTTGATTATCGAGAATTGAACAAACATACACCTCCTCTGACTGTTGCAGTCCCTGATGTTATTACTTTAATTGAAAGAATTCAGAAACATTCAGGTACATGGTATGCAACCATTGACATTGCTAAAGCTTTCTTTTCTATTCCAATTGCCCCCGAATGTCAAGAACAATTCAGTTTTACATGGAATGGTTGTCAAATGACGTTTAGAAGTCTTCCCCAAGGCTATGTACATAGTCCGACAATTTGTCACTAGCAGAGCATTTAGATGAGGTGACTGAAGATCCAAATATTCAGGTGTGTCATTACATAGATGATATACTAATTCAAGGTGAGACACAAGATCAGGTGCGAATACAGTTAGAACGAATTGTTGCACATTTGCAAAGCAAAGGCTGGGAAATTAATCCTGATAAATTGCAGGGTCCAGTGCAACATGTGAAGTTCTTAGGTATTCATTGGCATGAAGGAAATCGTGAAGTAATTCCACAAGTAAAACAGAAAATTGCAGAATTTTCAGTCCCTAAAAACAGAAAAGAAGCCCAAAGATTTATTGGTTTATTTGGCTTTAGGCGTCAACACATTCCACATTTGAGTCAAATTCTGGCCCCTTTGTACAAAGTTACACGTAAAAAGAATGCGTTTGAATGGAACAGAGCACAACAAGCTGCGTTTGATTTGGCGAAAGAAGCGATTCAGCATGCTTTAGATTTGTGGCCAGTGCGTGATGGTGATGTGGATCTGAATGTATCTGTACAAGATATGTATGCAAATTGGAGCCTATGGCAAAAGCAGGGTAAAACTAGAGTACCCCTAGGTTTTTGGACTAAAAAGTTACCTGACGCTGGTGAGCGTTATACACCTTTTGAGAAACAGTTGCTTGCATGCTATTGGGCTCTGGTGGATACCGAGCAATTTCCATTAGGACATGATGTGATTTTGAGACCAGAAATTCCAATAATGCAGTGGGTTTTGAGTCCACCAAAAACTCATAGAATTGGCCATGCTCAGGAGGTGAGCATCATAAAATGGAAGTGGTATATACAAGACCGGGCTCGCGTGGGCCCAAAAGGTGTTGCAATGTTGCATGAGAAAGTGGCGCAGGCGCCAATGGTAGAAAAAGAGAAAGAGTTCTCCGTACCTATAGTACAGGAATCTGCTGTTTAGTGGGGTATGCCATTCGATGATCTGTCCGTGGAGGATAGAAAACATGTATGGTTTACGGATGGTTCAGCCAGGTACATAGGAGAAAAGAGACATTGGAAAGCAGTCTCGTATAATCCCACGACGACTCAGAAATTGTTGAGTACTACTGGTGAAGGGCGAAGTAGTCAGTTTGCGGAATTGTATGCTGTGTACCAAGTTTTAAAACAAGAGTTGCCAGGAACATGTCATAATTTTACTGATTCATGGTCAACTGCGAATGGATTGGTAGTTTGGTTACCCACATGGCAGTCTCATAATTGGATGGTTCATAATAAAACAATATGGGGAAAAGAGCTGTGGCAGGAAATTTATGAATTACTTCCTCAAAGCAATGTCACAGTCTTTCATGTTGATGCTCATATGCCTATTGACTCACTTGACAAGTTATTTAATAACATTGCAGATGAGAAATCTAAAATTTCTGAGGCAGTGGTGGACCAACAAAATTCTGATTTGGCGGGATTGGCGAAATGGGCCCACCAAAAGGCAGGACATTTCGGAGATAAAAATTACTAGCAGGTGTGCTACTGATAGAGGCATTCATATTCCTCTTGATTTGATTAAAACAGCAATACTTCAATGCCCTATAAGCCAACATTCCCGACAAAGAGAGGTGCCTAGAATAGTGAAAGGGCAGCTACATCGAGGTAAATCCCCTGCACAAATTTGGCAGATTGATTATATTGGTCCTCTGCCCTTGAGTAAAAATTGCCAATATGTCTGTACAGTTGTTGACACTTATAGTGGTTTTCTAATTGCTTTTCCATGCAAGAGAGCAACCCAGATAAATACTATGAAGACATTGGATTTGATTACGGTACTCCACTTCAGGTGCAGTCTGACAATGCCTCGCATTTTAGAGGACGACTGGTACAAAATTATTGTGCAGAAAACAATATCGATTGGGTGTTCCACATTCCTTATTACCCGCAGGCCGCGGGTTTAATTGAAAGGATGAATGGATTATTAACAGACCAGTTGTGTAAATTGTCAGACGGTACCCTAAAGAACTAGAGAGACCATTTATCAGATGCCTTATTGATTTTAAATAACAGACGTTATTTGTATGCAAATTCTCCTTTAATGCGTTTATTTCCTCCCCACATTGATGTTCAACCGAATTCAGTTAAAAGCACAGTTTGTTATTGGGAAATCACCCCCGGAGCTTTGGCTCCGCATAGAGCTACCCCTGGATCCGCAGGTTTGGACCTGCATTCTTTGAAAATGATTGTTCTAAAAATCAACATATTGCGATAATTGAAACAGGAATTGGTGTTCAAATACCAGCAGAACATTTTGGATTGATTGCCCCGAGATCTGGTTTGGCATTAAAAGGCATACAGGTGCTTGGTGGGGTAATTGACAGTGATTATCAAGGAGAAATAAAAGTCATCCTGTTGAACAGTGGCGATTCTGAAATCATAATCCAGAAAAGTGATCGAATTGCTCAATTGGTCATTATGCCTGTTTTCAGTGACGTGATTCAAAAGGGCACTGCTCCAAATATGTTAACAATGCGTGGAACTGGTGGATTCAGTTCAACTGATAATCCTGGAGCTAGAGTGTGGGTGCAGTCGCCGAATAATCCCCCTGAACAGGCCGAAATTATAGCAACAGGATCTGACAACACGATATTTGTGATGAGGCCAGGGCAGGAAAGCTGGGATGTAGTCCCGGCTGATAAATGTTATCTGCGAGAAAGAGTAATGCCTGTTCTTTTGTTGCAGATCATTGTATGGATTGCTGCTGCCGGATGTGTCGTCGTTGGACTCCCTTTGGTCTGCAGTGACGAGAGTCAAGAGAGCGCGCAGGACCGGATTAATGACAGAAAACGTTGTTCCATTGCTTCGTGGGACATCACTACTAACTTTTGGACGCATCTAGCACAAACAATCACTAACTCTTCGCACTTTTGTTTAGCATCTATGAGATCGGTTAATGATCTCCTCACAACGTGCCTTGTGGCTGTCCCAATCTCGACAGCCTCCCTTCTACATTTCTTTAATGTATCTGAAGTTTATCCTACATTTATCCATTCTGACTTTTCGGTATATGATTATTGTGTCGCCTGCACTGTTCTGAGTGAACCAGAACCCCCACTGACTTTTCAAATCTCGACATATATTATCACAGAAAGTGATATCTGTTACTCCATGACCTGCGATCCTAAATATATAGGCAAATGTGCCCAATTACGATTAGAACATTCTAACCCATCTTCCTCCCATGAAAGAATTTTATGTGTCACCAGGACCCCTGCCACGTGTATTTCAATCCAAAATCATATGAGTTGCAAACGTTTTATAGTAACTGCAAGCCATTATTATCATGTGTTATTTCCGCCTGGATGGCTCTTTTCCTGTGGCAAGGTGTCCTGGTCCTATATTCCTGCAAATATTTCATAGAGAGCAAAGGGTGATGCTGGGTAAATTTCTATCTCCATCCCTGTCTGTGCAATGTGGGGTCCCTCAGGGGTCGGCGTTAAGTCCGACCCTTTTTAACATTTATGTGACCCCCTTGCCAGACTAATTAGATCTTTTGGGATGGAGGTAGTTTCCTATGCGGATGACACGCAGATCCTCGTCTCTCTCTCCCAGTCAGTTACGTCGACTGCCTCCAATTTTAGATCTTGTATGGAGGCAGTCGGCCAATGGATGATTCACAATTCATTGAAACTGAATGGGGAGAAGACTGAGGTGATGGTGTTTGGAGGAAAGGAGGAGATATGGTCAGCTGAGTGGTGGCCAGACTCATTGGGAGTCTGTCCTGATCCTACCTCCTCAGCCAAAAATCTTGGGGTTATGATTGATCCCATCCTCAGTATGTGCCAACAGGTTAACAGAACTGTATCGACCTGTTGGGGCATCATTCGCATACTGAGGAAGATTAGGCACTACCTTTCACAGCAGGCAAGGAAACAACTCGCTGTTGCTCTCCTTGGCTCTCGTCTGGACTACTGCAAAGCGCTGTATGCGGGACTGAATAAAAGTCTGCTGCAACGCTTGCAGGTGGTCCAGAACGCAGCGGCCAGGTTTGTCCTGGATTTACCTCGGTGCGCCTCGGCTACCTCTGCCAGAAAGCAGCTTTACTGGCTTCCTATAGAGGACAGTATACTTTTTAAGACCATGTGCATGGTCTATAAGGCCCTAGCAAAAAGTAGCCCTACTGGAATTGGATCTATACTGTCTCGCTACAGTCCTGGTAGGAGCCTTCGTTCCTCCAATAGACTCCTTCTTTCAGTTTCACGTATTCGGAAAACTAGATGGGGTGGTAAAGCCTTTTCCAATCTGGCCCCAAAGTGGTGGAATGCCCTCCCATTGGAATTAAGGTCTCTTCCCACTCTTCAATCATTTAGAACTGCTTTGAAAACCCGTCTCTTTGTGCGGGCTTACCTGTAGTTGTGCTCTGCCTTTTTTGATTCCCTTTGGTAGGCGCCTTGACACCTTCAGGTTTAGTTGCGCAATATAAATTGCAAAATAAATAAATAAATAAATAAAATATTTCTGGAGGTCCATGTGCTCTAACGCGGTTAAGTCTTTTAATGTTTTCTTCTGACGAAACTGCGTCATCTCGCATAGTGCGTGATGCACCTCCACTTTCAAGAGACTGTGATTCTTCTTTGCATTTGTTTTCCAAAACTGAATATCTTAGTTTAGCCTCTTCTATTATTGGTGCTCCTGAGTTGTCTGTATATAATGCCAAGACTATAAGCAAACTTGCTTGCTGATGGTGAAACCCTAAATAATACTTCTGCTATTTTAACTGACTTATTATCAGACACTCAAGGCGATCGCCGTGCCATTTTACAGAATAGAGCTGCGTTAGATTATTTATTATTAAAACATGACCATGGCTGTTCAGATTTTGAGGGCCTATGTTGCTTCAATTTATCAGATCATTCTAAATCCATTAGATCTCATCTCAACAAGTTACATGAGCTGACACAAGAAGTTAGGGAACATTTGGATGTAGGGTGGTTTGATTGGCTTTTTAATTGGCTGCCAGATTTCCATTCTTTACGCCAGATATTAGGTGGCATTTTCCTAGCAATTAGTTTTTTAATTTTTATTTGTTGTTGTATTCAGTGTATACCATCCTTTTTCCGGATGTTCCGCCCACGAGTTATGGCTAGATCCTTTAGTATTGTTTCTTTGTTATCTTTGACTTTCAATGCTAGTACATTTAGTCAGGAGTGGAATGTAGCGACAGGAAAATTTTAGTCTATTTTCAGACTGGTGGTGAATATAATCCACTACCATTTCAGTCCTAGTTGCATTTGCGTTCATTTATAGGGCTTAACTATGTGCTTTGACAGGGTTTAGTGCCTTTTATCGTTTTCTTGGGCCTACAGGCCCGAAAGCTAGAGAGAAGCCATTTTGTATTTCTGCCTCGACTGTCCAAGGCTCTTGCAGGGTAAAGGTAATGTTTAGAATTCATCCTGTTGTTCGCTAGAGAGGAACCGGTCAAGACTGGCCCTTATCGAAGGAATGTGTTTGTCTCCCCGGCTCTAGACGCAATACGCAGGTGGCCACTGTGGAAGGCGAAGGGAGCCGGGGACTGGTACAGGAATTCGGTGGGAGTCGGCCTGATACCGGAATTTTCCGTAGAGAAAGTGAGCTCTATATTATCAAGGGGTGAGTACGAAGAGAGAGAGAGAGCAGTGTGTGGAGAAGACCGAAGAAGTTGGTCCGAAGGCTGGTGCATAGAGATTGATACCATTTGCTAATTGAAATCCTGAAGTGAAGAGGGAGAGTGATTGAAAATCCTGTAGTGACATCATACAGGAGTGGTAGGGACTAAGTCCAGAAGAGGGATCGAGTAGTCAGTCAGTAACAGCTTTATTCGATTTAAGATTCAAATCATAAAAGCATAGCGTTCGTAAACATTACAAAAACACAAAATATCTACAAATTAAAATTAAAATATGATCCTCATCCTTTAGATGCAAATTCCTGTCTAATTATGTTCATTTCATTGGATTTAAGCATTTGGGACTATACCGTTACAGCTGAATGGTCCCTAAATTAAAACAATTAAACACAAACAGGGTGGATCTATTGAGACTTTTCCATATGTAAATCAAGCGTAGCTGTTATACAATGGTTCAAAACAGTTAAAAGTGGAGATATTACAGCCACTCAATGCGCGGACACTTCCGTCCATCCGGTGGTTATGCTTAGAAGTTGGTCTTGTTAAGCGAAAGCATGGCATGGTAGGATAAATGTCATATAGATCCCAGGTGGATATAGGGCCATCTCCTTTTTGGGGCTGCCAAGTCTGAAGATATGGGATAACGTTTTTGTTCCTGAATTTTACTAGGACCAGGTCACCGGGGATATCTTTTGGGAGGGGTCCTAGCCAGCCCACCCTTCTAACTCTCATGATTCTCCCATCTATAGTGGGGGGCAGGGGTCTATTTTTTTGTTAGCCAAAAAGTAACCTTATTCAATAGGTCCTGATGGCTCTCGGTTTTTCCACTTGTGAGTGCTGGCACACCTGATAGAACACAGACAAATGGAGCGGCCTCCGGTGGTAGGTGAATGTGATTAAATGATCTTAACATATTGCCGTGGTTAGAAACTGTCCCCTTAAGGAATGTTGGATCTTTGCTCAATCTTAATCTGTCGGAAGTGCACTGTGCTGGTGTAGGGTTAATGGATACTCTTGAAGTATTTGGCACTGGCGTGAGTGAGGCTACTGGTTGTATTTGGACCTTAGTATTTGTGCAGATTGTTTGGACACTTCTGTGGTAGCGAGAGACAGGGGAGAGTTAGATTTAATAAAGCTTTTTATGAGTGTCGAACTGGCCTTGATTGTTTCCTCTAATCCCGTGAGCCTATCCCCTAGAATGTTAATTTTTTCAATCACTGGGGATATTATAGATTTGACCAGATGTTCAATCTGGGCCAGTAATTTTTCATCGATGGGAGGTGCCAAAAAATTTGAATTGTTTGGATTCAAATTTAAGTTTGAATTAGAGGCGACCACTGGGGCTGGCGGGGAAGTGGTAGTGGCCAAGAGGGGGCTTGAGCACAATCTCAGTTGTTTCGCCTGGGTTCCCAGATTTGTAATCCCATTTTGCTTTCTTTTAGCCGGGGGATCCTGAGGGGGCGCTATATTTGGGGTGATATCTTTTGCAGATAGCAAATGGGAGGTGCCTAACAGACTATCATTTTGGTGGAAAGATGTACTAATCTGAGGATTAGTACTTGCTGTGTGGTAGTTAAATGCGCCAATTTGCTTTGTTCTTGGTTCCAGCGAAGCATAGTTTGTTTTACATATATTATTTAGTTCCTCCAGTAGAGATAGATTTTGTGCTGTGTTGATTACCTGTAAGGGAGATTGCTTGTTGGGTGTGCTGTCTATGAGCGGGATAGTTCCAAACTCTCTATTTCATGGGATATGGGAAATATTGTCCTGGTTAGATAATGGTCAAGTGTCCCATTCACCGAATCCCTCTGGGGGTGGCATTTTTGATTGCCCCCTTGCGAGTCATAATGTAGCTCGATTGAAAAACAGCGAGTACCGACAACTGCAGCAGGATCTTGTAAGAACAGAGGTCACAAAGTCAAAATACCCATTTAGGAAAGGCTGTAAATAAGAAAGTCCGAGTCTTTACCTCCTCATGTACTGATGCTATGGGGGGTGGCCCGTCCCGTCCTCCTCAGGCCTCTGATGGCCACAGATGGTCCCGCCCTTGTCCCGGGCTTCTCCTGCGCGTGTCCCGCAATGCGGGAAGCGTTCCAATCCTTTCAAGCGCCTCCGGGCGCTGCGGTGTCGTCACAGGTGCGCTCTGATCCCCGGGGCACCTGGGAGTAGTGGTGCCGGTTTGGGGAGCACAGAAAATGCTGGAGCCGTTGCCCTCACGGCTAGTACTGGTGCAAGGTGGGGAGCACGGGGAGTGTGGAAGCCGTTGCCCTCACGGCTGGAACTGCGGCCAGGTGAGCCCTGCCCTGACGTTTCCCCCCGCAGCTCCCGGCGCTCCAATCCTTTCAAGCGCCTCCGGGCGCTGCGGTGTCGTCACAGGTGCGCCCTGACCCCCGGGGCACCTGGGAGTAGTGGTGCTGGGGTGGGGAGCACAGAAAATGCTGGAGCCGTTGCCCTCACGGCTAGTACTGGTGCAAGTTGGGGAGCACGGGGAGTGTGCAAGCCGTTGCCCTCACGGCTGGAACTGCGGCCAGGTGAGTCCTGCCCTGACGTTTCCCCCCGCAGCTCCCATGCGCTCCAATCCTTTCAAGCGCCTCCGGGCGCTGCGGTGTCGTCACAGGTGCGCCCTGACCCCCGGGGCACCTGGGAGTAGTGGTGCCGGGGTGGGGAGCACAGAAAATGCTGGAGCCGTTGCCCTCACGGCTAGTACTGGTGCAAGGTGGGGAGCACGGGGAGTGTGGAAGCCGTTGCCCTCACGCCTGGAACTGCGGCCAGGTGAGCCCTGCCCTGACGTTACCCCCCGCAGCTCCCATGCGCTCCAATCCTTTCAAGCGCCTCCGGGCGCTGCGGTGTCGTCACAGGTGCGCCCTGACCCCCGGGGCACCTGGGAGTAGTGGTGCCGGGGTGGGGAGCACAGAAAATGCTGGAGCCGTTGCCCTCACGGCTTGTACTGGTGCAAGGTGGGGAGCACGGGGAGTGTGGAAGCCGTTGCCCTCACAGCTGGAACTGCGGCCAGGTGAGCCCTGCCCTGACGTTTCCCCCGGGATCGAGTATCCTGGAACCATGGCAGCGTAGATGAGGCGTAGCGGTGCAGACGTGTATTTGTGAGCCATAGAGGGAGAGCAGAGTCCCGAGCGCATTGAAGACAAAACGAGAGAGAGAGGGATCAGCTCCACTGCTGAAATGGAAAGACACACATCTAAGGTGAGGTGTTCTGAGCTTAGTGTAGAATACATTTAACTATTCATCTGTATTCCCCTTTAGGCTATAGGTAGCGACTAACTTAATTCATTTGTCTTTTGCTCATTCTGTCATGTTTGATTGTAGAATAAAGATTTAATGACAAATATCTTTGAATGTTGTTTTCATGAATGAGATTAACCTTTCCTTTTAACCAGGTGCTGACATACAGAAGGATGGGATATGTCCTTCTGCAAAGGTAACTGATGATTGGGGGAGAGTGTGAACTTCATTTGGGAAATAACTCTTAAAGGTGAATCCCCATTAGTATCCCCATTAGTGTATATCGTCGGGTGACGTTAAAGATGTCATCGGGTGACGTTAAAGATATCGTCAGGTGACGTTACAGATATCGTCTGGTGACGTTAAAGATATCGTCGGGTGACGTTAAAGATAAGAGTCTTACGGGACTATAAATATAGAAGATATCGTCGGGTGACGTTAAAGATATCGTCGAAGACGTTAAAGAATATAAGATGAGGTAAGTATAGGATAAGATATGGATTTCCTTAGATGTTAGTAGTATGTTTGACTACATAGGCTTGTAAATAGCCCTTTTTCACCTTCTCAGGTAAGTATTCTTGATATCTTGTAAATAGTGGCCTGAGAAGAGTGTTGTTACGTGACGACTGGGTTAGCCACGGTTGGTGAGCTGCCTGTCATGAGAATCCGGTCGTTACAAGGTCTCGCCTAGCGGTGCAGCGCTCATGCGCTGCTAGCTCTGCGAGACATATTGTGGTAGAGGAGATTTCAGGAGGAGATTTGAAGCACCGCCCATCATTTTCATTGGCTGGCGTCATCGTTTATGCTAAACAGTGGCCTTTGATTGAAAATGAGTCTTCTTTGTTACCACCCTGTCTCCTTTTTGGGAGGGCCCATCCGAACTGGATCGTTCGCTTAACGGCTGTCGTGAGGGTATTTCTTATCTTTAAGTGACAGATCATATTTCGGAAGTCTTTTTCTCTTTTCTAAATGTGATTATGTCTGCCAGTGATGACATTACAAAACAGCACCGTGCACAGTCTACACCGAAATAAAACGTTCATGCTACTGTATTTTTGCTCGCCATAAATCCAATGTTTAATTTAAACAGCTTTCTGTGCTGATATACATACACCTTCTCCCCCCTCTGCCTCCAGAGCACACATCTTCACCATCTCCCCCCTCTGCCAGCCAACGAGGATCCCTTCAACTCTTCAACCAGTCACTGCTCAACACCAGAGTCTAGCCTTCCTTCGTTGTTTATTGAGTTCTCAAGACGCCCCTTCACGCTCAAGGTTTTTTTTCCGCTTGGCTTGCTGTAGTAATGTACTAACAGTAAAAAGGTGTGAGATCACCATCACTGCAGATATAGGTGTGAGATCACTATCACTGCAGATATAGGTGTGAGATCACCATCACTGCAGATATTGGTGTGAGATCACCGTCACTGCAGATATAGGTGTGAGATCACCATTACTTTAGATATAGGTGTAAGATCACCATTTTTCAGATATAGGTTTGAGATCACTATCACTGCAGATATAGTTGTGAGACCACCATCACTACAGATATAGGTGTGAGATCACTATCACTGCAGATATAGGTGTGAGATCACCATCACTGCAGATATTGGTGTGAGATCACCGTCACTGCAGATATAGGTGTGAGATTACCATTACTTTAGATATAGGTGTAAGATCACCATTTTTCAGATATAGGTTTGAGATCACTATCACTGCAGATATAGTTGTGAGACCACCATCACTACAGATATAGGTGTGAGACCACCGTCAATGCAGATATTGGGGTGAGATCACTATCACTGCAGATAAAGGTGAGATTCCCCCTCACTGCAGATATAGGTGTGAGATCACTATCACTGCAGATGTAGGTGTGAGATCACCATCACTGCAGATATAGATGTGAGATCACTATCACTGCAGATATAGGTGTGAGATCTCTATAACTGTAGATGTTGGTGTAAGATCACCATCACTGTAGATATTGCTGTGAGATCACTATCACTGTAGATATAGGTGTGACATCACTATCACTGCAGATATAGGTGTTAGATCACTATCACAACAGATATAGGTGTGAGATCTCTATCACTGAAGATGTTGGTGTGGGATCACATCACTGCAGATATTGCTGTGAGATCACAATCACTGCAGATATAGGTTTGAGATCACTATCACTGCAGATATAGGTGTGATATCTCTATCACTGTAGATATTGGTGTCAAATCGCCATCCGTGCTGATATTGGTGTGAGATCACTAACACTGCAGATAGAAGTGTGAGATCATTATCACTGCAGATATAGGTGAGCTCACCATTACTGCAGATATAGGTGTGAGATCACTATTACTGCAGATATAGGTGTGAGATCACATTCACTTCAGATATAGGTGTGAGATCCCGATTACTGCAGACATAGTTGTTAGATCACTATCACTCCGGATATAGGTAGGAGATCACGATCACAGCAGATATTGGTGTGAGATCACTATCACTGCAGATATAGGTTTGAGATCACCATCACTGCAGATGTAGGTGTGAGATTACTATCACTGCAGATAAAGGTGTGAGAGCACCATCAATGCTGATATTGTTGTGAGATCACCATCACTGCAGAAATAGGTGTGAGATTACTATCACTGCAGATATAGGTGTGAGATCACTATTACTGCAGATATATGTGTGAGATCACTACCACTGCAGATATAGGTGTGAGATCACCGTTACTTTAGATATAGGTGTGAGATCACTATCACTGCAGATATAGGTGTGAGATCACCATCACTGCAGATATAGGTGTGAGATCACTATCACTGCAGATATAGGTGTGAGATCAACATTACTTTAGATATAGGTGTGAGATCTCTATTACTGCAGATATAGGTGTGAGATCACTATCACTGTAGATATAGGTGCGACTTCACCATCACTGCAGATATAGGAGTGAGATAACTATCACTGCAGACATTGATGTAAGATCACTTTCACTGCAGATATAGGTGTGAGATCACTATCACTGCAGAGATGAGTGTGAGATCTCTATCACTGTAGATATTGGTGTCAGATCAGCATCACTGCAGATATTGGTGTGCGATCACTATCCCTGCTGATAGAGGTGTGAGATCACTATCACTGCAAATATTACTTCAAATATAGGTGTGAGATCACTATCACTGCAGATATAGGTGTGAGATCACTATCACTGCAGATGTACGTGTGAGATCACCATCACTGCAGATATAGATGTGAGATCACTATCACTGCAGATATAGGCGTGAGAACTCTATCACTGTAGATGTTGGTGTAAGATCACCATCACTGCAGATATTGCTGTGAGATCACTATCACTGTAGATATAGGTGTGACATCACAATTACTGCAGATATAGGTTTGAGATCACTATCACTGCAGATATAGGTGTGACTTCACCATCACTGCAGATATAGGAGTGAGATGACTATCACTGGAGATATTGGTGTAAGATCACTTTCACTGCAGATATAGGTGTGAGATCACTATCACTGCAGAGATGAGTGTGAGATCTCTATCACTGTAGATATTGGTGTCAGATCAGCATCACTGCAGATATTGGTGTGCGATCACTGTCACTGCAGATAGAGGTGTGAGATCACTATCACTGCAAATATTACTTCAAATATAGGTGTGAGATCACTATCACTGCAGATATAGGTGTGAGATCACTATCACTGCAGAAGTAGGTGTGAGATCACCATCACTGCAGATATAGATGTGAGATCACTATCACTGCAGTTATAGGCGTGAGAACTCTATCACTGTAGATGTTGGTGTAAGATCACCATCACTGCAGATATTGCTGTGAGATCACTATCACTGTAGATATAGGTGTGACATCACTATCACTGCAGATATAGGTGTGAGCTCACTATCACTGCAGATATAGGTGTGGGTTCTCTATCACTGTAGATGTTGGTGTGAGATCACATCACTGCAGATATTGCTGTGAGATCACAATCACTGCAGATATAGGTTTGAGATCACTATCACTGCAGATATAGGTGTGAGATCTCTATCACTGTAGATATTGGTGTCAGATCGCCATCCCTGCTGATATTGGTGTGAGATCACTAACACTGCAGATAGAGGAGTGAGATCATTATCACTGCAGATATAGGTGAGATCACCATCACTGCAGATATAGGTGTGAGATCACTATTACTGCAGATATAGGTGTGAGATCACATTCACTGCAGATATAGGTGTGAGATCCCGATTCCTGCAGACATAGTTGTTATATCACTATCACTGTAGATATATGTGTGAGATCACAATTACTGCAGATATAGGGTTTGAGATCACTATCACTGCAAATATTACTTCAGATATAGGTGTGAGATCACTATCACTGCAGATATAGGTGTGAGATCACTATCACTGCAGATATAGGTGTGAGATCAACATTACTTTAGATATAGGTGTGAGATCTCTATCACTGCAGATATAGGTGTGAGATCACCATTACTTCAGATATAGGTGTGAGATCACCATCACTGCAGATATAGGTGTGAGATCACTATCACTGCAGATATAGGTGTGAGATCAACATTACTTTAGATATAGGTGTGAGATCTCTATCACTGCAGATATAGGTGTGAGATCACCATTACTTCAGATATAGGTATGAGATCACCGTCACTGCAGATATAGGTGTGAGATCACAATTACTGCAGATATAGGTTTGAGATCACTATCACTGCAGATATAGTTGTGACTTCACCATCACTGCAGATATAGGAGTGAGATGACTATCACTGAAGATATTGGTGAAATATCACTTTCACTGCAGATATAGGTGTGAGATCACTATCACTGCAGAGATGAGTGTGAGATCTCTATCACTGTAGATATTGGTGTCAGATCAGCATCACTGCAGATATTGGTGTGCGATCACTATCACTGCAGATAGAGGTGTGAGATCACTATCACTGCACATATTACTTCGAATATAGGTGTAGGATCACTATCACTGCAGATATAGGTGTGAGATCACTATCACTGCATATGTAGGTGTGAGATCACCATCACTGCAGATATAGATGTGAGATCACCATCATTGCAGATGTAGGTGTGAGATTACTATCACTGCAGATATAGGTGTGAGAGCACCATCACTGCAGATATTGTTGATGAGATCACCATCACTGCAGAAATAGGTGTGAGATCACTATCACTGCAGATATAGGTGTGAGATCACTATCACTGCAAATATTACTTCAGATATATTGTGAGATCAGTATCACTGCAGATATAGGTGTGAGATCACTATCACTTCAGATGTAGGTGTGAGATCACTATCACTGCAGATATAGGTGTGAGATCACTATCACTGCATATGTAGGTGTGAGATCACCATCACTGCAGATATAGATGTGAGATCACCATCACTGCAGATGTAGGTGTGAGATTACTATCACTGCAGATATAGGTGTGAGAGCACCATCATTGCAGATATTGTTGTGAGATCACCATCACTGCAGAAATAGGTGTGAGATCACTATCACTGCAGATATAGGTGTGAGATCACTATTACTGCAGATATATGTGTGAGATCACTACCACTGCAGATATAGGTGTGAGATCACCGCTACTTTAGATATAGGTGTGAGATCACTATCACTGCAGATATAGGTGTGAGATCACCATCACTGCAGATATAGGTGTGAGATCACTATCACTGCAGATATAGGTGTGAGATCAACATTACTTTAGATATAGGTGTGAGATCTCTATCACTGCAGATATAGGTGTGAGATCACCATTACTTCAGATATAGGTATGAGATCACCGTCACTGCAGATATAGGTGTGAGATCATTATCACTGTAGATATATGTGTGGGATCACAATTACTGCAGATATAGGTTTGAGATCACTATCACTGCAGATATAGTTGTGACTTCACCATCACTGCAGATATAGGAGTGAGATGACTATCACTGAAGATATTGGTGAAATATCACTTTCACAGCAGATATAGGTGTGAGATCACTATCACTGCTGAGATGAGTGTGAGATCTCTATCACTGTAGATATTGGTGTCAGATCAGCATCACTGCAGATATTGGTGTGCGATCACTATCACTGCAGATAGAGGTGTGAGATCACTGTCACTGCACATATTACTTTGAATATAGGTGTAGGATCACTATCACTGCAGATATAGGTGTGAGATCACTATCACTGCATATGTAGGTGTGAGATCACCATCACTGCAGATATAGATGTGAGATCACCATCATTGCAGATGTAGGTGTGAGATTACTATCACTGCAGATATAGGTGTGAGAGCACCATCACTGCAGATATTGTTGTGAGATCACCATCACTGCAGAAATAGGTGTGAGATCACTATCACTGCAGATATAGGTGTGAGATCACTATCACTGCAAATATTACTTCAGATATAGGTGTGAGATCACTATCACTGCAGATATAGGTGTGAGATCACTATTACTGCAGATGTAGGTGTGAGATCACCATCACTGCAGATATAGGCGTGAGAACTCTATCACTGTAGATGTTGGTGTTTGATCACCATCACTGCAGATATTGCTGTGAGATCACTATCACTGTAGATATAGGTGTGATATCACTATCACTGCCGATATAGGTGTGAGATCACTATCACTGCAGAGATGAGTGTGAGATCTCTATCACTGTAGATATTGGTGTCAGATCAGCATCACTGCAGATATTGGTGTACGATCACTATCACTGCAGATAGAGGTGTGAGATCACTATCACTGCAAATATTACTTCAGATATAGGTGTGAGATCACTATCACTGCAGATATAGGTGTGAGATCACTATCACTGCAGATATAGGTGTGAGATCAACATTACTTTAGATATAGGTGTGAGATCTCTATCACTGCAGATATAGGTGTGAGATCACCATTACTTCAGATATAGGTATGAGATCACCGTCACTGCAGATATAGGTGTGAGATCACTATCACTGTAGATATATGCTTGAGATCACAATTACTGCAGATATAGGTTTGAGATCACTATCACTGCAGATATAGGTGTGACTTCACCATCACTGCAGATATAGGAGTGAGATGACTATCACTGCAGATATTGGTGTAAGATCACTTTCACTGCAGATATAGGTGTGATATCACTATCACTGCAGAGATGAGTGTGAGATCTCTATCACTGTAGATATTGGTGTCAGATCAGCATCACTGCAGATATTGGTGTGCAATCACTATCACTGCAGATAGAGGTGTGAGATCACTATCACTGCACATATTACTTCAGATATAGGTGTGAGATCACTATCACTGCAGATATAGGTGTGAGATCACTATCACTGCATATGTAGGTGTGAGATCACCATCACTGCAGATATAGATGTGAGATCACCATCACTGCATATGTAGGTGTGAGATTACTATCACTGCAGATATAGGTGTGAGAGCACCATCACTGCAGATATTGTTGTGAGATCACCATCACTGCAGAAATAGGCGTGAGATCACTATCACTGCAGATATAGGTGTGAGATCACTATTACTGCAGATATATGTGTGAGATCACTACCACTGCAGATATAGGTGTGAGATCACCGCTACTTTAGATATAGGTGTGAGATCACTATCACTGCAGATATAGGTGTGAGATCACCATCACTGCAGATATAGGTGTGAGATCACTATCACTGCAGATATAGGTGTGAGATCAACATTACTTTAGAAATAGGTGTGAGGGGGCGTGGCCAAGATGGCAGGCTGAGAGGTCGCACTTGCCGAGAGCTCCCGGGCCCCTGAAACCCTGCACCGCTCGCAGCCGCTGATCCCCCCCGGATCTAGCGGTGACTGAGCCTGGAGACCCCTGTGGTGGTGCGGAGCGATCGTTTAGCCCTGAGTGCCCCGCCGGGGGTGCGAATATGACCGAGATAGCCTGGGGCGGAGCCCGCTGGTCGGCTTGTGTGTGATCCGGAGGCCGCAAGACCTCCAGGCTTGGGGTTTCGACGGTGTGCTCCGCCGACTGTGAGTGACTTGCTGGAGTGTCTGCACCGCGGTGCCCGAGTGGGTGTCGAGGAGGACTTCGCCGGCGGAGCGGAGCCGAACGGAGGAGGTCGACGGAGGCGGAGCCGAACGGAGGAGGTCGGCGGAAGCGGAGCCGGCCGCCGGCTGCTACGCAAGTCCGGGGCTTGAGGGCACTCGCCTCGTGCGCCCGCACCGGCCCGCCCGGCGGAGTGGTGTTGCGCCTCCGGAGCACTTATTCAACTAGGCGTGCTGACCCCGGCTGCCTACACCCCGCGCGCCTGCCCTCCGGCTGTGTCTCTCACCACTGGACTCGAGACGGAGGTAGGCCTCACTCCCTGGGCGTTGGCCCATTGACTGTAACGGGCGGCCATTTTGTGAACTCCTGACCGGCTGCCCGGCCTCGCTCGGGGCCTCTGTGTGACGGTGCTTCCTGACCGGAGTGTAGCTGCCCTGGCCCTGGTGACCTCTTCGCCGAGCGACGGCCATCGGTGGCCCCCGCGCTGCCAGGATGTCAAATGCCAGGGGTCAAAGGAGGGGCGACCGGACTTTGCCGGACATGTTGGGACGCGGTGCCCTACGCAGCGGAGGGAGCCAAACCGCCACGACCTCCCCGGCACCTTCTAGGGGCGCTGAAGGCGGGGAACCCCCGGTGACGCGATCGTTCCTGGAGTCGCTGTTTAGCTCCTTGCGGGAGGATTTTCAGACTTTGAAGCAGGAGGTGGCCGGGGAGGTCCGCGAGGTAAGGAGAGAGGTGGACTCCCTGAGGGAGCGGGTCAACACCATGGAGGAAGCGGGTCACTCCAGGGACGAAGAGATCACCCACCTGCAGCAAGAGGTCCTGCGGCTACGTGAGCAACAGATTGAGCTGCAGGCACACGCCGAGGACCTCGAAAACCGGTCCAGGCGGAACAACATCAGGGTCCGAGGCGTCCCGTCCGGCGAGGAGGGTGAAGACGTGACCGCATATTTGGAGGCCCTCTTCCGTGCAATTTTGGGGGAGTCGGAGGATTTTCAAGTTTGCATCGACAGGGCGCACCGGGTGGGCCGCCCCCGCAGGGCTACGGCGCCCCCCCCGGACATTTTGGCCTTCCTGCCGGACTTCCCCCTGAAGGAGCGGATCCTCCGCGAGGCGCGGCGGCAGCGGCCTTTCCGATTTCGTGACCACCCCGTGGCCCTCTATCAGGATTTATCTGCGGTCACACTGCAAAAAAGAAAATCCTTTAAAATCGCCACGGACTTCCTCCGGGAGCAGGGGACACAGTACTCTTGGGGGCACCCTTTTCGCCTGATTTTTCGATGGAACGGAACACTGCACCAGCTCCGGTCCCTCCAGGATGTCTGTGCGGTGTTGGGCATCACAGCATCGGATACAGACACCCCGGCGCCACGCCGCAGACGAAGCACTCGAGACGGTTGGCAGCAGGCTGGGGAGAGGCGCTCCCCGCCGCCGGAGCGACCGGACTCGCCCACGATTCGGGCGGACATGTCGGCCGCCATCCTGGAGGCCTCCAGAGCGACGGCGACTGGTGAAGTGGCCCTGACGGCCTGAACTCACTCCGGGGGGAGTCTACACTAGCCCTTTCTTATTGCAGGTGCGGGGGTTCTGGGGGTGGGTGGGGCAGGATGGCGAGTGCAGGTGGTGGTGGCTGGACGTCCACTAGATTGACTTTCCACGGCCTTGTCCGATAAGGGCCGGACTGGGACAATGACTTCTTTGAATGACTTGAAAAGCGGGGAGTGGGAAAGGGAATTGCAGGGGGGAGTTCTGAGTTTGGGGGTCTGCTCGGGGGCTGGGAGTTGGGAGCGGTGTGGGGTTGGGGGTGTGAAGTTCCAGGGGACGGGGGGGGATCCTCTAGTTGAGGGGTTTTGGGGTTTGGGGACTGTACTGTGCCGTAGGAATGTCTGCATTTGCTGTGCGCTGAGGTTGCGTGAGGTGGCCTCCATGTTCGCTTGTTGGGCCTTGTCCACCTATATGTGCGTTTCAATGATTCCCCTCTTTGATGGCTCTTAAGGTTGTTACTCTGAATGTGAAAGGGCTGAATAACCCGGTTAAAAGGCGGGCGGTACTGTCTCTGTTAGAGAACTCCCAGGCTGACATCTGCCTGCTACAAGAGACCCATCTGCTGGCCAAAGACTGTCCCAGAATGCGTACCCCCAAGTTCCCCACTCAGCTTTTCTCCTCCAGCGCTTCTAAAATGGCAGGGGTGGCACTTCTGTTCTCCAGGGGGTTCAGGGGGGAGATCTTACAAAAGGTGGCGGACCTGAAAGGGAGGCTCTTGGCATACAGGATCAGGGTGGGAGGCTTGGTGATGACTATCGGCTCTATCTACGGCCCCAATGACCATCAGGATCAATTCTTGCACAGGGCTTTGGAAGACGTGGAGTCCACCTCTGATAGGCACATAGTGTTGGGGGGTGATCTGAATCTGGTTTTCGACGCGGCTCTGGACAGGTCTGTGCAACGGCGCCACCAGTTGGGAGAGCTTTCGGGCTCGGTTCGCACCCGACTAGAGGAGCTGGATTTGCATGACATGTGGCGCCACCTCCACCCTACTACCCGCGCGTACTCTTACTTCTCACACGCACACAAGTCCTATGCGCGACTGGACCATCTACTTGTGTCGGGCCCGATGCTCGTTTTAGCCTCGAATGCTGACATGGGGGTCCTCTCTCTTTCCGATCATGCGCCGGTGGAGGGTGCTTTCAATCTACCCCCGGTGGCTCGGCCGAGAGGGGTCTGGCGACTCCGGGACACACTATTGCACAGACGGTCGATGGTGCAACAGATTCGCGCGGCCATTGCGGACTTCCAGCGCGTAAACGATAATGACGACACCTCCCGCGCGACGCAATGGGCAGCCCTGAAGGCTGTGCTCCGGGGCGAATTTATCGCTATCTCCTCGGCAGAGAACAAGGATCGCCAGCTCAAAAGGGACGAGCTTACCCGGCAGGTGCGGGAGCTGGAGCAGGTTCATCATAGAACGGGAGCCCCCAATGTCTTGAGGCAGCTGAAAGCCGCCAGGAAACTCTTGTCTGCCCTGGACGTGGACCGGGCGGAGTACGCGATGCTTCGCCTGAAGCACAAGTATTATACCGGTGGCGACCGATGCGGACGGCTCCTGGCCAACAAGCTCAGGGTGCAACACCAACAGCACCGAGTGAAGGAGCTGGTTACCCCGGCCGGAGGTTCTGTCATGGAAGACGAGCAAATTGCGGACGTTTTCCGTAGTTTTTACGCAGACCTCTACACTGGCGGGACCCCTTCCGCCCGGGCGGAGGCGGACTATCTCGAGTCGGTGCCGCTCCCGTCGTTAACGCCGGATCAGGCCCAGTATCTGGAACGGGAGATCCGTATCGAGGAGGTGGTCACGGCGATCTCCAGGCTCAAGCCGGGCAAGGCCCCGGGCCCGGATGGCTTCATCCCCCTTTTTTATAAAACCTTCTGTCAGGAACTGGCACCTCTGTTGACCCGCCTCTTCAACACATTCTCGGAGCCGGGTGCCATTCCCCCCGAATTTCTTCAGGCCACGGTCTCCGTGATCCCGAAACTGGGCAAGGATCGGACTGCCTGTGGATCCTACCGTCCTATCTCGCTGCTGATCACGGACTTGAAAGTGTTCACCAGCATATTGGCAGCACGCTTGGCACTTCATCTCCCTGGCATGGTCGACTCGGATCAAGCAGGCTTCGTGCCTGGCAGGCAGACGGTGGACAACACAAAGAGGGTGACTCATATTCTTGAGAAGGCTTCCAGGATCCCCGGAGAAAGAATGCTCCTTTCCATAGACGCGGAGAAGGCTTTTGACAGGGTGCACTGGCCCTACCTGGAGAAGGTCTTGGGCAAGTTCGGGATAGGCGAGAAGTTCCGGCACCTGGTTTTCAACTGCTACCGGTTTCCGTCCGATGTGGTCCGAGTGAACGGGGCAGTTCCCGACCCTTTCCCATAGAACGGGGTACACAACAAGGATGTCCACTGTCCCCTTTGCTCTTTGCTCTTTATATGGAGCCGTTTGCTCAAAGGGTTCGGCAGAACCCCGATATCATCGGAGTCAAGATGGGCGAATTTCACCACGCGATTAGCCTATATGCAGATGACGTCATTTTGACGCTCGATGACCCACGGACGTCGCTGCCGGCTTGCATTGCGGAATTGGACCTCTTCGCCGCAGTGGCGGGCTTTAAGGTGAACCTCGGGAAATCAGCTGCCCTCGACATCTCGCTCACCAGCGCCACCAGGGCGGACCTGCAGAGGCTTTACCCTCTGAGCTGGTCCGGGGACCGGATTCCGTATCTGGGGATCTTGTTGGCACCCTCCCTCCCGGCGATGGTCACGGCCAATTATGCGGCTTTGAGCACGAAAATCAGGGAGGAACTGGGTCGGTGGGATAAGGGCATGTTGTCGCTGCTAGGGAGGGTGGCCGCAGTGAAGATGACCCTCCTGCCTCAGGTACTATACCTGTTTAGGGCGTTGCCATTACAGCCTCCCGCAGGGTGGCTCGCGGAGACACAATCGGCCATTGCGCGGTTTGTGTGGCAGGGCCGTAGACCACGGATCAAAAGGAACATCGCTACGCTGGCGCCTGACTCTGGGGGGCTAGGGATACCAGACTTACGGAAATATTTTCAGGCCGCCCAACTTCGCTATCTGGTGGAGTGGAGCCGGTGGGAGTCAGACAAACACTGGCTGTTCCAGGACCAGGCGGTAGCAGGCAGAACGCTACAGGAGGTGCCATTCTTGAGGCGAGCTCATCGACCCCCTAACCTTTACGCATCTCTTGTGACGCGTGTCCCACTTCGGGCGTGGGACTCGGTGGCCACTAGGCATGAACTCACTACCTTTCCCTCTCCCTTCACGCCGTTAATTGGCAATCCGGACTTTGGTCCGGGAACTGAGCCTGGCGCTTACGATCGCTGGCGGGCAGCCCGCTGTTGCACTTTGTATCACCTGTATGGCCCAGAGGGTGTCATCCCCTTCCAGGACTTGCGGCGGGATTACGGCTTCCCTGAGACGGAGCGCATGCGGTATATGCAGGCGCGCCACTGGGCGCTACAGCCCCAAGTGCACGAAACGGCGGACCGGGAGATCACGGTGTACGAGCGCTGGTTAATCACTCGCACGTCGGACGCTAAACTTATCTCCGATTTGTACAAGATGCTGCAGCCCCCCCCTTTAACAGCAATTCGTAAAAAAAGAGAAGTCTTTTGGATTTTCGTTTTTAACACATTCAACCAAGGCTTGAACAGCGAAATTCCTTGGGAACATGCGATCGTGTAAAAATATTAAACACTTTAACTATATGCTGTTCACCCTGTCCCCAGGATTTTCAAAAATTAAATAATGAATAAAATATGAGAGACATTACACTATAACCATGACTGAATCCAGTAATAACCTTAACTTACTAATAAAAATTATGGAAATATATTAATATCAAAGACACAATTAAACGCATTAATCTTGATGTATTTTGCTGCACTATCAAAATACACCTTCATAAAAACTCCCACTCTCTAAAAGATCTGTCGTTTATGTCCATTCCTGTTAAATAGTCCTATCTCTTTCATAGATGAAGTCACCTAAATCCAAATTAAATTCTTACTAATATACTATTTTTCCTCTAATCCTGACAAATGCATATGAAGTGTTATAATAAACGGATTTCTTTTTCCCTTTAGTAAAGCCCTAATTATGCTCATATATTTCATGGTAGAAGTCAAAAAAATGGACGCCCCGCAGAAGAATAGGTCTTCTATGTCTATTCCACAAACAGTCCTATCTCTATTTCTCACATAGAGACCTTTCCCACAGGTGAGGCCGCTTTTATCCAATCAAATTCCGCTATATATACTAAGCGGAAACCAATCCGCTCCATCAAGCTATCCTGTGAAACTGAGACGCCACCCGTCGATGCTGAACTGACATCCTTCACGGCAATCCCGCCGCCGGACCTGTTGTGCGTTGCTGTCAACTTCAGGTAAAGAATGCCCCCGCTAGCAAGGCAGGACCCGTTCTAGTTACTTTAACCCCTTCCATGCTGATGACGGCCCCCATCCGTCATGCATTACAGTGCTCGTGTGCTCATGACGGCTGGGGGCCGTCATAAAGCCATTGATTCTTCAATAAGCCTAGCACACGAGAAAAATCGGCCCAGCATGGAAGGGGTTAAGCCTTACTTTAAGCCTTACTTAACCCCAACTCTACCATACTAATCCGTATCCAAACGCTTTTGTGTCTCACAGACAGAGCGTTTCCTTTCACTACCTACAAAGAGCCTTGCCGAACTACTCGGGTAAGATGTCCCGTTCATTTTTAACAGAGTTACACTAAAACGTTAATAAACAAGGCACAAAACCAATATATTCTCCTGGAATTATTTTCTGTTTGTTTAATAGGCAGGGAGATCTTTTAAACGGAACCACCTTATATCCTGGGTGCTCCAAAAACTACATTCCTTCTATGAACATCCCCTGTTAGACTTCAAGGTAAGCTACCATAGGACTATAATAATGGCACATACCAATCGGAATCACTTGTTAGATCACTCTGATATTTATATTAGCCATTGCTTTGTATTGACAGGGAGATCTTCTTCCTTTTTCTAAAAACCTTCAACTATAAAGAGCCCTGCCGAAAAATTTCGGGTAAGATGTGATATGCGTTTTTGATTTTTAAAGAGACAACTGAGATCAACCACATGACCTCGTTAATATTCCTTATTTAATTTCTTTCCCCGCTATATCGAACAGGCAGGGAGATCTTTTAAATGAATGGACAAATGAACCTTGTAATACTTGAATTTCAAGATTTACCAAATTGATCAATATCGAACTACAAGTACCCTTAAGACTTATCCGGCAGGCGGGATTTACAGAATCTGGTCAACTTATATGAGGTAAACTTAGAATAAGTTTCTTATTACACCAAGGCTATTGATATTGGCCAAAATAATTAAAAAAGAATGCTATCTTTGTTTTTCTTTTTATAAATAAAGCATCTAAAACACATCAACTAACCAGAAAGTATTTAAACATCAGCTGAACGCTTTATCGACTATTGACGCAAACCCTGACTATTACCTGTGAGTACCACTTATCTATGGTGAATTTACCTAATACCTAACATCTTCTGACAATAAGTGAGCGACAAAATATGGTCAATTATGAATAAATATATGCTCACAATTAAAAATGCTGACCTATGATAAATAAATATTGATGACAAATAGAAAGTTATATATCCTAATATAAAAAATATCATGATAAACAGAAAGTTATATACTCAGTATTTATCAAAAGTTGAGCATGAGTAGCATGAGTCTCCATAAATATGCGAGTATCTGAGTGCCCATTGGTATACAAGCTGATCCATTGGGAAACAAAAATATTCATGAAAAAAAGAATAAAAGAAGTGTTTACATCTAAAGAAGTCGGAATTAACTATCACTTTGTTTTGAGAAGTATGACTCTCCATATATACCTCAGTGTCTGAGTGAATTTGTACAATATACAAGGAAATGAAAAGATATATAAATAACCATGATCTTAAAGTAAGACATACTGGCTACAATGTTAGGACGTAAAATGATATGTGTTCTGCATACATATTTTTCAAGGATGTATAACTAATGCAATGTTTTTAAATGTATTTTGTTTTAGAGCTTGTGTGGCTACTCCAGAAGAAGGCGCTGGTTCGCCGAAACGCGCGTAGAGACCCAATTTGCCACTTTCTGCTTTTTAACTCATTTTCATATATATTGTCACTACTATATGAATTTCTTAATTTTCCATTGTGTGATATATGATTTTATTGATGTCAAATGTTTCTCTCTTTAACTATGTTATATGCTGTATATTTTTTTTTAAAAGCCTCGAAATAAAAAACATATATTTTCTTAACCTATTGTAGCCATTTGTCTTTAAATATATTGCATTGTTCAGTGTAGGTTGCCTAGGTTGTTTTTTGTCACATAGTTCATTTTCCCTGGCCTAGGAACTTTTGTATCCGAATCTTCAGGGGGTCCTTGTTAAATACACGCGAGCAGCCCCCCCCCTTTCACATTCACAACCCCGGTCGGGAGCGCTGGGAACGGGAGCTCGGACGGGTGTTGAGTCACACAGAGTGGGACCACATCTCCTACCGCTCACGCCACTCTGCCTATCACACGGGGCTCACGGAGACCTTCACCAAAATCTCGACCTATTGG
The DNA here is from genome assembly GCF_964263255.1 of Lissotriton vulgaris. Taxonomy (NCBI): domain Eukaryota; kingdom Metazoa; phylum Chordata; class Amphibia; order Caudata; family Salamandridae; genus Lissotriton; species Lissotriton vulgaris. The sequence continues at coordinate 875,810,719 of NC_141685.1, forward strand.
TACCGCACTCCTGAGAAATTACATGAGATGGATAGATCAATACCGGGGACGTGCTGGCGTAACTGTGGCCAAACTGGCACGCTTACACATATTCTGTGGGACTGTCCCCTTTTGGCTTCTTACTGGGAGGAGGTCCTTAGCGAGGTGGACAAATGTTTCGAGATAGAGCTGCCACGGTTTCCTGCCTATGTCCTACTGGGATTGCCGAATGGGTTGATATACCCCCTCAGGTCTAGGAGGGGTAGACAGATTGCGATAGCTCTAGGGTCAGCGGTGCAAAATATTCTCATACACTGGCGCTCCACCACGATCCCCACTGTTGTCGGCTGGCTGCATAGATTGTGGCATGTCCTTGGCATGGAAAAAATGTCCTTAGTGGCACTGGGGGATACAGACGCATTTGAGGAACTGTGGGCGCCTTTCCATAGCCTGTTGTGTTCTGAGTTCAGGGAGACCACCTGCCCTAGGTATCTCAGGCTGTTACGGCTGACACCGCCACCGGATCCGCCTGTTTGATTGGTCGGAGTTGGCGTTGAGTAGCGGAGTCAACCGGAGGGTCGCTAAGAGGGGAGAGTAGATGGTCATGGCACAGTACAGGGGGTGGGTTGGGGTGCGGTTGTTGGGGGGTTTTGTTGGTTGTGTAGGTTATGGGGCAGGGTTGCTTCCCCACCCTTCTTCCCCCCCCTTTTTTTTTCTCTCCCCTTTTCCCTTCCCCCCTTCCCTCTCCCCCTTCCCCCCCTCCCCCCCTCCCCCCCACTTTTTTCTTTTTTTGTCTTTAACCACAGACGCGCAAGCTGTGTTTGCATGCTGGATGGTGCCTACTAAGGGAACAGAATTGCTTTGAAGTTTCTAATGTACCGTACGCATTGATTGTAGGGCACCTGTGGTTTTTCTTTTTCTTGTCCTGTTGTTTCCTTCCTTACCCTGCTTCAATAAATACTTTAAACCTAGATACAGGTGTGAGATCTCTATCACTGCAGATATAGGTGTGAGATCACCATTACTTCAGATATAGGTATGAGATCACCGTCACTGCAGATATAGGTGTGAGATCAATATCACTGTAGATATATGTGTGAGATCACAATTACTGCAGATATAGGTTTGAGATCACTATCACTGCAGATATAGGTGTGACTTCACCATCACTGCAGATATAGGAGTGAGATGACTATCACTGCAGATATTGGTGTAAGATCACTTTCACTGCAGATATAGGTGTGAGATCACTATCACTGCAGAGATGAGTGTGAGATCTCTATCACTGTAGATATTGGTGTCAGATCAGCATCACTGCAGATATTGGTGTGCGATCACTATCACTGCAGATAGAGGTGTGAGATCACTATCACTGCAAATATTACTTCAGATATAGGTGTGAGATCACTATCACTGCAGATATAGGTGTGAGATCACTATCACTGCAGATATAGGTGTGAGATCAACATTACTTTAGATATAGGTGTGAGATCTCTATCACTGCAGATATAGGTGTGAGATCACCATTACTTCAGATATAGGTATGAGATCACCGTCACTGCAGATATAGGTGTGAGATCACTATCACTGTAGATATATGTGTGAGATCACAATTACTGCAGATATAGGTTTGAGATCACTATCACTGCAGATATAGGTGTGACTTCACCATCACTGCAGATATAGGAGTGAGATGACTATCACTGCAGATATTGGTGTAAGATCACTTTCACTGCAGATATAGGTGTGAGATCACCATCACTGCAGAGATGAGTGTGAGATCTCTATCACTGTAGATATTGGTGTCAGATCAGCATCACTGCAGATATTGGTGTGAGATCACTATCACTACAGATAGAGGTGTGAGATCACTATCACTGCAAATAATACTTCAGATATAGGTGTGAGATCACTATCACTGCAGATGTAGGTGTGAGATCACCAACACTGCAGATATAGGTTTGAGATCACTATCACTGCAGATATAGGTGTGAGATCTCTATCACTGTAGATATTGGTGTGAGATCACTATTACTGCAGATATAGGTGTGAGATCACATTCATTGCAGATATAGGTGTGAGATCCCGATTACTGCAGACATAGGTGTTAGATCACTATCACTCCGGATATAGGTAGGAGATCACTATCACTGCAGATATTGGTGTGAGATCACTATCACTGCAGATATAGGTTTGAGATCACCATCACTGCAAATGTAGGTGTGAGATAACTATCACTGCAGATATAGGTGTGAGAGCACCATCACTGCAGATATTGTTGTGAGATCACCATCACTGCAGAAATAGGTGTGAGATCACTATCACTGCAGATATAGGTGTGCGATCACTATTACTGCAGATACATGTGTGAGATCACTACCACTGCAGATATAGGTGTGAGATCACCGCTACTTTAGATATAGGCGTGAGATTACTATCACTGCAGATATAGGTGTGAGATCACCATCACTGCAGATATAGGTGTGAGATCAACATTACTTTAGATATAGGTGTGAGATCTCTATCACTGCAGATATAGGTGTGAGATCACCATTACTTCAGATATAGGTATGAGATCACCGTCACTGCAGATATAGGTGTGAGATCACTATCACTGTAGATATATGTGTGAGATCACAATTACTGCAGATATAGGTTTGAGATCACTATCACTGCAGATATAGTTGTGACTTCACCATCAATGCAGATATAGGAGTGAGATGACTATCACTGAAGATATTGGTGAAATATCACTTTCACTGCAGATATAGGTGTGAGATCACTATCACTGCAGAGATGAGTGTGAGATCTCTATCACTGTAGATATTGGTGTCAGATCAGCATCACTGCAGATATTGGTGTGCGATCACTATCACTGCAAATAGAGGTGTGAGATCACTATCACTGCACATATTACTTCAGATATAGGTGTGAGATCACTATCACTGCAGATATAGGTGTGAGATCACTATCATTGCATGTGTAGGTGTGAGATCACCATCACTGCAGATATAGATGTGAGATCACCATCACTGCAGATGTAGGTGTGAGATTACTATCACTGCAGATATAGGTGTGAGAGCACCATCACTGCAGATATTGTTGTGAGATCACCATCACGGCAGAAATAGGTGTGAGATCACTATCACTGCAGATATAGGTGTGAGATCACTATCACTGCATATATTACTTCAGATATAGGTGTGAGATCACTATCACTGCAGATATAGGTGTGAGATCACTATCACTGCAGATGTAGGTGTGAGATCAGCATCACTGCAGATATAGGCGTGAGATCTCTATCACTGTAGATGTTGGTGTAAGATCACCATCACTGCAGATATTGCTGTGAGATCACTATCACTGTAGATATAGGTGTGATATCACTATCACTGCAGATATAGGTGTGAGCTCACTATCACTGCAGATATAGGTGTGGGTTCTCTATCACTGTAGATGTTGGTGTGAGATCACATAACTGCAGATATTGCTGTGAGATCACAATCACTGCAGATATAGGTTTGAGATGACTATCACTGCAGATATTGGTGTAAGATCACTTTCACTGCAGATATAGGTGTGAGATCACTATCACTGCAGAGATGAGTGTGAGATCTCTATCACTGTAGATATTGGTGTCAGATCAGCATCACTGCAGATATTGGTGTGCGATCACTATCACTACAGATAGAGGTCTGAGATCACTATCACTGCAAATATTATTTCAGATATAGGTGTGAGATCACTATCACTGCAGATGTAGGTGTGAGATCACCATCACTGCAGATATAGATGTGAGATCACTATCACTGCAGATATAGGCGTGAGAACTCTATCACTGTAGATGTTGGTGTAAGATCACCATCACTGCAGATATTGCTGTGAGATCACAATCACTGCAGATATAGGTTTGAGATCACTATCACTGCAGATATAGGTGTGAGATCTCTATCACTGTAGATATTGGTGTGAGATCACTATTACTGCAGATATAGGTGTGAAATCACATTCATTGCAGATATAGGTGTGAGATCCCGATTACTGCAGACATAGTTATTAGATCACTATCACTCCGGATATAGGTAGGAGATCACTATCACTGCAGATATTGGTGTGAGATCTCTATCACTGTAGATATTGGTGTGAGATCACTATTACTGCAGATATAGGTGTGAAATCACATTCATTGCAGATATAGGTGTGAGATCCCGATTACTGCAGACATAGTTATTAGATCACTATCACTCCGGATATAGGTAGGAGATCACTATCACTGCAGATATAGGTTTGAGATCACCATCACTGCAAATGTAGGTGTGAGATAACTATCACTGCAGATATAGGTGTGAGAGCACCATCACTGCAGATATTGTCGTGAGATCACCATCACTGCAGAAATAGGTGTGAGATCACTATCACTGCAGATATAGGTGTGAGATCACTATTACTGCAGATATATGTGTGAGATCACTACCACTGCAGATATAGGTGTGAGATCACCGCTACTTTAGATATAGGCGTGAGATTACTATCACTGCAGATATAGGTGTGAGATCACCATCACTGCAGATATAGGTGTGAGATCAACATTACTTTAGATATAGGTGTGAGATCTCTATCACTGCAGATATAGGTGTGAGATCACCATTACTTCAGATATAGGTATGAGATCACCGTCACTGCAGATATAGGTGTGAGATCACTATCACTGTAGATATATGTGTGAGATCACAATTACTGCAGATATAGGTTTGAGATCACTATCACTGCAGATATAGTTGTGACTTCACCATCAATGCAGATATAGGAGTGAGATGACTATCACTGAAGATATTGGTGAAATATCACTTTCACTGCAGATATAGGTGTGAGATCACTATCACTGCAGAGATGAGTGTGAGATCTCTATCACTGTAGATATTGGTGTCAGATCAGCATCACTGCAGATATTGGTGTGCGATCACTATCACTGCAAATAGAGGTGTGAGATCACTATCACTGCACATATTACTTCAGATATAGGTGTGAGATCACTATCACTGCAGATATAGGTGTGAGATCACTATCATTGCATGTGTAGGTGTGAGATCACCATCACTGCAGATATAGATGTGAGATCACCATCACTGCAGATGTAGGTGTGAGATTACTATCACTGCAGATATAGGTGTGAGAGCACCATCACTGCAGATATTGTTGTGAGATCACCATCACGGCAGAAATAGGTGTGAGATCACTATCACTGCAGATATAGGTGTGAGATCACTATCACTGCATATATTACTTCAGATATAGGTGTGAGATCACTATCACTGCAGATATAGGTGTGAGATCACTATCACTGCAGATGTAGGTGTGAGATCAGCATCACTGCAGATATAGGCGTGAGCTCTCTATCACTGTAGATGTTGGTGTAAGATCACCATCACTGCAGATATTGCTGTGAGATCAGTATCACTGTAGATATAGGTGTGATATCACTATCACTGCAGATATAGGTGTGAGCTCACTATCACTGCAGATATAGGTGTGGGTTCTCTATCACTGTAGATGTTGGTGTGAGATCACATAACTGCAGATATTGCTGTGAGATCACAATCACTGCAGATATAGGTTTGAGATGACTATCACTGCAGATATTGGTGTAAGATCACTTTCACTGCAGATATAGGTGTGAGATCACTATCACTGCAGAGATGAGTGTGAGATCTCTATCGCTGTAGATATTGGTGTCAGATCAGCATCACTGCAGATATTGGTGTGCGATCACTATCACTACAGATAGAGGTCTGAGATCACTATCACTGCAAATATTATTTCAGATATAGGTGTGAGATCACTATCACTGCAGATGTAGGTGTGAGATCACCATCACTGCAGATATAGATGTGAGATCACTATCACTGCAGATATAGGCGTGAGAACTCTATCACTGTAGATGTTGGTGTAAGATCACCATCACTGCAGATATTGCTGTGAGATCACAATCACTGCAGATATAGGTTTGAGATCACTATCACTGCAGATATAGGTGTGAGATCTCTATCACTGTAGATATTGGTGTGAGATCACTATTACTGCAGATATAGGTGTGAAATCACATTCATTGCAGATATAGGTGTGAGATCCCGATTACTGCAGACATAGTTATTAGATCACTATCACTCCGGATATAGGTAGGAGATCACTATCACTGCAGATATTGGTGTGAGATCACTATCACTGCAGATATAGGTTTGAGATCACCATCACTGCAAATGTAGGTGTGAGATAACTATCACTGCAGATATAGGTGTGAGAGCACCATCACTGCAGATATTGTCGTGAGATCACCATCACTGCAGATATTGTCGTGAGATCACCATCACTGCAGAAATAGGTGTGAGATCACTATCACTGCAGATATAGGTGTGAGATCACTATTACTGCAGATATATGTGTGAGATCACTACCACTGCAGATATAGGTGTGAGATCACCGCCACTTTAGATATAGGTGTGAGATTACTATCACTGCAGATATAGGTGTGAGATCACCATCACTGCAGATATAGGTGTGAGATCACTATCACTGCAGATATAGGTGTGAGATCAACATTACTTTAGATATAGGTGTGAGATCTCTATCACTGCAGATATAGGTGTGAGATCACCATTACTTCAGATATAGGTATGAGATCACCGTCACTGCAGATATAGGTGTGAGATCACTATCACTGTAGATATATGTGTGAGATCACAATTACTGCAGATATAGGTTTGAGATCACCATCACTGCAGATATAGTTGTGACTTCACCATCACTGCAGATATAGGAGTGAGATGACTATCACTGAAGATATTGGTGAAATATCACTTTCACTGCAGATATAGGTGTGAGATCACTATCACTGCAGAGATGAGTGTGAGATCTCTATCACTGTAGATATTGGTGTCAGATCAGCATCACTGCAGATATTGGTGTGCGATCCCTATCACTGCAGATAGAGGTGTGAGATCACTATCACTGCACATATTACTTCAGATATAGGTGTGAGATCACTATCACTGCAGATATAGGTGTGAGATCACTATCACTGCATATGTAGGTGTGAGATCACCATCACTGCAGATGTAGGTGTGAGATTACTATCACTGCAGATATAGGTGTGAGAGCACCATCACTGCAGATTTTGTTGTGAGATCACCATCACAGCAGAAATAGGTGTGAGATCACTATCACTGCAGATATAGGTGTGAGATCACTATCACTGCAAATATTACTTCAGATATAGGTGTGAGATCACTATCACTGCAGATATAGGTGTGAGATCACTATCACTGCAGATGTACGTGTGAGATCACCATCACTGCAGATATAGGCGTGAGATCTCTATCACTGTAGATGTTGGTGTAAGATCACCATCACTGCAGATATTGCTGTGAGATCACTATCACTGTAGATATAGGTGTGATATCACTATCACTGCAGATATAGGTGTGAGCTCACTATCACTGCAGATATAGGTGTGGGTTCTCTATCACTGTAGATGTTGGTGTGAGATCACATCACTGCAGATATTGCTGTGAGATCACAATCACTGAAGGTATAGGTTTGAGATCACAATCACTGCAGATATAGGTGTGAGATCTCTATCACTGTATGTTAGTATGAATTTGTAGAGCGCACATTCACCCCAGGGTTTCTTGGTGCTGTGTGCCACTGGGTAACCCGTCCTGGCTTTCCCTGTGAGATGGTCCTTGTTGGGATCCCCAAGGTGAAGCCCGGCATCCCCGGCAGCGAGGGGCCAGGTATGGAGATTAAGCAAGCTATTGCCCAGAGTTGCAGCGTGGGACCCATGGTTAGAGAGGCACCGAGGCGAGATTTATCGAGCCCACTGACATTGGTTCCGTACCCTGCCGCCTCGGGAATTGAACACTGGCCCCCGGCCAACCTCTGCTTCTGGGTCTGCCGCCTCTAATCGGTGAGCCACACTTCTCCACTGTAGATATTGGTGTCAGATCGTCATCCCTGCTGATATTGGTGTGAGATCACTAACACTGCAGATAGAAGAGTGAGATCATTATCACTGCAGATATAGGTGAGATCACCATCACTGCAGATATAGGTGTGAGATCACTATTACTGCAGATATAGGTGTGAGATCACTATCACTGCAGAGATGAGTGTGAGATCTCTATCACTGTAGATATTGGTGTCAGATCAGCATCACTGCAGATATTGGTGTGCGATCACTATCACTACAGATAGAGGTCTGAGATCACTATCACTGCAAATATTATTTCAGATATAGGTGTGAGATCACTATCACTGCAGATGTAGGTGTGAGATCACCATCACTGCAGATATAGATGTGAGATCACTATCACTGCAGATATAGGCGTGAGAACTCTATCACTGTAGATGTTGGTGTAAGATCACCATCACTGCAGATATTGCTGTGAGATCACAATCACTGCAGATATAGGTTTGAGATCACTATCACTGCAGATATAGGTGTGAGATCTCTATCACTGTAGATATTGGTGTGAGATCACTATTACTGCAGATATAGGTGTGAAATCACATTCATTGCAGATATAGGTGTGAGATCCCGATTACTGCAGACATAGTTATTAGATCACTATCACTCCGGATATAGGTAGGAGATCACTATCACTGCAGATATTGGTGTGAGATCACTATCACTGCAGATATAGGTTTGAGATCACCATCACTGCAAATGTAGGTGTGAGATAACTATCACTGCAGATATAGGTGTGAGAGCACCATCACTGCAGATATTGTTGTGAGATCACCATCACTGCAGAAATAGGTGTGAGATCACTATCACTGCAGATATAGGTGTGAGATCACTATTACTGCAGATATATGTGTGAGATCACTACCACTGCAGATATAGGTGTGAGATCACCGCTACTTTAGATATAGGTGTGAGATTACTATCACTGCAGATATAGGTGTGAGATCACCATCACTGCAGATATAGGTGTGAGATCACTATCACTGCAGATATAGGTGTGAGATCAACATTACTTTAGATATAGGTGTGAGATCTCTATCACTGCAGATATAGGTGTGAGATCACCATTACTTCAGATATAGGTATGAGATCACCGTCACTGCAGATATAGGTGTGAGATCACTATCACTGTAGATATATGTGTGAGATCACAATTACTGCAGATATAGGTTTGAGATCACCATCACTGCAGATATAGTTGTGACTTCACCATCACTGCAGATATAGGAGTGAGATGACTATCACTGAAGATATTGGTGAAATATCACTTTCACTGCAGATATAGGTGTGAGATCACTATCACTGCAGAGATGAGTGTGAGATCTCTATCACTGTAGATATTGGTGTCAGATCAGCATCACTGCAGATATTGGTGTGCGATCACTATCACTGCAGATAGAGGTGTGAGATCACTATCACTGCACATATTACTTCAGATATAGGTGTGAGATCACTATCACTGCAGATATAGGTGTGAGATCACTATCACTGCATATGTAGGTGTGAGATCACCATCACTGCAGATGTAGGTGTGAGATTACTATCACTGCAGATATAGGTGTGAGAGCACCATCACTGCAGATATTGTTGTGAGATCACCATCACGGCAGAAATAGGTGTGAGATCACTATCACTGCAGATATAGGTGTGAGATCACTATCACTGCAAATATTACTTCAGATATAGGTGTGAGATCACTATCACTGCAGATATAGGTGTGAGATCACTATCACTGCAGATGTACGTGTGAGATCACCATCACTGCAGATATAGGCGTGAGATCTCTATCACTGTAGATGTTGGTGTAAGATCACCATCACTGCAGATATTGCTGTGAGATCACTATCACTGTAGATATAGGTGTGATATCACTATCACTGCAGATATAGGTGTGAGCTCACTATCACTGCAGATATAGGTGTGGGTTCTCTATCACTGTAGATGTTGGTGTGAGATCACATCACTGCAGATATTGCTGTGAGATCACAATCACTGAAGGTATAGGTTTGAGATCACAATCACTGCAGATATAGGTGTGAGATCTCTATCACTGTATGTTAATATGAATTTGTAGAGCGCACATTCACCCCAGGGTTTCTTGGTGCTGTGTGCCACTGGGTAACCCGTCCTGGCTTTCCCTGTGAGATGGTCCTTGTTGGGATCCCCAAGGTGAAGCCCGGCATCCCCGGCAGCGAGGGGCCAGGTATGGAGATTAAGCAAGCTATTGCCCAGAGTTGCAGCGTGGGACCCATGGTTAGAGAGGCACCGAGGCGAGATTTATCGAGCCCACTGACATTGGTTCCGTACCCTGCCGCCTCGGGAATTTATTTATTTATTTATTTATTTACTAGCATTTTTAAAGCGCAACCAAATACCCGTGGGTGTCTCGGCGCTAGACTGCAGTAATGTCTGTCCTAAGGAGAAATACGGTGAGCTGAGGGTGTAGGTTACTGGTCAAATAACCAAGTTTTTAATTGTTTCCTAAACTGTAGGAGTGATGAGCTGGATTTGACGTGATGAGGTAGGGAATTCCAGATTTTAGAGGCTGCGGCTGGAAAACGACGGTCGCCCCAAGTAGCTGTTCTGCTGCGTGGAGTGATCAGTTGATTGAGTGTGGAGGAGCGGAGTGTTCTGACTGGATTGTAGAGTTTTAATTGGTCTTTAAGGAAGCGAGGCCCCTGGTCCTGCATCACTTTGTACACTATACACATAGCTTTAAACTTTATCCTGTTTTGGATGGACAGCCAGTGATAGGTTCTCAGAGTATCTGAGATAGGGGTGAATTTGGGTTTGTTGGATAGCAGGCGAGCAGCCGCATTTTGTACCGTCTGTAGTTTTTTAGTAACTCTTTTTTGTGCGTTTAGAAAAAGGCCATTGCAATAATCAAGGGAGGTAAGAACCAGTGATGTAACCAGGGTCTTGGCGGCCGTGTCAGGTAGAAAAGGTAAGATTTTTCTAATCATCCTGAGTTTGTAGTGGGCCGTGGAAGCTACCTTGTTAGCATGAGTCATAAAGTTGAGTTGATCATCAAACATGACTCCCAGATTTCTGGCCTTAGAGACGGGACAAGGTGGGGGGCCAAAAGTTGATGGCCACCAGGCTGTGGGCCAAGATGGTGAGAGCTTGCCAAAGATGACCACCTCCGTTTTATCGGAGTTTAGCTTTAGGCAGTTATCTGCCATCCATCCTCCGATTGCCATCATACCAGCTTGGAACCGTTCGGCCACCTCCTGACCATTATCCTTAATGGCCAGAACGAGCTGCGTGTCGTCGGCGTATGAGGTTAGGCTCATCCCATGTGCTTTGATGACATTTGCAAGGTCCGACACGTAGATGTTGAAAAGTGTTGGACTAAGGGATGAGCCTTGAGGAACCCCACACGGTAGCGATCGACTGGCAGATTGGAATGGGCCGAGAGTGACTGCCTGCGTTCTGTTAGCCAGAAAGGAGGTCAGTAGGTCTTTTGCCGTGGACTGGATGCCCATTTTTTCGACACGGTTGACCAGGATCTTGTGGTCAACCGTGTCGAAAGCTGCAGAAAGGTCTAAGAGCACCAGCAGGGCAGTTCCTCCCTGGTCCCGGATGGTTCTAATATCATCTGCTGCCTTAATGAGAGCAGTTTCCGTCCCATGGTATTTACGGAACCCAAACTGGGTGTCATCAAGCAGGTTATTCCTCTCTATGTGGTCCGATAGCTGTTGGTTCATGGCTTTCTCCGTGATTTTGGCTAGGAAGGGGAGACTCGCTATCGGCCGATAGTTTTTCAGCTCTTGTCTGTCCAGAGTGACCTTTTTTAGTAAGGGCTTAATCAATGTGTTTTTCAGAACATCCGGGTAAAACCCGGAGCTCAGTATAGAGTTACAGACAAGGGTGATGACAGGGATAATGGTGTCTGCAACCGAAGTTAGCACAGAAATGGGGCAAGGGTCCAAGGCTGATCCTGATTTGACTGAGTTCAGTATGGTCCTGGTTTGATCAGTAGTTAGAGGAGTGAAGCTCGTCAGAGGATTGCTCAGAGAGATCAGAGGAGGGGGGGTACTAGTGGTACTTGATTCTGAAGTGAAAGTTTGGTAGATGTTATTTACCTTCTCAAAGAAAAACTCAGATAGAGCGTCGCATAGTGATTGCGAGGGTGGGGGTGTTAAGTCTGGTGTGTTACCTGATAATGTTTTAGCTATATTATATAGCTGTTTACTAGAGTTTTTGGCTAATTCTATATGTTTAGAGAAGAAGAGTTTTTTTGCTTCTATTATCATGGACTTATAGGTGGCTAGGGCCTTTTTGTATACATCCTTACTTTCGCCATCATAATCACGTCGCCAGTGTCTCTCCTTGTTCCTTGTTAGTTGTTTTTGTGTTTTTAATTCTTTAGTGTACCATTGGGCAGTAGGAGTGTTCCTATTTCTGGAATGGGACTTGGTAGGTACTAATTCCGAGGTGGCGACCCTCAGCCATTCATGGAATTGATGAGTGGCAACACTGGGATTGTTGGATAGGTCTGGTTTGAGCTGAGTTAATAGTATGTTTAAATTATTGCAATCTAAATCTTTCCAAGCTTTGAAAGGACCAGTCTTAAGATGGGGGGTCTTTTTACTCAACGAGTCTTTGATGGTCATACTAAAGAATATGGCCGAGTGGTCTGTCCAGGTCATCGGGAGAATGTCGGTCACATGTAGATTTTCGATGTTAGTAAAGATGCCATCTAACGTGTGTCCTGCTTGATGGGTGGGGGCGGCGACTAATTGCCTAAGACCTATTAATTCTAGGTCTGACGTGAGGGAGATAGTATCATTGTCAGAGTGTTGCTCAAGATAGAAATTAAAATCGCCCATGACCGTGGTGGACTCATCTGTGGCTATAGATTCAGTTATCGTCCCCAGGTTGGCCAGGAACGCTGCTCTGGACCCCGGAGGACGGTATAGAAGCACTCCCTTAAAACTGAAGGACGGAGAGAATTTTATTATAAAATGTAGGGCTTCGCATGACAAAGCCGAGATGGGGAAGGTACGAATTTCGAAGTAATCTTTAATTATGATGGCCAGACCTCCACCTCTGTTTTTCACCCTGTCCTGCCTATGGACAGTGTAACCAGGTGGAGCTGCCGTAACCAGGTCTGGGGCAGATGCCTCATCAGTCCATGTTTCGGTTACGTATAATACATCAAGATTGTAGTCAATAATAAGGTCGGCGATCTCTTGGCAGTGTTTGGGCAAGGATCGCGCATTGATAAGGGCCATGGTAATATGACTTTCCTTACTGCTCTTACTGCGGAATTAAACACTGGCCCCCGGCCAACCTCTGCTTCTGGGTCTGCCGCCTCTAATCGGTGAGCCACACTTCTCCACTGTAGATATTGGTGTCAGATCGTCATCCCTGCTGATATTGGTGTGAGATCACTAACACTGCAGATAGAAGAGTGAGATCATTATCACTGCAGATATAGGTGAGATCACCATCACTGCAGATATAGGTGTGAGATCACTATTACTGCAGATATAGGTGTGAGATCACATTCACTGCAGATATAGGTGTGAGATCCAGATTACTGCAGACATAGTTGTTATATCACTGTAGATATATGTGTGAGATCACAATTACTGCAGATATAGGTTTGAGATCACTATCACTGCAGATATAGGTGTGACTTCACCATCACTGCAGATATAGGAGTGATATGACTATCACTGCAGATATTGGTGTAAGATCACTTTCACTGCAGATATAGGTGTGAGATCACTATCACTATAGAGATGAGTGTGAGATCTCTATCACTGTAGATATTGGTGTCAGATCAGCATCACTGCAGATATTGGTGTGCGATCACTATCACTGCAGATAGAGGTGTGAGATCACTATCACTGCAAATATTACTTCTGATATAGGTGTGAGATCACTATCACTGCAGATATAGGTGTGAGATCACTATCACTGCAGATATAGGTGTGAGATCAACAATACTTTAGATATAGGTGTGAGATCTCTATCACTGCAGATATAGGTGTGAGATCACCATTACTTCAGATATAGGTATGAGATCACCGTCACTGCAGATATAGGTGTGAGATCATTATCACTGTAGAGATATGTGTGAGATCACTATCACTGCAGATAGAGGTGTGAGATCACTATCACTGCAAATATTACTTCAGATATAGGTGTGAGATCACTATCACTGCAGATATAGGTGTGAGATCACTATCACTGCAGATGTAGGTGTGCAGATCACCATCACTGCAGATATAGATGTGAGATCACTATCACTGCAGATATATGCGTGAGAACTCTATCACTGTAGATGTTGGTGTAAGATCACCATCACTGCAGATATTGCTGTGAGATCACTATCACTGTAGATATAGGTGTGACATCACTATCACTGCAGATATAGGTGTGAGCTCACTATCACTGCAGATATAGGTGTGAGATCTCTATCACTGTAGATGTTGGTGTGAGATCACATCACTGCAGATATTGCTGTGAGATCACAATCACTGCAGATATAGGTTTGAGATCACTATCACTGCAGATATAGGTGTGAGATCTCTATCACTGTAGATATTGGTGTCAGATCGCTACCCCTGCTGATATTGGTGTGAGATCACTAACACTGCAGATAGAGGAGTGAGATCATTATCACTGCAGATATAGGTGAGATCACCATCACTGCAGATATAGGTGTGAGATCACTATTACTGCAGATATAGGTGTGAGATCACATTCATTACAGATATAGGTGTGAGATCCCGATTACTGCAGACATAGTTGTTAGATCACTATCACTGCGGATATAGGTAGGAGATCACTATCACTGCAGATATTGGTGTGAGATCACTATCACTGCAGATATAGGTTGAGATCACCATCACTGCAAATGTAGGTGTGAGATAACTATCACTGCAGATATAGGTGTGAGAGCACCATCACTGCAGATATTGTTGTGAGAACACCATCACTGCAGAAATAGGTGTGAGATCACTAGCACTGCAGATATAGGTGTGAGATCACTATCACTGCAGAGATAGGTGTGAGGTCACTATCACTGCAGATATAGTTGTGAGATCACTATTACTGCAGATATAGGTGTGAGATCACCGTCACTACTAACATAGGTGTGAGATCACTATCACTGTAGGTATAAGTGTGAGCTCAATATCACTGCAGATATAGATATGAGATAAGTATTACTGAAGATATAGGTGTAAGATGACTATCACTGCAGATATAGATGTGAGATCACCATCACTGCATATATAGGTGTGAGATCACCATTACTTCAGATATAGGTGTGAGATCACTATCACTGCAGATATAGGTATGAAATCACTGTCACTAGAGATATATGTGTGAGATGACCAACATCCCAGATATATATGTGAGATTACTTTCACTGCAGATATAGGTGGCAGATCACTATTACTGCACCTATAGGTATGAGATCACCATTACTTCAGATATAGGTGTGAGATCACTATCACTGCGGATATAGGTGGCAGATCACTATTACTGCAGATATAGGTGTGAGATCACCATCACTGCAGATATAGGTGTGAGATCACTATCACTGTAGATATAGGTGTGATCTCACTATCGCGGCAGATATAGTTGTGAGATCACCAATACTGCAGATATGGGTGTGAGGTCACCGTCGATTTAGATATAGGTGTGAGGTCACTATCACTGTAGATATAGGTGTGAGATCACTATCACTACAGATAGAGGTTTGAGATCACTATTACTGCAGATATAGGAGTGAGATGACTATCACTGCAGATATTGGTGTGAGATCACCATCACTGCAGATATTGGTGTAAGATCACTTTCACTGCAGATATAGGTGTGAGATCACCATCACTGCAAATATAGGTGTGAGAGCACTATCACTATAGATATAGGTGTGAGATTACTGTCACTGCAGATATAGGTGTGAGATCACTATTACTGCAGATATAGGTGTGAGATCACTATCAGTACAGATATGGGTGAGATCAGCATTACTGCCGATATAGGTGTGAGATCACCATTACTTCAGATATAGGTATGAGATCACCATCACTTCAGATATAGGTGTGAGATCAGTATTACTGCAGATATATGTGTGAGATCACCATTACTGCAAATATAGGTGTAAGATCACCATTAATTCAGATATAGGTATGAGATCACCATCACTTCAGATATAGGTGTGAGATCACTATCACTGTAGATATAGGTGTGAGATCACTGTCACTGCAGATAAAGGCGTGAGATCACTATTACTGCAGCTATAGGTGTGAGATCACTATCACTGTAGTAATAGGTGTGAGATCACCATCACTTCAGATATAGGTGTGCGATCAGTATTATTGCAGATATAGGTGTGAGATCATCATTACTTCATATATAGGTGTGAGATCCCTATCACTGCAGATGTAGGTGTGGGGTCACTATTACTGCAGATATAGGTGTGAGATCACTGTCACTGCCGATATAGGTGTAAAATCACTGTTACTTTAGATATAGGTGTGAGATCACTATCACTGCAGATATAGGTGTGAGATCACCATCACTGCAGATATAGGTATGAGATCACTATCATTGCACCCATAGGTATGAGATTACCATTACTTCAGATATAGGGGTGAGATCACTATCACTGCGGATATGGGTGGCAGATCACTATTACTGCAGATATAGGTGTGGGATCACCGTTACTTTAGATATAGGTGTGAGATAACTATCACTGCAGATATAGGTGTGAGATCACCATCACTGCAGATATAGGTATGAGATCACTATCACTGCACCTATAGGTATGAGATTACCATTACTTCAGATATAGGTGTGAGATCACTATCACTGCGGATATAGGTGGCAGATCACTATTACCGCAGATATAGGTGTGAGATCCCCATCACTGCAGATATAGGTGTGAGATCACTGTCACTGTAGATATAGGTGTGAGATCAATATCACTGCAGATATACGTGTGAGATCAATATCACTGCAGATATAGGTGTGAGATCACCATTACTTCAGATATAAGTATGGGATCACTATCATTGCAGATATATTTGTGAGATCACCATTACTGCAGATATGGGTGTGTGGTCACCGTCAATGCAGATATAGGTGTGAGATCACTATCACTGTAGATATAAGTGTGAGATCACCATCACTGCAGATATAGTTGTGAGATCACTATTACTGCAGGTATAGGAGTGAGGTGACTATCACTGCAGATATCGGTGTGAGATCACCATCACTGCAGATATTGGTGTAAGATCACTTTCACTGCAGATATAGGTGTGAGATCACTGTCACTGCAGATGTAGGTGTGAGATCACTATCACTGTAGCTATAGGTGTGAGATCACTGTCACTGCAGATATAGGTGTGAGATCACTATTACTGCAAATATAGGTGTGAGATCACTATTACTGCAGATATCGATGTGAGATATTATCAGTGCAGATATAGGTGAGATCACCATTACTGCAGATATAGGTATGAGATAACCATTACTACAGATATAGGTATGAGATCACCATCACTTCAGATATAGGTGTGCAATCAGTATTACTGCAGATACAGGTGTGAGATCACCATTTCTGCAGATGTAGATGTGAGATTTCCATTAATTCAGATATAGGTATGAGATCACCATCACTTCAGATATAGGTGTGAGATCATTATTACTGCAGCTACAGGTGGGAGATCACGGTCACTGCAGATATTGGTGTGAGATCACTATCACTGTAGATATAGGTGTGAGATCACCATTACTGCAGATATAGGTGTGAGATCACTATCACTTCAGATATAGGTGTGACCTCACCATCACTGCAGATATAGGTGTGAGATCACTATCGCTGCAGATATAGTTGTGAGATCACCATTACTGCAGATATGGGTGGGAGGTCACCGTCAATGCAGATATAGGTGTGAGATCAATATCACTGTAGAGATAGGTGTGAGATCACCATCACTACAGATATAGGTGTGAGATCACTTACTGCAGATATAGGAGTGAGATGACTATCACTGCAGATACTGGTGTGATATCACCATCACTGCATATATTGGTGTCAGATCACTATCACTGCAGATATAGGTGTGAGATCACTGTCACTGCAGATATAGGTGTGAGATCCCTATCACTGTAGATATAGGTGTGAGACCACTGTCACTGCAGATATAGGTGTGAGATCACTATTGCTGCAGATATAGGTGTGAGATCACTATCACTGCAAATATAGGTGTGAGATTACCGTTACTTAAGATATAGGTGTGAGATCACTATCACTGCAGATATAGGTGTGAGATCACCATCACTGCAGATATAGGTGTGAGATCACTATCACTGCACATATAGGTATGAGATCACCATCACTGCAGATATAGGTGTGAGATCACAATTACTACAGATATAGGTGTGAGATCACTATCACTGCAGATATAGGTGGGACCTCACCATCACTGCAGATATAGGAGTGAGATCACTATCACTGCAGATATTGGTGTGGGATCACCATCACTGCAGATATTGGTGTAAGATTACTTTCACTGCAGATATAGGTGTGAGATCATTGTCACTGCAGATATAGGTGTATGGTCACTATCACTGTAGATATAGGTGTGAGATCACTTTCACTGCGGATATAGGTGTGAGATCACTATTACTGCAGATATCGGTGTGAGATATTATCAGTGCAGATGTAGCTGAGATCACCATTACTGCAGATATAGGTGTGAGATCACCGTACCTAAAGATATAGTTATGAGATCACCATCACTTCAGATATAGTTGTGCAATCAGTATTACTGCAGATATAGGTGTGAGATCACCATTACTGCAGCTGTAGGTGTGAGATCAACATTAATTCATATATATGTATGAGATCACCATCTTTTCAGATATAGGTGTGAGATCACTATCACTGTAGATATAGGTGTGAGATTACCATCACTGCAGATATAGGTGTGAGATCACTATCACTGCAGATATAGGTGTGAGATCACTATCGCTGCAGATATAGTTGTGAGATCACCATTACTGCAGATTTGGGTGGGAGTTCACCGTCAATGCAGATATAGGTGTGAGATCACTGTCACTGCAGATATTGGTGTGAGATCACCATAACTGCAGACATAGGTGTGAGATCACTATTACTTCTGATATAGGTATGAGAGCACCATAACTTCAGATATAGGTGTGAGATCATTATTACTGTAGATATAGGTGTGAGATCACTATCACCTCAGATATTAGTGTGAGATCATTATTACTACACATATAAGTGTGAAATCACTGTCACTGCAGATATGGGTGTGATATCTATTTCACTGTAGATATTGGTGTGAGATCACCATCATTGCAGATGTTGTTGTACAATCACTATCACTGCATATATAGGTTGAAATCTCTATCACTATTGATATTGGTGTGAAATCACCATCAATGCACATATATATGTGAGATCACTATCACTGCAGATATAGGTGTGCGATCACCATTACTTCAGATATAAGTATGAGAGCACTATCACTGAAGATATAGGTGTGAGATCCCTTTTACTGCAGATATATGTGTGACATCACAGTCACTGCAGATATAGGTGTGAGATCACTATCACTGTAGATATAGGTGTGAGATCAATAGCACTACAGATATATGTGTGAGATCATCATTACTTCATATATAGGTGTGAGATCACTATCACTACAGATATAGGTATGAGATCACTGTTACTGCAGATATAGGTGTGAGATCACTGTCACTGCAGCCATAGGTGTGAGATCACCATCACTGCAGATATAGGTGTGAGATCATTATCACTGCAGATATAGGTGTGAGATCATTATTACTGCAGATATAGGTGTGAGATCACTGTCACTGCAGCTATAGGTGTGAGATCATTATCACTGCAGATATAGGTGTGCGATCAGGATTACTGCAGATATAGGTGTGAGATCTCTATCACTGTAGATATTGGTGTGAGATCACTAGCAGTGCAGATATAGGTTTGTGATCACTATCGCTGCAGATATTACTTCAGATATAGGTGTGAGATCTCTATCACTGTAGATATTGGTGTGAGATCACTAGCAGTGGGGATATAGGTTTGTGATCACTATCGCTGCAGATATTACTTCAGATATAGGTGTGAGACCACTATCACTGCAGATATAGGTGAGATCACTATCACTGTAGATATAGGTGTGAGATCACTATCACTGCAGATATAGGTGTGAGATCACTATTACTGCAGATATTGTGTAAGATCTCTATTACTGCAGATGTAGGTGTGAGGTCACCATCACTGCAGATATTGGTGTGAGATCACTATCACTGCAGATATAGATGTGAGATCACTATCACTGCAGGTATAGGTGTGAGATCTGTATCACTGTAGATGTTGGTGTGAGATCACCATCACTGCAGATATTGCTGTGAGATCACTATCACTGCAGAGATGAGTGTGAGATCTCTATCACTGTAGATATTGGTGTCAGATCAGCATCACTGCAGATATAGGTGTGAGATCACTATCACTGCAGATAGAGGTGTGAGATCACTATCACTGCAAATATTACCTCAGATATAGGTGTGAGATCACTATCACTGCAGATATAGGTGAGATCCCGCTCACTGCAGATATAGGTGTGAGATCACTATCACTGCAGATGTAGGTGTGAGATCACCATCACTGCAGATATAGATGTGAGATCACTATCACTGCAGATATAGGTGTGAGATCTCTATCACTGTAGATGTTGGTGTGAGATCACCATCACTGCAGATATTG
The DNA here is from genome assembly GCF_964263255.1 of Lissotriton vulgaris. Lineage (NCBI taxonomy): Eukaryota > Metazoa > Chordata > Amphibia > Caudata > Salamandridae > Lissotriton > Lissotriton vulgaris. Next base: position 875,831,505 of record NC_141685.1, read on the forward strand.
CTGTGAGATCACTATCACTGCAGATATAGGTGTGAAGATCACTATCACCGCAGATATAGGTTTGAGATCACTATCACTGCAGATATAGGTCAGAGATCTCTATAACTGTAGATGTTGGTGTGAGATCACCATCACTGCAGATATTGCTGTGATATCACAATCACTGCAGACATAGGTGTGAGATCACTATCACTGCAGATATAGGTGTGAGATCACTATCACTGCAGATACAGGTGTGAGCTCTCTATCACTGTAGATATTGGTGTCAGATCACCATCTCTGCAGATATTGGCGTGAGATCACCAACACTGCAGATAGAGGCGTGAGATCATTATCACTGCAGATATAGGTGAAGTCACCATCACTGCAGATATTGGTGTGAGATCACCATAACTGCAGATATAGGTTTGAGATCACTATTAGTGCAGATATAGGTGAGATCACCATTACTGCAGATATAGGTGTGAGATCACTATCACTGTAGATATAGGTGTGAGATCAATAGCACTACAGATATATGTGTGAGATCATCATTACTTCATATATAGGTGTGAGATCACTATCACTGCAGATATAGGTATGAGATCACTGTTACTGCAGATATAGGTGTGCGATCACTGTCACTGCAGCCATAGGTGTGAGATCACCATCACTGCAGATATAGATGTGAGATCATTATCACTGCAGATATAGGTGTGAGATCATTATTACTGCAGATATAGGTGTGAGATCACTGTCACTGCAGCTATAGGTGTGAGATCATTATCACTGCAGATATAGGTGTGCGATCAGGATTACTGCAGATATAGGTGTGAGATCTCTATCACTGTAGATATTGGTGTGAGATCACTAGCAGTGCGGATATAGGTTTGTGATCACTATTGTAGCAGGGTTTCCGTTCTCCCACTGAACTGTGCATAGAGATCTAGAACCTCAGTGAGTTAGGATGATCCAAAACTCATCTCAGTATCAGAAATCCCCTTACCTAGCTAGCTACAGTGTCTCATGGATCATTATGAAATGATCAATGTCTTAGACAAACCAGAACATGATCTTTAGAATACCTCAGGAATCGTGGAACACATGAACACTCTTTCGTTATATAATCATTTCAAACCAAAACTGAGAGTCAAAGAACACACGTGCAAGTTTGAAATATTTATTATTCAATGCAAGGTTCTCAAACGCAGTATCTTGTATAATACCAAAATGCATATTATAAAAATCAGAGTTATCAGCATAGTCACTAATCCATAGTAAGCAAAAGGTGATAGCATGTTACAATGCAAAATCTACAGAAACCTATATCACCTATATTTTGCGCACCCTATTTAGCATATTATATTATATCTAAGAAGGTCTCATTCGGGTTTTAGCAGGGCGGACCCATACCTCTAAATGTCAGTAGGAGTAGATCACATCAACAGCTACCAGCTCTCTTCATGCACAGCACCAAGTGTGTTGATTCATTCCCTGTAACTCTATCTTAAACCCACGTAGAGCCCAATGTTGGCATCAACATTATTAGTGTTATGTCTAATGTGGTACGAGGATCAGGCCTCCCAGCAACCTTGTGTTAGGTTATTCTTAGAGTGTGCAGCTCTCAGTGTGCAGACAGTTGTACCAAGTGTACCAAGCAAAACTGATAGCATAGTAATAACATATTATTCTCAAATAAATCACATCACCGCTTCTAGGGTGAAAGCGACAACAACAAGTAGGTGTCGTGTGCAAAACTGAAGCCGAAGGAAAAATGGCTGTTAGGCATGTAATACACTCATGCTAACTTAACGCAATATATGTAACGAAGTATCCATATGACACCCCCCCAATGATCCGAGCACCGTCAAATATAAGGGAAAGGCAATACTAAATCAAATACATAAAATGAAAGCCAAGTTCAATAATTTTGAGCTAAAATAAGCAAAGAAAATATGTATGAATGAATATGTATGAATGCCTACAGTGGCCTCAAAAATAAAAAAATAAAAACTTTCGAGATCAAAAGTTATCCGCCAGGTCTCCAAAATATGAAATGTAGGACCAGGTCGCATCAATTCAAATGTCTGTAAGAAAAAACAAGGCACTTATCCGATATCCAAAGTCATGTGCCATATCAATGTCATTATCTGTGACATCTCATGATTGAATTCTCCATCATCCGAACACAGTTCATCCCTCCAATTCAGCAAGGGGAAAGTCATATTCCATAACAAAGCAATCCTCCCAGTCATCTCACGATTGGACAGTATATGCAAAGTAAGCTGCAACAGCCTCCAGTATGAAATCACTGCCATCATCCGAAAATAGTTCAGCAATCCAATTCAGCAATGGGAAAGAACATACGTGCTCCTCCAGCATCGGATCCTCCTGTAACGTCAGAGGACAACTCGGTGGGTTCACCAGAACGCTGTGTGTCAGAAAGGCATGCGCCGCTGCAGAGATCTCCCATTGACCCAGTGCTCCATTTATCGCTGCCAAGGCCATAACTCTTTCGCCAGAACAAATCAGCTCGTGAGCCACTACGGGGCGCATTAGCTGATCAAAATCGACGTCAGGAGCGGTCTTCAAGCATAAACACAAATCAATGGCCCAATCGAACTCGCAGCTCAGGCAATGAAACACAGGTTTGACACACGTGAAGTCAGTGAACCGAAATGATAATCTATAAGCCGTGCTCAATGCTGCAAGCGGCAATGTTCCATAGTAATTAAGCATCCGATTATGACACAGTGTCAGGAGGCGTTGAACGGCTTCTTGCGCAGGATGGGCATCCATGTTTTATAAAGAAAAACAATAACAAAATGCCCGCAGCCACAGCCAGTAAAACAGGTAGTCCACCAAACAAACTTGAAAAAATAGAATGGAAAAAAGTGGGAATGATACCAAAAATTTTCTCAAATGTAGTCACGAGGCCACTGCTAACCAATTTAAAAAAATGGGCGAGCCCAGTCGTGGAAGATGCATTAAAGATCTGGTGCACCAGCTCACAGAAATGAAACGGCAAGTCAGTATTTAAAAGTGCCTGCACCTCTGTGCGTGTGTTAGCTATGTGAAGGACATAATTTTCCCGGGCCGAACTCAGGGTCACTTGTTTTTGAGACAAAAGGGCCCTTATTCTGCTTAAACCATTGAACTTCGCTTTCAAAGTTGGTATTCGTGGCCAGATGGAGACATCTGAAGACCCATGCGTGGGTGGGTATAAAACGTTTTTGCAACACACCACACGCTCTGATACAGTTACCACATAAGCCACACCAATTAATAACCCACAACATAACTCGTTGTTTAAAAGCAAATAACTACCATTTGTCAATAATGTAAACGTGGGAACTACTGCTGGAACTGGCGTGCCTTTTAAAACACATGCTAAATTTGGCCGGTCCTGATTACAAGAACCGTGTAACTGGATGTGTCTGCATATTAATGAATGGTCAGGTGACTGTGTGCATTCCTCACCATTAAGATTTACTTCTTTTCCATCCTTCAGACATCTGTATGTGTATGGTAATGACCACGCCTCATGGAGGAATGCATTGCCTAGTGGTTCATATCGCCCTATAGCAATATACCGCATACAATTAGTAAATTTGTATAAAGGAAATGGTAATGTAATTAATCCATGAATAAGCCATGTAGCAGTATTGGTTTCAGCAACAGAGAAAGGTAAGGATTCTAGCCTCTCAATATGTAACATAGAAAATGATGCATCACGCATTGAAAGCAGGCGTTGCTTTTCAGTCAAATTAAAAGGGGCAAAAAGGGACGAAATGTTCAATGAGCTCCAGGGAACTCGACCAGACTTAAGTGTCTGTAGGGTCCATGCAAACTGCATTACAGAGCGCAATTGATTCTGACCATGGTATAACGTGGACACTTCATCATGCACAATATCAACAACAGAAGAAACAATATTATCCAACGTGTAAATTCTGGAAGAAAGCATGTTAATACTGTTGTCGACCACCGCAAGCACTTTTTCCAAATTTGCTTGATCAATAGCTCTTAGGCGTTTAGCTGCCTCAATCTGTGAAAATTTCCAAATTTCATTGTACACAGCATAAATCCAGCGTTTAGACCTACCCTTAGCCGGGCCTTTTATAAAATCATTCAGCTCTATATTCTCATTCAACTGGGACAGATGCAGTTTAACTGCAGCCAAAGTGGAATGTTGTAACCAGTTCTGACACAATTTGCCCACTGAATAAGTAGTAACAGTGTGATCTGTTTCAAAACGGGGATCTGGCCTGACTTGTGTAAAACCTTCAGACAAACCCAAAAAACGACGTTGGCAAGAATCAGAGCTTCTTTGCCACAAAAGCCACCCCTCCGGATCAAAACTGGTAATATTAAAGGAGGAATTGTGCAATAAGGCTTGTACCTCACTTATGGACAATGTAGTGAAATTATTCCAACCTGAATATTTTTCCAAATCAGGGATAGTCGGTGCATTTAATTTTTTAGATGTAGCCAATCCAAAGCATGTTGTTTGGGAAATGGTAGAATTTAAAAACAACATGTGATTCGGGATGAGACATGCAGGATGCAAAGCCTCAGTGCCTTGTACCTGCCAATCTTTGGTACCCCAAACCGATTTAAGGTCAATAACCTCCTTCCATAACTCATAGCCATCTATAGCTAATCTGTCTAGAAAGGACTTCGAATACAGCAATTTTGTATCAGTAAGTCTAACTTTGGACATGAATTTCTGTGTCACTTTAAAATAAAACGACTCAGGATTCGATTGATTAAAGTCTGTAAAATAAGAGTATTTTCCCAGAAATGTACTAGAGCTCCCTTGTAAAGGAGCAGGGCAATGTTCCCACTGTGTGTAATTCACAGGAACCCTCCTGGAACTTGTTTTATGTAAGAAATGACTTCCATAATGTTGAAAGCAAAACAAATCACCATAATTGACAGAATCTAAGTACAAATCCTCAGCATCAAAGGCCGCATAATATTTCAAATCAGAGAACAATGCTTCTACGGCCTGAAGATCCCAATCATCAGAACGTATATTTTGTTTAATCACATCCCCCATGTTTACTCTAAGCACATTCGGAACATTAATAACTTCTGTGGGGCCATGAATCTGAAACCTAACCGCATCCCACACAATCCCATCAAGGACAGGCCAAGCAGTAATTTCTACTGTATTTAAGTCTCGTTTTAGTCTGTGTGCTGAATGTGAGGAGGAAAGAGGGGCCAATGTTCCATTAAGGTACCGAATTCCTGTTCTTTCTTTGACATAATGGCCATCGATCAGGCGGAAAAAATAAAACACAAAACCAATTGACATAAAAAGATAAAATGAAAATAGTATCAGCCAAACATATGTCCAAGGTGGAATTAAAAAATGTTTTTTAAATAACGTGGTATATTTTGCAATAGTCGATGGTTTCTTTGAAAGTTCCGAATCAGAGTCAAAAGAGAATCTGGACTGGTTAGCCAAACGAGCTTGTAAATCAGGCATTGATAAATCTGCAGGATATGCATAGGTCAGCTCATCAATGTTAGTAACAGGAATAGTATTTAATAAAGGACTGGATATAGCAGGCATCTCGAGGGACACCTCCTGTTCTGCACCAGATGTAATAGCCAGCACAGAGTGCCTCACCATGGAAGGACAGGATACAGCCGGTGTCATGCTATGAAGAATCGGCCACCCTGTGTGCCTTGACATTGTCAATAGAAATAAATCTGTTATCTTTACAACCTGGAAGTGGTGGTAAAATGACTGTTCTTGTGCCCTTCACTCCAAGAACTCGAACCGGAGCTCGATATGAGGGACCAAACTCTTTCTTGTTATCGATCTTCTCACGAACCAGTTCTCCAACTTGGGGTAGCCAGCCAACTACCGGGATCTGCAACGCATCATCCGACGTGGAGGGCAAGTGTTCCTTAGCAAGACTGTCTCTGGTCTTTTGTAGATTCTGTAAAACATTGCAATGTTCATCTACGTCAAAGGCCGCGGCCTGGGCCTGGCAGTCTAAACCATCGAGGTCAGGGACGTACATCTTGATACCAAAGAGCATTTCGTATGGGGTCCGCCCACCCAGAGACCTTCTAGGGAGATTATTAAGCGCACGCTGCACGTCATTGAGGTGGGCCAGCCAGTTTCTACCAGTGCCTATAACTCGGGCTGTCAAAGATTGCTTTAAGTCGCGGTTCATTCGTTCTACTACACTATTGCCCTCGGGCCTGTAGGGACTTGAAAACTTGACTTGGACCCCCAACGAAACCATAGCATCCTTGTACGCCTTAGAGGCGAAAGCCGGACCCTGGTCCGAATGGAAAGTACCACAGGCAAAAATTCCCACAAAGACACGCAAATCCTTAATGACAGTCCGCGAATCAGCGCTTCGATGTGGCCATACCCACACAAAGCGGGTGCATGAGTCAACTGCTACTAAGATGTATTTATACGCAGTATCAGAAGAAAAAGGACCGCAGTGATCCAAATAAACACAACCAAGCGGTTTATTAGAGATGTACAACTGTGTCTGAGGCGGACGCGCAGCAGTTGAAGGCTTAATCTGCTGGCAAATGTCACACAGAAGGACATAATCGTGCGTCTGTTTGTACAGTCCCCGCCACCAGAACCTTTGTTGTAGCTGAGTTACAGTGGCTGAGACGCCCGCATGCGCAGACACCACACCTTCATGAGCCGCTGTAATCAGAGAAGCCCTGCGATCCGAGTTGGGAACTAGACGTTCGCCAACTCCAGGAATTTTCACATAAGGAACCTTATCGGGACTTAAGTGGTATGTGTACTTCGAAGGGAACCCGCAGGATATTTACCTCCCTTCTCCGTGGCAGCAACAGCCGCCAAGATGTCATCATCTATTTTGCTTTTGGACCTTGTGACTGCCGCAACTAAGAATTTTGATACCGCAGACTTCGCTGCCTCATCAGCAAGCGAATTTCCAACAGCGTGGACCCCCACGCGCTGATGGCCGAGAGTATGAATCACAAACACGAGCGGCAGCTTCTCTTTAAGTTCCGCCACTCGGACCCAGATCATTTTATGTTTTATTGTGCAACTTTGGAATCACGAAAATCATTCTGAATCCAAAAGAACAAGTTCTCATTGTAAGACTGGACACAGTAGTAAGAATCACTTACGATTAAAGTCGTCACACTAGGATCAGCGTACTCCAATGCGAGCATCAGAGCACGAAGCTCTGCTAATTGTGCGGTGCAGTCCCCTAGTGTTTGCGTGTGCATGACACTGGACTTGAACTCATCGTTCACCATGGCACCGACCACAATGGCGCATGCGGAAACGTAGGCATGTTTAGAGCCATGCGCAACCTGCGCCGAACCATCAGTGTAAATGATACAATGGAAATCCTCCAACGGCCGCATCGCTAAAGGAGCAGGATAAACAAATTCATACTGTAAATACTCCTGCGACCGCAAAGCGGCGTCAAAAATAAACGTGACATCCTGGGATATCAAGGATGTAGCCCACTGAATCCACCGAGGGTGCAAAGCTTTAGAATTTGGTACACTGGCTTTCATGACTGCCTCCAAGGCAGGACACGGGGTAACAACCAACATGCGTTTTCCTTGTGAGAGGGCAGGTTCCTTAAGAATTGCCATCTGTACAGCCGTTAAAACTTTCTCCACAGTTGAAAAACGCAGTTCAGCCGAAGTGTACAAGTGTGACTTATAAGCAATAGGTACTGTATCCCCTTCATTAAAAGTCAGGTACGTGAAACCCACCGCCCCAGGGATAATTCTTATCACTAGGTTGGTCTGGTTATCACGAGTCTGTAAGTAGTCAGATGCGAGCAAATCCGCCTGCAGTGACTGCAGAATCGCCGAATGCTCAGGCAGCCAGCATGATTTGGAAAAAGATGGTTGTATCAAAGCATACAAAGGCTTGATACGCTGGGCATATTCCGGAATGTAAGTCCTCCCGAAATTTAAAAAACCCAGTAAAGACTGTAATTTTTTCAGCGTTGTCGGAGAGCGCAACTGCGCGCACTTCTCCAGGAAGTGAGGAGCCAACCCCTTTCCTTCGTGGTTAAGTTCATAACCCAGAAACAACACTGTGTACTCCGCAATGTGTGATTTTGCAAAGTTAAACTTGTAACCCATGTCTGCAAAGTTACAAATTATGCTGTTTACTCGACACAGATGCTCCCAAAGTTCGTCGTCTGTGAGATAAATGTCATCCACATAAGAACAAGCAACTGGATCGAAGCTCTCCAAAAGAGAGACTATGCGGGCGGAAAATACTCCAGGACTATTCTTATAGCCCATTGGGAGTCGTTTAAACATTTTTTGTTCACCGCCGCACGTAAAACTGGTCCATTGGGAACTTGGACCATCTAATCTGTGTGCATAAAAACCATTGGAAATGTCAAGCGTGGTTTTGAACCGTTTACGCTCAAGACTATTCACTAGGGCAGAGCCGTGAGTATTCTGTACTGCACAGTTACGGCAATGCGAGTTCAAATGCCGATAATCCAAAACCAGACGATATGAGCCGTCCGGCTTGTTCACAGTAAAAAGGGGGTTATTCATTGGTGACACACACGTTTCAATTACACCTTGATATTCCAATTGTTCAAGGATAGCCGCGACAGAAGCTTTAGCTTCACGCCGTATGGGATACTGAGGTTGTGGCTGCGGCTGCGACCGTAAAGGAATCTCATGGCTAGGGGACAATTTATCCCAGCCACACTGATTTCGGTACACAGCCGGCGCAAGCGCCAGAGCCCACTCTTCTGCAAAATGCAGCGCTTCCACTCTCGATACAGTGTGCGCGAAACTGGGGAGGATCACCTCCTCCCCTCGCGGAGCTGCGAGAACAAAAGGTGGGGGCCAGTCAGCCTCCGAAAGTAAAATGTCATACGTAGACGAAAGATTTTCCCAAAATACCCCTTTTACAGTTCGCTGCATGTCACCTTCTATTAACAGGACAATTTCAAAAAGTCGTTCAGGGGGAGCAACATGTGTATCAGCCGTTTCAATCACAACATAAGTGTCAGTCGCTGTCACCTTCAACAGTGGACGGAGGGCCTCTCTCACTATGGTAATCTCCGCCGCGCTGTCCAGCAAGGTCAGAGCCCACGTCAGATTCCGAAGCCGCGTTCTCACTATCTGGGGCATATCGATGTGCTGTTAAGGCTGCGACCTTCTTTTTGGCAAACTGCGGTCTCTTGGGCGTAGAGTCGTCCTGCTGTTCTCCTTCACCTCGCGGGCGGGGCTGACCACGTCCTTGCTGGCCACCCCTGCCCCTGCTGCCCCCTCCACCACCGGTTGACGGAGCCGATGAGTCCTGAAAGTAACGAGGAGAGCGTTGGTCAGAAGCCTGAAATCAATCAGGCGATTTAATCGTCGCGCGATCGCGCAAATCATAAATTCGATCCGACTGCGCAGGCAGCGAAGGCGCAGGACTAGAAACCTGTGTCTGCTGTTGTTGTTGTTGCTGCTTACCCTGATTCTGCTTTTTCGGCCAATTTTGTTTCTTGGACTTGGGTTGTCCACCCGTTTCCGAAGACTGTCCCTGGGGCTGTTTCTTCTCCTTTTCAGAAAAAGCTTTTACACCCTTGGAAGTGCGGCCAACCATTTTATACGCCGCCACAATAATCCTTGCTAACTCACGGGGTTTTTCGGCCACGGGAACCAACGCCAGAGCGTTGGCCACCTGAAAGTTCACAGCATCCCCCTTGACATTCGCAAGGATTAGATCGCAAACTACATCAAATGAGCCACACAGGCGCATACCCAATTCAACCGCCGACTCTGGTCCGTGATCATCCTGAACATGTTTAAGGACCGCAGACAGGTTTGACACAGACGGGGTGCCATAGCACCTCGAATAAACCGCTGCAAAAGTCTTACCCCATGTTTCACAGTCAACAAGTTCAGGGGCTAAATCTTTCGGCAAACTAAGTGTAAGAATCCGGTGTTTTTCACCAGGAGTCGTATTAGGAAACACAGCCTCAAGCTGGTCGAATTTCTCGGCAAGCCAGAAAGGAAAATCATCCTTATCCTGGGGCTTCTTGCCCATTACGGAATTCACCATGACAGGACTGATTTTCAAACCAGCCTGTTCCGCTCGAAGCTGCGCACCCGCAATGACGTAAATAATTAATTTACTCTCTTAATTTCTATGCAGGTAAGTACTTAGTCAATAATAACTCAATCAGAATGAAAGAAAACAGAGTCCGTGGTGTTAGAGTTTCTAAGGGTTTTATTCCTCATAAAGGAATCAGGATATCATGTTCTGACCACCACAGGGGTGTCAGAAGGGATAGAGCGCTCTCGTTTATTGATAATACATAGCTTATATACTTGATTTATACCATAAGAATCAATGTAAGAGGCGTAACAGCTGAGAGAAGACAAGATAACAGTATACACGTGGTACTAGTACATCATCAAGAGGCGTAAACTAGGCGTGAACCAGAGGTGTGTGCTAGAAACGTCACTGATAGGTGACGCAAGTGGGTGGCACCAAGGGGTGGTGCTAACAGAATGTTGCAATGTCAGCAGAAAATCGGAAGCTTGGATGCGCGCGCAGCTGCATGACGTGTGATTGACGGGGTGCAGGGGACTTGACATTCATACTGACGGAAAGAGACAGAAGTCTGGCATGTCAGATCAACTTGTACCTCTATCATATCTGATATCTGATGTTTAGGAACTATACTATCTGGGCGGAAAGGTCTCTAGGGCAGAAGCTGTTCTATGCTAACTGTGGATGCGTGTATAAGCGCCTAAGTGTCTACATGTAAAGCGTGGGGGCACGGGGCCTTCCATGGAAGCATGGCAACGGAGGCTATGAATTACTTGCATTAAGACAGGTCGGCCCTTTGGCTCTGCAGCTGGAGAGGATGTTTACAGGATCTAGTAGGCAGGAATGTATTCTCGGGGAGCGGAACAGATAACTCGAAGGTTATAGTCAGTCTTGGCAGAAAGCAGGCTTGAGCTGAGCGCGAGGGGCCGCGCTGAAAGTAGGACAGAGTTCACGGATACAGAGGTAGCCTGGGCAGAGTCAGGAGCCACAAAAGAGGTTCAGATGGCAGGAATTCAGGGCCTACTCTTGCTAGAGCAGGAGAAATACGAAAAGTGTACTACAAAAAGACGGTGGCATAGCATACTTAGGAACGGACTATATAATCCATTCATGGTGGATCTGAAAGAGGACATGTTAACGGTGGACGCAAATGTATTTGCGTCTTCATAGCTGGCACAGGAGGGAAGTTACATGCACTTTAAGCTGGTACATGGAGTCGGTGGGGTACGCGCTAGGGAACACATCATGACCAAAATTTAATTTTCCTCATTCCCTCCTTGTTCCCTACGGACCCTTCATGAAATATCGATCCTCATGAATCGATCAGTCTGTTCTTGTAACATCATTTGTTCTTCTTTCTTTCGGTTACGTTTTGAGTGAAAACTGGAATGTTCAATACAAGAGGTGGCACACAGTCCACAAATCGCTGGCCCACACTGCAGGCACAGGCAGCAACTGAATACTAGGACTAGGCCAATGCCTAGGAAGGATAGGATCTTCCATCCCCAAGCTGTTAACGTTGTCCAGAACCAACCGGACCAAGTCCAGGTGCCTGGAGTCTGATGTATCTGATTTGCAATTTTATGGAGACGGGTGATAGCTTGATATACGGATGGTGCATTTTGTGGGATGAAAACACAGCAGCTTGACCCGATGACCTTACAGGCTCCACCTCTATCTGCCAAGATGACGTCAATTACAAGACGATTCTGAAGGACAACAACCCGCATAGCGGACTGCTCTTCTGTTAAGTTACCTAAGGCGGAGGTAGTTTCATTTACTACGGCTTCAAGTGTTCTAGTTAATCTGCGTATTAATTTACTATTCTGGACAGGGCCTAAAAAGAAAAAGAATCCTTTATTAAAGTCAGTGTACTGTTCCCATGCCGTTTCTGTATAGTCGACAAGTGGGATGTCTCTTCTGGGTCTGTTCTTTACTAGATTGGTATTTCTATGGTAATCAGAAGGAGCTAGGAAAACAGGTGGCAGGAGGAATGCAATGTAACAGGTACCATCCCAATCTGGAGGTAGACGTATGTATGCGGTATGACCACAAACAAAGTAAGAATGACTGGTAGCTTTGAAAGATGATTTTCCATCATCACTGAATTCGACCACAGTAGTGCATTTACTATGACCTAAGTGTACTGAACCTTTCTTCTTGATACATAATTCACCAGTGACTGGCAGTACTGACATAATCGGTAGAACTGGTGTGGCTTCGGATTCGACAGTAAGAATCATAAGGCTAATTGTATAATTACCTAATCCATATACTTCATTTTCTAGATCAGTTCCTATTCTAGTGGGGAGTCCCTCCTTATCCGGGTAACAGACGTCTAGTAGGACCAAGTTCAGGTTTCCCCAAACCCAACCCCCATCGAAAACAGCAATGTCGGGATCTAAAGAATTAATTATCTTAAACCATGCTCCGCAGGAGCCATTGTGAGAGAACGGGTACGGAAAGAGAGGCAGGGCTCCCTTGTAATTCTGGTAGGGAGGGAGTCGGCCACATATCCAGCAATTTGTAGCATTGTTAGTTTGATGAGAATGATGTAGCATACTAATGAATGTATTGTTGCGCAGCGCGAGTCTGTAGGAAAGCTCATGAGGAGGTAACTCACTAAAAGTGTGTTCAGCAGAGACATTGTAAGCAGATTGTTCACGCTTGAAAATAGGATAGTAGATAGGTAATAAGATGCTAGCAACAATTATTAAAATACTGAGAATAAACATAATTATTAGTGTCACTATGCAGTGACTACGAAGTGATTTGCAATATGTTCTTTTCTTTTCTTCTCTCTCTCTAACTCGATCTAGGGGATACATGTCAGAAACTATTTAACCGATTCACCTAGGGGAGGACTTAAACAATTAAACTGTCTGACTTGCTAGATCGTAATCTCATGCGGTATTGTTCTTGAGGAGTCTTTTCTCGTTTGGTTTCGGTAAAGTCTTTGTTAGCACAGTCTTTGGTGGGGGTGGGTGTGTCTTGTTCCGGTTTCAGTCCTGGGAATGTTTTGATATGGCTTAGGTGGACCCACCCCTTTCTGCCTTCCAATTTGACTGCGGTCTTCGTGGTAAGAAGAACGGTCTTCGGAGACTTCCAGCGGGGCTCCAATGGACTTTTTCTGTCGAAGTTGCGGACGAGGACAACGTCCCCGGGGCGGACGTCATGCGGCTTCACATCAGTGTTGTCAGGGAAGGCTGCGGCAACCTGTGAACGACATGATTGGAGTGCAGACATCAAGGAGGCAAGGTAATCTGTCAACATATTAGAATCAACATCAGTAATCTTTTTAGGAATGGGCGTCCCCCACATATTCGGTGGTCTTCCAAAGACCACCTCGTACGGAGATAGCCCTGATCTCGAATGGGCGACCATTCTCATATAGAATAGTGCCACTGGCAGGGCGACTATCCAGTCGACCCCTTTTTCCTGACATATTTTGGCAAGGCGGATCTTTAATGTCTGGTTATGCCTTTCTACAAGGCCTGCTGCTTCTGGATGTCGGACACAATGGAACTTCCACTGGTATCCCAATAACAAGGAAACTTGCTTCATTAATTCGGATGAGAATGGTTGACCGTTATCTGAGTACACGACACGAGGCATGCCGTATCGTGGGAAGAATTCACGAACCAACTGTTTGGCAGTGGTCGGAGCAGTGTAATCTGGGACTGGGTATGCTTCGGTCCAGCGGGACAGAGCACAGACAACTACGAGAACATATTTAAATCCTCGACAACGGTCCATCTGGATATAATCCATCTGGAGGACTTCAAAAGGGTGATCGGGAGGATGGAATCCACCTTGCTCTACAGGGACGCTTTTACCAGGATTGAACTGACAACAGATCATGCAAGTACGCACTTTCTGTTTTGCGGCTGCTCGTAAGTGTTTATTGTTCCAGAGATTTTGCAAACTGTCTAGCATTGCTTTCTCTCCTAGGTGGGCAGGACTATGTGCTGTATTTATCATGACTTGAACCATAGAGTCAGGGAGAAACCATGTAGATTTTCCCTTCGTCATCCAACCTTGATCTGTCTGGATCCCTCCTAGTTCAATCCATTTCTTTATTTCTTCTGGAGTAGCATGTGTCTGAATGTCAATAACATCTAGTGTGGGATCCCTGACTGTCATACAGTTTGTCGGGTCTGTTGTCTTTGTCGTATCAGTTGTCTGAGTGTGAGTCAGTGCTGTATGTTTTGCTGTCTGATCTGCCAGGTCGTTACCCTGGGAAACAGAATCTGTGACTTTAGTATGTGCTTTACACTTCATGACGGATATGCCTGAAGGCAGATGTATTGCTTCTAACAGTGCTTGAATGAGTGGACCATGTTGTATCTTTGTACCATGAGAGGTCAGAAAACCTCGTTCCTGCCAGAGCATGCCGAAGTCGTGTACGACTCCGAACGCATAACGGGAATCAGTGTATATGTTAACATTTCTGTTCTTGGCTAGAATACAGGCTCGGGTCAGAGCGATGAGCTCTGCCGCTTGAGCAGACAGTGTATCAATACGATGTGTTTCTTTAACTTCATTTTCAGTGGTCACGGCATACGCGGCCACTAACTCTCCTGTACTTGTTCTCATGCATGAACCATCCACATAAAGTGTCAGGTCTGGATTTGTCAATGGAACATCTGTTAAATCTCGTCTGGGCTTTGTTACTGCATTAATGATCTCTATACAATCATGTGGAACTGGATCTGTCATAACTGTAGGTAACAGTGTCGCTGGGTTCAAGATACTGCAGCGTCTGATTTCTATGTGTGGTTGGAATAATGTCAATTCGTAACCTGTCAGTCGTGCTATAGTCAAGTGTTGAGTCTGGGTTCTGTTTAACAGAACCTCTACAGAATGTGGAACTTGTACTGTTAACTGATGACCTAGAACAATTGAGTCACTTTGTCTGATTGCTAACGCTGTTGCTGCTACTGACTTTAAACATGCAGGGAGCGCCTGTGCTACTGAATCCAATGTACTTGAAAAATAAGCACAAGGCTTATGTGAACCTGCTTGCTCTTGAGTGAGGACAGACAACGCTGTACCTTCACGTTCTGTAACAAAAAGTGTAAACGGTTTGCTGTAACATGGTGTTGCTAAAACTGGTGCTTGGCATAAAGCTTTCTTTAATTCCTCAAAGGCTTGTGTATGTTCCTGAGTCCAAGGGAGGGCAATGGAAGTTGCAGCCTCCTGGGTCGTTAACTGAATGAGTGGTTTAGCTAGAAATGCATATTGAGGAATCCATTGTCTGCAGTACGAGGTGAGGCCTATGAAGGCCCGCACTTCCTTTTGTGTCTGGGGTCGTGGCATATTTATAATTAACTGAATGCGATCGGGAGTGAGCTGTCTCCCCACTTTGGACAGCAAGTGACCCAAGTACACAACTTGCTGAACACAGAATTGTAGCTTTGAAGGGGACACCTTGTGTCCCTTGTCGGCCAGGAAATGTAAAACTGTCAGTGATGCTTGTTCACATTCGGGCTCACTTCGTGCGGTGATCAATAGATCATCGACGTATTGCAGTAAAGCGGTGTTAACTGGCATTTGAATACAATCTAGTTGTCTTTTCAGTGCTTGACTATAGATGCTGGGGCTTTCTGTAAATCCTTGAGGTGCGCGGGAAAATTTGAAACTTCGTCCATTTAAACTGAATCCGAAGAGATATTGGCTCTCCGGGTCAATAGGTACACTGAAGAAAGCGTTCTTGAGATCGATTACAGTAAAGAACGTTGCTTCTGAGTCAATAGCAGTTAATAGGGAAGAGATATCGGGGACCACAGGATATTGTGGTACAATACATTTGTTCAGTTCTCGAAGGTCAATCACCAGCCGATATACTGGCGGTGCATTGCGGTCTGTACGTTTAAGAATTGGGATGATGGGTGAATTACAGATATTGGAGTCGGTCTCTACGACCACTCCCTGGGCAATAAGCTCTTCAATTATTTTCAGTAAAGCCACTACAGCATCGGGTGGTAACTTGTATTGTCTGATTCTGGGTAAAACAACTCCTGTCTTGAGTGTAACGCGGTATGGAGTGATATGCATACAACCTACATCTGCTGGGCCTTTTGCCCATAAGTGATCTGGTACATTTTTCAATCTTACATCAAAGTCACGTAGAACATAATGACCCTTGAAATCCCGTAGAAAGAGTCTGACTCCCTCTGGGGAACAGCATATTATAGCTCCTAGAGCTTTCAGTGTTTTAATTCCTAACAGATTTTCTGGACATGATTTCGTAAGTAACAAATCGGTAACTCGAGATAATGGACCCACAGCTAGTGGTACTGGTTCTGATACTTCATTTACAATAGGCTGTCCTGAAAAACCAAGGGAAACATTCTGTGAGCCTGAGAGGGGTGCCCCTGGAACTTCATTGTGACTTATAGTAGTGCGACTTGCCCCTGTGTCAATTAAAAACTTTCTGTCTTTTCCTAATACGTGACTATGTACATAAGGACCTTCTTGATCTACAGGAATTTCAATAAGAGGCAAATCACCTTCCCTCTCTAGGCTGTTTCATGTATATCGCTGATAATCTGGATATGCCGATTGGGCATACTGGTACATCTGTTGTGAGACTTGCCGAGTTGCGGCAGCGGGCTGTGTCTGAGCATGCTGTGGCTGCGGTACTGCTACTGTCTGTACTGTATGGGACTGATCATGCATAGGCTGTGTATTCTGCATTGGCTGTTCGTTCTGTGAGGTCTGTTGGTGACCCTGTTCATGTCTAGGCGGACGCGGTCTTTCTTTAGTTTTACCTGTCTCGATGTTATGTTTCAGGACTGGACATTCATGTACGTAGTGACCTGGCTGCTTGCAATAATTACATGTCCCTTTAACGGGAGCGGCAGAATGATTGGTCTGGGCCCCACCTTTTCTATGACCGTCGGCTGGAATCGTCTGAGCTACTAACATTTTCATTTTCGTGTCTTTCATACGTTTCTGTTCCTGATCTTGTTCTTCCCTAATTCTGTTCTGGTGATATTGTAACATTTGTAACATCTGTGATGGCGTATTTGCCTGCCAAGTACTTTCAACTTTGTACACTCTATTTTTAACTAATGGTAGGGCGTTCTCGACTAATTTTGTTACAAAAAGGTGTGGATATGACTCGCTACTAACTTTTAGGCCACTATTTATGATGAAACATTTCTCGAATCTTGAATAAAAGTCACTAGTATCTTCATCTTGTTTCTGTTTACAGGACGAGATTGCGTCCCAATCTTCCTTTCTTGTTGTCAATAATCTTGGCAAAACCTGTACTATTAAACCTGGTAATGCTTTAGTCTTGTCCCCAAGGCCTACCCCTGGGACTCGTTTGCTTTCTTCGTCTTCTATTTCTGCCCATGCTATCTTTGACTCTCCCACCTCCCAATCTTTTTCCTTTAATTTCTCGTAAATGCCCGTGGGCAACAGTACCTTTAACATTTTCATAATATCATCGTACGTGTAATCTCCCATCAGTAACATGTCTTTAAGCTCTCTATGAAAACCTGCAGGGTCTTTATCATGGCACGGAACTTATTTCTTCATTTCTAACAGTTCTAACTTAGTCAGTGGTGTGTGAACATACACACGTTTCAAGCGTTGATCCTCACCCATAACTGGATGTACTTCTCGTAAGGGATTCTGACTTTCAATGCCACCACCGCATTGCATGTGGTACGTTTTCCTTTCTGGAGGCGGGGGGGAAACATATTCAGAGCTTATGAAGGTGTTATACTTACATCGTTGTTCTAGAATTATTTGTATTAATTTGGTACTAAAACCTCTCCATCTATCCATGAGTAGTGCTTCTAACGTCTCGTGTAAGGGACCTGGATCAGAATGGTGGTTTCTGAACTTGATGAGGAGGTGCTGAATCATGTATACACCTGCTATTTTCTGCTCTTCCGGGGAAAGGTTCAAGAATGTCTGTACTAACGTGTCATCATTATACATGTCTGCGTTTTCGGCCCATAACACGGCTGACCGGGCTAGTTCCTGTTCATCCATAGAATTGAGTACATGGTACCCCACTCGATCTCGAAGTCTTTTATCAGTTTCCTGGAACTGATGTTCAGAAGAGTTCGGATTTGTTAAGGCAGAGAGAAAGACTCTCTTGCTTTCCGGACGGATGCCTTTCCTAAGGTAATTTCCCTTACCTACATACGCTATAGTATCTGTAGACCTTCCTGGGGCTTCGTGTTCATCTTCCTCCTCGGAGGAAGCTTTATCATTCTCTTCCTGGTGTGCGGTCAATACTGCCTTTCTAATTTTCTGGGACATACTGGCTATGCAATTCCCTCTATCATGCTTTCCTTCGGCTATATTTTGACCCCACTTGTTTAATGCGTCTAATTCACTTTGATCTGTCCCGGGCCTGTCTCGTTCTCTTATTACACAATTTATGAAAAATCGTAATATCTGTGCTTGAATGTCAACTTTCTGTTTATGCATGGCATCTTTGACACTGTCGGGGTCTTTCCCTGTCTGTATGAACTTATATAGTCTGTCGAGAAGTTCCTGCATTCCTACATAGCATAGCAAGTTATCGGTGGCAGATCTTAATCGAAGTGATGCTAATATCATTAAATCTGTTCTTCCGGGGACTGGATCATATCTGCAAACTGACATCTTTTCTTTAAATGCGTCAAGACGCGGCGAGTGGGGAGTCTGGAAAGGATTCTGCGTGTCCCTTAAATGCAATCTGTGTGTCGGTGGCGGGGTCTGTAGACCCGCTGTCGCACCTCCTGAGGCGGATGCTTGGGCATTATCTCTCCGCGGAGTCTGGATTTGGACTTGAATTTGTCGTTTAGTAAGATCAGGTAGAACTGGTTTCGGTAGGTCGGTCTTAAGTACGGGGAGTGGCGGAGCTGGCGGAACAGGGGAGGTCTGTCGTGGTACCGGCGGGACATTATCTGGGGGCGCAGTGCCACCCCCATCCCTGTCAGTAGGCAGGGCACGAACAGGCAGATTGGTATAAGCTGGTGCTACATCCTCTAGATATGAATTTAGGAATATGTCTTTAGTAGTTTCATGCATTACTTTAGTTGGAACTAATGGTGTTGGTAAGTTTTTCGGTATCTCTGATTGGGTTTCAGATGTGCCATCTGCTGCGAGATACATACCATTTACAAGATTATTTCGGGCACGGTCTATTTGTTCTGTTTTTACTCGGATCCCTTCAGTAACTAATTTGTTTTCTTGTTCTTTATCTGATTCTTTAAGTCTATCCTCTCTACGGAGTGCTTTGTCAGCACGCTTACGTGATTCCTTACGCCAAAATTCTATGGCGTCCTTCTGAGATTGTCTAGCTTTCTTTTTCCATAATGCTTCTTCTACCCTCATGATGCACTCGGCATCCCACGTTCCGGTAACAGGCCACCTGTGTCTTTCGTCTAGGTGTTTGGTGTAATCGGCCCATAAATCTAGATATAATATGGCATCTATGCCATGTTTCTGATACATAAAATTGCCTGGAGTGTCCCTAGGGGGGATAGGAATTTCTTCCTCCAGTAACCCTTTCCTAGTTCCTATCTGTTTTAACTTGTTGAAAAACGGCATCTTGCTTACTTATTACTGAACGCTAGATCTTTATTCCTTAATACAAGTTACAGCTATATTATACGAGAAACACAATAAACAGTCACATTCATACCACAACATTAATCACATAAGAACATTGAGGACATAGATGACTAACCCCCTATACTAGATGTACTGCTCAACAGTACGGATACACTGGTGTAACAGTGCAGAAATTCGGAATACTTGATATACTGCTAAACAGTACAGATACACTGCCTAAAAACAGTGCAGACCGGACTTGCGTACCCAAACCCGTCTAGATACGACCCAGCAATGGTACTCACCGGGAAGCACGGAAAACAGAAGGCCTCGGAAAACTCGGCTGGACTCGACTCGGAACTTCGGAAAACTTCGGAAAACTTCGGAAAACTGGTGGGCCTCTTCACACCTCGGACCTTGCTTCTTTCGGCTGGGCTCTGGTCGGGATCCTCCGCACTCCTCACCGCCTCGTCTGGGCACTGATCGCAGTCTTCGTCACCTCCGTGGGTCAGAGGGAGATGCAGGAAATCCTGCCAGTACACGTGTGTTCCGTCTAACTGATGGCAGGAGACACAGTATGCAACGCGCCAACCGGCGCGTGAGGTGGGGGAGGGGTCCCTATTCGGGCGCCAAAATGACGTAAATAATTAATTTACTCTCTTAATTTCTATGCAGGTAAGTACTTAGTCAATAATAACTCAATCAGAATGAAAGAAAACAGAGTCCGTGGTGTTAGAGTTTCTAAGGGTTTTATTCCTCATAAAGGAATCAGGATATCATGTTCTGACCACCACAGGGGTGTCAGAAGGGATAGAGCGCTCTCGTTTATTGATAATACATAGCTTATATACTTGATTTATACCATAAGAATCAATGTAAGAGGCGTAACAGCTGAGAGAAGACAAGATAACAGTATACACGTGGTACTAGTACATCATCAAGAGGCGTAAACTAGGCGTGAACCAGAGGTGTGTGCTAGAAACGTCACTGATAGGTGACGCAAGTGGGTGGCACCAAGGGGTGGTGCTAACAGAATGTTGCAATGTCAGCAGAAAATCGGAAGCTTGGATGCGCGCGCAGCTGCATGACGTGTGATTGACGGGGTGCAGGGGACTTGACATTCATACTGACGGAAAGAGACAGAAGTCTGGCATGTCAGATCAACTTGTACCTCTATCATATCTGATATCTGATGTTTAGGAACTATACTATCTGGGCGGAAAGGTCTCTAGGGCAGAAGCTGTTCTATGCTAACTGTGGATGCGTGTATAAGCGCCTAAGTGTCTACATGTAAAGCGTGGGGGCACGGGGCCTTCCATGGAAGCATGGCAACGGAGGCTATGAATTACTTGCATTAAGACAGGTCGGCCCTTTGGCTCTGCAGCTGGAGAGGATGTTTACAGGATCTAGTAGGCAGGAATGTATTCTCGGGGAGCGGAACAGATAACTCGAAGGTTATAGTCAGTCTTGGCAGAAAGCAGGCTTGAGCTGAGCGCGAGGGGCCGCGCTGAAAGTAGGACAGAGTTTACGGATACAGAGGTAGCCTGGGCAGAGTCAGGAGCCACAAAAGAGGTTCAGATGGCAGGAATTCAGGGCCTACTCTTGCTAGAGCAGGAGAAATACGAAAAGTGTACTACAAAAAGACGGTGGCATAGCATACTTAGGAACGGACTATATAATCCATTCATGGTGGATCTGAAAGAGGACATGTTAACGGTGGACGCAAATGTATTTGCGTCTTCATAGCTGGCACAGGAGGGAAGTTACATGCACTTTAAGCTGGTACATGGAGTCGGTGGGGTACGCGCTAGGGAACACATCATGACCAAAATTTAATTTTCCTCACGCAGGGGCTGCGCCTTGTACATTACGTCCAATGTAATGAACAAGCGCCCTAATCACTTCAACCGCGACTTCATGAAGACGCCGCAGGTCACCCACATTACAAGTGGCGCGATTAGGGTGAGGAGTAAACCCACCCAAAGCGGGCCAATTTGTGCCCGGAATGGACAAAGGACCTAACCTCGGATTGGTCAAAGAATGGGGTAGGGCGCCACCAAACCAAACTCCGTGCTGCCAAACATCTATAGGTACTTCCAGTGCCCTGTACGGAGCATAAGCCACCGGTACTGCTGAGGCAGTGTATGAATGGAACACACCAGAATTAGCGTCCACTGCCGGAAATGTCACCCATGAATAAAATAATTCGTACGGGTACGCATGTTCCGCACTCACCACTAAAACCACAGCTAAGCCATCCACAGGGACATTATATGCCCGCAAGTGGTCACGTACCGCAATGCGGCTATGCTGCGGGATGTCCACGGCCATGTTAGCACAGGAAGAGAAAAAGACAAAGAACACTTTGTAGCACAACTGGGTAGTAAGTCAAAGAAACCGTTTTAGAAGAATTCAAGCTTGAAAAGACCTATTTCAAAAATAGGTAGGTTTTCCCGACACCACCGTTTTCCAGAAACGGGAATGAAGGTGTTAAGGTTTGAATGATATACTACTCGAGTGTCATGATATAAGGCCAACAACGTACGGGCGCCATGTAGCAGGGTTTCCGTTCTCCCACAGAACTGTGCATAGAGATCTAGAACCTCAGTGAGTTAGGATGATCCAAAACTCATCTCAGTATCAGAAATCCCCTTACCTAGCTAGCTACAGTGTCTCATGGATCATTATGAAATGATCAATGTCTTAGACAAACCAGAACATGATCTTTAGAATACCTCAGGAATCGTGGAACACATGAACACTCTTTCGTTATATAATCATTTCAAACCAAAACTGAGAGTCAAAGAACACACGTGCAAGTTTGAAATATTTATTATGCAATGCAAGGTTCTCAAACGCAGTATCTTGTATAATACCAAAATGCATATTATAAAAATCAGAGTTATCAGCATAGTCACTAATCCATAGTAAGCAAAAGGTGATAGCATGTTACAATGCAAAATCTATAGAAACCTATATCACCTATATTTTGCGCACCCTATTTAGCATATTATATTATATCTAAGAAGGTCTCATTCGGGTTTTAGCAGGGCGGACCCATACCTCTAAATGTCAGTAGGAGTAGATAACATCAACAGCTACCAGCTCTCTTCATGCGCAGCACCAAGTGTGTTGATTCATTCCCTGTAACTCTATCTTAAACCCGCGTAGAGCCCAATGTTGGCATCAACATTATTAGTGTTATGTCTAATGTGGTACGAGGATCAGGCCTCCCAGCAACCTTGTGTTAGGTTATTCTTAGAGTGTGCAGCTCTCAGAGTGCAGACAGTTGTACCAAGTGTACCAAGCAAAACTGATAGCATAGTAATAACATATTATTCTCAAATAAATCACATCACCACTTCTAGGGTGAAAGCGACAACAACAAGTAGGTGTCGTGTGCAAAACTGAAGCCGAAGGAAAAATGGCTGTTAGGCATGTAATACACTCATGCTAACTTAACGCAATATATGTAACGAAGTATCCATATGACACTATCGCTGCAGATATTACTTCAGATATAGGTGTGAGATCTGTATCACTGTAGATATTGGTGTGAGATCACTAGCAGTGCGGATATAGGTTTGTGTTCACTATCGCTGCAGATATTACTTCAGATATAGGTGTGAGACCACTATCACCGAAGATATAGGTGAGATCACTATCACTGTAGATATAGGTGTGAGATCACTATCACTGCAGATATAGGTGTGAGATCACTATTACTGCAGATATTGGTGTAAGATCTCTATTACTGCAGATGTAGGTGTGAGGTCACCATCACTGCAGATATTGGTGTGAGATCACTATCACTGCAGATATAGATGTGAGATCACTATCACTGCAGATATAGGTGTGAGATCTGTATCACTGTAGATGCTGGTGTGAGATCACCATCACTGCAGATATTGCTGTGAGATCACTATCACTGCAGAGATGAGTGTGAGATCTCTATCCCTGTAGATATTGGTGTCAGATCAGCATCACTGCAGATATTGTTGTGAGATCACTATCATTGCAGATAGAGGTGTGAGATCACTATCACTGTAAATATTACTTCAGATATAGGTGTGAGATCGCTATCACTGCAGATATAGGTGAGATCCACCTCACTGCAGATATAGGTGTGAGATCACTATCACTGCAGATGTAGGTGTGAGATCACCATCACTGCAGATATAGATGTGAGATCACTATGACTGCAGATATAGGTGTGAGATCTCTATCACTGTAGATGTTGGTGTGAGATCACCATCACTGCAGATATTGCTGTGATATCACAATCACTGCAGACATAGGTGTGAGATCACTATCACTGCAGATATAGGTGTGAGATCACTATCACTGCAGATACAGGTGTGAGCTCTCTATCACTGTAGATATTGGTGTCAGATCATAATCTCTGCAGATATTGGCGTGAGATCACCAACACTGCAGATAGAGGCGTGAGATCATTATCACTGCAGTTATAGGTGAAGTCACCATCACTGCAGATATAGGTGTGAGATCACTATTACTGCAGATATAGGTGTGAGATCACTATCACTGCAGATATAGGTGTGAGATCACGATTACTGCAGACATATGTGTGAGATCACTATCACTGCAAATATTACTTCAGATATAGGTGTGAGATCACTATCACTGCAGATATAGGTGAGATCCCCATCACTGCAGATATAGGTGTGAGATCACTATCACTGCAGATGTAGGTGTTAGATCACCATCACTGCAGATATAGATGTGAGATCACTATCACTGCAGATATAGGTGTGAGATCTCTATCACTGTAATTGTTGGTGTAAGATCACCATCACTGCAGATATTGCTGTGAGATCACTATCACTGCAGATATAGGTGTGAGATCACTATCACTGCAGATATAGGTTTGCTATCTCTATCACTGTAGATGTTGGTGTGAGATCACATCACTGCAGATGCTCCTGTGAGATCACAATCACTGCAGATATAGGTTTGAGATTACTATCACTGCAGATATAGGTGTGAGATCTCTATCACTGTAGATATTGGTTTCAGATCGCCATCCCTGCAGATATTGGTGTGAGATCCCGATTACTGCAGACATAGTTGTTAGATAACTATCACTCCAGATATACGTAGGAGATCACTATCACTGCAGATATAGGTGAGATCACCATCACTGCAGATATAGGTGTGAGATCACTATCACTGCAGATATAGGTGTGAGATCACTATCACTGCAGATATAGGTGTGAGATCACTATCACTGCAGATATAGGTGTGAGATCCCGATTACTGCAGACATAGTTGTTAGATAAATATCACTCCGGATATACGTAGGAGATCACTATCACTGCAGATATTGGTGTGATATCTCTTTCACTGTAGATATAGGTGTGAGATCACTATTACTGCAGATATAGGTGTGAGATCACTATCACTGCAAATATAGGTGTGAGATTAGCGTTACTTAAGATATAGGTGTGAGATCACTATCACTGCAGATATAGGTGTGAGATCACTATCACTGCAGATATAGGTGTGAGATCACTATCACTGCACATATCGGTATGAGATCACCATCACTGCAGATATAGGTGTGAGATCACTATCACTGTAGATATAGGTGTGAGATCACAATTACTACAGATATAGGTGTGAGATCACTATCACTGCAGATATAGGTGGGACCTCACCATCACTGCAGATATAGGAGTGAGATCACTATCACTGTAGATATTGGTGTGGGATCACCATCACTGCAGATATTGGTGTAAGATCACTTTCACTGCAGATATAGGTGTGAGATCAATGTCCGTCTAACTGATGGCAGGGGACACGGATTGCAACGCACCTTTTGGCGCCCGAACAGGGACCCCTCCCCCACCTCACGCGCCGGAAGGTGCGTTGCAATCCGTGTCCCCTGCCATCAGTTAGACGGACTACACGTGTACTGGCAGGATTTCCTGCATCCCCCTCTGACCCACGGAGGTGACGAAGACTGCGATCAGTGCCCAGACGAGGCGGTGAGGAGTGCGGAGGATCCCGACCAGAGCCCAGCCGAAAGAAGCAAGGTCCGAGGTGTGAAGAGGCCCACCAGTTTTCCGAAGTTTTCCGAAGTTTTCCGAAGTTTTCCGAAGTTTCCGAGTCGAGTCCAGTCGAGTTTTCCGAGGCCTTCTGTTTCCGTGCTTCCCGGTGAGTACCATTGCTGGGTCGTATCTAGACGGGTTTGGGTACGCAAGTCCTTATCTGTACTGTTTAGCAGTATATCAAGTATTCCGAATTTCTGCACTGTTACACCAGTGTATCCGTACTGTTGAGCAGTACATCTAGTATAGGGGGTTAGTTATCTATGTCTTCAATGTTTTTTTTTATGTGATTAATGTTGTGGTATGAATGTGACTGTTCAAACGTGTATTATTGTGTTTCTTGTATCAACTAGCTGTAAACTCGTTTTAGGGAATAAAAGATCTAGTGTTCAGTAATAAGTAAACAAGATGCCGTTCTTTAACAAGTTAAAACAGATAGGAACTAGGAAAGGGTTACTGGAGGAAGAAATTCCTATCCCCCCTAGAGACACTCCAGGCAATTTTATGTATCAAAAACACGGCATAGATGCCATATTATATCTAGATTTATGGGCCGATTATACCAAACACCTAGACGAAAGACACAGATGGCCTGTTACCGGAACGTGGGATGCCGAGTGCATCATGAGGGTAGAAGAAGCATTATGGAAAAAGAAAGCTAGACAATCTCAGAAGGACGCCATATAATTTTGGCGTAAGGAATCACGTAAGCGTGCTGACAAAGCACTCCGTAGAGAAGACAGACTTAAAGAATCAGATAAAGAGCGAGAAAACGAACTAGTTACTGAAGGGATCCGAGTGAAAACAGAACAAATAGACCGTGCCCGAAATAATCTTGTAAACGGTATGTATCTTGCAGCAGATGGCACATCTGAAACTGAATCAGAAATACCGAAAAACTTACCAACACCATTAGTTCCAACTAAAGTAATGCATAAAACTACTAAAGACATATTCCTGAATTCATATCTGGAGGATGTAGCACCAGCTTACACCAATCTGCCTGTTCGTGCCCTGCCTACTGACAGGGATGGGGGTGGCACTGCGCCCCCAGATAATGTTCCGCCGGCACCGCGACAGACCCCCACTGTTCCGCAAGCTCCGCCACTTCCCCCACTCAAAACAGACCTACCGAAACCAGTCCTACCTGATCTTACTAAACGACAAATTCAAGTCCAAATCCAGACTCCGCGAAGAGATAATGCCCAAGCATCCGCCTCAGGAGGTGCGACAGCGGGTCTACAGACCCCGCCACCTACACACAGATTGCATTTAAGGGACACGCAGAATCCTTTCCAGTCTCCCTACTCAGCCCGGCTTGACGCATTCAAAGATAGGATGTCAGTTTGTAGATATGATCCAGTACCCGGAAAAGACGATCTAATGGTATTAGCATCACTCCGATTGAGATCTGCCACCGATAACTTGCTATGCTATGGAGGAATGCAGGAAATTCTCGACAGACTATATAAGTTCGTACGGACAGGGAAGGACCCCGAAAGTGTCAAAGCTGCCCTGCATAAACAGAAAGTTGGCATCCAAGCACAGATATTACGATTTTTCATAAATTGTGTGATAAGAGAACGAGACAGGCCCGAGACAGATCAAAGTGAGTTAGACGCATTAAACAAGTGGGGTCAAAGTATAGCAGATGCAAAACATGACAAGGGGACTTGCATAGCCACTATGTCCCAGAAAATTAGAAAGGCAGTATTAACTGCACATCAGGAAGGAAATGATAAAACTTCCTCCGAGGAGGAAGATGAAGATGAAACATCAGGAAAGTCTACAGATATAATAGCGTATGTAGGTAAGGGAAATTACCTCAGGAAAGGCATCCGTCCGGAGAGCAAGAGAGTCCTTTTCTCTGCTTTTACAAATCCGAATTCTTCAGAACATCAGTTCCAGGAAACTGATAAAAGGCTTCGAGATCGAGTAGGGTACCATGTACTCAATTCTATGGATGAACAGGAACTAGCCCGGTCAGCCGTGTTGTGGGCCGAAAACCCAGACATATATAATGATGACACGTTAGTGCAGACATTCTTGAACCTTTCCCCGGAAGAGCAGAAAATAGCAGGTGTATACATGATTCAGCACCTCCTCATCAAGTTCAGATACCATCATTCTGATCCAGGTCCCTTACACGAAACATTAGAAGCACTACTCATGGATAGATGGAGAGGTTTTAGTACCAAATTAATACAAATAATTCTAGAACAACGACGTAAGTATAACACCTTCCTGAGCTCTGAATATGTTCCCGCCCCGCCTCCAGAAAGAAAAACGTACCACATGCAATGCGGTGGTGGCATTGAAAGTCAGAATCCCTTACGAGAAGTGCACCCAGTTATGGGTACGGACCAACGCTTGAAACGTGTGTATGTTCACACACCACTGACTAAGTTAGAACTATTAGAAATGAAGAAATTAGTTCCGTGCCATGATAAAGACCCTGCAGGTTTTCACAGAGAGCTTAAAGACATGTTACTGATGGGAGATTACACGTATGATGATATTATGAAAATGTTGAAAGTACTGTTGCCCACGGGCATTTACGAGAAATTAAAGGAAAAGGATTGGGAAGTGGGAGAGTCAAAGATAGCATGGGCAGAAATAGAAGACGAAGAAAAGAAACAAGTCCCAGGGGTAGGCCTTGGGGATCTGACTAAAGCATTACCAGGTTTAATAGTACAGGTTCTGCCAAGATTATTGACAACTAGAAAGGAAGATTGGGACGCAATCTCGTCCTGCAAACAGAAACAAGATGAAGATACTAGTGACTTTTATTCAAGATTCGAGAAATGTTTCATCATCAATAGTGGCCTAAAAACTAGTAGCGAGTCATATCCACACCTTTTTGTAACAAAATTAGTAGAGAACGCCCTACCCCTAGTTAAAAATAGAGTGTACAAGGTTGAAAGTACTTGGCAGGCAAATACGCCATCACAGATGTTACAAATGTTACAATATCACCAGAATAGAATTAGGGAAGAACAAGACCAGGAACAGAAACGTATGAAAGACACGAAAATGAAAATGTTAGTAGCTCAGACAATTCCAGTCGAGGGTCACAGAAAAGGTGGGGCCCAGACCAATCATTCTGCCGCTCCCGTTAAAGGAACATGTAATTATTGCAAACAGCCAGGTCACTACGTACATGAATGTCCAGTCCTGAAACATAACATCGAGACAGGTAAAACTAAAGAAAGACCGCGTCCGCCTAGACATGAACAGGGTCATCAACAGACCTCACAGAACGAACAGCCAATGCAGAATACACAACCTATGCATGATCAGTCCCATACAGTACAGACAGTAGCAGTACCGCAGCCACAGCATGCTCAGACACAGCCCGCTGCCGCAACCCGGCAAGTCTCACAACAGATGTACCAGTATGCCCAGTCGGCATATCCAGATTATCAGCGTTATACATGAAACAGCCTAGGGAGGGAAAGTGATTTGCCTCTTATTGAAATTCCTGTAGATCAAGAAGGTCCTTATGTACATAGTCACGTATTAGGAAAAGACAGAAAGTTTTTAATTGACACAGGGGCAAGTCGCACTACTATAAGTCATAATGAAGTTCCAGGGGCACCCCTCTCAGGCTCACAGAATGTTTCCCTTGGTTTTTCAGGACAGCCTATTGTAAATGAAGTATCAGAACCAGTACCACTAGCTGTGGGTCCATTATCTCGAGTTACAGATTTGTTACTTACGAAATCATGTCCCGAAAATCTGTTAGGAATTAAAACACTGAAGGCTCTAGGAGCTATAATTTGCTGTTCCCCGGAGGGAGTCAGACTCTTTCTACGGGATTTCAAGGGTCATTATGTTCTACGTGACTTTGATGTCAGACTGAAAAATGTACCAGATCACTTATGGGCAAAGGGCCCAGCTGATGTAGGTTGTATGCATATCACACCATACCGTGTTACACTCAAGACAGGAGTTGTTCTACCCAGAATCAGACAATACAAGTTACCACCCGATGCTGTAGTGGCTTTACTGAAAATCATTGAAGAGCTTATTGCCCAAGGAGTGGTCGTAGAGACCGACTCCAATATCTGTAATTCACCTATCATTCCAATTCTTAAACGTACAGACCGCAATGCACCGCCAGTATACCGGCTGGTGATTGATCTTCGAGAACTGAACAAATGCATTGTACCAAAGTATCCTGTGGTCCCCGATATCTCCTCCCTGTTAACTGCTATTGATTCAGAAGCAACGTTCTTTACTGTAATCGATCTCAAGAACGCTTTCTTCAGTGTACCTATTGACCCGGAGAGCCAATATCTCTTCGGATTCAGTTTAAATGGACGAAGTTTCAAATTTTCCCGCGCACCTCAAGGATTTACAGAAAGCCCCAGCATCTATAGTCAAGCACTGAAAAGACAACTAGATTGTATCCAAATGCCAGTTAATACCGCTTTACTACAGTACGTCGATGATCTGCTGATCACCGCACGAAGTGAACCCGAATGTGAACAAGCATCTCTGATAGTTTTGCATTTCCTAGCCGACAAGGGACACAAGGTGTCTCCTTCGAAGCTACAATTCTGTGTTCAGCAAGTTGTGTACTTGGGTCACTTGCTGTCCAAAGTGGGGAGACAGCTCACTCCCGATCGCATTCAGTTAATTGTAAACATGCCACGACCCCAGATGCAAAAGGAAGTGCGGGCCTTCATAGGCCTCACCTCGTACTGCAGACAATGGATTCCCCAATATGCCTTTCTAGCTAAACCACTCATCCAGTTAACGACACAGGAGGCAGCGACTTCGACTATCCTCCCTTGGACTCAGGAACACACACAAGCCTTTGAGGAATTAAAGAAAGTTTTATGCCAAGCACCAGTTTTAGCGACACCATGTTACAGCAAACCGTTTACACTTTTTGTTACAGAACGTGACGGTACAGCATTGTCTGTCCTCACTCAAGATCAAGCAGGTTCACATAAGCCTTGCGCTTATTTTTCAAGCACATTGGATTCAGTAGCACAGGCACTCCCTGCATGTTTAAAGTCAGTAGCAGCAACAGCGTTAGCAATCAGACAAAGCGATTCAATTGTTCTAGGTCATCAGTTAACAGTACAAGTTCCACATTCTGTAGAGGTTCTGTTAAACAGAACCCAGACTCAACACTTGACTATAGCACGACTTACAGGTTACGAATTGACATTATTCCAACCACACATAGAAATCAGACGCTGCAGTATCTTGAACCCAGCAACATTGTTACCTACAGTTATGACAGATCCAGCTCCACATGATTGTATAGAGATTATTAATGCGGTAACAAAGCCCAGACGAGATTTAACAGATGTTCCATTGACAAATCCAGACCTGACACTTTATGTGGATGGTTCATGCATGAGAACAAGTACAGGAGAGTTAGTGGCCGCGTATGCCGTGACCACTGAAACTGAAGTTAAAGAAACACATCGTATTGACACACTGTCTGCTCAAGCGGCAGAGCTCATCGCTCTGACCCGAGCCTGTATTCTAGCGAAGAACAGAAATGTTAACATATACACAGATTCCCGTTATGCGTTCGGAGTCGTACACGACTTCGGTATGCTCTGGCAAGAAAGAGGGTTTCTGACCTCTCATGGTACAAAGATACAGCATGGTCCTCTCATTCAAGCACTGCTAGAAGCAATACATCTGCCTTCAGCCATTTCAGTCATGAAATGTAAAGCACATACTAAAGCCACAGATTCTGTTTCCCAGGGTAATGACCTGGCAGATCAGACAGCAAAACATACAGCACTGACTCACACTCAGACAACTGACACGACAAAGATAACAGATCCGACAAACTGTATGACAGTCAGGGATCCTACACTAGATGTTATTGACATTCAGACACATGCTACTGCAGACGAAATAAAGAAATGGACCGAACTAGGAGGGATCCAGACAGATCAAGGTTGGATGACGAAGGGAAAATCTACATGGTTTCTCCCTGACTCTATGGTTCAAGTCATGATAAATACAGCACATAGTCCTGCCCACCTAGGAGAGAAAGCAATGCTAGATAGTTTGCAAAATCTCTGGTACAATAAACACTTACGAGCAGCAGCAAAACAGAAAGTGCGTACTTGCATGATCTGTTGTCAGTTCAATCCAGGTAAAAGCGTCCCTGTAGAGCAAGGTGGATTCCATCCTCCCGAACACCCTTTTGAAGTCCTCCAGATGGATTATATCCCGATGGACCGTTGTCGAGGATTTAAATATGTTCTCGTAGTTGTCTGTGCTCTGTCCCGCTGGACCGAAGCATACCCAGTCCCAGATTACACTGCTCCGACCACTGCCAAACAGTTGGGTCGTGAATTTTTCCCACGGTACGGCTTGCCTCGTGTCGTGTACTCAGATAACGGTCAGCCATTCTCGTCTGCCCTAATGAAAGAAGTTTCCTTGTTATTGGGATACCAGTGGAAGTTCCATTGTGTCCGACATCCAGAAGCCGCAGGCCTTGTAGAAAGGCATAATCAGACATTAAAGATCCGCCTTGCCAAAATATGTCAGGAAAAAGGGGTCGACTGGATAGTCGCCCTGCCAGTGGCACTATTCTATATGAGAATGGTCGCCCATTCGAGATCAGGGCTATCTCCGTACGAAGTGGTCTTTGGCAGACCACCGAATATGTGGGGGACGCCCATTCCTAAAAAGATAACCGATGTTGATTCTAATATGTTGACAGATTACCTTGCCTCCTTGATGTCTGCACTCCAATCATGTCGTTCACAGGTTGCCGCAGCCTTCCCTGACAACACCGATGTGAAGGAGCATGACGTCCGCCCCGGAGATGTTGTACTAGTCCGCAACTTCGACAGGAAAAGTCCGTTGGAGCCCCGCTGGAAGTCTCCGAAGACCGTTCTACTTACGACAAGGACCGCAGTCAAATTGGAAGGAAGAAAGGGGTGGGTTCATCTAAGCCATATCAAAACATTCCCAGGACTGAAACCGGAACAAGACATACCCACCCCCACCAAAGACTGTGATAACAAAGACTTTTCCGAATCCAAACGAGAAAAAACTCCTCAAGAACAATATCGCATGAAGTTACGATCTAGCAAGTCAGACAGTTTAATTGTTTAAGTCCTCCCCTAGGTGAATTGGTTAAATAGTTTCTGACATGTACCCCCTAGATCGAGTTAGAGAGAGAGAGGAAAAGAAAAGAACATACTGCAAATCACTTCGTAGTCACTGCATAGTGACACTAATAATTATGTTTATTCTCAGTATATTAATTATTATTGCTAGCATCTTGTTACCTATATACTATCCTATTTTCAAGCGTGAACAATCTGCTTACAATGTCTCTGCTGAACACACTTTTAGTGAGTTACCTCCTCATGAGCTTTCCTACAGACTCGCGCTGCGCAACAATACATTCATTAGTATGTTACATCATTCTCATCAAACTAACAATGCTACAAATTGCTGGATATGTGGCCGACTCCCTCCCTACCAGAATTACAAGGGAGCCTTGCCTCTCTTTCCGTATCCGTTCTCTCACAATGGCTCCTGCGGAGCATGGTTTAAGATAATTAATTCTTTAGATCCCGACATTGCTGTTTTCGATGGGGGTTGGGTTTGGGGAAACCTGAACTTGGTCCTACTAGACGTCTGTTACCCGGATAAGGAGGGACTGCCCATTAGAATAGGAACTGATCTAGAAAATGAAGTATATGGATTAGGTAATTATACAATTAGCCTTATGATTCTTACTGTCGAATCCGAAGCCGCACCAGTTCTACCTATTATGTCAGTACTGCCAGTCACTGGTGAATTATGTATCAAGAAGAAAGGTTCAGTACACTTAGGTCATAGTAAATGCACTACTGTGGTCGAATTCAGTGATGATGGAAAGTCATCTTTCAAAGCTATCAGTCATTCTTACTTTGTGTGTGGTCATACCGCATACATTCGTCTACCTCCAGATTGGGATGGTACCTGTTACATTGCATTCCTCCTACCACCTGTTTTTCTAGCTCCTTCTGATTACCATAGAAATAGCAATCTAGTAAAGAATAGGCCCAGAAGAGATGCCCCCCTTGTCGACTACACAGAAACGGCATGGGAACAGTACACTGACTTTAATAAAGGATTCTTTTTCTTTTTAGGTCCTGTCCAGAATAGTAAATTAATACGCAGATTAACTAGAACACTTGAAGCAGTAGTAAATGAAACTACTTCCGCCTTAGGTAACTTAACAGAAGAACAGTCCGCTATGCGGGTTGTTGTCCTTCAGAATCGTCTTGTAATTGACGTCATCTTGGCAGATAGAGGTGGAGCCTGTAAGGTCATCGGGTCAAGCTGCTGTGTTTTCATTCCACAGAATGCACCATCTGTATATCAAGCTATCACCCGTCTTCATAAAATTGCAAATCAGATACATCAGAATCCAGGCACCTGGACTTGGTCCGGTTGGTTCTGGACAACGTTAACAGCTTGGGGATGGAAGATCGTATCCTTCCTAGGCATTGGCCTAGTCCTAGTATTCAGTTGCTGCCTGTGCCTACAGTGTGGGCCAGCGATTTGTGGACTATGTGCCACCTCTTGTATTGAACATTCCAGTTTTCCACTCAAAACGTAACCGAAAAAAAGAAGAACAAATGATGTTACAAGAACAGACCGATCGATTCATGAGGATCGATATTTCATGAAGGGTCCGTAGGGAACAAGGAGGGAATGAGGAAAATTAAATTTTGGCCATGTTGTGTTCCCTAGCGCGTACCCCACCGACTCCATGTACCAGCTTAAAGTGCATGTAACTTCCCTCCAGTGCCAGCTATGAAGACGCAAATACATTTGCGTCCACCGTCAACTTGTCCTCTTTCAGATCCACCATGAATGGATTATATAGCCCGTTCCTAAGTACGCTATGCCACCGTCTTTTTGTAGTACACTTTTCACTTTTTCCTGCTCTAGCCAGAGTAGGCCCTGAATTCCTGCCATCTGAACCTCTTTTGTGGCTCCTGGCTCTGCCCAGGCTACCTCTGTACTCATGAACTCTGTCCTACTTTCAGCGCGGCCCCTCGCGCTCAGCTCAAGCCTGCTTTCTGCCAAGACTGACTATAACCTTCGAGTTATCTGTTCCGCTCCCCGAGAATACATTCCTGCCTGCTAGATCCTGTAAACATCCTCTCCCGCTGCAGAGCCAAAAGGGCCGACCTGTCTCAATGCAAGTAATTCATAGCCTCCGTTGCCATGCTTCCATGGAGGGCCCCGTGTGGGATCACCATCACTGCAGATATTGGTGTAAGATCACTTTCACTGCAGATATAGGTGTGAGATCAATGTCCGTCTAACTGATGGCAGGGGACACGGATTGCAACGTCAATGTCACTGCAGATATAGGTGTATGGTCACTATCACTGTAGATATAGGTGTGAGATCACTTTCACTGCGGATATAGGTGTGAGATCACTATTACTGCAGATATCGGTGTGAGATATTATCAGTGCAGATATAGGTGAGATCACCATTACTGCAGATATAGGTGTGAGATCACCTTATTAAAGATAAAGGTATGAGATCACCATCACTTCAGATATAGTTGTGCAATCAGTATTACTGCAGATATAGGTGTGAGATCACCATTACTGCAGATGTAGGTGTGAGATCAACATTAATTCAGATATATGTATGAGATCACCATCTTTTCAGATATATGTGTGAGATCACTATCACTGCAGATATAGGTGAGATCCCCATCACTGCAGATATAGGTGTGAGATCACTATCACTGCAGATGTAGGTGTTAGATCACCATCACTGCAGATATAGATGTGAGATCACTATCACTGCAGATATAGGTGTGAGATCTCTATCACTGTAATTGTTGGTGTAAGATCACCATCACTGCAGATATTGCTGTGAGATCACTATCACTGCAGATATAGGTGTGAGATCACTATCACTGCAGATATAGGTTTGCTATCTCTATCACTGTAGATGTTGGTGTGAGATCACATCACTGCAGATGCTCCTGTGAGATCACAATCACTGCAGATATAGGTTTGAGATTACTATCACTGCAGATATAGGTGTGAGATCTCTATCACTGTAGATATTGGTTTCAGATCGCCATCCCTGCAGATATTGGTGTGAGATCCCGATTACTGCAAACATAGTTGTTAGATAACTATCACTCCGGATATACGTAGGAGATCACTATCACTGCAGATATAGGTGAGATCACCATCACTGCAGATATAGGTGTGAGATCACTATCACTGCAGATATAGGTGTGAGATCACTATCACTGCAGATATAGGTGTGAGATCACTATCACTGCAGATATAGGTGTGAGATCCCGATTACTGCAGACATAGTTGTTAGATAACTATCACTCCGGATATACGTAGGAGATCACTATCACTGCAGATATTGGTGTGATATCTCTTTCACTGTAGATATAGGTGTGAGATCACTATTACTGCAGATATAGGTGTGAGATCACTATCACTGCAAATATAGGTGTGAGATTACCGTTACTTAAGATATAGGTGTGAGATCACTATCACTGCAGATATAGGTGTGAGATCACCATCACTGCAGATATAGGTGTGAGATCACTATCACTGCACATATAGGTATGAGATCACCATCACTGCAGATATAGGTGTGAGATCACAATTACTACAGATATAGGTGTGAGATCACTATCACTGCAGATATAGGTGGGACCTCACCATCACTGCAGATATAGGAGTGAGATCACTATCACTGCAGATATTGGTGTGGGATCACCATCACTGCAGATATTGGTGTAAGATTACTTTCACTGCAGATATAGGTGTGAGATCATTGTCACTGCAGATATAGGTGTATGGTCACTATCACTGTAGATATAGGTGTGAGATCACTTTCACTGCGGATATAGGTGTCAGATCACTATTACTGCAGATATCGGTGTGAGATATTATCAGTGCAGATGTAGCTGAGATCACCATTACTGCAGATATAGGTGTGAGATCACCGTACCTAAAAATATAGTTATGAGATCACCATCACTTCAGATATAGTTGTGCAATCAGTATTACTGCAGATATAGGTGTGAGATCACCATTACTGCAGCTGTAGGTGTGAGATCAACATTAATTCATATATATGTATGAGATCACCATCTTTTCAGATATAGGTGTGAGATCACTATCACTGTAGATATAGGTGTGAGATTACCATCACTGCAGATATAGGTGTGAGATCACTATCACTGCAGATATAGGTGTGAGATCACTATCGCTGCAGATATAGTTGTGAGATCACCATTACTGCAGATTTGGGTGGGAGGTCACCGTCAATGCAGATATAGGTGTGAGATCACTGTCACTGCAGATATTGGTGTGAGATCACCATAACTGCAGATATAGGTGTGAGATCACTATTACTTCTGATATAGGTATGAGAGCACCATAACTTCAGATATAGGTGTGAGATCATTATTACTGTAGATATAGGTGTGAGATCACTATCACCTCAGATATTAGTGTGAGATCATTATTACTACACATATAAGTGTGAAATCACTGTCACTGCAGATATGGGTGTGATATCTCTTTCACTGTAGATATTGGTGTGAGATCACCATCATTGCAGATGTTGTTGTACAATCACTATCACTGCATATATAGGTTGAAATCTCTATCACTATTGATATTGGTGTGAAATCACCATCAATGCACATATATATGTGAGATCACTATCACTGCAGATATAGGTGTGAGATCACCATTACTTCAGATATAAGTATGAGAGCACTATCACTGAAGATATAGGTGTGAGATCCCTTTTACTGCAGATATATGTGTGACATCACAGTCACTGCAGATATAGGTGTGAGATCACTATCACTGTAGATATAGGTGTGAGATCAATAGCACTACAGATATATGTGTGAGATCATCATTACTTCATATATAGGTGTGAGATCACTATCACTACAGATATAGGTATGAGATCACTGTTACTGCAGATATAGGTGTGAGATCACTGTCACTGCAGCCATAGGTGTGAGATCACCATCACTGCAGATATAGGTGTGAGATCATTATCACTGCAGATATAGGTGTGAGATCATTATTACTGCAGATATAGGTGTGAGATCACTGTCACTGCAGCTATAGGTGTGAGATCATTATCACTGCAGATATAGGTGTGCGATCAGGATTACTGCAGATATAGGTGTGAGATCTCTATCACTGTAGATATTGGTGTGAGATCACTAGCAGTGCAGATATAGGTTTGTGATCACTATCGCTGCAGATATTACTTCAGATATAGGTGTGAGATCTCTATCACTGTAGATATTGGTGTGAGATCACTAGCAGTGGGGATATAGGTTTGTGATCACTATCGCTGCAGATATTACTTCAGATATAGGTGTGAGACCACTATCACTGCAGATATAGGTGAGATCACTATCACTGTAGATATAGGTGTGAGATCACTATCACTGCAGATATAGGTGTGAGATCACTATTACTGCAGATATTGGTGTAAGATCTCTATTACTGCAGATGTAGGTGTGAGGTCACCATCACTGCAGATATTGGTGTGAGATCACTATCACTGCAGATATAGATGTGAGATCACTATCACTGCAGGTATAGGTGTGAGATCTGTATCACTGTAGATGTTGGTGTGAGATCACCATCACTGCAGATATTGCTGTGAGATCACTATCACTGCAGAGATGAGTGTGAGATCTCTATCACTGTAGATATTGGTGTCAGATCAGCATCACTGCAGATATTGGTGTGAGATCACTATCACTGCAGATAGAGGTGTGAGATCACTATCACTGCAAATATTACCTCAGATATAGGTGTTAGATCACTATCACTGCAGATATAGGTGAGATCCCGCTCACTGCAGATATAGGTGTGAGATCACTATCACTGCAGATGTAGGTGTGAGATCACCATCACTGCAGATATAGATGTGAGATCACTATCACTGCAGATATAGGTGTGAGATCTCTATCACTGTAGATGTTGGTGTGAGATCACCATCACTGCAGATATTGCTGTGAGATCACTATCACTGCAGATATAGGTGTGAAGATCACTATCACCGCAGATATAGGTTTGAGATCACTATCACTGCAGATATAGGTCAGAGATCTCTATAACTGTAGATGTTGGTGTGAGATCACCATCACTGCAGATATTGCTGTGATATCACAATCACTGCAGACATAGGTGTGAGATCACTATCACTGCAGATATAGGTGTGAGATCACTATCACTGCAGATACAGGTGTGAGCTCTCTATCACTGTAGATATTGGTGTCAGATCACCATCTCTGCAGATATTGGCGTGAGATCACCAACACTGCAGATAGAGGCGTGAGATCATTATCACTGCAGATATAGGTGAAGTCACCATCACTGCAGATATAGGTGTGAGATCACTATTACTGCAGATATAGGTGTGAGATCACTATCACTGCAGATATAGGTGTGAGATCACGATTACTGCAGACATATGTGTGAGATCACTATCACTGCAAATATTACTTCAGATATAGGTGTGAGATCACTATCACTGCAGATATAGGTGAGATCCCCATCACTGCAGATATAGGTGTGAGATCACTATCACTGCAGATGTAGGTGTTAGATCACCATCACTGCAGATATAGATGTGAGATCACTATCACTGCAGATATAGGTGTGAGATCTCTATCACTGTAATTGTTGGTGTAAGATCACCATCACTGCAGATATTGCTGTGAGATCACTATCACTGCAGATATAGGTGTGAGATCACTATCACTGCAGATATAGGTTTGCTATCTCTATCACTGTAGATGTTGGTGTGAGATCACATCACTGCAGATGTTCCTGTGAGATCACAATCACTGCAGATATAGGTTTGAGATTACTATCACTGCAGATATAGGTGTGAGATCTTTATCACTGTAGATATTGGTGTCAGATCGCCATCCCTGCAGATATTGGTGTGAGATCACTAACACTGCAGATAGAGGTGTGACATCATTATCACTGCAGATATAGGTGAGATCACCATCACTGCAGATATAGGTGTGAGATCACTATCACTGCAGATATAGGTGTGAGATCACTATCACTGCAGATATTGGTGTGAGATCACTATCACTGCAGATATATGTGTGAGATCCCGATTACTGCAGACATAGTTGTTAGATCACTATCACTCCGGATATACGTAGGAGATCACTATCACTGCAGATATTGGTGTGATATCTCTTTCACTGTAGATATAGGTGTGAGATCATTATAACTGCAGATATAGGTGTGAGATCACTATCACTGCAAATATAGGTGTGAGATTAGCGTTACTTAAGATATAGGTGTGAGATCACTATCGCTGCAGATATAGTTGTGAGATCACCATTACTGCAGATATGGGTGGGATGTCACTGTCAATGCAGATATAGGTGTGAGATCACTGTCACTGCAGATATTGGTGTGAGATCACCATAACTGCAGATATAGGTTTGAGATCACTATTAGTGCAGATATAGGTGAGATCACCATTACTGCAGATATAGGTGTGAGATCACTATCACTGTAGATATAGGTGTGAGATCAATAGCACTACAGATATATGTGTGAGATCATCATTACTTCATATATAGGTGTGAGATCACTATCACTGCAGATATAGGTATGAGATCACTGTTACTGCAGATATAGGTGTGCGATCACTGTCACTGCAGCCATAGGTGTGAGATCACCATCACTGCAGATATAGATGTGAGATCGTTATCACTGCAGATATAGGTGTGAGATCATTATTACTGCAGATATAGGTGTGAGATCACTGTCACTGCAGCTATAGGTGTGAGATCATTATCACTGCAGATATAGGTGTGCGATCAGGATTACTGCAGATATAGGTGTGAGATCTCTATCACTGTAGATATTGGTGTGAGATCACTAGCAGTGCGGATATAGGTTTGTGATCACTATTGTAGCAGGGTTTCCGTTCTCCCACAGAACTGTGCATAGAGATCTAGAACCTCAGTGAGTTAGGATGATCCAAAACTCATCTCAGTATCAGAAATCCCCTTACCTAGCTAGCTACAGTGTCTCATGGATCATTATGAAATGATCAATGTCTTAGACAAACCAGAACATGATCTTTAGAATACCTCAGGAATCGTGGAACACATGAACACTCTTTCGTTATATAATCATTTCAAACCAAAACTGAGAGTCAAAGAACACACGTGCAAGTTTGAAATATTTATTATTCAATGCAAGGTTCTCAAACGCAGTATCTTGTATAATACCAAAATGCATATTATAAAAATCAGAGTTATCAGCATAGTCACTAATCCATAGTAAGCAAAAGGTGATAGCATGTTACAATGCAAAATCTATAGAAACCTATATCACCTATATTTTGCGCACCCTATTTAGCATATTATATTATATCTAAGAAGGTCTCATTCGGGTTTTAGCAGGGCGGACCCATACCTCTAAATGTCAGTAGGAGTAGATCACATCAACAGCTACCAGCTCTCTTCATGCACAGCACCAAGTGTGTTGATTCATTCCCTGTAACTCTATCTTAAACCCGCGTAGAGCCCAATGTTGGCATCAACATTATTAGTGTTATGTCTAATGTGGTACGAGGATCAGGCCTCCCAGCAACCTTGTGTTAGGTTATTCTTAGAGTGTGCAGCTCTCAGTGTGCAGACAGTTGTACCAAGTGTACCAAGCAAAACTGATAGCATAGTAATAACATATTATTCTCAAATAAATCACATCACCGCTTCTAGGGTGAAAGCGACAACAACAAGTAGGTGTCGTGTGCAAAACTGAAGCCGAAGGAAAAATGGCTGTTAGGCATGTAATACACTCATGCTAACTTAACGCAATATATGTAACGAAGTATCCATATGACACCCCCCCAATGATCCGAGCACCGTCAAATATAAGGGAAAGGCAATACTAAATCAAATACATAAAATGAAAGCCAAGTTCAATAATTTTGAGCTAAAATAAGCAAAGAAAATATGTATGAATGAATATGTATGAATGCCTACAGTGGCCTCAAAAATAAAAAAATAAAAACTTTCGAGATCAAAAGTTATCCGCCAGGTCTCCAAAATATGAAATGTAGGACCAGGTCGCATCAATTCAAATGTCTGTAAGAAAAAACAAGGCACTTATCCGATATCCAAAGTCATGTGCCATATCAATGTCATTATCTGTGACATCTCATGATTGAATTTCCATCATCCGAACACAGTTCATCCCTCCAATTCAGCAAGGGGAAAGTCATATT
Organism: Lissotriton vulgaris; assembly: GCF_964263255.1. NCBI lineage: Eukaryota > Metazoa > Chordata > Amphibia > Caudata > Salamandridae > Lissotriton > Lissotriton vulgaris. Next base: position 875,873,475 of record NC_141685.1, read on the forward strand.
CCATAACAAAGCAATCCTCCCAGTCATCTCACGATTGGACAGTATATGCAAAGTAAGCTGCAACAGCCTCCAGTATGAAATCACTGCCATCATCCGAAAATAGTTCAGCAATCCAATTCAGCAATGGGAAAGAACATAAGTGCTCCTCCAGCATCGGATCCTCCTGTAACGTCAGAGGAAAACTCGGTGGGTTCACCAGAACGCTGTGTGTCAGAAAGGCATGCGCCGCTGCAGAGATCTCCCATTGACCCAGTGCTCCATTTATCGCTGCCAAGGCCATAACTCTTTCGCCAGAACAAATCAGCTCGTGAGCCACTACGGGGCGCATTAGCTGATCAAAATCGACGTCAGGAGCGGTCTTCAAGCATAAACACAAATCAATGGCCCAATCGAACTCGCAGCTCAGGCAATGAAACACAGGTTGGACACACGTGAAGTCAGTGAACCGAAATGATAATCTATAAGCCGTGCTCAATGCTGCAAGCGGCAATGTTCCATAGTAATTAAGCATCCGATTACGACACAGTGTCAGGAGGCGTTGAACGGCTTCTTGCGCAGGATGGGCATCCATGTTTTATAAAGAAAAACAATAACAAAATGCCCGCAGCCACAGCCAGTAAAACAGGTAGTCCACCAAACAAACTTGAAAAAATAGAATGGAAAAAAGTGGGAATGATACCAAGAATTTTCTCAAATGTAGTCACGAGGCCACTGCTAACCAATTTAAAAAACTGGGCGAGCCCAGTCGTGGAAGATGCATTAAAGATCTGGTGCACCAGCTCACAGAAATGAAACGGCAAGTCAGTATTTAAAAGTGCCTGCACCTCTGTGCGTGTGTTAGCTATGTGAAGGACATAATTTTCCCGGGCCGAACTCAGGGTCACTTGTTTTTGAGACAAAAGGGCCCTTATTCTGCTTAAACCATTGAACTTCGCTTTCAAAGTTGGTATTCGTGGCCAGATGGAGACATCTGAAGACCCATGCGTGGGTGGGTATAAAACGTTTTTGCAACACACCACACGCTCTGATACAGTTACCACATAAGCCACACCAATTAATAACCCACAACATAACTCGTTGTTTAAAAGCAAATAACTACCATTTGTCAATAATGTAAACGTGGGAACTACTGCTGGAACTGGCGTGCCTTTTAAAACACATGCTAAATTTGGCCGGTCCTGATTACAAGAACCGTGTAACTGGATGTGTCTGCATATTAATGAATGGTCAGGTGACTGTGTGCATTCCTCACCATTAAGATTTACTTCTTTTCCATCCTTCAGACATCTGTATGTGTATGGTAATGACCACGCCTCATGGAGGAATGCATTGCCTAGTGGTTCATATCGCCCTATAGCAATATACCGCATACAATTAGTAAATTTGTATAAAGGAAATGGTAATGTAATTAATCCATGAATAAGCAATGTAGCAGTATTGGTTTCAGCAACAGAGAAAGGTAAGGATTCTAGCCTCTCAATATGTAACATAGAAAATGATGCATCACGCATTGAAAGCAGGCGTTGCTTTTCAGTCAAATTAAAAGGGGCAAAAAGGGACGAAATGTTCAATGAGCTCCAGGGAACTCGACCAGACTTAAGTGTCTGTAGGGTCCATGCAAACTGCATTACAGAGCGCAATTGATTCTGACCATGGTATAACGTGGACACTTCATCATGCACAATATCGACAACAGAAGAAACAATATTATCCAACGTGTAAATTCTGGAAGAAAGCATGTTAATACTGTTGTCGACCACCGCAAGCACTTTTTCCAAATTTGCTTGATCAATAGCTCTTAGGCGTTTATTTCATTGTACACAGCATAAATCCAGCGTTTAGACCTACCCTTAGCCGGGCCTTTTATAAAATCATTCAGCTCTATATTCTCATTCAACTGGGACAGATGCAGTTTAACTGCAGCCAAAGTGGAATGTTGTAACCAGTTCTGACACAATTTGCCCACTGAATAAGTAGTAACAGTGTGATCTGTTTCAAAACGGGGATCTGGCCTGACTTGTGTAAAACCTTCAGACAAACCCAAAAAACGACGTTGGCAAGAATCAGAGCTTCTTTGCCACAAAAGCCACCCCTCCGGATCAAAACTGGTAATATTAAAGGAGGAATTGTGCAATAAGGCTTGTACCTCACTTATGGACAATGTAGTGAAATTATTCCAACCTGAATATTTTTCCAAATCAGGGATAGTCGGTGCATTTAATTTTTTAGATGTAGCCAATCCAAAGCATGTTGTTTGGGAAATGGTAGAATTTAAAAACAACATGTGATTCGGGATGAGACATGCAGGATGCAAAGCCTCAGTGCCTTGTACCTGCCAATCTTTGGTACCCCAAACCGATTTAAGGTCAATAACCTCCTTCCATAACTCATAGCCATCTATAGCTAATCTGTCTAGAAAGGACTTCGAATACAGCAATTTTGTATCGGTAAGTCTAACTTTGGACATGAATTTCTGTGTCACTTTAAAATAAAACGACTCAGGATTCGATTGATTAAAGTCTGTAAAATAAGAGTATTTTCCCAGAAATGTACTAGAGCTCCCTTGTAAAGGAGCAGGGCAATGTTCCCACTGTGTGTAATTCACAGGAACCCTCCTGGAACTTGTTTTATGTAAGAATGTTAAAAGTTAATGTTGAAAGCAAAACAAATCACCATAATTGACAGAATCTAAGTACAAATCCTCAGCATCAAAGGCCGCATAATATTTCAAATCAGAGAACAATGCTTCTACGGCCTGAAGATCCCAATCATCAGAACGTATATTTTGTTTAATCACATCCCCCATGTTTACTCTAAGCACATTCGGAACATTAATAACTTCTGTGGGGCCATGAATCTGAAACCTAACCGCATCCCACACAATCCCATCAAGGACAGGCCAAGCAGTAATTTCTACTGTATTTAAGTCTCGTTTTAGTCTGTGTGCTGAATGTGAGGAGGAAAGAGGGGCCAATGTTCCATTAAGGTACCGAATTCCTGTTCTTTCTTTGACATAATGGCCATCGATCAGGCGGAAAAAATAAAACACAAAACCAATTGACATAAAAAGATAAAATGAAAATAGTATCAGCCAAACATATGTCCAAGGTGGAATTAAAAAATGTTTTTTAAATAACGTGGTATATTTTGCAATAGTCGATGGTTTCTTTGAAAGTTCCGAATCTGAGTCAAAAGAGAATCTGGACTGGTTAGCCAAACGAGCTTGTAAATCAGGCATTGATAAATCTGCAGGATATGCATAGGTCAGCTCATCAATGTTAGTAACAGGAATAGTATTTAATAAAGGACTGGATATAGCAGGCATCTCGAGGGACACCTCCTGTTCTGCACCAGATGTAATAGCCAGCACAGAGTGCCTCACCATGGAAGGACAGGATACAGCCGGTGTCATGCTATGAAGAATCGGCCACCCTGTGTGCCTTGACATTGTCAATAGAAATAAATCTGTTATCTTTACAACCTGGAAGTGGTGGTAAAATGACTGTTCTTGTGCCCTTCACTCCAAGAACTCGAACCGGAGCTCGATATGAGGGACCAAACTCTTTCTTGTTATCGATCTTCTCACGAACCAGTTCTCCAACTTGGGGTAGCCAGCCAACTACCGGGATCTGCAACGCATCATCCGACGTGGAGGGCAAGTGTTCCTTAGCAAGACTGTCTCTGGTCTTTTGTAGATTCTGTAAAACATTGCAATGTTCATCTACGTCAAAGGCCGCGGCCTGGGCCTGGCAGTCTAAACCATCGAGGTCAGGGACGTACATCTTGATACCAAAGAGCATTTCGTATGGGGTCCGCCCACCCAGAGACCTTATAGGGAGATTATTAAGCGCACGCTGCACGTCATTGAGGTGGGCCAGCCAGTTTCTACCAGTGCCTATAACTCGGGCTGTCAAAGATTGCTTTAAGTCGCGGTTCATTCGTTCTACTACACTATTGCCCTCGGGCCTGTAGGGACTTGAAAACTTGACTTGGACCCCCAACGAAACCATAGCATCCTTGTACGCCTTAGAGGCGAAAGCCGGACCCTGGTCCGAATGGAAAGTACCACAGGCAAAAATTCCCACAAAGACACGCAAATCCTTAATGACAGTCCGCGAATCAGCGCTTCGATGTGGCCATACCCACACAAAGCGTGTGCATGAGTCAACTGCTACTAAGATGTATTTATACGCAGTATCAGAAGAAAAAGGACCGCAGTGATCCAAATAAACACAACCAAGCGGTTTATTAGAGATGTACAACTGTGTCTGAGGCGGACGCGCAGCAGTTGAAGGCTTAATCTGCTGGCAAATGTCACACAGAAGGACATAATCGTGCGTCTGTTTGTACAGTCCCCGCCACCAGAACCTTTGTTGTAGCTGAGTTACAGTGGCTGAGACGCCCGCATGCGCAGACGCCACACCTTCATGAGCCGCTGTAATCAGAGAAGCCCTGCGATCCGAGTTGGGAACTAGACGTTCGCCAACTCCAGGAATTTTCACATAAGGAACCTTATCGGGACTTAAGTGGTATGTGTACTTCGAAGGGAACCCGCAGGATATTTACCTCCCTTCTCCGTGGCAGCAACAGCCGCCAAGATGTCATCATCTATTCTGCTTTTGGACCTTGTGACTGCCGCAACTAAGAATTTTGATACCGCAGACTTCGCTGCCTCATCAGCAAGCGAATTTCCAACAGCGTGGACCCCCACGCGCTGATGGCCGAGAGTATGAATCACAAACACGAGCGGCAGCTTCTCTTTAAGTTCCGCCACTCGGACCCAGATCATTTTATGTTTTATTGTGCAACTTTGGAATCACGAAAATCATTCTGAATCCAAAAGAACAAGTTCTCATTGTAAGACTGGACACAGTAGTAAGAATCACTTACGATTAAAGTCGTCACACTAGGATCAGCGTACTCCAATGCGAGCATCAGAGCACGAAGCTCTGCTAATTGTGCGGTGCAGTCCCCTAGTGTTTGCGTGTGCATGACACTGGACTTGAACTCATCGTTCACCATGGCACCGACCACAATGGCGCATGCGGAAACGTAGGCATGTTTAGAGCCATGCGCAACCTGCGCCGAACCATCAGTGTAAATGATACAATGGAAATCCTCCAACGGCCGCATCGCTAAAGGAGCAGGATAAACAAATTCATACTGTAAATACTCCTGCGACCGCAAAGCGGCGTCAAAAATAAACGTGACATCCTGGGATGTCAAGGATGTAGCCCACTGAATCCACCGAGGGTGCAAAGCTTTAGAATTTGGTACACTGGCTTTCATGACTGCCTCCAAGGCAGGACACGGGGTAACAACCAACATGCGTTTTCCTTGTGAGAGGGCAGGTTCCTTAAGAATTGCCATCTGTACAGCCGTTAAAACTTTCTCCACAGTTGAAAAACGCAGTTCAGCCGAAGTGTACAAGTGTGACTTATAAGCAATAGGTACTGTATCCCCTTCATTAAAAGTCAGGTACGTGAAACCCACCGCCCCAGGGATAATTCTTATCACTAGGTTGGTCTGGTTATCACGAGTCTGTAAGTAGTCAGATGCGAGCAAATCCGCCTGCAGTGACTGCAGAATCGCCGAATGCTCAGGCAGCCAGCATGATTTGGAAAAAGATGGTTGTATCAAAGCATACAAAGGCTTGATACGCTGGGCATATTCCGGAATGTAAGTCCTCCCGAAATTTAAAAAACCCAGTAAAGACTGTAATTTTTTCAGCGTTGTCGGAGAGCGCAACTGCGCGCACTTCTCCAGGAAGTGAGGAGCCAACCCCTTTCCTTCGTGGTTAAGTTCATAACCCAGAAACAACACTGTGTACTCCGCAATGTGTGATTTTGCAAAGTTAAACTTGTAACCCATGTCTGCAAAGTTACAAATTATGCTGTTTACTCGACACAGATGCTCCCAAAGTTCGTCGTCTGTGAGATAAATGTCATCCACATAAGAACAAGCAACTGGATCGAAGCTCTCCAAAAGAGAGACTATGCGGGCGGAAAATACTCCAGGACTATTCTTATAGCCCATTGGGAGTCGTTTAAACATTTTTTGTTCACCGCCGCACGTAAAACTGGTCCATTGGGAACTTGGACCATCTAATCTGTGTGCATAAAAACCATTGGAAATGTCAAGCGTGGTTTTGAACCGTTTACGCTCAAGACTATTCACTAGGGCAGAGCCGTGAGTATTCTATACTGCACAGTTACGGCAATGCGAGTTCAAATGCCGATAATCCAAAACCAGACGATATGAGCCGTCCGGCTTGTTCACAGTAAAAAGGGGGTTATTCATTGGTGACACACACGTTTCAATTACACCTTGATATTCCAATTGTTCAAGGATAGCCGCGACAGAAGCTTTAGCTTCACGCCGTATGGGATACTGAGGTTGTGGCTGCGGCTGCGACCGTAAAGGAATCTCATGGCTAGGGGACAATTTATCCCAGCCACACTGATTTCGGTACACAGCCGGCGCAAGCGCCAGAGCCCACTCTTCTGCAAAATGCAGCGCTTCCACTCTCGATACAGTGTGCGCGAAACTGGGGAGGATCACCTCCTCCCCTCGTGGAGCTGCGAGAACAAAAGGTGGGGGCCAGTCAGCCTCCGAAAGTAAAATGTCATACGTAGACGAAAGATTTTCCCAAAATACCCCTTTTACAGTTCGCTGCATGTCACCTTCTATTAACAGGACAATTTCAAAAAGTCGTTCAGGGGGAGCAACATGTGTATCAGCCGTTTCAATCACAACATAAGTGTCAGTCGCTGTCACCTTCAACAGTGGACGGAGGGCCTCTCTCACTATGGTAATCTCCGCCGCGCTGTCCAGCAAGGTCAGAGCCCACGTCAGATTCCGAAGCCGCGTTCTCACTATCTGGGGCATATCGATGTGCTGTTAAGGCTGCGACCTTCTTTTTGGCAAACTGCGGTCTCTTGGGCGTAGAGTCGTCCTGCTGTTCTCCTTCACCTCGCGGGCGGGGCTGACCACGTCCTTGCTGGCCACCCCTGCCCCTGCCGCCCCCTCCACCACCGGTTGACGGAGCCGATGAGTCCTGAAAGTAACGAGGAGAGCGTTGGTCAGAAGCCTGAAATCTCTCAGGCGATTTAATCGTCGCGCGATCGCGCAAATCATAAATTCGATCCGACTGCGCAGGCAGCGAAGGCGCAGGACTAGAAACCTGTGTCTGCTGTTGTTGTTGTTGCTGCTTACCCTGATTCTGCTTTTTCGGCCAATTTTGTTTCTTGGACTTGGGTTGTCCACCCGTTTCCGAAGACTGTCCCTGGGGCTGTTTCTTCTCCTTTTCAGAAAAAGCTTTTACACCCTTGGAAGTGCGGCCAACCATTTTATACGCCGCCACAATAATCCTTGCTAACTCACGGGGTTTTTCGGCCACGGGAACCAACGCCAGAGCGTTGGCCACCTGAAAGTTCACAGCATCCCCATTGACATTCGCAAGGATTAGATCGCAAACTACATCAAATGAGCCACACAGGCGCATACCCAATTCAACCGCCGACTCTGGTCCGTGATCATCCTGAACACGTTTAAGGACCGCAGACAGGTTTGACACAGACGGGGTGCCATAGCACCTCGAATAAACCGCTGCAAAAGTCTTACCCCATGTTTCACAGTCAACAAGTTCAGGGGCTAAATCTTTCGGCAAACTAAGTGTAAGAATCCGGTGTTTTTCACCAGGAGTCGTATTAGGAAACACAGCCTCAAGCTGGTCGAATTTCTCGGCAAGCCAGAAAGGAAAATCATCCTTATCCTGGGGCTTCTTGCCCATTACGGAATTCACCATGACAGGACTGATTTTCAAACCAGCCTGTTCCGCTCGAAGCTGCGCACCCGCAGGGGCTGCGCCTTGTACATTACGTCCAATGTAATGAACAAGCGCCCTAATCACTTCAACCGCGACTTCATGAAGACGCCGCAGGTCACCCACATTACAAGTGGCGCGATTAGGGTGAGGAGTAAACCCACCCAAAGCGGGCCAATTTGTGCCCGGAATGGACAAAGGACCTAACCTCGGATTGGTCAAAGAATGGGGTAGGGCGCCACCAAACCAAACTCCGTGCTGCCAAACATCTATAGGTACTTCCAGTGCCCTGTACGGAGCATAAGACACCGGTACTGCTGAGGCAGTGTATGAATGGAACACACCAGAATTAGCGTCCACTGCCGGAAATGTCACCCATGAATAAAATAATTCGTACGGGTACGCATGTTCCGCACTCACCACTAAAACCACAGCTAAGCCATCCACAGGGACATTATATGCCCGCAAGTGGTCACGTACCGCAATGCGGCTATGCTGCGGGATGTCCACGGCCATGTTAGCACAGGAAGAGAAAAAGACAAAGAACACTTTGTAGCACAACTGGGTAGTAAGTCAAAGAAACCGTTTTAGAAGAATTCAAGCTTGAAAAGACCTATTTCAAAAATAGGTAGGTTTTCCCGACACCACCGTTTTCCAGAAACGGCAATGAAGGTGTTAAGGTTTGAATGATATACTACTCGAGTGTCATGATATAAGGCCAACAACGTACGGGCGCCATGTAGCAGGGTTTCCGTTCTCCCACAGAACTGTGCATAGAGATCTAGAACCTCAGTGAGTTAGGATGATCCAAAACTCATCTCAGTATCAGAAATCCCCTTACCTAGCTAGCTACAGTGTCTCATGGATCATTATGAAATGATCAATGTCTTAGACAAACCAGAACATGATCTTTAGAATACCTCAGGAATCGTGGAACACATGAACACTCTTTCGTTATATAATCATTTCAAACCAAAACTGAGAGTCAAAGAACACACGTGCAAGTTTGAAATATTTATTATGCAATGCAAGGTTCTCAAACGCAGTATCTTGTATAATACCAAAATGCATATTATAAAAATCAGAGTTATCAGCATAGTCACTAATCCATAGTAAGCAAAAGGTGATAGCATGTTACAATGCAAAATCTATAGAAACCTATATCACCTATATTTTGCGCACCCTATTTAGCATATTATATTATATCTAAGAAGGTCTCATTCGGGTTTTAGCAGGGCGGACCCATACCTCTAAATGTCAGTAGGAGTAGATAACATCAACAGCTACCAGCTCTCTTCATGCGCAGCACCAAGTGTGTTGATTCATTCCCTGTAACTCTATCTTAAACCCGCGTAGAGCCCAATGTTGGCATCAACATTATTAGTGTTATGTCTAATGTGGTACGAGGATCAGGCCTCCCAGCAACCTTGTGTTAGGTTATTCTTAGAGTGTGCAGCTCTCAGAGTGCAGACAGTTGTACCAAGTGTACCAAGCAAAACTGATAGCATAGTAATAACATATTATTCTCAAATAAATCACATCACCACTTCTAGGGTGAAAGCGACAACAACAAGTAGGTGTCGTGTGCAAAACTGAAGCCGAAGGAAAAATGGCTGTTAGGCATGTAATACACTCATGCTAACTTAACGCAATATATGTAACGAAGTATCCATATGACACTATCGCTGCAGATATTACTTCAGATATAGGTGTGAGATCTGTATCACTGTAGATATTGGTGTGAGATCACTAGCAGTGCGGATATAGGTTTGTGATCACTATCGCTGCAGATATTACTTCAGATATAGGTGTGAGACCACTATCACCGAAGATATAGGTGAGATCACTATCACTGTAGATATAGGTGTGAGATCACTATCACTGCAGATATAGGTGTGAGATCACTATTACTGCAGATATTGGTGTAAGATCTCTATTACTGCAGATGTAGGTGTGAGGTCACCATCACTGCAGATATTGGTGTGAGATCACTATCACTGCAGATATAGATGTGAGATCACTATCACTGCAGATATAGGTGTGAGATCTGTATCACTGTAGATGTTGGTGTGAGATCACCATCACTGCAGATATTGCTGTGAGATCACTATCACTGCAGAGATGAGTGTGAGATCTCTATCCCTGTAGATATTGGTGTCAGATCAGCATCACTGCAGATATTGTTGTGAGATCACTATCATTGCAGATAGAGGTGTGAGATCACTATCACTGTAAATATTACTTCAGATATAGGTGTGAGATCGCTATCACTGCAGATATAGGTGAGATCCACCTCACTGCAGATATAGGTGTGAGATCACTATCACTGCAGATGTAGGTGTGAGATCACCATCACTGCAGATATAGATGTGAGATCACTATGACTGCAGATATAGGTGTGAGATCTCTATCACTGTAGATGTTGGTGTGAGATCACCATCACTGCAGATATTGCTGTGATATCACAATCACTGCAGACATAGGTGTGAGATCACTATCACTGCAGATATAGGTGTGAGATCACTATCACTGCAGATACAGGTGTGAGCTCTCTATCACTGTAGATATTGGTGTCAGATCATAATCTCTGCAGATATTGGCGTGAGATCACCAACACTGCAGATAGAGGCGTGAGATCATTATCACTGCAGATATAGGTGAAGTCACCATCACTGCAGATATAGGTGTGAGATCACTATTACTGCAGATATAGGTGTGAGATCACTATCACTGCAGATATAGGTGTGAGATCACGATTACTGCAGACATATGTGTGAGATCACTATCACTGCAAATATTACTTCAGATATAGGTGTGAGATCACTATCACTGCAGATATAGGTGAGATCCCCATCACTGCAGATATAGGTGTGAGATCACTATCACTGCAGATGTAGGTGTTAGATCACCATCACTGCAGATATAGATGTGAGATCACTATCACTGCAGATATAGGTGTGAGATCTCTATCACTGTAATTGTTGGTGTAAGATCACCATCACTGCAGATATTGCTGTGAGATCACTATCACTGCAGATATAGGTGTGAGATCACTATCACTGCAGATATAGGTTTGCTATCTCTATCACTGTAGATGTTGGTGTGAGATCACATCACTGCAGATGCTCCTGTGAGATCACAATCACTGCAGATATAGGTTTGAGATTAATATCACTGCAGATATAGGTGTGAGATCTCTATCACTGTAGATATTGGTTTCAGATCGCCATCCCTGCAAATATTGGTGTGAGATCCCGATTACTGCAGACATAGTTGTTAGATAACTATCACTCCGGATATACGTAGGAGATCACTATCACTGCAGATATAGGTGAGATCACCATCACTGCAGATATAGGTGTGAGATCACTATCACTGCAGATATAGGTGTGAGATCACTATCACTGCAGATATAGGTGTGAGATCACTATCACTGCAGATATAGGTGTGAGATCCCGATTACTGCAGACATAGTTGTTAGATAAATATCACTCCGGATATACGTAGGAGATCACTATCACTGCAGATATTGGTGTGATATCTCTTTCACTGTAGATATAGGTGTGAGATCACTATTACTGCAGATATAGGTGTGAGATCACTATCACTGCAAATATAGGTGTGAGATTAGCGTTACTTAAGATATAGGTGTGAGATCACTATCACTGCAGATATAGGTGTGAGATCACTATCACTGCAGATATAGGTGTGAGATCACTATTACTGCACATATCGGTATGAGATCACCATCACTGCAGATATAGGTGTGAGATCACTATCACTGTAGATATAGGTGTGAGATCACAATTACTACAGATATAGGTGTGAGATCACTATCACTGCAGATATAGGTGGGACCTCACCATCACTGCAGATATAGGAGTGAGATCACTATCACTGCAGATATTGGTGTGGGATCACCATCACTGCAGATATTGGTGTAAGATCACTTTCACTGCAGATATAGGTGTGAGATCAATGTCACTGCAGATATAGGTGTATGGTCACTATCACTGTAGATATAGGTGTGAGATCACTTTCACTGCGGATATAGGTGTGAGATCACTATTACTGCAGATATCGGTGTGAGATATTATCAGTGCAGATATAGGTGAGATCACCATTACTGCAGATATAGGTGTGAGATCACCTTATTAAAGATAAAGGTATGAGATCACCATCACTTCAGATATAGTTGTGCAATCAGTATTACTGCAGATATAGGTGTGAGATCACCATTACTGCAGATGTAGGTGTGAGATCAACATTAATTCAGATATATGTATGAGATCACCATCTTTTCAGATATATGTGTGAGATCACTATCACTGCAGATATAGGTGAGATCCCCATCACTGCAGATATAGGTGTGAGATCACTATCACTGCAGATGTAGGTGTTAGATCACCATCACTGCAGATATAGATGTGAGATCACTATCACTGCAGATATAGGTGTGAGATCTCTATCACTGTAATTGTTGGTGTAAGATCACCATCACTGCAGATATTGCTGTGAGATCACTATCACTGCAGATATAGGTGTGAGATCACTATCACTGCAGATATAGGTTTGCTATCTCTATCACTGTAGATGTTGGTGTGAGATCACATCACTGCAGATGCTCCTGTGAGATCACAATCACTGCAGATATAGGTTTGAGATTACTATCACTGCAGATATAGGTGTGAGATCTCTATCACTGTAGATATTGGTTTCAGATCGCCATCCCTGCAGATATTGGTGTGAGATCCCGATTACTGCAAACATAGTTGTTAGATAACTATCACTCCGGATATACGTAGGAGATCACTATCACTGCAGATATAGGTGAGATCACCATCACTGCAGATATAGGTGTGAGATCACTATCACTGCAGATATAGGTGTGAGATCACTATCAGTGCAGATATAGGTGTGAGATCACTATCACTGCAGATATAGGAGTGAGATCCTGATTACTGCAGACATAGTTGTTAGATAACTATCACTCCGGATATACGTAGGAGATCACTATCACTGCAGATATTGGTGTGATATCTCTTTCACTGTAGATATAGGTGTGAGATCACTATTACTGCAGATATAGGTGTGAGATCACTATCACTGCAAATATAGGTGTGAGATTAGCGTTACTTAAGATATAGGTGTGAGATCACTATCACTGCAGATATAGGTGTGAGATCACTATCACTGCAGATATAGGTGTGAGATCACTATCACTGCACATATAGGTATGAGATCACCATCACTGCAGATATAGGTGTGAGATCACTATCACTGTAGATATAGGTGTGAGATCACAATTACTACAGATATAGGTGTGAGATCACTATCACTGCAGATATAGGTGGGACCTCACCATCACTGCAGATATAGGAGTGAGATCACTATCACTGCAGATATTGGTGTGGGATCACCATCACTGCAGATATTGGTGTAAGATCACTTTCACTGCAGATATAGGTGTGAGATCAATGTCACTGCAGATATAGGTGTATGGTCACTATCACTGTAGATATAGGTGTGAGATCACTTTCACTGCGGATATAGGTGTGAGATCACTATTACTGCAGATATCGGTGTGAGATATTATCAGTGCAGATATAGGTGAGATCACCATTACTGCAGATATAGGTGTGAGATCACCTTATTAAAGATAAAGGTATGAGATCACCATCACTTCAGATATAGTTGTGCAATCAGTATTACTGCAGATATAGGTGTGAGATCACCATTACTGCAGATGTAGGTGTGAGATCAACATTAATTCAGATATATGTATGAGATCACCATCTTTTCAGATATATGTGTGAGATCACTATCACTGTAGATATAGGTGTGAGATTACCATCACTGCAGATATAGGTGAGAGATCACTATCACTGCAGATATAGGTGTGACCTCACCATCACTGCAGATATAGGTGTGAGATCACTATCACTGCAGATATAGGTGTGAGATCCCGATTACTGCAGACATAGTTGTTAGATAACTATCACTCCGGATATACGTAGGAGATCACTATCACTGCAGATATTGGTGTGATATCTCTTTCACTGTAGATATAGGTGTGAGATCACTATTACTGCAGATATAGGTGTGAGATCACTATCACTGCAAATATAGGTGTGAGATTAGCGTTACTTAAGATATAGGTGTGAGATCACTATCACTGCAGATATAGGTGTGAGATCACTATCACTGCAGATATAGGTGTGAGATCACGATCACTGCACATATCGGTATGAGATCACTATCAGTGCAGATATAGGTGTGAGATCACTATCACTGCAGATATAGGAGTGAGATCCTGATTACTGCAGACATAGTTGTTAGATAACTATCACTCCGGATATACGTAGGAGATCACTATCACTGCAGATATTGGTGTGATATCTCTTTCACTGTAGATATAGGTGTGAGATCACTATTACTGCAGATATAGGTGTGAGATCACTATCACTGCAAATATAGGTGTGAGATTAGCGTTACTTAAGATATAGGTGTGAGATCACTATCACTGCAGATATAGGTGTGAGATCACTATCACTGCAGATATAGGTGTGAGATCACTATCACTGCACATATAGGTATGAGATCACCATCACTGCAGATATAGGTGTGAGATCACTATCACTGTAGATATAGGTGTGAGATCACAATTACTACAGATATAGGTGTGAGATCACTATCACTGCAGATATAGGTGGGACCTCACCATCACTGCAGATATAGGAGTGAGATCACTATCACTGCAGATATTGGTGTGGGATCACCATCACTGCAGATATTGGTGTAAGATCACTTTCACTGCAGATATAGGTGTGAGATCAATGTCACTGCAGATATAGGTGTATGGTCACTATCACTGTAGATATAGGTGTGAGATCACTTTCACTGCGGATATAGGTGTGAGATCACTATTACTGCAGATATCGGTGTGAGATATTATCAGTGCAGATATAGGTGAGATCACCATTACTGCAGATATAGGTGTGAGATCACCTTATTAAAGATAAAGGTATGAGATCACCATCACTTCAGATATAGTTGTGCAATCAGTATTACTGCAGATATAGGTGTGAGATCACCATTACTGCAGATGTAGGTGTGAGATCAACATTAATTCAGATATATGTATGAGATCACCATCTTTTCAGATATATGTGTGAGATCACTATCACTGTAGATATAGGTGTGAGATTACCATCACTGCAGATATAGGTGAGAGATCACTATCACTGCAGATATAGGTGTGACCTCACCATCACTGCAGATATAGGTGTGAGATCACTATCACTGCAGATATAGGTGTGAGATCCCGATTACTGCAGACATAGTTGTTAGATAACTATCACTCCGGATATACGTAGGAGATCACTATCACTGCAGATATTGGTGTGATATCTCTTTCACTGTAGATATAGGTGTGAGATCACTATTACTGCAGATATAGGTGTGAGATCACTATCACTGCAAATATAGGTGTGAGATTAGCGTTACTTAAGATATAGGTGTGAGATCACTATCACTGCAGATATAGGTGTGAGATCACTATCACTGCAGATATAGGTGTGAGATCACGATCACTGCACATATCGGTATGAGATCACCATAACTGCAGATATAGGTGTGAGATCACTATCACTGTAGATATAGGTGTGAGATCACAATTACTACAGATATAGGTGTGAGATCACTATCACTGCAGATATAGGTGGGACCTCACCATCACTGCAGATATCGGAGTGAGATCACTATCACTGCAGATATTGGTGTGGGATCACCATCACTGCAGATATTGGTGTAAGATCACTTTCACTGCAGATATAGGTGTGAGATCACTGTCACTGCAGATATAGGTGTATGGTCACTATCACTGTAGATATAGGTGTGAGATCACTTTCACTGCGGATATAGGTGTGAGATCACTATTACTGCAGATATCGGTGTGAGATATTATCAGTGCAGATATAGGTGAGATCACCATTACTGCAGATATAGGTGTGAGATCACCTTATTAAAGATAAAGGTATGAGATCACCATCACTTCAGATATAGTTGTGCAATCAGTATTACTGCAGATATAGGTGGGAGATCACCATTACTGCAGATGTAGGTGTGAGATCAACATTAATTCAGATATATGTATGAGATCACCATCTTTTCAGATATATGTGTGAGATCACTATCACTGTAGATATAGGTGTGAGATTACCATCACTGCAGATATAGGTGTGAGATCATTATCACTGCAGATATAGGTGTGACCTCACCATCACTGCAGATATAGGTGTGAGATCACTATCGCTTCAGATATAGTTGTGAGATCACCATTACTACATATATGGGTGGGAGGTCACCGTCAATGCATATATAGGTGTGAGATCATTGTCACTGCAGATATTGGTTTGAGATCACCATAACTGCAGATATAGGTGTGAGATCACTATTAGTGCAGATATAGGTGAGATCACCATTACTGCAGATATAGGTGTGAGATCACCATTACTTCTGATATAGGTATGAGATCACCATAACGTCAGATATAGGTGTGAGATCATTATTACTGTAGATGTAGGTGTGGGATCACTATCACCTCAGATATTAGTGTGAGTTCATTATTAATACACATATAGGTGTGAAATCACTGTCACTGCAGATATGGGTGTGATATCTCTTTCACTGTAGATATTGGTGTGAGATCACCATCAATGCAGATGTTGTTGTACGATCACTATCACTGCATATATAGGTTGAAATCTCTATCACTATTGAAATTGGTGTGAAATCACCATCAATGCACATATATATGTGAGATCACTATCACTGCAGATATAGGTGTGAGATCACCATTACTTCAGATATAAGTATGAGATCACTATCACTGAAGATATAGGTGTGAGATCCCTTTTACTGCAGATATATGTGTGACATCACAGTCACTGCAGATATAGGTGTGAGATCACTATCACTGTAGATATAGGTGTGAGATCAATAGCACTACAGATATATGTGTGAGATCATCATTACTTCATATATAGGTGTGAGATCACTATCACTGCAGATATAGGTATGAGATCACTGTTACTGCAGATATAGGTGTGAGATCACTGTCACTGCAGCTATAGGTGTGAGATCACCATCACTGCAGATATAGGTGTGAGATCATTATCACTGCAGATATAGGTGTGAGATCACTATTACTGCAGATATAGATGTGAGATCACTGTCACTGCACCTATAGGTGTGAGATCATTATCACTGCAGATATAGGTGTGCGATCAGGATTACTGCAGATATAGGTGTGAGATCTCTATCACTGTAGATATTGGTGTGAGATCACTAGCAGTGCGGATATAGGTTTATGATCACTATCGCTGCAGATATTACTTCAGATATAGGTGTGAGATCTCTATCACTGTAGATATTGGTGTGAGATCACTAGCAGTGCGGATATAGGTTTGTGATCACTATCGCTGCAGATATTACTTCAGATATAGGTGTGAGACCACTTTCACTGCAGATATAGGTGAGATCACTATCACTGTAGATATAGGTGTGAGATCACTATCACTGCAGATATAGGTGTGGGATCACTATTACTGCAGATATTGGTGTAAGATCACTATCGCTGCAGATGTAGGTGTGAGGTCACCATCACTGCAGATATTGGTGTGAGATCACTATCACTGCAGATATAGATGTGAGATCACTATCACTACAGATATAGGTGTGAGATCTGTATCACTGTAGATGTTGGTGTGAGATCACCATCACTGCAGATATTGCTGTGAGATCACTATCACTGCAGAGATGAGTGTGAGATCTCTATCACTGTAGATATTGGTGTCAGATCAGCATCACTGCAGATATTGTTGTGAGATCACTATCACTGCAGATAGAGGTGTGAGATCACTATCACTGCAAATATTACTTCAGATATAGGTGTGAGATCACTATCACTGCAGATATAGGTGAGATCCCCCTCACTGCAGATATAGGTGTGAGATCACTATCACTGCAGATGTAGGTGTGATATCACCATCACTGCAGATATAGATGTGATATCACTATCACTCCAGATATAGGTGTGAGATCTCTATCGCTGTAGATGTTGATGTGAGATCACCATCACTGCAGATATTGCTGTGAGATCACTATCACTGCAGATATAGGTATGAAGATCACTATCACAGCAGATATAGGTTTGAGATCACTATCACTGCAGATATAGGTGTGAGATCTCTATCACTGTAGATGTTGGTGTGAGATCACCATCACTGCAGATATTACTGTGATATCACAATCACTGCAGACATAGGTGTGAGATCACTATCACTGCAGATATAGGTGTGAGATCACTATCACTGCAGATATAGGTGTGAGCTCTCTATCACTGTAGATATTGGTGTCAGATCACCATCTCTGCAGATATTGGCGTGAGATCACCAACACTGCAGATAGAGGTGTGAGATCATTATCACTGCAGATATAGGTGAAATCACCATCACTGCAGATATAGGTGTGAGATCACTATTACTGCAGATATAGGTGTGAGATCACTATCACTGCAGATATAGGTGTGAGATCATGATTACTGCAGACATATGTGTGAGATCACTATCACTGCAAATATTACTTCAGATATAGGTGTGAGATCACTATCACTGCAGATATAGGTGAGATCCCCATCACTGCAGATATAGGTGTGAGATCACTATCACAGCAGATGTAGGTGTTAGATCACCATCACTGCAGATATAGATGTGAGATTACTATCACTGCAGATATAGGTGTGAGATCTCTATCACTGTAATTGTTGGTGTAAGATCACCATCACTGCAGATATTGCTGTGAGATCACTATCACTGCAGATATAGGTGTGAGATCACTATCACTGCAGATATAGGTTTGCGATCTCTATCACTGTAGATGTTGGTGTGAGATCACCATCACTGCAGATATTGCTGTGAGATCACTATCACTGCAGATATAAGTGTGAAGATCACTATCACCGCAGATATAGGTTTGAGATCACTATCACTGCAGATATAGGTGTGAGATCTCTATCACTGTAGATGTTGGTGTGAGATCACCATCACTGCAGATATTGCTGTGATATCACAATCACTGCAGACATAGGTGTGAGATCACTATCACTGCAGATATAGGTGTGAGACCACTATCACTGCAGATACAGGTGTGAGCTCTCTCTCACTGTAGATATTGGTGTCAGATCACCATCTCTGCAGATATTGGCGTGAGATCACCAACACTGCAGATAGAGGTGTGAGATCATTATCACTGCAGATATAGGTGAAGTCACCATCACTGCAGATATAGGTGTGAGATCACTATTACTGCAGATATAGGTGTGAGATCACCATCACTGCAGATATAGGTGTGAGATCACGATTACTGCAGACATATGTGTGAGATCACTATCACTGCAAATATTACTTCAGATATAGGTGTGAGATCACTATCACTGCAGATATAGGTGAGATCCCTATCACTGCAGATATAGGTGTGAGATCACTATCACTGCAGATGTAGGTGTTAGATCACCATCACTGCAGATATAGATGTGAGATCACTATCACTGCAGATATAGGTGTGAGATCTCTATCACTGTAATTCTTGGTGTAAGATCACCATCACTGCAGATATTGCTGTGAGATCACTATCACTGCAGATGTAGGTGTGAGATCACTATCACTGCAGATATAGGTTTGCGATCTCTATCACTGTAGATGTTGGTGTGAGATCACATCACTGCAGATGTTCCTGTGAGATCACAATCACTGCAGATATAGGTTTGAGATTACTATCACTGCAGATATAGGTGTGAGATCACTATTACTGCAGATATTGGTGTAAGATCTCTATTACTGCAGATGTAGGTGTGAGGTCACCATCACTGCAGATATTGGTGTGAGATCACTATCACTGCAGATATAGATGTGAGATCACTATCACTGCAGATATAGGTGTGAGATCTGTATCACTGTAGATGTTGGTGTGAGATCACCATCACTGCAGATATTGCTGTGAGATCACTATCACTGCAGAGATGAGTGTGAGATCTCTATCACTGTAGATATTGGTGTCAGATCAGCATCACTGCAGATATTGGTGAGAGATCACTATCACTGCAGATAGAGGTGTGAGATCACTATCACTGCAAATGTTACTTCAGATATAGGTGTGAGGTCACCATCACTGCAGATATTGGTGTGAGATCACTATCACTGCAGATATAGATGTGAGATCACTATCACTGCAGATATAGGTGTGAGATCTGTATCACTGTAGATGTTGGTGTGAGATCACCATCACTGCAGATATTGCTGTGAGATCACTATCACTGCAGAGATGAGTGTGAGATCTCTATCACTGTAGATATTGGTGTCAGATCAGCATCACTGCAGATATTGGTGAGAGATCACTATCACTGCAGATAGAGGTGTGAGATCACTATCACTGCAAATGTTACTTCAGATATAGGTGTGAGATCACCATCACTGCAGATATAGATGTGAGATCAGTATCACTGCAGATATAGGTGTGAGATCTCTATCACTGTAGATGTTGGTGTGAGATCACCATCACTGCAGATATTGCTGTGATATCACAATCACTGCAGACATAGGTGTGAGATCACTATCACTGCAGATATAGGTGTGAGATCACTATCACTGCAGATATAGGTGTGAGCTCTCTATCACTGTAGATATTGGTGTCAGATCACCATCTCTGCAGATATTGGCGTGAGATCACCAACACTGCAGATAGAGGCGTGAGATCATTATCACTGCAGATATAGGTGAAATCACCATCACTGCAGATATAGGTGTGAGATCACTATTACTGCAGATATAGGTGTGAGATCACTATCACTGCAGATATAGGTGTGAGATCACGATTACTGCAGACATATGTGTGAGATCACTATCACTGCAAATATTACTTCAGATATAGGTGTGAGATCACTATCACTGCAGATATAGGTGAGATCCCCATCACTGCAGATATAGGTGTGAGATTACTATCACTGCAGATGTAGGTGTTAGATCACCATCACTGCAGATATAGATGTGAGATTACTATCACTGCAGATATAGGTGTGAGATCTCTATCACTGTAATTGTTGGTGTAAGATCACCATCACTGCAGATATTGCTGTGAGATCACTATCACTGCAGATATAGGTGTGAGATCACTATCACTGCAGATATAGGTTTGCTATCTCTATCACTGTAGATGTTGGTGTGAGATCACATCACTGCAGATGTTCCTGTGAGATCACAATCACTGCAGATATAGGTTTGAGATTACTATCACTGCAGATATAGGTGTGAGATCTCTATCACTGTAGATATTGGTGTCAGATCGCCATCCCTGCAGATATTGGTGTGAGATCACTAACACTGCAGATAGAGGTGTGAGATCACTATCACTGCAAATATTACTTCAGATATAGGTGTGAGATCACTATCACTGCAGATATAGGTGAGATCCCCCTCACTGCAGATATAGGTGTGAGATCACTATCACTGCAGATGTAGGTGTGAGATCACCATCACTGCAGATATAGATGTGAGATCACTATCACTGCAGATATAGGTGTGACGATCACTATCACCGCAGATATAGGTTTGAGATCACCATCACTGCAGATATAGGTGTGAGATCTCTATCACTGTAGATGTTGGTGTGAGATCACCATCACTGCATATATTGCTGTGATATCACAATCACTGCAGACATAGGTGTGAGATCACTATCACTGCAGATATAGGTGTGAGATCACTATCACTGCAGATATAGGTGTGAGCTCTCTATCACTGTAGATATTGGTGTCAGATCACCATCTCTGCAGATATTGTCGTGAGATCACCAACACTGCAGATAGAGGCGTGAGATCATTATCACTGCAGATATAGGTGAAATCACCATCACTGCAGATATAGGTGTGAGATCACTATTACTGCAGATATAGGTGTGAGATCACTATCACTGCAGATATAGGTGTGAGATCATAATTACTGCAGACATATGTGTGAGATCACTATCACTGCAAATATTACTTCAGATATAGGTTTGAGATCACTATCCCTGCAGATATAGGTGAGATCCCCACCACTGCAGATATAGGTGTGAGATTACTATCACTGCAAATGTAGGTGTTAGATCACCATCACTGCAGATATAGATGTGAGATTACTATCACTGCAGATATAGGTGTGAGATCTCTATCACTGTAATTGTTGGTGTAAGATCACCATCACTGCAGATATTGCTGTGAGATCACTATCACTGCAGATATAGGTGTGAGATCACTATCACTATCACTATCAGGGCTCTGAAAACCTTCCTGTTTTAAATGTTCCTTGCTTTTACTGTTCTGCTTTTTTGTTACTGGACTTAGTGTTGTGTTGTGTTTTCCTTTCCCTGCACCAGGACGCTCCTTCGCTGGAGCAGCTGTGCGCATTAAAATGCAAATAACATAACATAACATAACAACATCACTGCAGATATAGGTTTGCTATCTCTATCACTGTAGATGTTGGTGTGAGATCACATCACTGCAGATGTTCCTGTGAGATCACAATCACTGCAGATATAGGTTTGAGATTACTATCACTGCAGATATAGGTGTGAGATCTCTATCACTGTAGATATTGGTGTCAGATCGCCATCCCTGCAGATATTGGTGTGAGATCACTAACACTGCAGATAGAGGTGTGACATCATTATCACTGCAGATATAGGTGAGATCACCATCACTGCAGATATAGGTGTGAGATCACTATCACTGCAGATATAGGTGTGAGATCACTATCACTGCAGATATAGGTGTGAGATCCAGATTACTGCAGACATAGTTGTTAGATAACTATCACTCCGGATATACGTAGGAGATCACTATCACTGCAGATATTGGTGTGATATCTCTTTCACTGTAGATATAGGTGTGAGATCACTATTACTGCAGATATAGGTGTGAGATCCCCATCACTGCAGATATAGGTGTGAGATCACTATCACAGCAGATGTAGGTGTTAGATCACCATCACTGCAGATATAGATGTGAGATTACTATCACTGCAGATATAGGTGTGAGATCTCTATCACTGTAATTGTTGGTGTAAGATCACCATCACTGCAGATATTGCTGTGAGATCACTATCACTGCAGATATAGGTGTGAGATCACTATCACTGCAGATATAGGTTTGCGATCTCTATCACTGTAGATGTTGGTGTGAGATCACCATCACTGCAGATATTGCTGTGAGATCACTATCACTGCAGATATAAGTGTGAAGATCACTATCACCGCAGATATAGGTTTGAGATCACTATCACTGCAGATATAGGTGTGAGATCTCTATCACTGTAGATGTTGGTGTGAGATCACCATCACTGCAGATATTGCTGTGATATCATAATCACTGCAGACATAGGTGTGAGATCACTATCACTGCAGATATAGGTGTGAGATCACTATCACTGCAGATACAGGTGTGAGCTCTCTCTCACTGTAGATATTGGTGTCAGATCACCATCTCTGCAGATATTGGCGTGAGATCACCAACACTGCAGATAGAGGTGTGAGATCATTATCACTGCAGATATAGGTGAAGTCACCATCACTGCAGATATAGGTGTGAGATCACTATTACTGCAGATATAGGTGTGAGATCACTATCACTGCAGATATAGGTGTGAGATCACGATTACTGCAGACATATGTGTGAGATCACTATCACTGCAAATATTACTTCAGATATAGGTGTGAGATCACTATCACTGCAGATATAGGTGAGATCCCTATCACTGCAGATATAGGTGTGAGATCACTATCACTGCAGATGTAGGTGTTAGATCACCATCACTGCAGATATAGATGTGAGATCACTATCACTGCAGATATAGGTGTGAGATCTCTATCACTGTAATTCTTGGTGTAAGATCACCATCACTGCAGATATTGCTGTGAGATCACTATCACTGCAGATGTAGGTGTGAGATCACTATCACTGCAGATATAGGTTTGCGATCTCTATCACTGTAGATGTTGGTGTGAGATCACATCACTGCAGATGTTCCTGTGAGATCACAATCACTGCAGATATAGGTTTGAGATTACTATCACTGCAGATATAGGTGTGAGATCACTATTACTGCAGATATTGGTGTAAGATCTCTATTACTGCAGATGTAGGTGTGAGGTCACCATCACTGCAGATATTGGTGTGAGATCACTATCACTGCAGATATAGATGTGAGATCACTATCACTGCAGATATAGGTGTGAGATCTGTATCACTGTAGATGTTGGTGTGAGATCACCATCACTGCAGATATTGCTGTGAGATCACTATCACTGCAGAGATGAGTGTGAGATCTCTATCACTGTAGATATTGGTGTCAGATCAGCATCACTGCAGATATTGGTGAGAGATCACTATCACTGCAGATAGAGGTGTGAGATCACTATCACTGCAAATGTTACTTCAGATATAGGTGTGAGGTCACCATCACTGCAGATATTGGTGTGAGATCACTATCACTGCAGATATAGATGTGAGATCACTATCACTGCAGATATAGGTGTGAGATCTGTATCACTGTAGATGTTGGTGTGAGATCACCATCACTGCAGATATTGCTGTGAGATCACTATCACTGCAGAGATGAGTGTGAGATCTCTATCACTGTAGATATTGGTGTCAGATCAGCATCACTGCAGATATTGGTGAGAGATCACTATCACTGCAGATAGAGGTGTGAGATCACTATCACTTCAAATGTTACTTCAGATATAGGTGTGAGATCACCATCACTGCAGATATAGATGTGAGATCAGTATCACTGCAGATATAGGTGTGAGATCTCTATCACTGTAGATGTTGGTGTGAGATCACCATCACTGCAGATATTGCTGTGATATCACAATCACTGCAGACATAGGTGTGAGATCACTATCACTGCAGATATAGGTGTGAGATCACTATCACTGCAGATATAGGTGTGAGCTCTCTATCACTGTAGATATTGGTGTCAGATCACCATCTCTGCAGATATTGGCGTGAGATCACCAACACTGCAGATAGAGGCGTGAGATCATTATCACTGCAGATATAGGTGAAATCACCATCACTGCAGATATAGGTGTGAGATCACTATTACTGCAGATATAGGTGTGAGATCACTATCACTGCAGATATAGGTGTGAGATCACGATTACTGCAGACATATGTGTGAGATCACTATCACTGCAAATATTACTTCAGATATAGGTGTGAGATCACTATCACTGCAGATATAGGTGAGATCCCCATCACTGCAGATATAGGTGTGAGATTACTATCACTGCAGATGTAGGTGTTAGATCACCATCACTGCAGATATAGATGTGAGATTACTATCACTGCAGATATAGGTGTGAGATCTCTATCACTGTAATTGTTGGTGTAAGATCACCATCACTGCAGATATTGCTGTGAGATCACTATCACTGCAGATATAGGTGTGAGATCACTATCACTGCAGATATAGGTTTGCTATCTCTATCACTGTAGATGTTGGTGTGAGATCACATCACTGCAGATGTTCCTGTGAGATCACAATCACTGCAGATATAGGTTTGAGATTACTATCACTGCAGATATAGGTGTGAGATCTCTATCACTGTAGATATTGGTGTCAGATCGCCATCCCTGCAGATATTGGTGTGAGATCACTAACACTGCAGATAGAGGTGTGAGATCACTATCACTGCAAATATTACTTCAGATATAGGTGTGAGATCACTATCACTGCAGATATAGGTGAGATCCCCCTCACTGCAGATATAGGTGTGAGATCACTATCACTGCAGATGTAGGTGTGAGATCACCATCACTGCAGATATAGATGTGAGATCACTATCACTGCAGATATAGGTGTGACGATCACTATCACCGCAGATATAGGTTTGAGATCACCATCACTGCAGATATAGGTGTGAGATCTCTATCACTGTAGATGTTGGTGTGAGATCACCATCACTGCATATATTGCTGTGATATCACAATCACTGCAGACATAGGTGTGAGATCACTATCACTGCAGATATAGGTGTGAGATCACTATCACTGCAGATATAGGTGTGAGCTCTCTATCACTGTAGATATTGGTGTCAGATCACCATCTCTGCAGATATTGGCGTGAGATCACCAACACTGCAGATAGAGGCGTGAGATCATTATCACTGCAGATATAGGTGAAATCACCATCACTGCAGATATAGGTGTGAGATCACTATTACTGCAGATATAGGTGTGAGATCACTATCACTGCAGATATAGGTGTGAGATCATAATTACTGCAGACATATGTGTGAGATCACTATCACTGCAAATATTACTTCAGATATAGGTTTGAGATCACTATCCCTGCAGATATAGGTGAGATCCCCACCACTGCAGATATAGGTGTGAGATTACTATCACTGCAAATGTAGGTGTTAGATCACCATCACTGCAGATATAGATGTGAGATTACTATCACTGCAGATATAGGTGTGAGATCTCTATCACTGTAATTGTTGGTGTAAGATCACCATCACTGCAGATATTGCTGTGAGATCACTATCACTGCAGATATAGGTGTGAGATCACTATCACTATCACTATCAGGGCTCTGAAAACCTTCCTGTTTTAAATGTTCCTTGCTTTTACTGTTCTGCTTTTTTGTTACTGGACTTAGTGTTGTGTTGTGTTTTCCTTTCCCTGCGCCAGGACGCTCCTTCGCTGGAGCAGCTGTGCGCATTAAAATGCAAATAACATAACATAACATAACAACATCACTGCAGATATAGGTTTGCTATCTCTATCACTGTAGATGTTGGTGTGAGATCACATCACTGCAGATGTTCCTGTGAGATCACAATCACTGCAGATATAGGTTTGAGATTACTATCACTGCAGATATAGGTGTGAGATCTCTATCACTGTAGATATTGGTGTCAGATCGCCATCCCTGCAGATATTGGTGTGAGATCACTAACACTGCAGATAGAGGTGTGACATCATTATCACTGCAGATATAGGTGAGATCACCATCACTGCAGATATAGGTGTGAGATCACTATCACTGCAGATATAGGTGTGAGATCACTATCACTGCAGATATAGGTGTGAGATCCCGATTACTGCAGACATAGTTGTTAGATAACTATCACTTCGGATATACGTAGGAGATCACTATCACTGCAGATATTGGTGTGATATCTCTTTCACTGTAGATATAGGTGTGAGATCACTATTACTGCAGATATATGTGTGAGATCACTATCACTGCAAATATAGGTGTGAGATTAGCTGTACTTAAGATATAGGTGTGAGATCACTATCACTGCAGATATAGGTGTGAGATCACTATCACTGCAGATATAGGTGTGAGATCACTATCACTGCACATATAGGTATGAGATCACCATCACTGCAGATATAGGTGTGAGATCACTATCACTGTAGATATAGGTGTGAGATCACAATTACTACAGCTATAGGTGTGAGATCACTATCACTGCAGATATAGGTGGGACCTCACCATCACTGCAGATATAGGAGTGAGATCACTATCACTGCAGATATTGGTGTAAGATCACTTTCACTGCAGATATAGGTGTGAGATCACTGTCACTGCAGATATAGGTGTATGGTCACTATCACTGTAGATATAGGTGTGAGATCACTTTCACTGCGGATATAGGTGTGAGATCACTATTACTGCAGATATCGGTGTGAGATATTATCAGTGCAGATATAGGTGAGATCACCATTACTGCAGATATAGGTGTGAGATCACCTTATTAAATATAAAGGTATGAGATCACCATCACTTCAGATATAGTTGTGCAATCAGTATAACTGCAGATATAGGTGTGAGATCACCATTACTGCAGATGTAGGTGTGAGATCAACATTCATTCAGATATATGTATGAGATCACCATCTTTTCAGATATAGGTGTGAGATCACTATCACTGTAGATATAGGTGTGAGATTACCATCACTGCAGATATAGGTGTGAGATCACTATCACTGCAGATATAGGTGTGACCTCACCATCACTGCAGATATAGGTGTGAGATCACTATCGCTTCAGATATAGTTGTGAGATCACCATTACTGCAGATATGGGTGGGAGGTCACCGTCAATGCATATATAGGTGTGAGATCACTGTCACTGCAGATATTGGTGTGAGATCACCATAACTGCAGATATAGGTGTGAGATCACTATTAGTGCAGGTATAGGTGAGATCACCATTACGGCACCTATAGGTGTGAGATCATTATCACTGCAGATATAGGTGTGCGATCAGGATTACTGCAGATATAGGTGTGAGATCTCTATCACTGTAGATATTGGTGTGAGATCACTAGCAGCGCGGATATAGGTTTGTGATCACTATCGCTGCAGATATTACTTCAGATATAGGTATGAGATCTCTATCACTGTAGATATTGGTGTGAGATCACTAGCAGTGCGGATATAGGTTTGTGATCACTATCGCTGCAGATATTACTTCAGATATAGGTGTGAGACCACTTTCACTGCAGATATAGGTGAGATCACTATCACTGTAGATATAGGTGTGAGATCACTATCACTGCAGATATAGGTGTGAGATCACTATGACTGCAGATATAGGTGTGAGATCTGTATCACTGTAGATGTTGGTGTGAGATCACCATCACTGCAGATATTGCTGTGAGATCACTATCACTGCAGAGATGAGTTTGAGATCTCTATCACTGTAGATATTGGTGTCAGATCAGCATCACTGCAGATATTGGTGTGAGATCACGATTACTGCAGACATATGTGTGAGATCACTATCACTGCAAATATTACTTCAGATATAGGTGTGAGATCACTATCACTGCAGATATAGGTGAGATCCCCCTCACTGCAGATATAGGTGTGAGATCACTATCACTGCAGATGTAGGTGTGAGATCACCATCACTGCAGATATAGATGTGAGATCACTATCACTGCAGATATAGATGTGAGATCTCTATCACTGTAATTGTTGGTGTAAGATCACCATCACTGCAGATATTGCTGTGAGATCACTATCACTGCAGATGTAGGTGTGAGATCACTATCACTGCAGATATAGGTTTGCGATCTCTATCACTGTAGATGTTGGTGTGAGATCACATCACTGCAGATCTTCCTGTGAGATCACAATCAGGTATAGGTTTGAGATTACTATCACTGCAGATATAGGTGTGAGATCTCTATCACTGTAGATATTGGTGTCAGATCGCCATCCCTGCAGATATTGGTGTGAGATCACTAACACTGCAGATAGAGGTGTGACATCATTATCACTGCAGATATAGGTGAGATCACCATCACTGCAGATATAGGTGTGAGATCACTATCACTGCAGATATAGGTGTGAGATCACTATCACTGCAGATATAGGTGTGAGATCCCGATTACTGCAGACATAGTTGTTAGATCACTATCACTCCGGATATACGTAGGAGATCAGTATCACTGCAGATATTATTGTGATATCTCTTTCACTGTAGATATAGGTGTGAGATCACTATTACTGCAGATATAGGTCTGAGATCACTATCACTGCAAATATAGGTGTGAGATTACCGTTACTTAAGATATAGGTGTGAGATCACTATCACTGCAGATATAGGTGTGAGATCACCATCACTGCAGATATAGGTGTGAGATAACTATCACTGCACATATAGGTATGAGATCACCTTCATTGCAGATATAGGTGTGAGATCACTATCACTGTAGATATAGGTGTGAGATCACAATTACTACAGATATAGGTGTGAGATCACTATCACTGCAGATATAGGTGGGACCTCACCATCACTGCAGATATAGGTGTGAGATCACTGTCACTGCAGATATAGGTGTATGCTGTTAATCAAAAGGAGGGGGAGGGGGGATCACTTGTCCTGTGTAACCTGGGTACAGTTCTAACTAGAATGACCCTTGTTTAAAAGACCCTCATACACGTGCAATCATGGTGGTATGGGCGGTGTATCTTGATTCTCCGCCTTCGTTTACACGTCTGTGCAGAATCACAGGGTCAGTTGGTATGCACCCTCCACCCGGAGGAGAACACCCTAGGTTAAAACAGTAGTGATCAGTGATTTTTGGTGAGGTGACAGTGCTCTACTTAAAAGCAATCCAATCTTACCGGGAAAGAGAAAATTTTATTAGTCGGGATTGGATTGACAATGGAGGATACGGTTGAATACGTGTAAGAAGAATTATTAGGATTCATACATATTCAATCCTCCTGTGTACAAAGATGGTCGACATGTTTCAGCCTTTGTCGCCCAAAGGGTCGGTACGGCTTTCTTCAGGACCAGGTGAGTTCGGTGAAGGAGGTGGCTTAGGCCTACTCTCTATTGTCGGTCGAAAATGGACCTATAAGTAAAAAAGAGGTAGTGTTGCTAGGGTGTGGGTCATGACAATTAATGCAAAAAGAGAAATAACGTGGTGTATTTTTACAGATTAAAACTACGCTGTCAGACTCCCTGACTATAGGGGACGAAAACCACCTACTCAGTACTGGCAAAACAAGACATGAAAGGGGACTTTAAATGGCATTTCGTTGAAAGGTAGGTGCCGATTTTTACATGCTCCTCCCCTTCGGTACCTTGAGACATGAGTAAATCAGTGGGATATGCAAGGATTTCTGTGAAGAAGGCAGCTACTACAAATTCCCTGCATAAGTTCGAGGTATGCGGGATAATGTTATTGTTAGAAAACGCTATTGTTAAAAAACGCTGTTCTTTACTACCCCAAAAAGACGATAGAACACTCCTCTTGAAACACATACCTTCCATTGGTTTTTTTGGAACTTTCCTCGGGTACCCAGAGGCTTGAAAGAGGGGCTCCTACAAAAATATAAGAAGATTACAGTTTTGGTGCCCAACGAGTACTTGACTCTGTCAGGTTGTTCGAGCCTTCGTTCTAAACGCGCCATACCTTGTAGCTCCACTCGAAAACCTGCAGCTTGTGCTGTCTCTGCCTCTCGCGGTCCCGGATGCGGCTGTAGCCTGCAGTGCCGGGTTAAATGGTCATGTTCCGCGTAGAGGTGGAAAAAAGACTTGTGAGAGTTATTTAGTCAATCATTAATAAAGCGTAATGAATGTAAACATAAAAGCGATGTTTTTTCACAAGGATGTGATATTTTCTTGGAGTATGATTTATGTTTATAATTCACATACGGAAATGAGTGGTGATTTCAAGGAAGGGAATGTCACTGACAGAAAACAGACTTCCGTGTTAGGGTCTATCTTACGTGTGTTAGAGCTAGCCAATTAGTTCTAGTACCCTGATTAATTTGAGGCACTGTTATTAGTATTAGGGGTATGGTAAAAAAGAGAGAGGAAGTGTTCTGGGTTCATACATTGATCACTGGAATTAACTATTCATAGTGATGCCCGGATTTCATTCATGTGGTTCTTGATCTTATTTTGAGCACCAACAGCGGCTCTTCAGTGGATGGGTCCGACAGTGGTGGGGATGACCAATATAACAACAGGAGAAGAGGCAATTTCAACAGGCGAGGCAACCGTAGAGGTAAAAACATGTGGTCACACTACCAAATGGGCCCCCCCATGCCCTTTCAACCATACAATCCACACTTTCAGAACTGGATGCCTCCCTTCTTCCAAGGCCCCCCAATAAACCATCAACAACAACAACAATTAGGACCTAACTTCAACCAGCGTCCTTTTTTAGGAGGAGGCCGTGCCCCACAGAGACAAAGGGGCAGAGGAGTGACCTGGTCCGACCAACCACGTCAAGTACAGACCAGGAGTGTCACCAAAGCCAAAGCAGGGCCGAGTACAGCGACCTGATTGTAAACCTAACAGAAAAGATACTCACTCAAGATCAAGTGAAGGTACTCAATAAAGGCCTAGGGTTCGTACCCACACCGAACCTGGATATTTTCAAAACTAAATGTGAAGTATCTGAATTTTGTCGGAAATTGAAACTGAAAGCCTTTTTTGGAGGACAAGGAGCAGCTACTAATGATTGAGACACCACGCTCAGGAAAAAGTCAAGATACTGCCCTATGAATTCACAGGTACCGATAGAAATACAGACCTTTGAACAAGCAGTAATGCATGATCTTGATGACCTATCAACTCTGACAAAGAAACCATTTCAAAATATCACGAAGAGAGAACAACTTGCTCTTCAAGAACTGAAAAATGACAATGATCTGGTAATTAAACCGGCGGACAAAGGTGGAGGGATTGTCCTACTTACAAAAAAGAGATACCAAGAACAATGTCTGGAACTGCTATCTGATAACACCTTCTATGAAATAATAACTGAGGATCCCACACCCAGGCTACAACAAACCATAACTTTGATGATTGAGGAAGCTGAGGCACATAACTGGCTCTCTAGAAAAGAAGCTGATTTTTTACATACTGATACCCCGAGAATACCATATTTTTATTCTCTACCGAAGACACACAAAGCAAGGAGCCCTCCTCCGGGACGCCCCATAGTGTCCGGTATTGGTTCAGTACTGGAACCCTTATCCCAGTTTGTGGATGAATACTTAAAACCTCTAACTCAAAAGACTCCAACGTACCTCAAGGACACGAGAGACCTGCTCAACCATCTTACCTCTGTAACTTTTTGTGAGACTTCCATGATCCTTGTAGGATTGGACGTGGAAAGTCTATACACGAGTCTCCCACAAGGAAAGACTCTGGACACCTTGGAGAATATCCTATTCAATATGGATTGGAATTACAAGACACCAAGGCATTTTATTTTGGAGTGTTGTAGACTGGCGTTAACAGAAAACTACTTTCTTTTTGACACGACCATGTATAAACAGCGACACGGCACCTCGATGGGAAGTACATTCGCCCCGAGTGTGGCCGGACTGTACGTCAGTGATTTCGAAAGGACATTTGTCAACAATGTATGTAACCCCTTCCAGAGACAGATCCGTTTCTGGAAGCGTTACATAGATGACGTTCTCCTTATCTGGGAAGGCAGTACTGACAGCCTGGCACAGTTCCACAAATGGCTGAATGAACAAGACCAATGGCTGAAGTTTACATACACCTCAAGCAAAGAGAGTCTAGACTTTCTGGACATCACCATCTACGTGGACAATGGCATGTTACAAACAAAAACCTTTTTTAAACCAACGGCCAAGAACAGCTTGTTGTCGTTCAACAGCCATCACCCACGACCTCTGAGGGAGAATCTCCCATTCAGCCAGTTCTTACGCTTACGGAGGAACTGCAGCAAAACTGAAGAATACCAACTCCAAGCCAACGATCTATGCAAAAAACTGTCAGCAAGAGATTACCCACAGAAAGTGATTAAGAAGTGCAAAAAAAGAGCACGGAACCAGAACCGTGAAAGCCTCCTAGAGACCAACCCGAGAATCCAAGAAGAAGATCTCATGACCTGTGTCACGACATACAGTCCGGCTTCGAATCAGGTCAAGAAAATAATTAATAAGCACTGGCGAATCCTCACCTCGGCAGATCTTTCATGGCCGAAACCAAGATTCTCTAATAAACGAACACAGAACTTAAAGGACATCCTAGTACATACTAGACCGCGATTGGAACAGAGAACTAAACAAACACGTCTCTGGGACCTACCACCTGTCCAAGGACACTTTCCATGTGGGAATTGTTCAGTATGTCCCCTAACGATGCCCACGAGAACGATCCAACTGTTACCAGATCTGAAATGGTACTTATAATCCCACACGAATTGCAATTCCAGTCACGTGATCTATATGATCACGTGCCCCTGCAACATGCAGTATATCGGAATGACATGCAGGAAAATACGGCAAAGAATCTGTGAACACAGAAGCAATGTCAAATGCAAGAAGGCAACGACCAAGATGGCCAACCATTATTTGGAGAAAGGACACACTGTGGAAGACCTCAAATGGGTCATTTTAGAAACACTGACCACCAAAGACCATAATGCTGAGCGCATCTTGTTCGAAAAAGAACAGAGGTGGATTCACCGTCTGAGAACAGATCAACGGGGATTGAACGATGGTGTCCCATGGCTAAGCCTCTACAAATGACTTATGCCTCTACAAGTTTTCAAAATAAGATCAAGAACCACATGAATGAAATCCGGGCATCACTATGAATAGTTAATTCCAGTGATCAATGTATGAACCCAGAACACTTCCTCTCTCTTTTTTACCATACCCCTAATACTAATAACAGTGCCTCAAATTAATCAGGGTACTAGAACTAATTGGCTAGCTCTAACACACGTAAGATAGACCCTAACACGGAAGTCTGTTTTCTGTCAGTGACATTCCCTTCCTTGAAATCACCACTCATTTCCGTATGTGAATTATAAACATAAATCATACTCCAAGAAAATATCACATCCTTGTGAAAAAACATCGCTTTTATGTTTACATTCATTACGCTTTATTAATGATTGACTAAATAACTCTCACAAGTCTTTTTTCCACCTCTACGCGGAACATGACCATTTAACCCGGCACTGCAGGCTACAGCCGCATCCGGGACCGCGAGAGGCAGAGACAGCACAAGCTGCAGGTTTTCGAGTGGAGCTACAAGGTATGGCGCGTTTAGAACGAAGGCTCGAACAACCTGACAGAGTCAAGTACTCGTTGGGCACCAAAACTGTAATCTTCTTATATTTTTGTAGGAGCCCCTCTTTCAAGCCTCTGGGTACCCGAGGAAAGTTCCAAAAAAACCAATGGAAGGTATGTGTTTCAAGAGGAGTGTTCTATCGTCTTTTTGGGGTAGTAAAGAACAGCGTTTTTTAACAATAGCGTTTTCTAACAATAACATTATCCCGCATACCTCGAACTTATGCAGGGAATTTGTAGTAGCTGCCTTCTTCACAGAAATCCTTGCATATCCCACTGATTTACTCATGTCTCAAGGTACCGAAGGGGAGGAGCATGTAAAAATCGGCACCTACCTTTCAACGAAATGCCATTTAAAGTCCCCTTTCATGTCTTGTTTTGCCAGTACTGAGTAGGTGGTTTTCGTCCCCTATAGTCAGGGAGTCTGACAGCGTAGTTTTAATCTGTAAAAATACACCACGTTATTTCTCTTTTTGCATTAATTGTCATGACCCACACCCTAGCAACACTACCTCTTTTTTACTTATAGGTCCATTTTCGACCGACAATAGAGAGTAGGCCTAAGCCACCTCCTTCACCGAACTCACCTGGTCCTGAAGAAAGCCGTACCGACCCTTTGGGCGACAAAGGCTGAAACATGTCGACCATCTTTGTACACAGGAGGATTGAATATGTATGAATCCTAATAATTCTTCTTACACGTATTCAACCGTATCCTCCATTGTCAATCCAATCCCGACTAATAAAATTTTCTCTTTCCCGGTAAGATTGGATTGCTTTTAAGTAGAGCACTGTCACCTCACCAAAAATCACTGATCACTACTGTTTTAACCTAGGGTGTTCTCCTCCGGGTGGAGGGTGCATACCAACTGACCCTGTGATTCTGCACAGACGTGTAAACGAAGGCGGAGAATCAAGATACACCGCCCATACCACCATGATTGCACGTGTATGAGGGTCTTTTAAACAAGGGTCATTCTAGTTAGAACTGTACCCAGGTTACACAGGACAAGTGATCCCCCCTCCCCCTCCTTTTGATTAACAGTAACTGAAGCCAAGGAACTTGGTGGGATCACGGATTTTTCTTCTCCCCCTCTTTGATCACTAGATATAGGTGTATGGTCATTATCACTGTAGATATAGGTGTGAGATCACTTTCACTGCGGATATAGGTGTGAGATCACTATTACTGCAGATATCGGTGTGAGATATTATCAGTGCAGATATAGGTGAGATCACCATTACTGCAGATATAGGTGTGAGATCACCGTACCTAAAGATATAGGTATGAGATCACCATCACTTCAGATATAGTTGTGCAATCAGTATTACTGCAGATATAGGTGTGAGATCACCATTACTGCAGATGTAGGTGTGAGATCAACATTAATTCAGATATATGTATGAGATCACCATCTTTTCAGATATAGGTGTGAGATCACTATCACTGTAGATATAGGTGTGAGATTACCATCACTGCAGATATAGGTGTGAGATCACTATCACTGCAGATATAGGTGTGACCTCACCATCATTGCAGATATAGGTGTGAGATCACTATCGCTGCAGATATAGTTGTGAGATCACCATTACTGCAGATATGGGTGGGAGGTCACCGTCAATGCAGATATAGGTGTGAAATCACTGTCACTGCAGATATTGGTGTGAGATCACCATAACTGCAGATATAGGTTTGAGATCACTATTAGTGCAGATATAGGTGAGATCACCATTACTGCAGATATAGGTGTGAGATCACCATTACTTCTGATATAGGTATGAGATCACCATAACTTCAGATATAGGTGTGAGATCATTATTACTGTATATGTAGGTGTGAGATCACTATCACCTCAGATATTAGTGTGAGATCATTATTACTACACATATAGGTGTGAAATCACTGTCACTGCAGATATGGGTGTGATATCTCTTTCACTGTAGATATTGGTGTGAGATCACCATCATTGCAGATGTTGTTGTACGATCACTATCACTGCATATATAGGTTGACATCTCTATCACTATTGATATTGGTGTGAAATCACCATCAATGCATATATATATGTGAGATCACTATCACTGCAGATATAGGTGTGAGATCACTATCACTGCAGATATAGGTGTGAGATCACTATCACTGCAGATATAGGTGTGAGATCCTGATTACTGCAGACATAGTTGTTAGATCACTATCACTCCGGATATATGTAGGAGATTAGTCATCACTGCAGATATTGGTGTGAGATCACTATCACTGCAGATATTGGTGTGAGATCACTATCATGGCAGATATAGGTTTGAGATCACCATCATGGTAGATGTAGGTGTGAGATAACTATCACTGCAGATATAGGTGTGAGAGCACCATCACTGCAGATATTGTTGTGAGATCACCATCACTGCAGAAATAGGTGTGAGATCACTTGCACTGCAGATATAGATGTGAGATCACTATCACTGCAGAGATAGGTGTGAGATCACTATTACTGCGATTATAGGTGTGAGATCACCGCCACTACTAATATAGGTGTGAGATCACTATCACTGCAGATATAGGTGTGAAATCACTGTCACTACAGAGATATATGTGTGAGATCACCAACATACCAGATATAGATGTGAGATTACCATCACTGCTGATATAGGTGTGAGATCACTATCACTGCAGAGATATAGAATACCTACGTGTTCGGAATACAAGAGATTAAGCTATTGGCATTGTAAATGACAATGCCTTTTATTTATGTTTTAAAAACAAAAACAAAAATAAAAGGCATTGTCATTTACAATGTAAATAGCTCAAACTGGTGTAAATGCAACACCTATTGCATTGCAAATGCTTGTTTTTTATCCATCAAAGTAATATCAATTCTTTCTTTTAAGATTGCCGGGTACTTTGCTAAGGCAGCATCTCTGACCTGAATTCCCTAATTCCCCCAAATGATTTTTATTTTTCATTAAGGCGGTGGCCACGTCTTTGCTATAGAAGGTTATTTCTGTGGCCCTGTTTATCTCTCCCAGTTCTGGGACAATAAATACCAAACTTTTGATGTCTTTTGTTTTAATTTTTTGTTGTCCTGGCAAGTGCAAGCAAAGCTTCAAGATGTTTCCTCTGTTGAGGGTGTCCCATTTCCCTTGAGACACATCCTTGTGATATAATTTCAGTTTTAAGCTTTCCTAGTTCGATTGTGCCTTCTCGGTAAAGTTAATTTTTGCTTTCTTCTTTTGTCGTGAGAATTTTGCTGATGAGCCGTCATTGAGCTCCCTAGATTTGGGAGACAGACTTCGCCGATCTAATGTTACTTCTTGTGGACAATTTGGTAGAGTATCATGGAGTGGTGCTTCCCCACTTGGCTTTCCTAGAGAGTACTGCAATCTGATATGGGCTATTCCGAAGGGAATGAATGCTTTCTCGTTTTGATTTATTTACAAACAGCCCATATGATTTACTTAGATTGTAGTCTCTTGAGTGAATGTTCTCGATTTGCCACCTTCTCCATCTGCGAGTGGCTGCGATATCTCTTGGCAGGTGGTGTTTTTATAGTGAGTACCTCTTCCGTGCCTTACTTTGGCCCTGTACGAAGTATGAACCCTACCTTTTAGTAATTCAATGGGCTTTTCAAGAAACAAGACAGTCTCTTTGGAGTCCTCAGGTCTATTGCATTTCTTTGGTAATTGGTTCACCTTTACTTTTTCACAGTTCTTTACAGTTCCAAGGTCAATATATTGTTCAATATCTTCAAGTTTTTGACATGCACCTTGCTCTATGATATTCTTCTCTGGAACATGGATTGCTGTGGCGCATTTGTCCTGTGATACCCGTTTGGGTTCTGCCAGTTGGCCTGCAATTATTCCTCCATTGCTTTGATAAGAGGGGGGCTTTGTCCGAGGTTTAGACACCATGGGGCCGATTCCGATTCGGGAGAAAAAAACGTTGTACGACTCGTATTCGTAGCCATCTCCGTACGAATCGAAAAAGACCATCCGAACTGCGTAGTACGATCCGTATCCCGAAAATACGTCGGAATATCAGCGAACCTTATGAACCATAATGGAAGACCCGTACGAAATGGCGTCGGAACCCAAACCGTACGATTTGTAAACATGCCGTACGACCAAACAAGTACGATCCAGACCGGGGACCGAGTACGCGATTTGTACGGGCAAACCTAGTCACACCTGAAGCATGATTCGTATGGAAAACATCGCGTATGAGCGAGCTGCACCAACAAATACGAACCGCACACCAATCAATAAAGCGTACACGAACCCCCACCCCGAAAATGGCACGTATCAGCGAGCCGCACCAACAAATACGAACCACACACCAATCAATAAAGCGTACACGAACCCCCACCCAAAAAACGGCACGTATCAGCGAGCCACACCAACAAGTACAAACCGCACACCAATCAATAAAGCGCACATGAACCTCCACCCCGGAAATGGCACGTATGAGATAGCCGCACCAACAAATACCAACCGCACACCACTCAATAAAGCATATGCGAACCCCCACCCCGAAAACGACACGTATCAGCCAGCCGCACTAACAAATACGAACCGCACACCACTCAATAAAGCTTACGCGAACACCCCAAAAACGTCCCGTATGAGCCAGCAGCACCACCAAATACGATACGCACCCCCCACTAATAAAGCTCGCAAACCCCTAAACCAGCACAAGGAGGGTGCAAACTAATTGCACAACACCACAAAACATGTCTCCTGTGTACACACCATTTTAAAGCAATGTCCTGGCCACATCCAAACAGCTAAACAGAGGGCCCAAGTCACACCCACCCCTTATAACACACCCACCAAAAATTCTAAATAAGCCACACCCACAAATGGACCAATAAAAGGGCCCACACATACAACCCATCATCCATTGCAACATACCTATTTGCGCAAAGACACTGACAGGACACCAACTACTGCACGCATACACCTTCACACATACATCCTATCTCATTCACACCCACACCACCCCTTCACAATCAGACCCACACACCCTCATCCATACACACCATCACCCTCTCAATCACATACACCCCACACCATGACCACACCAAAGAATCCAAGGTTCACTAACCCGGAGAGGGAGATCCTTATAGATGAAGTCATCAGAGTTGAGCCACAGCTGTTTGGTGCATTGGACAGACAGACCAGCATTGCAGACAAAACCCGCCAGTGGGAGAAGATCGTCAATAAGGTCAATGCTGTTGCACCCATCAGGCGCACCAGGAGGGATTGCCAGGCCAGGTGGTACGATCTGCGTAGGATGGTCAAGAGGAAGATGGACGAAGACTACTCCAATGCACACCACACTGGATGTGGTGGTCCCCGCAGACCTGCCCAACACCAGCCCTGGAAGGAGAAAGTCATTGCCCTGCTACCACCGGTGGGAGTTCACGGAATCGAAGGAGCCGTGGAGCCTGGTGAGTATCCAAACAACTCATGTAACATGGGGGGGCTCTCAGCAGGGCCTAACAGTATGGGGGTGGGTGTTCATGACTCCCAGCAGTGCCTAACATTATGGGGGTGGTATGTGGGTAGGTGCAGAGGACTCCCAGCAGTGCCTAACAGTATGGGGGTTGTATATGGGTGGGTGCAAAGGACGTCCAGCAGTGCCTAACATGACTCGCAGCAGTGCCTAACATTATGGGGGTGGTATGTGGGTGGGTGCAGAGGACTCCCAGCAGTGCCTAACAGTATGGGGGTGGTATGTGGGTGGGTGCAGAGGACTCCCAGCAGTGCCTAACAGTATGGGGTGGTATGTGGATGGGTGCAAAGGACTTCCAGCAGTGCCTAACATGACTCCCAGCAGTGCCTAACAGTATAGGGGTGGTATGTGGGTGGGTGCAGAGGAGTCCCAGCAGTGCCCAGACATAAGAGGGGTGGGTGGATATGACTCCCAGCAGTGCCCAGACATAACAGGGGTGGGTGGATAAACAATCAACATCTCATTCGATACAGCTACATTCAGTGGGAGCTGGGAGAATGCTGAGATCAACATCTTAGTGAATATACAAAATGCGAATCACAAATACCTCAAGAACTTCAGGGCCATCTCCCCTTCACAGAAAAGGTCACATAGAAGATCATCAACAGACTGATGACCCGCTACCTCGAAGACAACAACATCATGGGACCATACCAGTCTGGATTCCGCAGCAGCTACAGCACGGACACCGTCCTCATCACCGCCAACAACGACATCAGCATCCTCATGGACAAAGGAGAAACACCCGCCCTCATCCTTCTGGACCTATCACCAGCCTTCCACCTGGTCTGCCAAGACACCCTAACAGCACGCATCCATGACGCCGGAATCCAAGAGATTGCCCTGGCCTGGGCCACATCCTTTCTGTCCGGCAGCGCCCAGAGTGTCTGCCCCCCGCACTTCCAAGACCACTGAGACCATCCGCAGCGTCCCACAGGGATCATCCCTCAGCCAGACGTTGATCAATATCCACATGGCACCACTCACCCATGTTGCACGACAATATAGCCTCAACATCATCTCCTACGACAATTACACACAGCTGATCATATCCCTCACCAAAGAAGCACACACTGCCAAAGGAAACCTCCACAGAGGAATGAAGGCCGTTGCCAAATGGATGAAGGACAGCAGGCTGAAGCACAATTCTGACTAACGGAGGACCTCAACCCAGGCTCCACCACTTCAGCCTGTGATGACTCCTGTTGGCCAACATCGCTAGGAACAGCCCCAGAACCCACCAACCATGCACGCAACCTGTGGGTCATCCTCAAATCCTCCCTCACCATGACCAAGCAGGACAACGCCATCTCAGCTTCCGGCTTCAGCACCCTCTGAATGCCCCACAGGATCTTCAAATGGATCACCTCAAACACGTGAGAAACAGTCATCTGGCCCTCTCCAAGAGCTCACTGGATTACGGGAACGCCCCCTATGCAGCTACAACAACCACGTATGATCGTAGAATTCCCCAACATGCCCACATCACACCACACCTGAGAGGCCTGCACTGGCTCCCTGTCAACAACAGGATCACCTCCAAACTCATCATCCACGCACACAAAGCTGCTAACCACGCCGGACCAGCATACCATAACAGCCGACTCAGCTTCTACACACCCACCCGCAGCCTCCGCTCTACAAACCTCGCACTTGCCACAGTCCCTCACTTCCGGAAAACCACCGTCAGTGACAGATCCTTCTCCTACCTTGCCTCAAAGACCTGGAACACCCTCCCTACAAGGCTACAACAGACCCAGGACCTGCTGGCCTTCAGATGACTTCACAAGACCTGGATTTTCAATCTTTAGCAGCCCCCCCCCCCCCCCCCCCCCAGCGCATTGAGACCCTCACGGGTAGGTAGGCTGCTCAAAAAATGAATAGATTGATTGTTTGATAGATGGCTTAGCCAAATTGTGTGTGTAGGATTGGAGAGCTGTAGATGATAGTTACAATGAGGGTATTCAGGCTGTTGGTGTGATATCGGATGTGCAGATGTTTGACAATGCGGAGTGCGTCCTTGGTGTTGTATGTGACTCTGAGGGTGTACCTCGTTAAGGTGGAACAATCATAATCCTGGTTTTGGTGTGTGGTCCCTGTGGGTTTTGGACTATGTACTACCACTTTACAGTAATGAAGGCGATGTGTGGTGCTGTTGTGTTGACGTGGTAACGAAGTACAATGTGGTGCTGCTGGAAGTTGTGTGTGCGCTGTACGAGGCACATGACCTGATTGTACGTAGACGCACTGTTATGTGGGACTGCATCGTGTTGCCAGTATGAGTTGCACACACAGGCTGAGAAGCAGTCATGGGTGTGTTTGTGGTAGCGTGATACCAGGTGGATGATTGTCTGGTGTTCACTGTGTGGAGGGTGGCTGGAGCAATCAATCAATCAATCGGGGAATTTGTAAAGCGCACTGCTTACCTGCTAGGGTCTCAAGGCGCTGGGGGGGGGAGCTGCAGCTAGTGGTCGAAGAGCCAGGTCTTGAGCAGTCTTCTGAATGCCGGGAGGTCTGCGGTCTGTCATAGGAGGAAGGGGAGGGCATTCCAGGATTTGGCGGCGCGGTGGGAGAAGGATCTGCCCCCGGAAGTGGTTTTGTGGATGCGCAGGACGGCGGCCAGGG
This sequence comes from Lissotriton vulgaris, assembly GCF_964263255.1. Taxonomy (NCBI): domain Eukaryota; kingdom Metazoa; phylum Chordata; class Amphibia; order Caudata; family Salamandridae; genus Lissotriton; species Lissotriton vulgaris. Next base: position 875,916,141 of record NC_141685.1, read on the forward strand.
ATAGGTCGGCGGAGCGGAGTTTCCTGTTGGGTACATAGAAGGAGAGTCTGTTGTTGAGGTAGGCTGGGCCGGTGTTGTGGAGTGCCTTGTGTGCGTGGATCATGAGTTTGAATGTGATTCTTTTGTCGACGGGGAGCCAGTGCAAGTCTCCTAGGTGCGGGGTGATGTGGTCACGGTGTGGGACGTTGAGGATCAGGCGTGCAGAGGCGTTCTGGATTCTTTGGAGTCTGTTGATGAGTTTGGACGTGGCTCCGGCAAAGAGGGCATTTCTGTAGTTGAGTCGGCTGCTGACAAGGGTGTGAGTGACAGTTTTCCGTGTGTCCGTCGGGATCCATCTGTAGATCTTGCAGAGCATGCGGAGAGTGTGGAAGCAGGAGGAGGAGATTGCGTTGACTTGGTTGGTCATGCTGAGCTTGGAGTCGAGGATGATCCCTAGGTTGCGTGCATGGTTGGTTGGTGCTGGGGGGGGGGTTCCCAGTGATGCTGGCCACCAGGAGTCGGCCCACGCGAGGTTGTCGATCAGGGTGGAGGAGTTGCTGTCGTTGTTGTTTTCTATGTGGTAGTTTGGGTTGCCGAGCAGGGTGTAGTTGGTGGAGGTCAGGGCGTGCGTGCTGATGAAGTCGGCAATGGAGTTGCAGAATTGGGGACGTGGGCTTGGTGCTCTGTAGATGAGGGTGCCTCTGAGGGTGGTCTTGGGGTCGGTGTGGATCTTTAAGTGCATGTGTTCAGCGGTGGCGAGGGTGTCGTCGGTGTTTGTGGAGACCTTGATGGTGTTCTTGTGGATTATGGCAATGCCTCCCCCCGGCTCCATTGGTGCGGTCTCTGTGCGAGATCTTGTATCCGTCGTGGATGGCCACTGCGATGTCTGGGGTGGAGGCATCGTTCATCCAGATCTCGGTCAAGAAGGCGACGTCTGGTGGAGTGGTGGTGAGCAGGTCACAGAGCTAGACGGCATGCTTGCGTGCGGAGCGGGTGTTGAGCAGGATGCATCGTAGTTGGTTGTGTTCCGCTGCTGTGGTGGTCTCGGTGTTCTTGTAGCAGGAGAAGTTGCAGTTCTGGCAGGTGACAGGGCCGTATGTGTGCTTGGGGGTGGCCTTGTAGCCATTGGGGGTGCGTCCGTGGTTAAGTGCGATGAGGGTGCTGGCATCGTAGCGGTGGCATGCGTTGCAGGTGCTGTGAAGGCCAGGGGTTCTGGCGGTGGGCGCGGTCCAGGCGCGGACGGGCGCAGACCGTCGTGCAGCGGACGCCATTTAAGGGTAGGTGGGGAGGGAGGACCTGCTAGGAGGCGGGAAAGAGGGCAGCGAATGGGTAGGGGGGCGGGGCCGCAGGGGAGGCAGTGGCGGGAAAAGAAAATGGTAAAAGCGGAGCAAGAGTCTGTTGTGTCAAATGAGTCAGGAAATTAGCTGAGTGTCTTGCAGTGTGCTTGTTGCCGGTGCTGACGGACCTGCCTTTGTCATGAAGGTTGTGCAACAGTGGCACAGACAAGCTGCGGCATGCTTTAAGAATAGATGGATGGAGGAGTATCTTGTAGACGTGTGTGGTGCAGGATCTGGCCACTCGATGCTGCGTTGTGGCTGGGGATGCAGCAGCAGGAATGAGTGAACACATGACGGCAGAAGGGATGAGACAACATGCTAAACAAGCACACAAAAGCAAGGATTCTAGCAGGGCACAAAGTGACATGTGTATGTGAAGGCAGGAGTGTCTGGTTACCCATGGGTCACTGCGAGCAAAATGTGTGAACAGTCGCCAGAGATCATGGGCACAGGATTAGGCAGCCTAAGGCCAAGCGGGGCACAGGACACACAGCGTCAGCAGATGTAGCCTGCACGTCGTGTGTAGCAAGCTAAACAACACATACACAGCCATATATATCAGGCACAATATGGTACATTTGCCATTACCAACAGCATGCATGTTGTCACTGTACACGTAAACACATATGAACAATCATCGTAAACAATGCCCTATTGAACGCATGCAGACTGACAAGAGATGTGCGTTGACAGCAATGAGGCACAATGTACTGTGGTAAACACACTTACTACACAATAGGATAAAGTTGTTTGTGAGGCCATGCTGCATTAGCCAATGTACATGCCCAGTGGCATTGCTCTGAAGACAATAACAGTCCTGTAATGATGTTACTTGTAATGCTGCTGAAAGATTCTCCACACGACTGCCAGGGACTGTCCGTACCTTTGATCATCAGAGTGGTCCGATGCTAAAAGGGTTCCGTCTCCAAATAGCCCCTTGGTCTGAGTACAAATGACAGACACAAAAGGGAGATCAGGCGAGGGAAGGAGAGGATGGGAACTGCATGGAGGGAGATCTGAAATAAAGGAAAACAAGCATAAAGATTCAATACTTTTGTCACAGAATCACAGAATACCTTGGGACCTACACTGTACCAGTCACACCTGTGAAGTGTAACCACTGCCACTGTACCCTATGTGTGATCACAGATTGAGTAATGATACTAGATCAGATGCTTGAACACCGACACATGAATAGGTAGTACAGTTTCTCACCTAAACAAAGCAAGTGTAACGCTCACAAGGCTGCCACTATGCAATTAGATCCATGCAGCCATCAAATCTTTCACAGTGTATGATTGAGGGTCCTAATCTCATAAAATGTAATGTATAGCAGTGATACTGACACAAAGCCAACAATCCTTATTTAGCCCTGTGAATCCGTAAGGGCCATGATGGGAAAGTAGACATCACCCGCAAGAGCCGTTAGCAGCTCTTCCAATGAGGAAGGGAATGACGTAAACACAAGGAAGCCCCGCAGGAACCAGTCATTGGCTCTTGCAACTGTGCCCCACTATGCTAAACATGACAAGCAGGTGGGACCAAACTCAACAGCGAGTAATGAGGAACAAAGCCACAATTAATAAGCCTACCGTGACAATGAGATTCTGCACGGCACAAGATAATCCTGTGAATAACCTCACTCGACTGGTGCCACGGAGATTTAACATTTGCTACAACCCAACGTTGGGATGCCATCAGCGCAACATACCTGGCATCATGGGAATGGAAAGTTAACATCAACTCACAGAGAAGGCTAGCGAAGCAGGGTTCTCTACCGGCACTGAGGTAACGACATGACAGTGACATGACATACTGGCACAAGGGGCAATGCATCAATGCAAACAGACTCGTGGGGCAGTTGAATGAACATATGGGACATACACTGGCCCACACCTACACAACATGGTTTTTGGTAAATCAAACTGTACTGGACCACAAGGTTGAGTGGATGATCCAGACACATCCTGCTGCACACAGTGAGGCTGCAATTCCCCACAGATGCCGTGGTTGTGATGTCCCACACAATGTCAAGCCGTGGTATTTGCAATGTGTCAGGGTCAAGGTTTACACATATTGATGCATTCACCAGAGTCAAAACTCAACTACAGATGACTGTCAAGAAGGGTGCCTGTCCTGTCATGGGAGTGGGGCAACATGAAATTTGAGACATGGTAATGTTACGTGCATGTATGGTCCGACAACATGCGCATGAACATTTTCCACACATTTGAAACCATACCAACACAAAACAGCCTGTTTGTAATCCTTACCCAAACTGACATTTCAACATGTCTGAGCATGTACTGCTGATTCGGCTGACGTTGCTATCTTCATGAGGAATAGCAGGAGGACTAAGATGACACCAACGGACAACAGGCAGGGCGACCTGGGAATGACAGTAACACAAGGGGTCACATTCAGAATTATTCCATTTAGACATGGTCATTTATAGTACACTAAGAATGAGGTACACTTGTACATTCCATGTTCACACATTGCACGTATGTGTGTGGCATCACATCAGCACTTGTGTGACACTGCACAACAAACAACAAAGTGACATTGCCTACAGTCAGCTGGACACACAGTATGCTACACATGCTACTCTATGGTACAAGCTTGCACAATATTTTACTAGGACTCACCATCATGAGAAGAAGTTGCATATGAGCTGACTCCGGATATCATCCTCCTCCTCCTCCTCATCGCTTGCATGCTGGCCAAGGACTTCATTCTCAACGGGTGGATGTTCCAGCTCATCAGGATCCAGGATGAGTGGAACGACCTTCTCAACTGCCATGTTGTGCAGCATGCAGCACACAATGAAGATGTTACACACCTTGAGGGGGGTGTATGGGAGGGATCCACCAGTCTTGTCGAGGCACCTGAACCGGCTCTTCAGGAGTCCAAACGTTCTCTCTATGACTCGCCTGGTCTGCCTGTGTGCATTGTTGTACCGCTGGTCTGCAGCTGTTCTGGGGTTGCGGAGCGGAGGCATGAGCCACAGCATGTAGGGATATCCTGCGTCTCCTACAAATTGACATAATGGCAATGAGTGTGTAATGTGATTCCGTCAGAGAAATACATAAAATTGAGACATACATGAGAAACAGAGTTTACCCACCAACAAGACATGCCCGATGGTTGCGCCGCTGCAGCATCATCTGTGGTACCCTGCTACGCCTCATGATGAATGCATTGTGGCACAATCCTGGAAAACGTGCACAAACGTCTGAAATCAGCATGTTAGCAAGACACACCACCAGGGCATTTATGGAGTGGTAATGTTTCCTGTTGCAGTAGGCCTGCTCCTGAGCTTGTGGTGGCACAAAAGAAACACGTGTTCCATCAATGGACCCAATTACATGTGGCATCCCACACAGGGCATAGAAATCACACTTGACACCTGTCAAATCTTCTGGAGTAGGGAATTTGATGAATTAATCAATGTGACTCAACATAGCAGCTAACACATCACGTAGTACACGGCTGAACATGGTCTGTGACATCCCCCCCACATCGGCTATGGTAAATTGGAACGTACCTGTGGCAAAGAAATGTAGGGCTGCCATCATCTTTACCTTGGGTGTCAGCGCAGTTGGATACCTGTGTCGTGGTAGGAGATGTGGTTCCAGCCTGTCCGTCAAGTCCTGAATCAACTGTTGAGTGAATCTGTATCGGCGGATGCAATCACGTTCCCTCATGGCATCCAAGTCTGGCAACGGCCTTGGCAGAGGGGGTGCCCTGCACAACATGTTTATGGAAAAAGGTGTACAACTGTCAGCCAACAACTATTACAATGTGCACATAGCACAAGCAACAATGCTTCAACACATCAAATCACCATTGAGTCTGGTATGGGCTGTACATCAAGGGCACATATGCCAGCTGGCTGGCACTCCTCCATTAGAACGTATACACCTGTTGTCTGTGAAATGGACATGACATGCACACTAATGTTTTGCTGGGCTGGTCTGAGTGAGCAGGACAATGTATCACGTCCGTGACACACGTCACATGACCTGCATGAGAAGGTTGTCAACACATCCAGACAGCTGACTGCAAGGCACACACCCACGTCACATTTGCTATCAATTGCACAAATCTGTAATATTGTGGATGAGGTGTACATTTGACTAAACTACACCACAGCCATTATCAGAATGTAGACCTGTATGTTTGTGGACAAAAGTTAAATGATGCCATCACACACATGAGCAGTTGAAATGGCCCTGTGGCATGGTGTGCGTACATGGGAAACCCTTGCAATCACAGCACAGACCCCTCATAGATGCACCTACAGCAGATTAAGTATACGGGATACAAACAGCATGACTAATCTTTCACATGGCACACACATTACTTTGTCACACAGGGTCATGCTGGGCGTCAATTTTACACGTGAGACAGTGCCCCTGTCCCTGGCATCATGTGACAGATGCCCATACTGAATAGTGTGCTATCCCAGTGTTGATGTGCATCACAACATGTTTATGAGGTTACTTATGTGAAAAGTGTAAAGGTCATGTGAACCACATAGTGCCCCATCACAAATGACATGTCTCAACAGCTTATCACACATCAACTGTGCCACATGATCACATGCCCTGTGCTATATCACTGTCTGCCACATCTAGGGGTGCTGATGTGAGGATGCCATGCCAATATATACATTGACATCCTCATTCTGACCTTACACCTACATCCCTGCCATGTGTTTTCCTGGTATCACTATTGTAATGGTGCCATGCGTGAGCTCGTAAAACGTACCATACACATGCATTCACTAGAGCGTGTCAAACGCCCAGTACCCCAATAGTACGTGCGTGTGTACGGGTCGTTTCACTATTACATTCGAGCCATACGCGAGCGGAGCGTACCCCAATATTACGTGCGTGTTTACGGGTCGTTTCACTATTGCATTCGAGCCCTACGCCAGCAGGGCATACCCCAATAGTACGTGCGTGTGTACGGGTCATTTCACTATTGCATTTGAGCCATACGTTAGCGGAGCGTACCCAGCCATTACGGGTGTGTGTGTGTGGGACGTTTCACTATTGAATAAGTTGCATTCGCAATGGAAAACGCACCGTACTTGTGTGGGGATCCCAGAAAATACATAGGGAACATCTAGGGGACAAGTGTAGAATGCCCAGAATGCAGGCTAGTTGTCAAGGAAACAGAGATTTGAGTGTGTTCTACAGGTGTTCAGAAAAATTCAGTTGGGCAAAACTATAAAATGTTGCAAAATTTGTTGTGGTGCTCAAGCTCAATTTTTAAACCATGCAAATGTGTGTCATGGCCTTATGTGTAATGGGATTGGATGAAACATAGGATGCAAACTAATCTGGCCTATCACACTGTATTCCTTGGACTGACAGCCCCTCAGCAGCACTGATTTAAGGCTGCAAGTGGCTGTGAGAGGGCACTTGCCTGCACAACATTGGAGTGGACAACACTGCTGCTGTCTCTGCATTACCTGGACCCTGATTTTGCTGAGCATGGAGAGGGCACCTGCATTCAGTGAGGAGGAGAACAAGGCCCTACCTTGGACTGTGCACCTGTTGTGTGTGTGACACTACAGCCATTGTGTATTTATGGAACAGAGATGCAATGTTGTTTGGAGAGAGTGCCGGGTGTGTACATTGTGGTATCTCCCATGCAGTGAATGATGTGTGTTTACTGCTTACCTGCATTGTGCTAACTGTGACATTCAATGCAATGTGAATCACACTTTCTGCTGTGCCACACCTTGCATGTTTTTTTGGCATGATTTACTGAGGTGTAACAGTGTTCCCCCAGAGTGACAGATGAATGTACTCACTGTTGATGATTGTTTTTCATGACCTGTGTGGATGTTGGACAAATGCATGCTTTGAAGTCATGGACATTGAAGATGTGAATGTTCTTTGTCACCTGGCTAATTGTGTATGTGATGTTTTGCAACACTGATGCATGACGTATGCCACAGCTGTACCCATCTGATGTGACAAGTATACAGTGCCGTGTGCATGACTTGGACAGTTAGCATGAGGCCTGTGTCATATCTTTCTAAAGTGTGACATGTGCAAAGTGATGTTGTATATACTGTTGACAATGACAAGCAAATGATCTGTGCCAGGGTGTGCATGTGTGGTCTGCTGAGGGTTCTTAGGTGTAGTGGGATATGTGACAGCATGTCACATGCTGTCCACCACCCTGAAGTAGCATATCTTGTTCAGTGTGTGCCATGCTCAGCGAGTGGTTTGCACCCTTTATGGCATCTGTTGCCTTTTAAAGGCATGTAGTGCATTGGTGTTTGCTCACAGCCCACATTCACATGGACAATGATGCAAGTCCGGTCAGCATCCTATGCCCTGTTGTCATCGTCAATGTGGTGCAAGTGTGTGTCTTTGGGGCATGGACCAGGTGTACTGATGTTGTTTCACTTTATCTTCCTGAAAGGTATCTGCCTATGAGAAGGGGGAGATCTGGCTGGACATAGCCAGGGCTGTCAGGAGTGAGGGGGGCCCTCGCCGAAGGATCCGTAACATCAGGAAGAGGTGGCAGTACATCCGGTGCTGGACCCGCCGTATCGCCCGGGTCCAGCTGAAGCTTGAAGCTCCACGACGGCATGGCGGCACACGTCACCTCACCCCCCACATGCTCAGGGTCCTGGAATTGGTTTTTCCAGACCTCCATAGGCAGTTGCAGGAGGGACAGCAGCAAGGAGGGGGTAGGTACATGTCGGTTTGTTGTCATGTGTGTCACATGCTACCTGCAGTGCTCAGAAGCCTGGTAACACTCCCACAGTTGGGGTGGTGTGGTCAGACAGGCAATTTATGCATTGTCATTTCGATGACCCATATTCAGCTGATACTCTTTTACATCCCTTCCCCTCCTCCACATGTGTCACCTGCTTTGGGTATTTCATTTTTGCGCATGTACTCCTAGGGTGAAATGTATTAGTATGCATATTGCTTAGAACATCATCATGTTGGAGGGAGGTCTGTGGCACGTGTTGGTACCTTACCTGTTCCACGACCTGTGCACTGTGTTTGCCCTTCATGATTTTTTAGCACTGATCATGAGTCTCAACATGGAGTTCAGCACGGGTCTGCCTCAGTGGCCTTTGTCCTTGGTATACTTTGCATTTCTCATGTGTTAGCTACATGTGCACACTGTCCAAGTATACAATGTTTGGCTTGTGTATACTCCCACTGGGCAGTGCGTGTGTGCATAATCAGAAGAATATGTTGCTGGTTGTTTGTGACTAATATGGATGGGCTGCCACACAAGGTGACCTTGGGTTAATTTAAATTGCTGCACAGTTATTGATACCCTGATACTGACTTTTCACTACTTGAGCTGTATCACTCACATTGACGGGGTGATGGGGTTGTTGTGCAGGGCCAGCCTGTTTCGCCTTGTCAGTGGTGAGCTGTGTATGTCATTTCTGATGTGAACTGCTGGACAATGCTGTCATTGTTGGATTTAGAGGCTATGTTGTTGGCTCACAGAGATGATTGTTCCACATAGATTTGCGCAACATGTATGTATTGGTGGTGCAACACAGTTTTGTCTTGGTGTGCACACTACTGTATTCACATTTCCCATGTGGTTGAGGGTGTGTCAACAATGCAGTGATGTTTTTAATATTCACAATTGCAGGCAGATTAGCTTAGACATTTTCAGGATTTTGGACATGTGGGCCACTTCACATGACAGCCAGTGTGTGTTATGTGCTAGGAACTGTATGATCTGGTGATAGATGCCCCTGTGAGGAGTGTCACAATAGTGTGTGGTGATGGAAGGTGTCTCTGTACCAATCATATACTCACACCCAGTCAACAGGTCAGGGTTTTACCCATCACCTTTCTGTTGCACACTCTGCCCCCCAAGTTCAAACATGGTCATGTGCAAATCTGTCTGTCCATGTGCCTAATGGGAACAGTCCAGTCAAAAATGTCAAGCCATGCCTTCCCTGGACTGGAAACAAGGTTCCTGGGACCACTTTCTGGCATTACAGCCGTCTTCAGCCATGCTTGTTTGTATACACATCTGTGTTTCACGCAAGCCTGGCTGTAGACGGCTGTGATGCCAGTGAGAGGTGATAGAAAGCTTGTTTCAGGGCCAGGGATGGCATTTTGGGCAGGACTGTTCCCATGTGGCACAGGGTCAGACAGATTTGAACATGACCATGTATGGACTGGGATGGCAGAGTGAGCAACAGAACGGTGATGGATGAACACCTGAGCTGTTGACATACAGTGGCTCATCATTGTGACTCTCATTCAAATTGTGGCTTGGTCTGTTACTTGTATCTTTGTATACAAGGAGCGTTGTGTCTATTACAATTGCGCAGTACTGGACTCAAATATGTGCTGAGTTATGTGGCATGTGACTCATGATGCATGCCATGATTAGAAATGGCCCAAAATGATTTGTTGATCATATGTCTGATGTGTACAGGTGACTAATATATATTTTTTCTTTCTCCTTGCCAACAGCATCATCACCTGAAAGTGGAAGAGACACAAGCACAGACCAGGCAGAGGGACCCAGCCACAGTGCCACCAGCTTTGAGGTGTCGGAGGGAGGCAGTGGCACAGAGGGTGAAGGGAGTCAGGTGGCCGGACGTCATGAGCAAGACACCTCATACCATGCGGAAGGCTCGGCTTCGGACTCCCAGTAGGAGGGGGAATATGCAGCAACAGCATCTGCACCCACTATGTCTGTCCCCTCCTCCTCCAGACCCATCTTCACCCTCCCAGTTGCTAGGGCCCCTTTGGTCTGTGCTGCCACCCGTGTCTCCTTCATCCCCGGCACCGCAGCCCCTGCCCCTGTCTCCCCTGCTGCCCTAGTGCTGAGTCTGTGGACATACTCCGTCAGATTCAAGTTAAACTACAGTCTACCCCTGAGGCGGAAGCCGGGGGCTTTGTCTTGCTATGTTTTAAAAGTGTGCATTCGATTTTATTTCTGATATTTCTTTCAAACTTTGGCTTTATTTTAATACTGAGAGCCTTGCTTACTGAAGCGGTCGTGTGCTCATGCTGTTTGCAGCGCAGCAGATTGCTTGCTGACGCGGTGGAGCAGACGGTGAGCAGCCGCCATATTGGGGGAAGGAAAGGGTGGCGCTCTAGTAGCTGGCCGCCTCCTACCCTCCTCATACACTGGATAAAAGGGGAATGTCATCGCACCCGCGCAGGTGGCGCGCCGAAGGCGCGCCAAAGGCACGCCCGTCTGTGCCCGTCCACGCCAGGACCGGGCCAAGGGCTACTCCCCCTGGCCCAAATGCCTCGGACGATCGACTAACACATTCTAGAGCACATCTACTGGAGTTAGGTTCATCCCCTATATCTCACTGTGTGAGGCATGACCTGGAGTTGGCCTTTAATTCCCCGTCACTGAGCTGTCCTCAATGCGATACCATCATCCCCATCTTCACCAGCAAGGTATATCCTACGGCAAAGCCCCAGCCTAAATCGGCCAATATTGGTATTGGACTTATTAATGCACGGTCATTGGGAAAGCATAGACACGAAATAGCGGACCTAATTACAGATAGGAAACTAGATATCCTTTTAATCACGGAAACGTGGATGGATGATGCATCCGATCCGGATCTAGTGATAGCGGTTCCGCTAGGATACAAGGCCTATCGTCAAGACAGAAAGGGCAAAAGAGGGGGCGGGCTAGCTATAATTGCCAGGGATAGCTACATAGTAAAGACCTCTTCCATCTCCTCTTTATGTTACGATGCTTTACATTTTTCAATCAAGTTACCCTCGTTCTATAATTTTAATGGAGTATTACTATACCGACCTCCAGGAGCACGTACAGGCTTCCTTTCTAATTTAGGCTCGTTATTGGAGTCATTAGTGACTGAAGAATCCTACACAATCATGGGCGATTGGAATTTTCCTTTAGAGCAATTCAATGACAAAGACACCCGCTCCCTACTAACTGACATGGAAACGTGGGGGCTTCATCAATTGGTTACATCCCCTACCCATGGGGCCGGCCATATCTTGGACGGCATTTTCTCCAATTTGGAGGGGTTCTGTATAACAGACATCCTCCCCATGTCATGGTCCGACCACTTTGCTATCTTAAGCAGAATTACAATAACGGAGAGCCCCATTCATAGAGCCACCTTCTCCAGACGAGAATCGTTGAAGGTCTGGAAAGATATAAATAAGGCAGATTTAAAAGAGTTATTGGACAGCACTCGCCCTACCTTAGCCACCGATCCCAATATTGCCATTCGTCAATATCAGGACTGGCTGGGGTATGCTACACACTCACTAGTACCTATTAAAACATTCTCAAGAAATAGGGCCACTCCCTCTGCCCCATGGTTCACCGACGATTTAAGGAAACAGAAACAATTATGTAGGAATACGGAAAGGCATTGGTGAAAATCTTACAACCCAGAGAGCAAAGCTAGTTACAAGGAAATTCTTGCAACCTATAAATCCAGGATTGGAGAGGCAAAGAAGAAGTTCTTTACCGAACGAATTGAGAAGGCAAAAAACTCCAGCAAACAACTTTACGAGATCTCAAAGCAACTTGCTGGAAATGCTCCTAATTTAACACCACCTCCCTCCCAATCACTCTGTGATGCGCTTGCAAATTTCTTTTTTACAAAAGTAAATGACATATATCTAGCATTCTCTTCTAAAACAGATGTCATCTTAAACCCCACCAGTAACATTCCCCCTCACTCGCTATTTACCTACTTTACTGACCTCACGGATGACCAAACACTGGAGATTATGACATCCATAAAAACTGGATCAGCGTTGGACCCCTGTCCTTTCAAAGTCCTGCCCCCAGTAATGGACTCCCTTGTGACGGTTATTACACAAGTCTGTAACGCCATGTTTAGATCTGGGATCTACCCCGATATTTTGAAAAAGACCCTTTTAAAGCCACTTTTAAAAAAACCTCTCCTGGATAAGGACGAGCTAAAAAATTATCGACCCATAGCGCGTCTCCCATTTCTAGCAAAAGTAGCTGAAGAAGCTATGAACAATCAGCTTTCGGATTTCATCGAGAAACACCATCTGCTGGACAGTACCCAATTTGGATTTCGCAAATTCCATGGTACGGAAACAGCCTTAATTAAAGCAGCCGATGACATCAGAGTCATCCGGGATCAGGGAGGAACAGCTGTCCTGGTGATGCTGGATTTATCCGCAGCCTTCGACACGGTCGATCATAAGATCCTGGTCGACCGTGTCGGTAAAATGGGTATCCAACGCGCTGCAAAAAATCTGTTGGGGTCATTTTTGGCTGGGAGAACTCAGGCGGTTTCCCTGGGATCTTTCCAATCATCCCAGTTGGCGTTGCCGTGTGGGGTACCTCAAGGCTCATCCCTAAGTCCGACACTGTTTAATATCTATGTGTCGGACCTGGCGAAAGTCATCAAAGCCTATGGAATGAGCCTAACCTCCTACGCAGATGATACGCAGCTGGTTCTGGCAATAAACAGTGATGGAGACAAGGTGGCAATTCGTTTTCAAGGAGCTATATTAGCAATTGGAGAATGGATGGCCTCCAATTGTTTCAAACTTAACTCTGAATAACTCTGAAAAAGCAGAGGTAGTCATCTTCGGACCACTCTCACCAGGCTGGTCTTCAGTATGGTGGCCCTCATCCTTCGGAACCCTTCCTAAACTGGTCTCTAAGGTGAGGAACTTGGGAGTGGTTTTTGACTACTGCTTAAATTTTATGGCTCATGCAAATAAAACAGTATCCATAGCCTGTCACAAACTTAAACTAGTGAGGAAAATTCTTCCTTTTTTACCTGATTCAGCTGGAAAAACTCTAGTAAGCTCCCTAGTCTTATCTCTCTGGATTATTGTAATGGTCTATTTGTAAATGTCTAATCTCTAATAAAAGAGAGAGGGACCCCAAAACCAAAGGGATAGGGTACCAGAACTGACTTTATGTCATAAAAGATTCCCTTTGGGCACCTTAATTAAGAGACACCAATTCTTTCGACCACATACACAAATTGGTTGGTTGGTTGATAGCTTTATTTCGATATTTGGAATATCTTAAAAGCATTTACATAACAAATTTAAAAACAGTGCATCAATAAGAAAAAAAGACTGACATTAAAAACATCCAATAGGGAAGAATAGTAAATTGATCATAATAAGTTAATTAAAAGAAATTAAATTGAAATAGACAGTCTTTTTAAGCGAACCAACCAAGCCCATTTTAAAAACTTATTTATTTATTATTTTATTTTATATATTTTATGATTTCTAGAGCGCCTGGTGACCCGTAGGCATCCCCGCGCTGTAAATCTGTTCAGACCAGAAAGGGGGAGGAAGAGGGAAAGGATTATTTGGAGACAGCACAAACAATATTGGGGGCAGTGTCCGTTTGTAAAATCCGTAGGGCCACCAAACAATCTCGAATCCCCAGTTCTCTACAAATTGGTTTAAGCCAACGGGATCTTGGTCGCGCATAGTCCGGGCATTCAAAAAGGAAGTGTGCCACGGTTTCACGTCTGTCAATACATAAGGCACAGTTACATGAAGTCTGGTTAGATACTTTCCATCTAGAAACAAGATCCGCAAGCGGTAGGGACCCTAATCTAAATTTAATGTAAAGAGCCCGATCCATGGGGATGGTAATAATGTCAAGGTATGGCTCAAGGGCAACAACGTCTTTGATTTCCAAGAAGGCTGCGGTGGATTTGCAGTGTCGCTGGTTGCTAATGAGCCTGGCTGAGACCCATTCCCAATAGAGTTTTTTCAAGGTCTCCTTGGGGGTGATGAATATGTAAACCAACAGGAGCCCAAGCCCAGATCCCCAAGCAAATGTTTGATGTCTTTAAGCCATTTGATCTTTTGCCAACCGTCTGAATGCATCACCTCCGCCAATCCGTCTGCATAAGATTTAAGTTCAGGGACTCTCCACAGGCGAGCCCACAGCAGGAGTGGTCGAAGGCGTGCCTGATCCTTGATTGCCTTACAACCTGCATCCAGAAGTACTGGGACTGTCGAAGTACTTATCGGAATAGCCAACAAATCCTTAATGAATTTGTTTTCTGCCTTGGTCAGGGAGTCCGTATTGCCCAGGCCCCATAACTCTGCTCCGTAGAGTGATGCAGAAACTGCCCGGGCTTTGTAAATGGCTAGAATCGGAGCTACACAATGTTTCGATGAGTTGTTATACTCCTTTAGCAGTGCTCCCCCCACCCTTTTGAGGCCCAGAGTCAATTTGTTTATGTGGGGGGTCCAACTCAGTGTATCGCTCAAGCGAATTCCCAGGTAGTCAAATTCTGAAACTCTTTCGAGAGCAATCGAGTTCAGAATAGGCGGGCGACCAAGTTTTCGCGGTGGGTGCATGATAAGGTACTTTGTTTTGTCCACATTAATGATGAGTCCTCTTTTTACACAAAAATCCTGGAAGCGGTCTAGAAGCTTTTGTAGATCTTGAGGGGTTTTCGAAATGAGAAGGGTGTCGTCGGCAAACAACAGGGTTGGGATCTTTACGCCACCCAGAGTGGGGGCGTCTGCTGGATCTTCAAGCAGGTGCTCGACCACCCCATTTACATAGAGAGAAAATAGGGTGGGAGCTAAAACACAGCCCTGTCGGACACCCCTCTCAACTGGAATTTTGTCGGTCACATACACAAATATAACTAAAACATAAAGGGGGGCGTGGCCAAGATGGCGGGGTGAGCGGACGCTTCCTCCCGTAGCTCCTCCGGCCCGGCTCAGCTCGAGCCCCGATTTCAGCGCTTCTCTCCCCCCGCGGCTGCTTTGCGGGTGAGAGGAATGTGTCGGAGTTCCTGGCGCACCTATGGATACTACTTTGACTCCTATCGCCCCGGGGGAAGTACCCCGAAAGCTTGCTTAAAGTTCGGAGCACGGAGGAGAGCCTGGGAGGCGGAGCGTATTGCAGTGCTGTCCAGGCGCCTCGGCTGGGCCTGGTGCTGAAAGCTGGTGATCCCGAGTGATCGGTCCCGACGTGCTCCGGAGAATAACAGCACTCCCCAGTCGAAGCCTACGTGACCGGTATCACCGACGCGCAACAGGCCTTGGACCTTGGCTGGCACTTTGGCACTTTGGCCCCTCGCTACCGACAACGGTGCATGGCACGGCGTGGGCCCCGGACCTGGCGGAGAGGGACGGAGGCATCTAAACGGCAGCCGACCTGGGCGAACCCACTGGCGGAACTGTGAGACATTGGCTGTGGACTTTCCTTGCTTATTGTGCCCCGGAGGTCGCCGACGGTCCCGCTAGCACCGGCCGCTCTGTTGAGCCCCGCCCTGCCGCCATCTTCTCCCTGAGGAGCTGGAGCTGGCGACCTCCACCCGCGCCTTTGGCGGGCAGGTGCCCACTTTCGCATTGGCTCCTGTCCTGATCGCCCAAGGGGTGCGCTTCTGAAAGGCCCTGACTTTGGCCCCCCTGATTGCCACCTTGGTCGGTACAACGATTGTCTCGCCCCGGCCAGAGCCGCCATTTTGTCGCTTGTGACGCAGCACCCTTGTCCTCGGCGGGGTCTCACATCTGGTGCCCGCTGGCGACTGAACGCATCTACAGCGGCCGGCCCTGAACCTTGCCCATTGCAGTGTCCACGATGACCGGGAGAGGAGGCTCGAGAAGGGGCGATCGTACTCTGCCGGACATGCTCAGCAGGGCCCAGCAGCTAAGGGACAGGACGCAGCCGTCGCCGGGGTCCTCCCGGGCCTCGGCAGACGCAACCGGCGGCGAACCACCAGTCACAAGGTCCTTTATGGAGGACTTATTTAGCTCCCTCAAGGACGACTTCCAAACGCTAAAGAAGGAGGTGGCCAGCGAGGTGCGAGAGGTGCGCAAGGAGGTAGAGGGCCTTGGTGAGCGTGTTGACACGGTGGAAACGGCGGCCCAGCGCCGTGACGAGGAGATAGTCCATCTCCAGCAGGACGTTCTTCGTCTCCGTGAACAATGTGTCGAGCTCCAGGCCCACTCTGAAGACCTCGAGAACAGGTCCAGACGGAACAACATCCGGGTGCAGGGTGTCCCATCAGCGGACGAGGGGACGGACCTGGTGGCCTATCTACAGGACTTGTTCCGGGAGATTCTGGGAGAGGACGCAGAATTCCCGATTCGCATAGACAGAGCGCACAGGGTGGGCCGACAGCGCCAGTCTTCAGCACCCCCACCGGACATTCTGGCGTTCCTGCCTGATTTCCCCTTGAAGGAGCGCATCATGGCGGAGGCCCGCAGGAAGCAGCCTTTCACTTTCAGAGAGCGGCCTGTGGCGCTCTATCAGGACCTGTCCGCCATCACGCTGCAGAAGCGCAGGTCCTTCCGGATTGCTACAGACTTTCTGCGGGAGCACGAGACGCCCTACTCCTGGGGTCACCCCTTCCGCCTCATCTTTCGATGGAACGGAGTGCTACACCAGCTGCGCTCCCTCCAGGACCTCTGTGGGGTGTTGGGACTCACGGCCACGGAGGAGGACGGAGCGACACCCACGTGGAGGCGCTCGGAGAGACGGAATCGGAGGAGATCGACGAGGAGAAGATCGTCAGCGACTGTGAGCCGCCCTGATTCCCCTACCATCAGGGCAGATATGGAGGAAGCCCTAAGAACGGCGGCCAGGAACTTGCCTGCCTCCGACAGCGTGGCCTTGACGGCCTGATTTCACTCCGGGGGGAGAGATGCTTAGCTTCTACGATGCTGGGTTGGGGCTGGGGGTTGGGAGGGAACGGTTGGAGGTGAGTGGCTGAACGTCCACTTGATTGTTTTCTACAGACTTGCCCGTCTGGGCTGGACTGAGACAATGGGGTGTTTTTATTTGTTCGTGGTTTTGGCTAGTTGCCATGGGTTGGTTTTGGGAGGGTGTAGGAGTTGTTTTGTTGTTGGTGGGGTCCCGTCTGATAATGCCCGAACACTTGTGAGGCCGGTCCTGGCCTTCCCTGCGCTTCTGCCCCGCGCGCCCCCTCCACTGATCCCTCGCTTGCTACATAGCGCTCCGATCCCCTGGGAGCGATGCCGTCCTTGAAGGTGGTGACCCTTAATGTTAAGGGTCTGAATAACCCTGTGAAGCGTAGGGCGATCCTTTCCCTGCTAGAGGGGACGCAAGCGGACATTTGCCTTTTGCAGGAAACTCATTTACTTTCCAAAGATTGTCACAGGCTGCGCTCCGCCAAGTTCCCCACCCAATTCTTCTCTTCGGTGGCGACCAAGACTGCGGGTGTAGCCATTCTTTTAGCCAGCTCCTTCAGGGGCGAGGTATTGTACAAATATGCCGAGCAGAAGGGGAGGCTCTTAGTGTATCGCATGCGGCTTGGGGGTATCGCCTTCACGGTTGGCTCCGTTTACAGCCCGAATGACCACCAGGATCATTTCCTGGAATCAGTGTTGGTGGACGTCACTGCCTCGCCCGATCGCCATGTTGTCTTGGGGGGAGACCTAAATATGGTCTTCGACTCAGCTATGGATAGGTCTGCCCAACGCTTCCCGCAGACGGGGGAGCTTTCCCGAGCGGTGCAGGACCGGATTGCAGAGATGGATCTGCATGACCTCTGGCGCACTATGCACCCCACCGATCGGGACTACTCATACTTCTCCCATGCGCACCGCACTTATTCGCGGTTGGACTATCTCTTGGTGAGCGGACCGCTTCGCTCGGCCGCCACGGCAGCAGACATCGGGGTTTTGTCCCTGTCCGATCATGCACCAGTGTCCGGAGTCTTTGCTTGGCCGGCAGCCCCCCCCTCCAGAGGGGTGTGGCGGCTTCGGGATACTCTTCTACATAAGAAGTCGGTGGTGAAGCGAGTGGGGGAGGTCATTCAGGAGTATCTGGTCCACAATAGCAACTCCGACACGTCTCTAGCGACGCAGTGGGCAGCCTTGAAGGCGGTCCTCAGGGGGGAATTTATCTCCATTTCCTCGGCGGAGAACAGAGAGCGGCAATGTAAGAGGGATGAACTGACGGCGCAAGTCAGGGAACTTGAGCAGGTTCACCGCCGAACAGGAGCTCCTCGAGTTTGGAGGCAGCTGAAAGCGGCGAGGAAACTCCTCTCTGCGCTAGATCTAGATCGGGCGGAATACGCAGCGTTGCGTCTGAAGCATGCCTTTTATACGGGCGGGGACAGATGCGGTAAGCTCCTGGCCCATCGGCTCAGAGCTGCGCAGCAACGCAATGTGGTGAAGGAGCTAGTGGGTGCAGATGGGGTCCCGGTTACCGGTGACGCGGACGTGGCGGATTCCTTCCGTAGCTTTTACGAGGCGCTCTACGCCGCGGAGCCCTCCCCACCGGGAGAGGCTGAGGCCTATCTGGAGTCTATGACCCTCCCGGCTCTGGAGCCCGCCCAGGCGGACCACCTAGAGAGGGACATCCATGTGGAGGAAGTTATCTCCGCTATTGCACGATTGAAGCACGGTAAGGCCCCAGGCCCGGATGGCTACACGGCCTTGTTCTACAAGACCTTCTGCTCCACTGTGGCGCCTATCCTGGCTCGCCTGTTCAACTCCTTCTCTGAGCCGGGGGCTATCCCGCCGGACCTCCTTTCCGCGACGGTGTCGGTTATTCCGAAGCCCGGGAAGGATCGGACCCTGTGCGGTTCATATCGGCCTATTTCGCTTCTGAATGTGGACCTTAAGCTCTACACGGGGATCCTCGCGGCCAGACTTGGCCTGCACCTACCAGGCCTGGTGGAGGCGGACCAGGCTGGGTTTGTGCCCGGTAGGCAGACGGTCGACAACACCAAGAGGGTGACGCACGTGTTAGAAAAGGCCTCACGCGTCCCGGGGGAACGGATGTTACTGTCGGTCGATGCGGAGAAGGCCTTTGATAGGGTTCATTGGCCGTACCTTGAGCTGGTTCTCGGGAAACTGGGGATCGGCGAGAAGTTCCGCACCATGGTCTTCAATTGTTATAAGAGACCGTCAGCATCGGTGCGAGTCAACGGACACAGCTCTAGTAGTTTTGCCATTGAGCGTGGTACGAGACAGGGCTGCCCCCTCTCGCCGCTCTTGTTCGCCCTCTATATGGAGCCGTTCGCCCAGAGGATCCGCGACAATCCGGACGCTATTGGGGTTAAGATGGGTCAGTACACCCATACTGTCAGCCTATATGCGGACGATGTCCTGCTGACCCTGGATGACCCCAGGCGGTCGCTCCCTGCTTGTGTCCAGGAACTGAACACCTTTGCACGCGTGTCCGGCTTTAAAATGAACATGTCCAAATCGGCTGCCCTGGATGTGTCGCTCTCCGCGGACACCAGGCGAGACCTCCAGCGTCTTTTCCCTATGCAGTGGTCCTCTTCCACGGTGCCGTACCTGGGGATCCTGCTTGCACCTTCGCTGCCTGAAATGGTCAAAGCCAACTATTCTTCCCTTAGCAAGAAGATTAAGGAGGAACTCGGCCGATGGGGCAAGGGCCTGCTCTCGTGGCTGGGTCGTATCGCAGCGGTGAAGATGACGGTACTGCCTCAGATCTTGTATCTTTTTCGCGCTCTACCTCTCCAGCCCCCTGTGGGTTGGATACAGCAAGCGCAGGCTGACATCTCCCGTTTCGTGTGGCAGGGCCGCAAGCCTCGGATGAAGCGGGTTCTTTCCACGCTTGCCCCGGAGGCGGGGGGTCTCGGTGTTCCGGACCTCCGGAAGTATTTTCAAGCGGCGCAACTCCGGTATTTGGTGGAATGGAGCAGATGGGAGTCGGACAAGCACTGGCTCTTTCAAGACCAGGCTGTTGCAGGTCGCACCCTTCAAGAGGTTCCATTCCTGCGGCGCGCACATCGCCCGGCTAATCTCTACGCCTCCTTTGTCACCCAGGTCCCGCTGCGAGTGTGGGACGCGGTTTGTGAGCTCCGCGAACTAACCACTTTCCCATCACCGTTTACACCCATAGTTGGTAACCCAGACTTTACTCCGGGCCTAGAACCGGGAGCTTTTTCTCACTGGGTGAGTGCGGGTTGCAGGGTGCTCTTCCAGATTTACGGGCCAGAGGGCGTGCTCCCTTTCCAGCAACTCCGACAGGAATTTGGTCTGACGGAGGTGGACAGACTGCGTTATATGCAGGTCCGTCACTGGGCTCTCCAGCCCCAAGTGCACGACGTCGCAGCCCGTCAAATCACATCTTACGAGCGGTGGCTGGTGACTCGGGCCTCGGATGCCAAGCTTATCACCGATCTGTATAAATTTCTTCAACCCCCGCCGTTTCATTACCACAACCCAGGGAGGGAGCGTTGGCACAGGGAGCTGGGCAGAACCCTGAGCCACAAGGAGTGGGACAAGATCGCATATCGGGCGAGGCACTCTGCGTATCACACTGGGCTGACGGAGACCTTCACCAAGGTGTCCACCTACTGGTATTACACCCCGGAGAGGCTCTACGAGATGCACAAACTCACCGACAAGGGTTGCTGGCGAGGCTGCGGACAGGAGGGTACTCTATCGCACATTCTCTGGGGGTGCCCGGTGCTGTCTGCTTATTGGAAGGAGGTCTTAGATGAAGTGGACAGGCACTTTGAGGTGGAGCTCCCGCGCTTCCCAGCGTACATCCTGCTAGGCCTTCCCAACGACTTGATGTACCCGCTGAAGTCCCGCAGGGGTAGGCAGATTGCTATTGCGCTAGGCTCAGCGGTTCAAAATATCCTTGTACACTGGCGCACCCCCACTGCCCCCTCTATCACTGGCTGGTTACATAGACTCTGGCAAGTACTGGGTATGGAGAAGATGTCGCTCACTGTGGCTGGAAATGTAGACCAGTTCGAGGAGCTCTGGCACCCTTTCTTGGCACTGCTGTCCACGGAATTTCGCGAACTCACATGTCCGAGGTACCTGCGCCTTCTTAGGCTGACGCCGCCGGAGGCTCCAGCGGATTAAGAGGGGTGGGATCGGGGGGACTGGGGGTTGGGGGTAGGCGGCTTGGGGTGAATGTTTCTACAACGGGCTATTGGACGGGGATGTTGGGGTATTGTTTTCTTCCCTTTTTTTTTTTTCTTTTCTGGGGACGGGGGTCTTAGAGGGACTGTGTTGTTTTCGCTGTGTTGCGGGACGCTACTCATGCTTAGCTTTGATTGGGAGGTCGGGGACTTTTGGAGGGTTTTTCGCACTACCTTATTGCCTTGTAGCATATGCCTCTTTTCCCCTCCGGGACTACCGACCTCCCCATTTTCCGCCAGAATTGCTGCAACATATCTCTTTTTGCACTGTATGTAAACTTGACCTCCTACTTCCCGTCCCCATGTTTTTTATGTTTTAATAAAATGCTTTAAACCTAAAACATAAAGACCTATCTATTGAAGCAATGTCAGAATTATAATAACATAACTCTATAACAACAAATAAATTCAGTTTGCACAGTTTATTCAGGTATCTTTAAAAAAGACCAGTTAAAATAGAAACATAATTAAAATTGGGAACACAGACAGGATCCTGATGAAGGCGGCTATAATACATTTGTCCGTTGAAACGCGTTGAAACAAAGGGAGAAGTACATTGCACATTGATTAAGGATTATTCTGACAGCTGTGGAATATTAATTCTTATGTTGTACCTCCCTTTTTAGTAATAGGAAGTGTTTATGGTTTTTTGTATATATTTTTTGTTCCTCTATATATTGTCTGTGTTCCCAATTTTAATTATGTTTCTCTTTTAACTAGTCTTTTTTAAAGATACCTGAATAAACTGTGCAAACTGAATTTATTTGTTGTTATAGAGTTATGTTATTATAATTCTGACATTGCTATAATAGATAGGTCTTTATGTTTTAGTTATATTTGTCTATTTGTAAATGCCCAGACTGGTGTGACTAATAAAATGCAAACTATACAGAATGCAGCGGCCAGACTCCTTTCAAGAACACCTACATTTAAATCCATCTCAGAGACAATAAGGAACTATCACTGGCTGACAATCCGTAATCGGATTAAGTTCAAGATGCTTTGTATAGTTTACAAAGCACTCCACAAGCAGGGACCGCAGTTTCTTAAGGATCAATTGATTCCTTATATCCCTTTCAGACAACTCCGTTCCTCCACCTTGAATCAACTAGTGGTGCCCCGGACAAAAACAGTTTCCTGGAGCGATCGTCGCTTTTTGGTTTCTGCTCCCAAGTTATGGAATACTTTGCCACAGTCAATAAGGACAAGCCCCACGCTTTTGCTTTTTCGCAAACAGCGAAAGACTTGGCTCTTCAACCAATAATACCATAGCGGCATTTACTGAGACTCATGTAGTTGGTTTTTAGCGCCGAGACGCCTATGGGTATTCGTTCGCGCTTAATAAATAGCAATAATAAATAAATAAAAGTTGGTCAGGCGTCAGTGCTGACTGTCCTCCATGGACAAACCAAGATCATGACACAGTTGTTGTCATTCATGGAGGGCATGTCATCTGACATGTCTGACCAACGTTGGAGTTTGTCGTCCATACACTCAACACTGACAGCAGCACTTGCCATCCTGCAGCGTCAACCCCCCCCCCTCCTTCTGACCCATCCACATACCCCTCTCCCATACCTGTCCAACATACACTCAGACGCACCAGATCACACACCCCAACAGGAACACCCAGCACACCCACACGTAAGTCGAAACGCAGACCTCCAGGCACCCAATCTCAGGGGGTGTACGCACACCCACAGGGACAGGGGACAGACATCACCCACCCACCCACAGACACACTACACCTGACTTACAGCCCTCTACCTCCACTCCCATTGTGTCCCCGGGTTCAGTTGGTAGCCTGTCAGAACTGGCAGCAGTGTGCAGCGCTGAATATGTTGCCACCTTTTGCACTGCACCTGCCACTGTGGAGGAATCCTCCCCACCTGCACCCACTACACATATCCTTCCCTCTCCTGTCCCTGTGGTGCCGGACACTGACTCCGATGATGCCCCCCATGTGTCCACATACCTCTGACTCCACCATGTGCAGGCAAGTTTTGGGGTGACAACCTCCACAACGTCACCACTGTTGTGAACAGTATTTTGGACTGGCCATTGGCCTTCTGTGAGGCTGGACTCATTTATTTATTATTTTCCATGATGGCGCTGAATAAAGCATTTTATTTTTCATTCTAAACTATTGCATTTCAGGCAATTGCTTAAGGTGCTGTGTGCCTACGAGGTGGTGTAATGTTGATGTTTTGGTATTGTGAAAGATGTCTATTTTTCTGATGGGAATGAGGTGGACCATTGTATATCTGTGCTATCCCAATGTAGCAGCACATTATCTAGATTGGTGTGTGTGCAGTTTGCATACAGACATTATCCAAAAGAGTGTCCCTTCCTCAGTGATACATGAGATCTTCACTACAGACAGTTGCACAATAGTTGTGGTGACGTTTGCGTGGATTTCCCCTAGGATTTTACATTCCCTTCGGCAATGGCCATGCGTGCTCACAAATGAAATCAGATAATTGGTCATTGCCATCCATGCTACTTCCTGTGCTTGGTTTGTAATGGGTAGTACTGCCTTCAGGGGGTCCATCATAATTTTTCACACAATGCATGACAATGTTATCCGCCTTGACCTCATGATTCAGATTGTAAACTTGGAACTTTGTGCACACAAAAGACATTTGGGTGCTTTGTATCTAGGGGTTTTGTAGCCTCTTCCTTCCATGAGGGAGTACATGTTTCACCACCTGGACATTCACATCATGTCCGGGATGTACATGACAATTTATTAGTCCATTTGTGCTTCATTTGTTTTTTGGTCTGTTACATGACTACACA
The DNA here is from genome assembly GCF_964263255.1 of Lissotriton vulgaris. NCBI lineage: Eukaryota > Metazoa > Chordata > Amphibia > Caudata > Salamandridae > Lissotriton > Lissotriton vulgaris. Next base: position 875,940,144 of record NC_141685.1, read on the forward strand.
CTATTGAGTCATGATGGAGGGGGGGGGGGGGGTGGCAGCTAATTACATTGGTTGATATGCATGTGGGATCTGACAAGAAAAATCCACATGTGGTGTGTCACCCAGTGTGTGACAGGCTACTATTGTACATGAAGTAGGTCACTGCTGTGAGTGATGTGTTGATATGCAACTATCATGAGTGTTACAGGTTAGGGATGTACACATACAGGCATGTAGTTGTTGCATGCTGTTGGAAATGCACACTCCTATGACTGAGCACTGCTGAGAATCCTATTCAGCCACCCCTCCTATGTCTGGGAACTGCTGGGAGTCCTATCCTGCCACCCCTCCTATGTCTGGGCACTGCTGGAGTCCTATCTACACACCACCCCCTATGTCTGGGCACTGCTGGGAGTCCTATCTACACCCCCTCCTATGTCTGGGCACTGCTGGGAGTCCTATCCAGCCACCCCTCCTATGTCTGGGCACTGCTGGGAGTCCTATCTACACCCCACTCCTATGTCTGGGCACTGCTGGGAGTCCTATCCAGCCACCCCTATACTGTCTGGGCACTGCTGGGAGTCCTATCTACACCCCCTCCTATGTCTGGGCACTGCTGGGAGTCCTATCTATACCCCCTCCTATGTCTGGGCACTGCCGGGAGTCCTATCCAGCAACCCCTCTTATGTCTGGGCACTGCTAGGAGTCCTATCCAGCCACCCCTCCTATGTCTGGGCACTGCTGGGAGTCCTATCCAGCCACCCCTCCTATGTCTGGGCACTGAAGGGAGTCCTATCTACACCCCCCTTCTATGTCTGGGCACTGCTGGGAGTCCTATCCAGCAACCCCTCCTATGTCTGGGCACTGCTGGAAGTCCTATCTACACCCCCCTCCTATGTCTGGGCACTGCTGGGAGTCCTATCTACAATCCCTCCTATGTCTGGGCACTGCTGGGAGTCCTATCCAGCCACCCCTCCTATGTCTGGGCACTGCTGGGAGTCCATCCAGCCACCCCTCCTATGTCGGGGCACGGCTGGGAGTCCTATCTACACCCCCTCCTATGTCTGGGCACTGCTGGGAGTCCTATCCAGCCACCCCTCCTATGTCTGGGCACTGCTGGGAGTCCTATCCAGCCACCCCTCCTATGTCTGGGCACTACTGGGAGTCCTATCTACACCCCTCCTATGTCTGGGCACTGCTGGGAGTCCTATCCAGCCACCCCCTATACTTTATGGGCACTGCTGGGAGTCCTATCTACACCCCCCTCCTATGTCTGGGCACTGCTGGGAGTTCTATCTACACCCCCTCCTATCTCTGGGAACTATGGGAGTCCTATCCAGCCACCCCTCCTATGTCTGGGCACTGCTGGGAGTCCTATCTACACCCCTTCCTATGTCTGGGCACTGCTGGGAGTCCTACCCACCACCCCTTCTATGTCTGGGCACTGCTGGGAGTCCTATCTATACCCCCTCCTATGTCTGGGCACTGCTGGTAGTCCTATCCAGCCAACCCTCCTATGTCTGGGCACTGCTGGGAGTACTATCTACACCCCCTCCTATGTCTGGGCACTGCTGGGAGTCCTATCTACACCCCCTCCTCTGTCTGGGCACTGCAGGGAGTCTTATCCAGCCACCCCTCCTATGTCTGGGCACTGCTGGGAGCCCTTTCTACACCCCCTCCTATGTCTGGGCACTGCTGGGAGTCCTATCCAGCCACCCCTCCTATGTCTGGGCACTACTGGGAGTCATATCTACACCCTCCTTCTATGTCCGGGCACTTCTGGGAGTTCTATCAAGCCACCCCTCCTATGTCTGGGCACTGCTGGGAGTCCTATCCAGCCACTCCTACTATGTCTGGGCACTGCTGGGAGTCCTATCTACATTCCCTCCTATGTCTGGGCACTGCTGGGAGACCTATCCAGCCACCCCTCCTATGTCTGGGCACCGCTGGGAGTCCTATCCAGCCACCCCTCCTATGTCTGGGCACTGCTGGGAGTCCTATCTACACCCCCTCCTATGTCTGGGCACAGCTGGGAATCCTATCTACACCCCCTTCCTATGTCTGGGCACTGCTGGGAGTCCTATCCAGCAACCTCCTATACTGTCTGGGCACTGCTGGGAGTCCTATCCAGCCACCCCCTATACTGTCTGGGCACTACTGGAAGTCCTATCTACACTCCCCTCCTATGTCTGGGCACTGCTGGGAGTCCTATCTACACCCCCTCCTATGTCTGGGCACTGCTGGGAGTCCTATCCAGCCACCCCTCCTATGCCTGGGCACTGCTGGGAGTCCTATCTACACCCCCTCCTATGTCTGGGCACTGCTGGGAGTCCTAGCCAGCCACCCCTCCTATGTCTGGGCACTGCTTGGAGTCCTATCTACACCCCCTCCTATGCCTGGGCACTGCTTGGAGTCATATCTACACCCACCTCCTATGTCTGGGCACTGCTGGGAGTCCTATCCAGCCACCCCTCCTATGTCTGGGCACTGCTGGGAGTCCTATCTACACCCCTCTCCTATGCCTGGGCACTGCTTGGAGTCCTATACAGCCGCCCCCTATACTGTCTGGGCACTGCTGGGAGTCCTATCTACACCACTCTCCTATGTCTGGGCACTGCTGGGAGTCCTATCCAGCCACCCCTCCTATGTCCGGGCACTGCTGGAAGTCCTATCCAGCCACCCTCATACTGTCTGGGCACTGCTGGGAGTCCTATCTACACCCCTCCTATGTCTGGGCACTGTTGGGAGTCCTATCTACACCCCCCTCCTATGTCTGAGCACTGATGGGAGTTCTATCCAGCCACCCCCTATACTGTCTGGGCACTGCTGGGAGTCCTATATACACCCCCTCCTATGTCTGGGCACTGCTGGAAGTCCTATCTACACCCCCCTCCTATGTCTGGGCACTGCTGGGAGTCCTATCCAGCCACCCCTCCTATGTCTGGGCACTGCTGGGAATCCTGTCCAGCCACGCCCTATACTGTCTAGGCACTACTGGGAGACCTATACAGCCACCCCTCCTATGTCTGGGCACTGCTGGGAGTCCTATCCAGCCACCCCTCCTATGTCTGGGCACTGCTGGGAGTCCTATCCAGCCACCCCTCCTATGTCTGGGCACTGCTGGGAGTCCTATCCAGCCACCCCCTATACTGTCTGGGCACTGCTGGGAGTCCTATCCAGCCACCCCTCCTATGTCTGGGCACTGCTGGGAGTCCTATCCAGCAACCCTTCCTATGTCTGGGCTCTTCTGGGAGTCCTATCCAGCCACCCCTCCTATGTCTGGGCACTGCTGGGAGTCCTGTGCACCCACCATCAGATGTGACGCACCGTACACCTACATTACAGATGTTTGTGCGGCTCTTATCACTATTGCAATGGTGATATGCGTGTGCGTGTGGCGCACCGTACCCCGACATTAATGGCGTATGTGCGGCACGTATCGCTATTGCAATGGTGATATGCTCGTGCGTGTGGCAAATTGCACCCCGACATTAATGGCGTACTTGCGGCATGTATCACTACTTCATTGGTGATATGCGTGTGCGTGTGGCGCAACGTACCCCGACATTGATGGCGTATATGAGGCACGTTTCGCTATTGCAATAGTGATGTGGGCGTGTGGTGCACCGTACAGGTATACTTAGGTTGTTGTGGTACGTTGTACTCACCGTCTGCGTCGTCGTTGGTTTCGATGTACGAGGTCGTAGGCATACAGGACTGGGATGACACGGACGATGGGGATCATGTCGTGTATGTCGCGTACCGGGGTGCGGTTCGGGCTGGACTCTGCTTTTACTGCAGTTTTCAGCTCTCGTAGCAAAAGGGCTGTACGGAGTGTCGTCTACACGGATCGTACTTCCTGGTCTGGAAAGAGAGGCCTATTTACATTCGGACGTACTGTACCTTATGTACTTTCTAGTTGTATGGTGTTTGGTACGAGTCGTACGGAGTGGCGCTTTGGGTTCGGATCGCACTTGCTTGTTCGTACGGGGACGTTGAAGGTGTACGCTTCGTTTGGGAAAAACGCTCCGTACAGCGAATCGGAGTGCTTTTTCCCGAATCGGAATCGATCCCCATATCTGCACTCTGAAACCAGCACAATAGGGCACCTTCCTTGTTTTTCTTGGACGTATTACATTTTTTTCTTCTTGTTTTTCCTGTATACTGACCTTTTCTGGGGGTTATTTTTGTTGTATTTATTACTGCAGCAGACTTAGTCAAATTGCTAGCATCTCTTTCAGGGTTTGATTGTACGGATTTATCTAAGTCTTTTGTTTTTACCTTTTTGGGAGGGTCATATTCTTTTTTGACATCAGCTTTCAAGGCGCCAGCCTGATCCTTCTGCTTATCTCTAAACCTTTGATTTAGGGCCTTTAAGGGCTCGTAGGTGGATGACTTAATTCTTGCCCTGGTTCCAGTTGTGTAGCCTCCTGCACATTCGCTATGCTTTGGTAAGGATGTTTTTTATTTGACTTAGACCAGGATTGAAGTTGGTTGCATGGTTGCAGGAGTGGAGGTGGAGTTGTGTGTGAGTTTTTTTTTTAATACTGTGTTTTTATTGCAGATAAATAAATGACATACAAACATTTGTTCTGAGCGTCTCGTCTCCCAGTAATGGTCCGCACCATTCGTAATATAAACTTCACACAGCCATTTAGCCCACATCCCGGAGGCCGGGCGGCAATAGTTACTTAGTGCCAAACTAGAGACACAAAAGGAAACAATGACATCTACTCGGCAAAATGATCTAGCATCTGCTTTTCTTTTCTTCCCCAACCCCTAACCCGAACACATAACTGGCACCAATGCTCAACCGATAGGGTAAATAGTACTAATAGAAGCAGGTGGTCCACCTCCCGCCTACTAGCCTCCTTGTGTAGCTGCCTCGTATAAACACCCCTCTGTGTACTACCCTCTAAGCAAGGGGGCGCTCTAACCAGTCATACGCCCTGAATGTCACATCTGCTATCTTCAACGTGCAGACCCCCCATGTGCTAACACTAGAACCCTCAATTACCCCGCCCATACCCTCCCCCCTGATAACTGCTGGTGTGGGCCCAGTGTCAGTGCATCTAATCCCAAATGAAAGAGACCTGTAGGATCACTACTCATCTGTCCTTGTATCTCCCGGAACTTCATTCATTACCTCCCCTCCCGTGTCCCCTTCGGCTTCCTGATAGTCGCTTAGTGTGTGTACTAATTCTTCCCATGCTCGTGCCATTTCCATACTCCTCTCATTAGCTGTGCGGGCTGCCTGTCTGAGTCTAACTGCACCTGCACTACGGGCCCATCTAAGCAGTTCGTTCGCCCATCGTCTGCAAGAAGGACCCTCTCTCGACTTCCAATGCCAGGTTATTTCCCTCTGGGTTAAGATTAGGCCCAGATCAATGAATTTGCTAGTGACTTTGTTCCTTTTCATATGAGGAAACCACAGCAACAAACAAGTCGCCTTATCATACTCCACCTGCCGGTCGGTGATCTCATTAAGAAGTGCTCCCACCTCAGACCAATAGCTCCCCAGTCGCGGACAGTCCCACAACATATGATCTAGTTCCACGGCAGGCATCGAGCATCTAGGGCACGCTGCATCTTGCGCCTGGAAATATCTATGAATCTTCCCCGGTGTAAGGTAAGCTCTATGCACTATAAAAAAATGCACTTGCTGGAACTGGGCATTCCTACATCCCTTCCACGTCCGTTTCAAGATACGCCCCCATGTTGATTCCGGTATAGGCTTCCCCACACTCGCCTCCCACTTTTGTTTTAGGACCGTCAGTGGCTCCAAGCCCTCGTGCAACATCCGAGAATGCCGGCACGTAACCGCCTTGCAAGTGCCCGCCGCCATCACCACATATTGGCAAGCCATTGTGGTCTTCGGCTCTGCCTCCCCAGACTTCCAATGCTTCCTAATCGCTGTCGTGACAGCCATGTGCAAGAGGAAACTTCCATCGGGGAGACCGAATTGGTCCTGCATCGCCCAAAAGGGCAACAACTCACCGTCAGCGTATAGGACACCTACCATATGAAGTCCCATCTCTTCCCACTCCGCGAGCGGGGACCAGTCCCCACCGTGCAGTAATGCTGTCAGCATGCCCAGCGGGATTTCAGATGCGTATGGGTCATATGGAGCACCGAGACCGCACTGCTTGAAGTCACTGAGGCCATAAGAGAAACTTTGGACGCTGGGGGAAAGGCTATGTTGGGGATGCTTGACCTATCGGCGGCTTTTGACACCGTCCCTCACGACCGTCTCATTTCTAGACTCTCGGAGATTGGTCTAAGGGGGTCGGTGTTTAGTTGGTTTACATCCTTCCTTGCCGACCGCCAACAAACGGTCTGGGCTCCCCGTTTCTCTGCCAGGATGCTGCCTTTGGAAGTGGGAGTGCCCCAGGGCTCTATATTGAGCCCGTCGCTCTTTAACATCTATATGTCCTCACTGGCAGCTCTGACAGAGGCTCTTGGAGCTCAGATCGTGTCGTACGCTGACGATACTCAGCTCCTTTTCACGTGCGACAAGGGCTACGACTTTAACGGTAAGAACATCAGAGGTTGCCTGGAGGTGGTCTTCGGCTGGTTTCAGCTGAACTGCCTCAAATGCAACTCTGATAAGTCGGAGGTACTTTTCTTTGGCTGTCCCCCTGACCCCAGATGGAAGACATGGTGGCCTCCCGCCATGTTTCCCAGTTCTTGCGACTCGGCCGTCGCCAAAAACCTTGGGATTCAAATCGACAATGGCCTCACCTTCAAATCCCAGATACTGGGTCTGGTGGCAAATGTTTCGCCATCTTAAAGATGATTCAACATTTTTTGCCCCTTTTATCAGTCGATCACAGAAAAGTTACGGTGCAGGCACTGATCGGTGCTCGCTTAGATTATGCGAACGTACTGTATTTTGGCCTCCCCGACTACCTGCTAGCCCGCCTACAAGTTGTTCAAAATTCGGCAGCACGGGCCATTTTTGGTCTGACTAGATGGGCTAGTGCCAGTACTCTTCTTACTACTCTTCACTGGCTCCCTATAAAAAAACTGATTCTCTTTAAAACAATGACGCTGGCTTTTAAAGCACTGCACGGCCTGGGAGCCTGGTATCTTCAGAAATGGGTGAATTTCTACTTGCCTTCAAGATCACTCAGATCGGCCACGCTGGCCTTGGCCGTGGTTCCTACCTGAGGCGGGCCAGGTGCGGCGGTCGTTCTTTTAAACTCCTCGCTCCTCAGTCATGGAATGCCCTTCCCGTGTCCCTTAGATCCATGGGCAATTTGCTTGCTTTTAGAAAGAATTTAAAGACCCTGTTGTTCACTCAGTAAAGTAACTCTGCTTTCACCCTTCTGCTCAGTGGAGGATCTGAAGCGCCGGGACACTCCTCGGAGTAGCTAAGCGTTATAGAAATCCCCCCATATAACATAACATAACATAACATGGGTGCACTACTCCCGCCCTCATTTGACTCCTATTCCAGCACAACCTCAGGGTCCTTTCCTCTAGGGTCAAGTCCCGTAGCACTAGCTGTTGCTGCATGATGATATACGAGAGGACATGCCTCTGTATTCCTGTCCCTCGGGTATGGTCTGGGCCCCTAAATTCTCTAGCAATATTCTGTGTTAGGAACTGCAGCTGCGTTGCTAAGTAGTAAAGTTCGAAGTTAGGAATTGCCATTCCTCCCTCCGATTTTGGCCACAACAGCGTATCGAGCGCTACTCGCCGCCGCTCATGACCCCATAGGAAGTCGATGGTGAGCGTCCGTAATTCTTTGAAGAAACGGGGAGGTATCCATATCAGCAGCGTACGGAAGTAATAAAGTAGCCGGGGCAAAGCAACCATTTTAAGCAGCGCCACTCTCCCCACCACTGATAGGGGAAGAGTCGCCCAAAACCCCATACAGCCCCTCAGGGCAAGTATACAGCATCCTATATTCCCCTCCAGCATGTCTGCAGCACTATGATAAATCCGGATCCCCAAATAGGTGAAGCATGAGCTCTCCCATATCAGATCAGCGGTCAATGGCGGCTGGGGCATATCCGCCCGCAGTGGGAAAACACATGTTTTAGTCCAATTCACTCTGAGGCCCGATAGCTTTCCAAAGTCCGAAAGCAAGTCTACCGCCCCCTGCAATGCTTCTGTTGCGTTTTCCAAGAACAACAGCAGGTCATCTACATACAATGAAATGTAGTGCAGAGTACCACCACACATGACACCACTGTAGGCCGTCCCCGCACGCGCTCAGGACGCCAAGGGCTCGATTGCTAGCGCGAACAGCAGGGGCGAGAGTGAACATCCCTGCCTAGTTACCCTCCTCACCAGGTACCTCGCAGATATCACAGGTCCCAAGCGCACCCTAGCAGTAGCGAGGGAATACAGGACCTTCGTCCAACATCGAAAGCGCTCTCTTAGACCAAAATTTTCCAACACCTTATCTAGGTAACCCCACTCCAGGCTATCAAACGCCATTTCTATGTCCACGGACAACACGGCTGGCATCATATCCGCTTCCAAGTCCCTCCCCAATACTCGTACTAGGTGTCGGACATTGTTCGAGGTATTCCTAGTGGTAATAAACCCAGCTTGATTCTCATGGATTAGTGCAGTCATGTGGGGCAGTAGTCTCGTAGCCAGCACGCGGCTCAAGATTTTATAATCCACCGTCAACATAGACAGGGGTCTATAGGCAGTCACATCACTACTCTCCCTTCCTGGTTTCAATAAGGGGACGACCAGCGCTTCCCTCATGGATTCCGGCAAGTGGCCCAATTCTACCGCCTCATTATATACCTCCACCAAGTGAGGCGCCAGGAGGTCGATGTATTTGACATAGAATTCTATTGGTAGTCCATCCACTCCTGGTGTCTTGTTCCGAGCCATTTGCTTAATCGCTCCCCAAACCTCTGCCAAGGTTATAGCTTGGCCCAGACTCTCGGCATATTCTTCATCCAACTGTGGGAGTTGGATTCCCGCCAAATAGTCCTCCATGTCCAGCGAGCCCGCCCCCTGGGAACTCTGGTAAAGTGTCTCATGGTAGCCCAAGAAACGCGAGATAATCACCTTCTGGGAATAGACCATTTCACCTGTCTCCGTACGTACGCTCAAAACTGGGCACCCACCCATCGTCGGGTTCGCCATTCTTGCTAGTAGTGTACCCACCTTGTCCTCCTCGTCATGAACCTTCATCAGGTATTGTCTGTAATCATAGCTCCGTAGCCTCTCTGTTTCCGCCGCTACCAGTTCCTTAGCCACTAAGAGCTGATCCTGCAGTGTCCTCTGCTCTGGTCTCTGTCTCTCTATTTCCAGCAAAAGCCTCCTCCGCCTTTTTAACATCCGCCAGGACCACTAGTCTCTCCCCGGAGTGCTTACTTATACACAACCTCTCATCACCACTTTAAACGCGTCCCACTCCACAGCCCTGGTAGACGCCGTGTCCTTATTCACCGCGAAATAGCGTTCAACACCATTCCTAATTGCAGAACTAAAGACCTGATCCTCCAGGGTGTTTGGTTACAATCGCCAAGTGGGGATCGCCGCCCTCTCACCCTGCCATTGGAGGGACACCAACTGAGGATTATGATCTGAGATGGTCCTAGCCAGGTATTCCGAATGCGTCGCCAGCTGCGCTAACGAATTGCTACATAAGATGGTGTCAATCCTAACATGCAGTTCGTGAAGTGCTGAAAAAATCGAATAGTCCCTATCTGTTGGGTGATGTCCCCGCCATACATCGATCAATCCCCACCCATTTTGCCAATCTACCCTCTGCTTCGCTATCCTGCGGACCTGTGAATCAGTCAATGGTGGGTGCGATCTGTCTAATGTGATGTCAGTGATTGAGTTAAAATCTCCACCCAGTATGACCTGGCTCACCAGAAAATGTGCTAATGCCCCTGATATTTTGTCCAAGAATCGGGGCTGTTCCGTGTTCGGGACATAGAGACTGCAGAGCACCACATCCCTGCCAAACAATCTTCCCTCCACCGCCACATACCTGCCCTCCGGGTCTATGACACTATTCGTAGCTTGAAATGGAATCCCCGCTCTCACCCACACCAGGACTCCCCTGGCAAATGCAGAGTAGGCGATGCCACAAATTTGACCCCGCCATCGCTTCTGCAACGCAGCAAATTCCTGCTTGGTAAGATGTGTCTCCTGAAGCAGCGCTATTTGGATTCCCCGGCGCACCAAATACGCATGCACATTGTGGCGCCTGGACATAGTATGCAATCCACGTACGTTCCATGTAATACATTTCAGTTCAGGTAATGTCCCCATTGCAATAGTTCCTCAACAGCTCTCCCTCCATTCTTCGCCAGCCCACACCAGAACCAAAAAAACCCAAACCGTCAACACTCCGGTGAACATCCCCAACCCTCCCCCCCAGAACAGGACCCAATAACTGATTATCAGCCCCCATCCAAACTCCCACAACAACACACACCATTCTAGTCTGTAGTAGCCACTACAGGTAGCCTTAAGGGCAATAAGAGGGTGGTTCAGGGCCAACGGGCGGCAGGACTCACCTCCACCCCTAGCCTCTAGATCCCTTGTGAAAGTGCGTCATATGAATTACAATTCCAAAGTGTACCGTGTACCTTGTTTCTGCCAGGACCAGTCCACAGGCAGTATGCTCCAGGAGGGGTCAGTTGCTAAAGATTTCTTCCGCCGTTTGGGGGGTGACCACCGGCCCTTTGTTACTGTCCGCATCCAAAAGTTCTGCCCCGGTTTTTCCCCCATCCTCTTCAGAATCTGATTCTATCGTCGATCCACCTTTTTGCAAGCCCGTGATCGCTGCCATTGCAGCCAGGGCTCCCTGTCTGTTGGCAGCCATTTGGTCACTCTGTTGCGTCTTCCGAGTCTTATTCCGCTTGCGGAGGAGTTGCGATTTGCGCAACTGCAGTGGTTTCGGTTGTCCACGTTCCCCTCTACCTCTACGGTCCGTTCCAGCCCTATATGATTCAAGTCAAGTCCAGGCTTCCTCAGGGGTTAGAAAAAAGTGCGTAGTCCCATCCAGAATGACTCTCAATTTTGCTTGGTAGAGAAGAGAATATTGGATCCCCTCATCTCTGAGTTCCTTCTTCACCGTTAAATAAGAGGCCCTGCGCTTTTGAACTTCTTGGGTGTAATCCGGAAAAATCGTGACCGCACTTTTGTCCAATTGGAAAGGCCCCGCTGATCGTGCTCTCTGAATCAGCAGATCTCTGTCTCTGAAGTGAAGAACCTTGATTACCACCGGCCGAGGGGGACGACCCGGTAAAGGCGGCCTGGCCTGGACCCTATGCGCCCTCTCAAGGGTGAAGAAGGGGGATAGACCCTCCGGGGCCACAACCGTCTTGAACCAGTTCTCCATAGATACGACCATAACAGCCCCCTCTGACTTTTTGGGCAGACCCACCACCCGGACGTTATTACGCCGATTACGGCTTTCGGAGTCCTCAGCCCTCTTTTCCAAGACCCCCAATCGAGCCAGCACATCATTCAGTTTGTGTTCCACCGTGACCACTGCCAGTTTTAGGTCTTGCAGTACCAATTCGTTTTCTTTCATCCTGTCCGCCAATTTGGAGTGATCTGCTCTTAGGAGCCCCAGTCCCGTCGCCACTTGCGCTATGTCCTGGTGCAAGGACTCCTTAGTCGCCGCTATGGCATCTAGGATACTGTCAAGGCGTTTATGTAGCTGCTGCTCCTGTGCTGTTCCCTCGGGGTCAGTGTGAGCATCCTGGCTGTCCTCCTGCCCTGCCTCATCCTCCTTTCTTGATTTCGGCTTCATCACACCGCTGTCTGTGGTCCCCTGTGCCGCCTAGTCCACTGCCGCTATAAGAGGTGTTCCGAGCTTGCTCCCCTTCAACCCAATGGGCTATCCACGTCGTCCCAATCGTCCCTGGTCAATACCCCGGTCTCCGCCTCCGCCAGCCAGGACCACTCCTGGTCCCTGGTCTCCTCGCTAGGATCAGGCATCACCTGCACCTATCTCCCACCAGGCCCGGGTCTTCTACAGCCACTCGGTACACGGCGTGAGTTGCCTGCAGTCCAACCAGCCTTGCGTGTCCCCATGCTTTCCAGTAGGCTACTAGTTTGCCGCACTTAAGCCGTTCTGCAGCAGATACGCCATTAAGCGCCACAATGCAGATCGACCAATCCAGCTCGTATCGGTCCGTCAGTGCGCAAGTCCAGGCGGCCAGCCCCGCCGCTATGAGAAACGTGCTCTTGGCAGCGAAGACGCAGCTCCGGTTTACAACTGCCACTCTCTCTCAGGGGCCTGTGGTATGCCAAATCCTGCCGGTATAGTCCACTCGCCCGTGCACAGGTGTCACCCACCAGGGGGTCAGGTAAGGCGCTACCAGGGGTCCATTAATTGTATAATACTTAAGGGGTCGTTGCCGGCCAGCCGAGGTATACAAGCACTGTCAATACATATGGTGGAGAGCAGCGGCTCAGTGCTCTCATCCACTCCCAGGCTGAGCATATGCACCGCAATGCAGCACCCGCATCACCTCCAGCCGCCGCCGTCTCAGGTCTCACAACCGCTCCTCCACTCTCTCAGTTTGTGCCACGCTGCAGACCTACCCCTGCCCCCAACGCCTAAGCACCGGGCGCAGTCCCACAGCGCCGCACTCACCAGGGTCACCAGAGGGGGTCACCGCACCCTTCCGCCTGCCACTCCCGACCTCCGTCGCAATGTCCCCCTGTGCAGCAGCACTCCGCCGGCCGCTGGGATCCCGCAAAAGTCCGAGTCAGTGCCTCATCACCGTTACCGCTCCCTGTCTCATAGCGGCTCCCCTTCAGGATGCAGGTCTCTGCACCCGAGCTACCACTCAGGGGTTACCTTGCTGTGCAGTGTTCCGGAGCTCTCTTTGCCGCCAATACATCCAGCGGTCACCGTCACTGGCTTGGTTCGTTCCCAAGGCAGCACCCAGCTGCCGCCATCTTAAGTCGCCGCCCCGGTCCGTCTCCTCCGCGGCACAGGCACTCCAGCTATGGCCTCACCCACAGTCCGCCGGAACCCCTCCTCAGTACAGCAGGTTTTTCAGTGCCCCGTGCCCCTGCTATCTTCCGGCCCTGCGCTCCTCAGCAATCCCGTAGCTGGTCTCAGTACCTCGATCTCTCCGATCGTCCGGAGGTCACCGCCATTTTGTCCGCAGCCTTCAGCTTCCCCAGCCGTTCCGCTGGCTCTCGTGGCACAGTAAAGCCTCCCGCCGCCGCAAAAGTGCTCACGAAGGCTGCCCCAGGTGTTCCGCTCAGTGGTCCTGCACCTTAGATGACGTACAGGATATTTCACAGGATTAATTGTGGGATCGGGCACGGAGCTATCGGCTCACGCCGCCATCTCCATGGGCGCCCAAGCTACGCCCCTGGAGTTGTGTGTGATCATCTGCGTGCCCCTGTCTTTAGGTCCTCAATTAGGGTGGTCATTATATCCGGCAAGTTTCTAGCTTCTTTAGTATGGAGCTGCAACTGTATTCCTCATGCGTTTGAAGTTGTGCTTGTCTGTCCTGGGCTCTGCATATCAGAGAGTTTAATTGATCAAGCTTGGTGTCAATTTCAGTTATTAGGCTACCACATGAAGTATATTTATTTGGACATCCAACTTGTCGGCATGCATGTGGACTGCATTTGCTATTGAGCTCAGTACTTTAGTGGTGGTTATGAGAAGGGTCTCACCTTTATGGATCGATAAAGCAGGGAGCTCCTTCCTGTGCAGAGATTCTATTTTTGGGGGTTCATTATCCTGGGTTTTGGAGCATAAATTTGTCAGGTTTGAACACCAGCTTGCTAGCGAGCGTCATTCTCCTTGCTAATTTTTGGGTGGCTCTTCTAGGGCTTAGTTGCTTTGTGGTTGTCACTTGTATTATTTGTTGGCATTAGAGAGTTAGCTATACAGCTGATGGGTTCAAGCTGGTGCAATTCCTCAAAGCTGTTATTGTAGGGAAAGCAAATGGCCTGGGAGGACAGGGGAAGGGGTAAAGGCGAGTCAGACCAATATTCTTGAGTGCAAGATCCTAGTTAGCCACTAAATTGCTTTGTTACTATTTTGGGAGGGAATCACTGACAGAATATCGGGGAGCTAAATATCGACCTACAAAAATATCGGTGACAAAATAATGACTACCAGAATATCGAATTCCTATCTACAAACAGGTAAGTACAAAAATATTGAATCCAAAACATTGTTGTAAATAATCTAGTTTGTTAAAATATAGAAATTTTTAAATGTTTTAAAAGTAATGTAAAATTAATGAAATAATAAATATAATTAACTAAAACATACTTAAAAATACTTAAATAACCTTAAAAATTAATAAATAATTAATGTAAGTTAAAAAAAAGAAACATGCATTTTTTTTAAATATTTCTTTTTATTAAACAATTTGACTGAATCACATCATTGATTACGAGCAGGCGACTTCAGCATTTCTTGGTAATATCTTATACATTTCAAAATATGTTACAATTATCATATCTAGTTGATTAAGGGGTATCAAGAGTCTCATCGTCAACTTGTTGACAAGGCGGGGGACAAATATCACCTCTGTATTGGTTTCAGGCTCCCCATACCTTGCTCCTCTTCCCGGGGCATCCTCTAGCCAAACTGACTTTTTCCTATACATGCACCAGTCTAGATCTTCCTTCCACCTCCCCAATAGGGGTGGCCGACCAGCGCCCCACATCTGTGCGATATTCCTTTTTGCAACCATATACGCTAATGTTGCCCACTGCTTAGTGTACGTGTTGAGATCTGTAGGCTCACAAATGTTTAGTAAGCATCTCCGCGCCTCTGGCTGCATGTCAACCCCTAGTACTGCCCGCATTGTGTAGTGTATGTCTCTCCAATATGCTTCTATCCTCCGACCGTTCCACAGTATGTGGATGAATGTTCCTAATTCTCCACACCCGCGTCTACACTCTCCGTTTTCTGCCAGCCCCATACGAACCAATCCGTGTCCCGTCACATAAGTCCTATGAGTATTTTATGCTGCACTAATCTCAGCCTGGCCTGGATTGCCACCACCCTTAGGGAAGAGACTTCCTCTTGCCAGTCCTCGTCATCTAGTTCTAGGCCATCACTGTTCCATTTTCCCTTCAGAGTCTGCAGTGGATCGTCCATGTTGTTAATTAATTTCCTATAAATGAGGGAAATGGTCTTCTCTGGGATGTGTCTGTCCTGCACTCTATCCTTCAGGGGGGGCCTCTGGGAGCGTCGTGTTGCTAGGGATCTAAGTGAGTAACGCATGGCGGATTTGGAGATATATTCAGTATCCATCAAGCTGAATTGTGTTTTAAGTGATGCAAATGGCAGAACCGTGCCCTCCCCCAAATCTCCTTGATTCGTGAGATTCCTATAAGATCCCACTTATCAAATCCCTTGGATTTCCAAAGGCTCCCCAGTTTCTCCGAGTTCCTCATCGGTGTGGCCAGCGTAAGTTTACCCTCCCATTTCAGCTGCTTATTGACAGTATGTCCTGTCTGGACGGCATGTGCTGTAGTACCAGTCAGTGGGAACCTACTGGGATTGGCGTACAAAGCCCTGGTATGGTCTCCCCCTGGGAGCAGCCACTTATCCGTGGCATATCCGGGATCATCTGGGCTGCCATATATCCCGTGATTGATAGCCGCTAGCTGTGATGCCCTATAATACTTTTTTAGGTTGGAAAGACTGATACCCCCATCGTACCAATTGAGAGTCAGCTTTGAAAAAGCTATGCGGGGCCTGCCATCCCAGAGAAGTTTCCTTTGGAGACTCTCTATTTCTTTGAAGTAGGACCTTAGTACCAAGTTCATTGTATTTTGGAGAGCATACAAGAAATGAGGTAGAGCCATCATCTTAGAAAGGACCGCCCTTCCCAACATGGAAAGAGGAAGGGATCTCCAGTGTGCAACATCGCTTTTAAGTCTCTGCATGGGCGGGTCTAAATTACGGGCGAAGCGTAGTCTCGAATCCAGCGTCACATAGATTCTGAGATATCGGAAACCATCTGGCGCAATCTGTATTGGGCAACTCGCAGTATTACAGGCGGGTCACCCATAAGGACATAGACTACCGACTTGGACCAATTGACTGTGAAACCAGAATATCTTCTGAATATAGCTAGCACATCTAAGAGACAGATCAAGGATGCACTTGGAGCAGTGATGTAAAGAAGGATATCGTCTGCATATAGGGATATCTTGTCCTCCCAATCCAGGGTCAACCTCATTCCCGTAAATAGGTCGGTCTTGTCTGATCCAGGCTGCCAGCGGCTCTAGTGCTAACGCAAAGAGAAGCGGAGACAGGGGGCAACCCTGACGAGTGCCCCTGCTCAGCCAGAGGTCCGCAGGTTTTCGGTTATTCACCACCACTCGGACTATCGGGTCAGAGTATAAGAGACGGATCAAACCCACAAATTCTGGACCAAGTCCGACCTTGCCCAGAACCGCAACTAAATAGGGCCACTCAACCATGTCAAACGCCATGGTAGCGTCTAATGAAACCAGAGCCTCCGGCTCCAGTATGGTAGGTGCTCTACTCAGTACTCCATGTAGTCGGCGCAGGTTAAGGGATGTATTGTGAGGTGGCATAAAGCCTGACTGGTCTGGGTGGACCAGAGTAGTAATTACTTTAATCAGACGCATAGCTAGCAGTTTTGCGAGGACTTTGGGCTCCACATTGATAAGTGATATTGGCCTGTAGGATGTGCAGCTCGTTCTAGGTTTGCCTTCTTTATGTATGACTATATTGGCCACCCATTGGTCATATGGGAGCATTCCTCTTTCTCTGCTTTCTATCAGCCTAGAACGGATGTGGGGGGGTGAGTTTATTAGGTTTCAGCTTATATAGTTCAACGGGAATCCCGTTGGACCCTGTGGCTTTCCCGGAGCTCACTCCCCTGATCGCCTGACCCACCTTATCGTCTGTCAGCGGGGAATCTAGGTAGGCCCTATTTTCGTCTGAGAGTGTGGGGAGTCCTATGTCTCTGATCATCTCGCTATTTTCTTCTTCTGTGTATCTGCCGGTCGTACTATACACCGAGCGGTAATAATCTGCAAACGCATCTGCGATGGCCTGCGGGTCAGTAATAGGTTTTGGAGTCGTCTTCCTGTATCTCGGGCACCAGTCGCGACGCCCACTCTCTTCTGTCTAGCTACGCTATCAGCCTGCCTGCCTTATCCCCTAGTTCATATAGTCTGCCCTGGACCTCTCTACTCTGTGCCTTGGCTCTATCTTTGGCAATTCTTGTTGCATGCTTATCTAGGTTCCTGATCGATACTGTGACCTTATGCCCCTATTCGGCTATAACTCCATTTATTCCCTATATTGGCATAACCGTTCAAGTGCGATTTTCTGAAAAGTCATCTCTGGCCTCACACGAACAGAGCCACATTCCAGCATGACTCTCTGCTACTTCCTTTGCGACCAATTAGTGCAATGACAGAGCAGCAGTCACTATCTGATATTCCTAGATAACACTCCGAGTTCTTCAACAAGATAAAAACTTAGCAAACCTGGAAATCCCCGTTGATTAGTAATGGAACTCTAATGAGAAACTGATAACTGTCACTTCCTAGTGACATCTTTAATTGACGTCTTATGTCCAGCAAACTTGCGTCAAACCCGGCACCTGTCAGGTATAAATATTACCAACGTTGCCTTAAGCAATGCGAGTTCGTTGCCTGTTGCTGATGCCAGCTGCCTGCATGACCCTGTGTTGGTAAATCTAGCACTCTGTCGCTGCAGCCTGCTATCCTGTGGTGGTGAAGCTGCTGATTACCATTATCGCCGCTACAGCGCGAACTATGGTGCAGTACGCTTAAGGAGCTGAACAGTCGTCCTCTGCGAAGACATCCAGCAGATTCCAGCTGCCCGCGGACGCTGTCCCCCCTCCTTCCTCGACGCGCTGAAGAGAGCCGCTGCCTTTCTCGTGCAGAGAAATCCAGTCACGGCGTTTCCGGTTTACCCTCGCGGGTGACTGGGATATCGAGAGAGACCCCTGAAGGAGATACCAATCCTCCATCATTCTATTCAGAGGTATGGTGTTGACTAAACCCTTAGACGAGAATTCTTGAAACAAACCTTGGCAAAACCAACTTAACTTAAAGCTACTTACTTACTCCCCTTTCACGTGTTAGGCTTAGGTCAGGCACACTGGGGTAGGCTTAGTTAGAAGCACCAGTTGAGTATGTTAGCCTAATGTATATATGACTGTATATATGTTTTATTACTTTTAAACCATTGTATGGCTAAGAAACCATATCAATGCTTTTACAGTTCTATTTCGCAATACTTATCTTACTGTACGTACTTTTTATAATAACAATTATTGCAATTGTGGCAATACATTTCTCTTGTACGAGAAGAAAGACTGTTCAATAAATGTTAACCCTTTATTGACAAACGCCCGTCTCTCTATTCTCTACATTTCGTGAAAGTAAACTGCACTAGACTGACCGAGTGAAATCTATGTCTATTGTTTCACACGACCCTAGAGATCGACTCTTGATCTGAGGAGCAAAGTTGTCATGTTGCACGGTTGTTGGAAAACTGAATCCCTTCTTGTCTGTGCCAAGGAAGCTGATCACTTCCTATGCAGAGAAGAAAGTTTCCAGTGACCTCTGAGCTAGTTGGTAACACAACCCAATTAAGTTTAGCATAGTCAGTGGAGGCCTGGAATATAAGCAGTTCCACGTCGATACTACTGTTTATGTTATTCCAATGCGCAGGGCCTAGTGGGAAACTAGGAACTACACTACATGGCGCCCAAACGTTTGGTAAGGCGATAAACTAACGCAAGACTTATAGAGTAACTCAGTCGTGCATATTTCACACCCCTTTCTCCCGTAAATACTCCAATAGACGTCTGGAGTGGGTGAAAGGTTAAAATCCGCCCGACCTTAGTAGGAAGAGATTCCTATGTAAAGCTCTGGTTTATTCAACGTTGAAGGATACAGTGTTCCAAAATATTGTGCACCTAATCTTTGTCTCCTTGGAGACCTACTCTGCAAAGCCTGCATTTCTAAAAAATGACAGACAGTGAAGAAGAAAGGGAAGCAGTTAGACTGGCAACCCAACTAATAGAGGAAGACACGAGTCTCCTAGAAGCAGACCCAGATGCTATTATCATCCCGGTCCACTTAAGAAGATCTATAACTTTAAAACTTATAGAGAACGGACTGACACCACAAGGTGGTACAGTAATTTTCGTGATAGAGGCTCACGAGTATCGGCAGACAGAGGTATTCTATTCATGGATAAACTTTCCAGCGGTAAACGCTATAACAAAAGAGTTTCACTATTATAAAATAGAGGAACCTCCGGGAGAGTACGCTCCTTTCGAGGAGATTGAAATCCCACTTAAATTTCAAGAGCACCTGCTCTGGTTTAATGGCACCCTAAAACACACTGATCAAATAACTAGGCTCGGTCCACTAGGTAGACCAGGAGCCACGTGGCCGGTTCTAGCCAGCTACACACCACATCCTGACATTGCAAAAATGTCTAGAGAAGAGCTGTTAGTACAGCTAAACACATTAATAAAAATACATAGGCAATTAGTCCAATATGTAATGCGGACTGCAACAGTCCAGCCAGCTGTTAATACACCACAGCTGAACCCTCATCAGGGGAACACAAATAAAATTACACCACAGAACATACAGTCATGTCTTGGTAAAACACCCGTAAAACGGGAACAAATTCCTTTCTGGTTAGCACAGAAAATCACTCAAATAGAGGCAGTATTTCCTGATACTACCCCTATTGAGAAACACAGAATCTTGACCATCTGCCTTCCTATGGGAATCACACCACATGTGGAGGACTGTGACACTTGGGGTACAGTCTTTGCTTCCATTTACACAAAAACACACGGTGTTCCGTCTATGGCGGTAATACCAGAAGTGCTAAAACAGATTCAAAATGAATTCGGTCCAGAGCCCGCTTTAAATCTAGGTATGAAATTACTGAAAGACTTCAAGCAGGTCACGGCTATATTATTAGCCAACATAAAGGGAGAAGCAGCATCTGTGGCGATTCGCCAGAAGTTGAAGGAAACAGATATAAAAGATCCTGTTGAGCTTGCAAAAATCATAGAAAAATGCTATGAAGAATTAGGTAGAGACAGCTTGGGTGGGAAACCGGTAAAGCCCCAACTGCTCGAAAATCCTGAAAAATTATTTATTAAAAATAATTTAAACACTCCTAAAAAGAGCTGGGATGGAAATAAACAATCCACTCCCAAGGAAAAAGTTTTCCAGTCCAGAGGAAGGTCTCCTCGACGGAGGGAAAGAACTCCGACTCGAGAACGCCAGTCTCCCCAACGGGAGCCCTCTGAGAAAAGATATAACCTTAGAAATAGGGATAATCTGAAGAAACCTGATAGATATCAAAGTATTGATACACGTCCCTCTCGATCTCTTCCACAGAATTCGGAAAGAAGAGGACGGTCAGACCCAGGAGAGCACACCAAGTCCAAAGACAAGGAACCTGCTCAGAGTAAAAAA
This sequence comes from Lissotriton vulgaris, assembly GCF_964263255.1. Taxonomy (NCBI): domain Eukaryota; kingdom Metazoa; phylum Chordata; class Amphibia; order Caudata; family Salamandridae; genus Lissotriton; species Lissotriton vulgaris. Next base: position 875,960,577 of record NC_141685.1, read on the forward strand.
TCTCAATTTCAGAAAAAGAAGGTAGCCAGTATTAGAGTAATCAACCATGCCGAGAATACTGAGGACACAGTTGAAAAACGGGGAGTGGGCATTGACAATGTTGGACAGTGCAGCAGAAATCAGTATAGCGCGCAAGATCTTGATGAGTCATCTGGAGACAGTGGACACGAATGAATACATTCAGGTTGAAACTGCCGACGCCAGGCTTAGCGAGCCCCATAAAATATACGAAATAACATTGCGTATAGAGGGTGATAAGACTAGGAAAATTAAGGGTCTATTTTGGGATAAGCTCTCAAAAGGCTATGATATTCTGTTAGCTGAAAAAGATTGGCCCCCAGAGTTTGTCAGGGAGTGCCCTCGTGGCCAAGAAGTGATTATGCCAGCCTTCTCGAATCACATTCCGATTCATAAAAAATACACATATGCAAGGAAATGGGCAGTGGCCCAGGCACCTGCATTGTATAAAAATCATGTAGGATGGGATGAGGATTCACCGCCTCACAAAATCCAATTAAAAAGTGAACCAACTGCCCAACGGCAGTATCCCATAAAGCAAGAAGCTAAAAAACAGGTCAGGGAGATCTTAGATCAACTTGAGTACCAGGGGGTGATTGAAACATGCACCTCTCAAATGAACAATCCTTTGTTTCCTGTCTCCAAGCCAGACAATTCATATCGTCTAGTTTTGGACTACAGACATCTTAATACATGTTGCAAAACTTTTGCAGTACAAAACTCGCATAGTGCAGCCCTAATGAATAACATAGTTAGGAAAAAATACAAAACGACATTAGATATATCTAATGGTTTCTTTTGTCAAAACATTGCACCAGAAAGCAGATATTTGACCGCTTTCTCTGCATTTGGATCGCAGAAAAAATTCTGTCGACTCCCACAGGGGTTCAAGAACAGCCCAGGACTATTCTCAGCTAGGGTAACTGAGTTACTACAAATCTATGATGATGAAGCATTATCTTACGTAGATGATATTTATCTCACAGACGACGACTTGGATACTCACTTGAAAAGAGTGAACACCATTATACTTGGGTTCGCAGCAGAGGGTTACAAATTCAACTTTAAAAAGTCCCGAATTGCCCATCTGACAGTACTATTTTTAGGGTACGAATTATCAAGTGAAGGAAAAAGCCTAGCGGACAACTTCTTAGAGAAGTGCGCTGTACTCCAAGCTCCAAAAACGCTGAAGAATTTACAATCCATACTAGGTTTTCTGAATTTCGGAAGAACTTACATCCTAGATTACGCAGAGAGGGTTAAACCTCTCTACGAACTAATTAAACCTGATTTAAAACAAATCAATTGGACTCAAAAACACACAGAAATTTTGAGATCACTGCAAACAGACATGTTAGCAAAAACTAAATTAGATACACGTGACAACACACGTGATCTTGTAATCCGAGTCATCCCAGGAAGATGCGGATTCACGTACCTAACCTCTAATGAGGGAGAAAAGGTACCAATCTCAATTAAATCTCACTTGTACACACAAGCAGAAAAAGCATTCAGTCGCACAGAAAGAACTGTGAACGCAGTGCAAATCGCATTAGCAAATGAACGAGAACTAGCACACGGCAAACGGATTAATATCCTTACAGCGGAATCCGCCTTCGAGGCGCTATTCAGCCCAGTAAACCTGCCTACAGTGTCACTGGACCCGAAATGGATACAGTGCATAGATTCTCTAGGAGCGGAAGACGTGAAATACTATTTCGCCCCGCAATTCGAAGAACTGAATGATTTAGAATATGAAGAAGAATATCCTCTGCCAATCGAAATCCTGCCTCTCCCACAATACGCCTGTATAATCTATACAGATAGCTTTGTACAGCATTTCAACGTAGAGAGCAAATCCTACAATGCAGCGTGTGCGATCATTAAAGGTCGTTGGCTGTGCGGTAAATTCAGACCGAAAGTAACAAAAACTGAATCTGTAAGAAACTGTTCGGTTCAAAGAACTGAAATCAGATCTTTAAAGATGGCGCTCGAAAATGCAGAACGTGAATTCCCGACACTTATAGTGTGCGATTCTCATTTTTGCGTCAACTCTTACAACAATAAACTGCAGAGTTGGATCGAAAACGACTACAAAGATGACACAGGTGCCACAATAAAGCATAAATTGCTCTGGAACGAGGTAGCTCTTTTTCACAAAGAACTACAAAAGACTCACGTGATTCACGCACAGAGTCTTCGACGTGATGGCGTTCACGTTGCAGGGAATTCATTGGCTAATACAGCCAAAGCGGAAGCAACTAAACCGGCTTCCGTAGCCACAAAAAAGCGTACAGATAAATACATAGACGGGGAAACCATGCTGGCAGTAAAAACGACCGTAAAAGGCGACTGTGCAGCACTACCCGTAAACTATCCACTCAATTATGCATACATAATCGATGCAAACTCCGTTCCTTTTGCTCGAATCCCTGGAGTGGGGGACAGAGTAATTCCAAACATGAACAGGAGAATATTTTTAATAGCAGACGCACACATGGGTTTGGGTCTAAGGCACAGAGAAATCAAGGAATCACTGACTGAATTACAATCAGTATTCTGGTGGCCGGGAATGAGTGTAGAACACCAAATATATGCAAACAACGGTGAAAACTGCAATAGGGATCGCAGTAGCGAACCTTGCTACCGGCTACCAGTCAGAAAGAGCGTAACGCTGCCTACACCCCGTCCTGCGTCCTATTAACAGTTAAGACGAAAAGCACTTAAAAAATGAGGCCTCCAGCGCTCGGCTGACGCTAGAACGGTTATAAAAGATTTGCGAGTCAATATTGGCACATACGCAATTACCACGTTCCATTCTGACCAGGGTCCTGCTTTCAGCTCTCGAGCTTATAGGGAGGCCATGGCTAGCATGGGAATTGGGTTGCGGTATTCTTGTCCGTCGCACCCCGAAGGGAATAGTGTGGTAGAAAGAAAAAACCGTGACATAAAGCAATCTATAACAGCGAAGGTATTAGGTTCAGGCGCTGGGTGGGTCAAACATTTAATAAGTGTCCAGACTAGTCTTAACAACATGCCAAGAAATTCTCTAAAAGGTTTCAGCCCATACGAACTATTGTTCGGAATTAGAATGCGCGTTCAGGACCTCGATAGTCAGATGTCAGTGGTACAAGAAGAAACAACGCACTTTGATGTAAAAGACCGTTTGGCTGTTTTACAGGAACTGAATGAAACAAGAAAATCATTAAGCAACATAAAGTTAAAGCAACAGCCAAGTACCACTGACGAGGCACCACCCGCAACAGCCCCAGCAAGGCCTGTCTGGATTCCAAAGATTGGGGATCTAGTCAGAGAAAAGATCGCGGTGAAGAAGGAATTTGGGCCTTCTTACAGAAAAGCAGTACCTGTCTTGGCAGTCACCGGAACAAGATCAGTTGTGCTACCGCCCCTTGCTGGTAAAAAGGAGAACAGAATCGTGTCTATTGATCTGGTAAAACCACAAGCATGTGGCCTATAATCAACAGTAGGCCCAGTGGACTCCCAAGAAACAACAGAATACCCAAACTTGCAACAATCCAAGAGGTTCAAACTGAAAGACTCATCACATTCGATCAGCCTGCAGTGCACAATGAAGGACTATGCAATAATGCCATGGAACTCGTGCCTCTTGAAACACAGATTGAAACAGTTCGTCAAGAAACACCACCAGTCTACAATGATGTGGCATCAGAAAGTGCTACAGAGAGACAGATTGAAAGAACAAGCCCATCAATTGACAGAACTGCCTCTGGTTATTTCATCAACTTCGACAACTTCTCTGAAGATTTAAATGACCCCGAAGTGATGCCAGAAACAAAAAAGTCTTTTAAAGAAAAAGCAACGGAACTCTTTCATGAACTGAAGGAAATCTACCTTATTTCCCCTTGGCTAGAGTTCTGGTTCGGTCTAGGTGTATTTTTCCTCCTGCTTTGGCTCATCATGGTACTGTGTTTGGGAAAATTCATTGAAGGAAAATATATTACAATGGACACAGCAAGTCAGAACATCAACCTAGTCCTGAAACCACACAGATCATCCCACGTGAAGAAAAGAGAACTGTCAACAGTAAATGTCACAGCAATTCCAATACCTGGTGGGGTAGTATGGGAGAAAACAGACTATGAGATATATGGTCCGGTCGAAATCCTGAAGTATCCTCATCAACTAAAGGTTTCCTTAAGTGACTTTGTGACACCAAGTACATTCTCTGATGATTGGGACTTTAACAGTATTAATGACATGATGTCTGATTTAGTAATGTCAGCTAGATTCACAGATCATGATTATTTACAAGGTTCATCTAGTTATGAGCAGTTATTCTGTTACACCCACTATGGGGATCATTACTTGCATAAATCTGCACAGCCTAGAAATGTTTTTATGTATAATCAATGGAACATTGTTCTACACCACCTAAAAGCAGTTCTAAAGCATTTTTTGAGAAATTCAAATACTTCTCAGGGTTTAACAACAGTGATGCAGAAACGTTTTATTACAAACTGTTAGATAAAACAGGAATGAAAACAATGCTGACAAATTCTAAATTGATATATTCAGAAGCATTTTATGACAAAATGATGACATTTGGTTTTGATTATTGGAAAAATAATATTGAAACGAAAACAATTTGGGGTACAAAAGATTGGCAGGTGCAAGGCATTGAAGCACTATTTAGAACCTGCATGATACCTGAACAAATGTTATTTTTAAATGACACAATACACCAAACATCTTGTCTTGGCCTAGCTAAGATCAAAGACCTTAAAACACCGTCTATACCAAAGCCAATACCTGAAAATGCAACGGCTGATATTGAATTAGACGTGTCACAAATTTTACATTTCAACAGAACACATCCTGATTGGAAAAAGTGGTTAATCTGGCCTACAGACACAAATAGCTGTCAAGATAGATTCCTGAATAAAACACAGGGGTTAAAAATGACCAGATTAGACCCTAGATACTCCCAGAGACAACATCCAGGGATTATAACAACATACAGTGTAGGGAAACTCTGCCTTGAATGGCTAAAAACATCCACACTGGCTGAAATTAAGCAACACTTGTCTTTACTAAAAGATGGTGCTGATTTGCGCGATTTCATTCTTGGACCACGCAAACAGCGTCAAAAGCGTTTCATAGCGACCAGTATCTATGCTGCTTACAACGAGGCTTGGAAAGTAAAGCAAATTGAAACTGCTGAAAAAATACGAGAAATTGATCGTATTAATTTGGAGAAATCACTTTCTGTGGTAGACAATGGGTTAACGACTCTGTCTTCCAGAATATATTCTTTGGACAATATTGCATCCTCTGCCTTTGATGTGATAGACAGAGATTTGCTAATGTTACAACATGGCCAATCTCAATTACGCTCTATTATAGAATTAGGCTGGACGCTGCAAAATCTTCGTTCAGGCTATGTGCCTTGGCGTTTAATCAACACAACGTCATTATTTTCCAGTTTTAACCTTACTGATAAACAGATCAGTTTGGCACAGAAAGGAGCAGACTATACAATCCTGAGCATCGAAAAACTCGAGAGATTACCATTGACAATGTCAGAGAGTCCTGTCATTGAATGGATAATACACGGAATTATCACAATTCCGATAACAACTTTCCGATTTAAAAAGTGCCTTGAGTACATACCTGCTGGCCAATATGAACAATTGGGTAAAGGATATGTAAAATCCGAATGGAAATTACCATACACTCATTCTTGCTATAGTGACAGTGACAAAAATGTATTTCTTAGTGGTGAAAACTGTAAACACTCACTAAGCGGTATACTTTTGTGTCAGGGTATTAATTTACACGGAGCATGTGATGGAAATTCAAACAACCTTTCATGCCACCAGCTAGTCACACCTGCAACTCAGATAGAGCCCTTCTTTATGCAACTCGCAAACGGGAGTTACATTCTTAGAACGTATCACAGATGTTGTGGCCTGACGCCAGGGAAAAGTTATCTAATACAAGTTACGTCCATGGTCAAATGTTGTATGCAAGCATTGTTCCCGAGCGGGCCTCCAGACATAGTGACTCCCCTCTGGCCTCGTCTGAATCTCTATTCTATACGAATTGATACATTAAGCAAAATGAAATCTGTACTTTTACAGACAACAGTGCCTATAACGTCATCTAAAGAGACGTATGATCTTCTAGTCGCAAGGACGGCTACTGAGGTTCATGACCTTTTATCAACAAATTGCCCCGTGCATTTCGTAGAAATGTTCAGCCAACTCCTTAACATGTCTAGTGCAACAAGCATCCCAGGCATATTTAAGACAGTCTTTACGGGACTGCTAACACCCTTCCAGACAATTTTGGGAATCTTTCCTAATTTTGTGCACTCCATTTTTGGCGGCATACCACTATTTTTGGGACTCGTTGCAGGGATTCTATTTTTGACCCTCCTGCTACGTTATGGCAAGCCTCGGCTCAGACATAGCTCCCATGGGAATGGAAGAGACAATCCTAGCAATGCGCTACAGGGACAGGATAACTAACGTCCTCGGATTGGCCAGGCTGAGAGATCTAAACCTGACCTGGTTCCTTTCATTCAGACCGATATGGCAAAATTGCATTTTACCTGTGCTACGGTGTATGCTTTGCGGCGATGAATGCGTGTTGGACATCTGTCTTTCACTTCCATCAGCAGTACCAATGGACGTCGATACTTTGCTCAGTCCAATAACGGCTCACGCATTGTGTTGTCCCCAGCGGCTACCAATACTGATGACGGCATTCATGGAGACTCCTGTACTACAGCCAAGTGGTAACAGTGGAGCGAGTGACAAAAGCAACATCATCCAGGTACAACGTTCTGTGAGCATTGCTGGTCCTGCCTTCGATGACAGCTATCATTCTCACACCTGCCAAGTTACAGCGCTATCTAATTTGGTTGAACTATCACTGAATTTGTAGACCAATTCTTTGAGAGCCTGTCTGATACGATGTTCTCACCCACAGAGAAACAATAACTTTTTGAGAAGCTTTCCGACACACAGCGTTCCCATGAACTCTGAATTCGGCCTTCAGTTTTGATCAACAAAAACTGCCAAGAGCTTTGGAAATCTATTTTCTTTGAATTGGACAATTTTTCTAATATTGACCTTCTTTTTGGCACGAACAATTCTTTGCTTAACGTAAAAACTATTCTTAGAGAACAGAAGCTTCACACTTCTATTTCTAAACACATCTAGAGACATAACAACATTACACCAGCCTCTAGCACACATGTTATTACAATGCATTTTTATGTGATGATTTATCTCGCATTTCTTCTGTCAGAGATACTTCATGTGTAATTCCTTTTGCATAATCGTTCATTGATTTCATATGCAATAATTTTTTGAATGATTACTATGCTTTAAAAAACGTACAGTACCTAAATTCCATGTATTACAAGTACGCCTATTTCGAATGCATTTATGTATTTTGGGGTGGGCAATGTTACACATGCATCTTATTGCTTAGTTTTAGTAATTTTGATGGACATGAAAACGTGGAGTGGATGTTGCGTGCTTATCTAGGTTCCTGATCGATACTGTGACCTTATGCCCCTATTCGGCTATAACTCCATTTATTCCCTATATTGGCATAACCGTTCAAGTGCGATTTTCTGAAAAGTCATCTCTGGCCTCACACGAACAGAGCCACATTCCAGCATGACTCTCTGCTACTTCCTTTGCGACCAATTAGTGCAATGACAGAGCAGCAGTCACTATCTGATATTCCTAGATAACACTCCGAGTTCTTCAACAAGATAAAAACTTAGCAAACCTGGAAATCCCCGCTTGCTATGTTTTGATTAGTAATGGAACTATAATGAGCAACTGATAACTGTCACTTCCTAGTGACATCTTTAATTGACGTCTTATGTCCAGCAAACTTGCGTCAAACCCGGCACCTGTCAGGTATAAATATTACCAACGTTGCCTTAAGCAATGCAAGTTCGTTGCCTGTTGCTGATGCCAGCTGCCTGCATGACCCTGTGTTGGTAAATCTAGCACTCTGTCGCTGCAGCCTGCTATCCTGTGGTGGTGAAGCTGCTGATTACCATTATCGCCGCTACAGCGCGAACTATGGTGCAGTACGCTTAAGGAGCTGAACAGTCGTCCTCTGCGAAGACATCCAGCAGATTCCAGCTGCCCGCGGACGCTGTCCCCCCTCCTTCCTCGACGCGCTGAAGAGAGCCGCTGCCTTTCTCGTGCAGAGAAATCCAGTCACGGCGTTTCCGGTTTACCCTCGCGGGTGACTGGGATATCGAGAGAGACCCCTGAAGGAGATACCAATCCTCCATCATTCTATTCAGAGGTATGGTGTTGACTAAACCCTTAGACGAGAATTCTTGAAACAAACCTTGGCAAAACCAACTTAACTTAAAGCTACTTACTTACTCCCCTTTCACGTGTTAGGCTTAGGTCAGGCACACTGGGGTAGGCTTAGTTAGAAGCACCAGTTGAGTATGTTAGCCTAATGTATATATGACTGTATATATGTTTTATTACTTTTAAACCATTGTATGGCTAAGAAACCATATCAATGCTTTTACAGTTCTATTTCGCAATACTTATCTTACTGTACGTACTTTTTATAATAACAATTATTGCAATTGTGGCAATACATTTCTCTTGTACGAGAAGAAAGACTGTTCAATAAATGTTAACCCTTTATTGACAAACGCCCGTCTCTCTATTCTCTACATTTCGTGAAAGTAAACTGCACTAGACTGACTGAGTGAAATCTATGTCTATTGTTTCACACGACCCTAGAGATCGACTCTTGATCTGAGGAGCAAAGTTGTCATGTTGCACGGTTGTTGGAAAACTGAATCCCTTCTTGTCTGTGCCAAGGAAGCTGATCACTTCCTATGCAGAGAAGAAAGTTTCCAGTGACCTCTGAGCTAGTTGGTAACACAACCCAATTAAGTTTAGCATAGTCAGTGGAGGCCTGGAATATAAGCAGTTCCACGTCGATACTACTGTTTATGTTATTTCAATGCGCAGGGCCTAGTGGGAAACTAGGAACTACACTACATTCTATTAAACTCGTCTTGCCTCAGCTTCAGTAGGTGAAGGTTTTCAGGGGTCACTTCCTGGGCTATCTCTTCTTCTGATTTCAACAAGTCCTCCTCTGCCCTCGTCAGTTACGCCTGTCTGTCCCTCTTCTTCCCGGCAATCAGGGAGAGCACTTCTCCCCTAATGACGGTTTTGTATGCCTCCCATAGGGTCTGTGCGGAATCGACCGTGCCCCTGTTTTCTTGAAAGTAGTTATCAGTAGCCTTGATGATATTCTTATGGGTAGTCAGATCTTTCAAATACCATGGGTTGATTGGGGCTACCCTGCCTATGCTAGTGTGATCCAATTCCATTCTGAGCCACACAGGGGAGTGATCAGAAATGCCCAGTCCCAGATGGCGGATCTCATGGATAGTATGGCCTGTGCCGCCGGGACAAGGATGTAGTCTATACGCAACAGACTGTGATGTGCGCTTGATACGTGTGTGTATTGTGCCCTGTCAGGGTTAGGCATCCGCCACCCATCCACCATGTCCACGGTTTCTAAAAAGTCTAGCAGCCACCTTTGGGTGGGTCTAAGTTCACGCAGCGGGTGCCTGTCAATCTCACTGGCCATCACCGCGTTGAAGTCTCCCCCCATTACCAGGATACCTAGTGGGAATGCCAAAAAGATGGAGCCCAGATACTTGAATTTGTCTGTTTGTAGACCAGGCGGGACGTAGATAGAGACAAATGTAGCTGTCTTTCCTTCCCCTTGGCCCGAAACCCCTACATATATGCCTCGTACATCTGACCACGAGACCTGTATTGTAAAAGGGAATGAGTTCTTGATTAGTATGCCCACCCCTTGCGACCCAGAGGTGAATCCCGTGTGTGCCACCAGCTTGCCCCCTCCTCTATGTAAGGCCAAGCATTTGTTTCCGACTAGGTCCGTTTCCTGTAAGAGGACTACATCTGGGGCATGTCTCCTAACAAATTGGCTGACCATCCCACGCTTAAGTTTATCCCCCAATCCATTTACGTTCCAACTGAGGACTCTGAACCCCGACCCCTGTTTACTGCTCATTGTTGTTTCCTAGCGGAAGTCGCTCCAGCTCTGCTTTCCATTTTGACGGTGTCGAAATGTGCAATAATCAACATAACTTTAAAGAACATTACACATCCCACTCAAGTCCCCCCACCCTGCACCCCTGCTGACTGGGCCCGCTCATCACAAACTGGCAGAGTGCCTGTCGCCCTATACCCTAATCCTAAGGAATAACTAAAGGTAGTAATGAGGAGGTAGCCAACCCTCCGTCCCCCCGCCCACAAGACCCTTCACTTCGATAGCAAATTGTCCCCTGAATCTCTTTTAGTGTTCCACTGCTCCGATGCAATAAGCCAATAGTTTATGTCCCTTCCTGGGGTCCATGATCCCTGTACATGACCATGTTCACGTTTGTTCACCAGTCCATTTGCCGGTCCTCAGTCCTGCTCCTGTAGTGCTTGTTCCTCACCTCTACTGCGCCCCTCAGATCCATGGGCGAGTCTACTGTCCAGCCATTCGGCTGCCACTTCGGGATTGTCAAAAAACCACGCTCTCCCCTCGACCTTCACACGCAGATGCGCCGGGAACATCATGGCGTACCTAATCCCGCTGTCCCTGAGCTTTTTCTTGAAGGCGAGGAAGGTCCTGCGTTGTTTCTGCACCAACTGAGTGAAGTCAGGGAAGAAGGAGAGGGTGGCATTCTCTAGCACAAAGGGGACGTCGTTTGGGCAGATTGCAGGATAGAGTTCCTGTTCCTGAAGTTTAGGACTCGTGCAATCAGCGGGCGCGGGACGCTCCGGGTTTGGGTTGCCCACCCGGAACCCTGTGCGCCCGCTCTATGGTGAAGAATTTTCCTAGGCCCTTGGGCTTGAGGTGCTTCAAAATCAGGTTTCCACAAAGAGATCCGGCGCAGGTCCTTCAGATTTTTCGGGTACTCCCAAGATTTGGACGTTATTGCGCCTAGACCTCCCTTCATAGTCGTCCAACTTGCGTTCAGCCGTATCGCAGAAATTCCCAAGATCACAAACTTAATGCTGGAGCTGCAACACAGCGTCTGTCAGGCTGGCCGTCTTAATATCCAAGGACTTGACTGTTTCATTTACCTTGGTGAGATCTGTCCGTATTAGGTTCACTTCTGTGGAGACGGTGTCCAGCTTGTGTTCCAAGGACTCCATTTTGTGCTCCAGGGAGGACTTGACCCCGTCTATGGTGGCCACAACTTCCTGTAGGGTCAGCTCCGGAGAGGGGCTCATGGAGGCCCCCCCGCTTTCAGGGTATGTCGCTGCTCCGTTGGCGAGCCTTTGGGCAGCGTGTAGCAGTCTAATTTATTGGTCTGGACCTGCCTGTTCCCTTTGTTGTCCCTAGGCTGGGTCTTATCGGCCTCTGCCTTACTCGCTATTTCTGCACCTGGTCTTTGAGTTCTCCGGCGGTGCTCGTATCCGAGTTTCCGTGGCAGGAGATACGGTGCCCGTGTGAGATGGGTTCCCACCGCACACTCACCCCTTGTGATTGTGGAGGCAGATATTTCAGCTGCCCACCCTTTTGTCCTTTGGCCCGTGCCCCTGGCCGAGTGTAGTCACCTCTGGTATGTTGCTGCTGAGCCACACAGAAAACTGAGGTCGCCCGATCCCAGTTTTGGCCTCACTCCTCCACTCTCGCGCTTGGGAGATAAAGACATGCCAGAGTTTCTTGCACGCCTCTGGCCGCCGATCTCTGGGGGATCGATGCTGTCCAATTGCCGCTGTGGCCGCCGTTACCACTGCTCCTTCTCTGGCTCTGCAGCACTTGGCCCCCGAGGGAGCAGGGGCACAGAGAAGCAGGAGGGGGGAAGACTCCATCACCACCGCGATTGCGGAACATGCGCCCGGCTGTTAAGAGTGACGTTACAACCGGTGACTTCCGGTCGGAGCGTCGCTGACCCTAGCTCACGCAGCGGCTGCTTCCACGGCACTCCAGTCCCCAGCGTGAAACTCGCAGACAGGCCCAGGCAAGCAGAGCTTATATCTCCGTATCCGAGCGAGGCACAGATGTCTCAATTACTATTCCCACTCCAGTGAGTGCACCAGTAGGGAAAGCGTTGGATAGCAGGTAGGTAAAAATTACTATTCCCACTCGAGTGAGTGCAACAGTAGGGAAAGCGTTGGATAGCGGAAGGGTAAAAATTACTATTCCCACTCCAGTGAGTGCAACAGCATGGAAAGTGTTGGATAGCGTAGGGGTAAAAATTACTATTCCCACTACAGTGAGTGCAACAGTAAGGAAAGTGTTGTATAGCGTAGGGGTAAAAATTACGATTCCCACTCCAGAGAGTGCAACAGTAGGGAAAGTGTTGGATAGCGTAAGGGTAAAAATTGCTATTCCCACTCCAGTGAGTGCAACAGTAGAGAAAGTGTTGGATAGCGCAGGGGTAAAAATTACTAATCCCACTCACGAAAGTGCAACAGTAGAGAAAGTGTCGTATAGCGTTTGGATAAAAATTACTATTCCCATTCCAGTGAGTGCAACAGTAGGGAAAGTGTTGGATAGCGTAGAGGTAAAAATGACTATTCCCACTCCAGTGAGTGCAACAGTAGGGAAAGTAATGATTTAATATTTAAATAAAAATACATTAATTATCAATATCAATAAAAAATTAATTAAAATGAATTACCAATTACAACGTATTTAATAATTAATTAATTAAAAATACCAATAAATAATATTTATTAAAAATTAATTACCTATTAATAATTAACAACACATTAAGTTTCAATACCAAAAAGTAACAAGTAATAAAAAAATGTGCCAATTAATAATAAATTAACAGTGAATTAATTATCAATACACAAAAATAATTTCAATAATTACTTAATTACAATTAAATTACTTCCCACCCTATTCCCCTATAAACCCACAACCCACTCCGAATAATACATTAATACAATTAATATAATTACTAATTAATCAATTAATACAAATTAATTACCGATTAATACAAATTAATTACCAATTAATAATTAATTAACAATAAATTAATTACCAATACCAATAAATAAAAATAAATAATTACTTAATTACAATTAAATTACTTCCCACCCTATTCCCCTATAAACCCACAACCCGCTACAGAATAAAATTACGCAAAAATTAAATAACATAAAATGAATTACTTAAAAAAAATTCAAACTTACATTACAAAATAATACATACTTTTAACACATATCTTAACACTTAAAACACTAAAAAAAAATCGATCATAACAACTTTATTATGACTGTAGATATTACTAACTTCAATATTATGAAACTCGATATTTCTTACCTGAATTTCGATATTCTGCACCACTATATTTTTACAATTCGATATTCTGTCCATTGTATATAAAAAATCCGATATTCTGTCCAGTCGATATTTTTTTTCTCGATATTGTGACTAGTTACCTTTGGGAGTTATTGGCCTTGATCAGCTGTTAGACGAGCTTTCACGGCTCTTGGAGCTGGTTGAAGAGATCCATATTGGTGATATCTGGCTTGTATGCTGGTTTAAAGGGATGTCCCAGCCAATCTCGAGGTTCTTAAGGTTCCAAATTCGAGCCGGCATGTTGGCAAGCCTCTCTGGGTTTCTTGTTGCTAGAGCTTCTGGCTTTGGATAATTCTTTCTTTAAGGATTCATTAAGTCAGCTTTCTCTGGTTTTCCTTAGTGATATGGTTTGGGCTGGCTGTGATGCTATGAGGTCTTGTCCTAAAATTATTATTCCTGGAGACAGGGGAATTGGAGGGGATGTTCTTATTTGGCTTTCCTCACTCTGGTTGTAGCTACTGAGGGCCATGCCCTGCATAAAAGAGACTGCTTACATAGGCTTTTGCATTTTCTTAGTTGTCAATTCAAGATAGTCTCTGATTTCTCTGTCGTTGTTTTTGTTGTTATTTAATTTTTTTGTCGGAGTTGGAGTGTTTCCTGATTGGAGCTCCTCTTGCTTTCCTTCATTTGGGCATGTCAGCTGATTTCCTCACCTTCTGCCTTGAGGGTACAGCATCTTGGTGGCAGTCTTGTGTGGGCAGTGGGACCTTTATAGCTGCGTAGAATTTCTTGTTCGCATTGTTTCTCAGCCCTTAACTGATGATTTTCATATGAGGTTACCTTTCTCTCGGAGGCAGGTAGCAATTGTCTACAGCAGGTGGCAGGCGGCGGACAACATGCTAGACAGCGCAGGGGCAAGAGAGAGAGCAGGATGCGGGTAGATGAGTGAGAGCATATACTGAGGGCTGTGGTGCACAAGCTCTCGCAAGCCCTTCCAAGTTCACAGATTCAAAACAGTCAACACACTCCTTCTCACCTCAGGTCCTCCTTGGTCTGCTCACTCAGCTCAGCTCAGCTCCTTAGATCCTCAACTCTACTCCCCTGGGCCCTCTGCTGGACCCGCCAAGGCAAAAGATATTTTCTCTCTCCTCCTCGCTCTCCCTCGGTGCCGCAGCCAAGCACTAGGTCGGAGGTCAGGCCCGTAGAATGTTATGGGCTCCTCCAGCCCTCACTTACCTAGAATTTGGGTCCCAGGCTTCCTGGTTCGACGTCTACGGGGTCTGGGGTCTGTAGGAGGGATTTTGCAGCGCAGTGTGGTGCTGTGCTGAACTCCCATGAGGCTCCCCCTCACACCAGTCCTCGCAGTAGACCTCGCTCTAGTTGGGGCACGTCTCAGCTATCTCACATTCAAACTGTCCGCGCTGTGTGGCGAAGTTTGTAGAAGGTTGGGTGGGGCCCAAGCGTTAACACACCAGGCCTCCCGCAAGCTGCACCCAGACCTAACTGGGCTGCTTCTATCGGGGCCCAGGTTCATGCTCAGCAACCAGTAGCTACTACTGCTTCAGCTCAGGCACCTTTCCTCCTCACCTTCTCCCGTTCGCCACACTTCTCCTACCTCTTCTGCCTCTTCTGGTGGGACCTGGTACAAGCCTGAGAAGCCTGGGAAGAGCCAGGTGAGAGACTAGTGAAAGCAGAGGACCGGCGGCTGTAAGCTGTAAGCGGGAGGGGTGGGAGCAACACTAGCTCGCAGTGCGAGTCAGGGGCAAGTCAAGTGCAGTCCGGAGAGAGTTGCAGGACGGTGGCACCCACAGGTCCACCGGTGATGTTGGGGCCCTCTGTTCACTGCTCGAATACTGCCTGATCCGCTCGTACACGTTCCCTGCTCTACATCACATCATCGCCACCTCCGCCGTTACCCGCTCTTCCCTCCTCGGCTCTCTGTGCTCTATGTCTCTCACAACACACTGCACACTGTCAGCCTGTGGCCTTAATGTCTCTGGGTGTTGCTGAATAGCAACCACCCTGACCCTACAAGCCTTCAGTCCTTGACAACTGCCCTACTGAGGCTGACGCAATGTGGTCCGGTAGCTGAACCTGAACAGACTCGTCAGAGGCAAAGGAAGGTCCAAACCTTGAGTAGCGACCCACCCGCTATAAAAATGGTATTGCACAAACAGGGAGTGAGAGCTGGACCTTGCACCACATCAACTAAACTATTTATCACACTCCCTCACCTGCATCCCCCAAGTTTGGATCATTATCTATATATATAAAAACGAAAGTATGTCTGTCTGTCTGTTTGACCTTTATGTATTACTCCACCATTCATCCGATTGCCATGAAACTTTGGGAAGTTTGTTGAGTACACTCCCGCACAGGTTTCTGTCCAATTTCTTTTTTTAAATCGGCCCCCCAGGGCCCTCATAATCTTTCGAATACTGAAATAGACAGCGAATTTGCGAGCATTGTCGACAGTTATGATCCCCCAAACGGAAATCGATTGGTCAATCTACATCAGAAGCACGAAAGAAAAAGGCATTACGAGCTTCAGAAACAGACGAGCAACGGGAAGCAAGATTAGAAGCTGTTCGAATACAAACTGCTCAAGCCCGTAATTCTCAAACGAACGAGCAACGAGAATCAAGATTGGAAGTCGATCGAGTACGCACTACTCAGGCCCGTTCTTCTCAAACGAACAAGCAACGAGAATCAAGATTGGAAACAGATCGATTACGCACTGCTCGAGCCCGCTCGAATGAAACTGGAGAGCAACCAGAATCAAGATTGGAAAACGATCTGATCCAGCGCTCCTAATGAAAAACTGTCTCACAAACGCTACTCATCTCCACAATACTCACCAATAATCATAAATCACTACCTAGGCTCATAAACTAAGAGACAATTAATGAGCGACTGAATCATGTGACCTAATTAAAACACTCTATTCATAAACTATTTACAAAATTATATACAACTGCAGTTCATTATAACTTACCATGGTTTTTAAAACATACAACATTAATTAAGTCACAAAGGCGAATGGATCTAATAATGATAACTAGACCATGAATAAACAAGACCAGCTTGTCATTTCAAAATCTAATTTATTAGCTTTATTTATTTCAAGAAAAGAGCGTTTTATTCGTAAATCATTATTTTATTAGCAAACTGAAAGCATCATTCAAGGAAAGACTTATTAGTCTGACATTTTAAAGTAAATCATTTAGGATGAATTAAAGCAAAATAAAGGTTTCCATTCCCTAAATTCTATTTCCCTGTCTAAAACTCTCTTCACCTAAAAGTATATTTAATAAAGACAGCTATCCTTACGTGCGCCAAAAGTCCAACAGCACGTCATTCAGGAATCGGGAAGCAAGAGTGAGCGAGCCCCCTCCTGCCCGTGGGGCCAGGTTTTATACCTTTCTAACTAGCTAATCTTCTCAAAATGTTCATATTCTTTTGCCATCCAGAGTTCCCATTGGCTGACAGATGTCAGACCATCCTTATGTCATTCTTTCCTGACCACATCCGGGGCACATCATTAGCCCTTATTGTTCTTAGATTCCATCCTTCTAGCTTCCTCAGAAAAGAAACATTTGACCGAACGCAAAACTTTTACTTCCTAATCTTGGCAGGCAATTCAGGCTTTTTGTCCTTGGTGCTCTCTCCAAGAACACATACAACTCGACCAAAAACAGTTCTGCTTATTATTCCATTGTTTAGCAAAAACTATTTTTTCTGCATGTGAGTGAAGGCTTCACTCTGGTGAAGTTTCGATTTTCCAGCACTGCCAGTCAGCTATTTTCTTACGCCCACTCGAGAACTAGTATTTAAACAAACACAAGACAGTAATTAATTAGAGAATTGAGACCCATTCTGTTACCCTCCCCTTTGCTAAATATTATCCCATTAATTATGCTATCTAGCTCAGCACATTAAAGCAGCATATATAAAAACCTTCTTCTTTCAGGTCACCAGGATTCTCCACGAGCCTTTGCCACAGAAAAGACACGACAAAACATTTAAGCATACACAAATATAGCACATGCCATTAATTAAACAGCCGCATTTAATACTGACAACAACAATAGACAAGGTTAGTTTATTATTTCCTCGCACTTGCAAATGCAACATAAAAGCACATTAGTCCCGCGTGTAGTGTCTGCAATTTTAAAACTAAGTTGATTATTTATTTCAACCCATGCCATTAGTACTGTTATACTTATTATGGAAGTTTAACTTTGCGAGTTTGAACAAAATCTTATTCTATATCTCGCTCCATCAACTCCCTCATCTGGTGATTTCATAATCACCAAACCACACCCAAAATCTTTCAGCAAAAATGTTATCTATATTGACCATGTTTTGAACATTCTATGTATTAGTTTTTCTAAAGCTTAGATTCTGCAGTTTGTCTACTACTCTCATATTGAGCTCTACAAAACTCTTCCAGTTCTATTTCCTTCTCCTGTTCTTTTCTGAACTTATAAATTCTTCTCTTTTCCCTCACACATTTCTTTCTCTTATTTATCATGCAACTAATTTTTAACAAAAGTATCACTATGACTATAACTATTACAGGATAAAGTATTTTTCCAATGATTGAACTACCAATCTCTTGGAACCAGTGTTTAATTGTTGCAAATCTTTTAACCAAGCGCTCTGTGAAACTCTCATCTTCAACAGGTTCAATTTCAGCATGTAATTCTGTTAAATTCTTTATATACATTTCTATATCCCTACTCTTATCAGGAATAAAGGTACAGCACTGTTGGACATGCAATATCCCACAGACTCCTCCCTCTTTTGCCAACAGAATGTCTAGAGCAAGACGGTTCTGCATTACCATGGATCTCATGGCAACAAGTTCAGTGTCAACTAATTGATATCCACTTGCAGTGTCTGTTGACAATCTGTCAACAACTGTAGAAACTTTTCTGATTTTATTTGCATTCAGGGTAATTCCCACCATCGGTATTATTGCACCAAATATATCTCGAATGATTTCTGAAAAGCTTCCTCTTCTAAATCTACTCAGATGATTACCAATTTCAAAAGAACCCTCTGAATTTCTATCTACATGGAACATCTTTGGAAAGACTAAACCAACAAAACAGGTCTCATACCAATGGTCGGGAAGACTGTAATAGGCTTTATTCCCACACATGAAATAAATTCCAGGAAAAATTGGATCTTTGCCCCCATTAAATCCCCAACCCCCTATAATACGATAAGAATCTTCACATTGACTTGCTCCCACAAAATGATTATCATATAATGTATTATCTCTCCTAATGCAAAGCTTTCCTCTATCAGGCTTATCTATGTTAATAGCAACATTTTCATTTCTTCTATTAAGTTTCTCGACCTCCTTTTGCCAAAACTTAGACTTAGTATGTTTCGTCATCATGTTTCTCTTATAAATTGCTCTTCTCTCTTCCACCATGTTTAACAATGTCTATTCTTCTGTTCTCAACTTACATGTTAAATTATTTTTAAAAGCATACTCATAATTGAGTTCACCAGTTGCTAAGAAAAATTCCCTCATCTGTTTCGCAGGTCTCACTTTGTTTAAGCTATTTACAACTTTTAGATTAGCAAAAATCTCATCAAAGTCATAATAATAATATTCCAACCGACCAGTTTCATAAAACAAACTAGTTAATACACTACAAGTAATGCCATAAGTAAGAGGACGCATATTATTCGTCACCCCTTCCGAAACTGAAGCAGGTAACTTCACGCAAATGTAACAATCCTTGACATTCATCACTTTAACATATTCTGAAAGAAGTCTAGAAAAGGTATTACTAGAAAAATCACCTACAGATCTATCTTGGTGGATCTCTGGTTTGTGCTCAATAACTTTATTAGTTTTACCTACTCCATCATGAATAACTTGTTTTGCCTCAACTTTACTAGTCATATTAGCTTGGTACATCTCTTTGTCAATTCCAAAAGGGAAAATGACAGCTAAAATTAACCAAACCAAAATTATTAAAATCACACAAATAGAAGACATTTTGCAACATCTTCTTAAAATAGAGCATCTCGAATTATTGTTAGAATTAGGCAGCTTTTACTTGAAGCAAGAGCCTTCCAGAAAAAACAAAAAAAAAATTTAAAATCACTAAATATACACACCCCCCTTTTTAGTTTTTTTTAAAGAATCCACTAACAGCTTTTCTTCGACCTTACGTCTTACACTGTGTTTTCCCAGCTAACACAATTTCTTCGACCTTGTGTCACCTAACACATTTTCTTCGACCTTATGTCACTTACAATTTCAACCTTAAATGAAAACAAAATCAGTCATTGTCACTAGTGTCATCTATATCTTCTTGGCTACTACTGCTCACTTCCACCACCGGTGGTATGATAATATATGTCCACTCAGGAGACTTATACTTCTGATTAGTCTTTAACACTCTCTTTGCTCTACTGCTAATCACTTCTATTTTCTTTCCTGCTTGACTTTTCTTTTCTAAATCACTTTTCTGACTTGATATTTCATTAATTTGTTCTTTTGACTAATTTGAATTTCAAATCCTCATTCTCATTCGGCCAATTATCTCCTTTTCTGAATAGTTTCTTCTTTGGCTCAGATTGATTGCATTCAGTTCTCCAAGCTCTTTTTCTGAATTCTTTCACTTTAGATTCTTCATCACTTTCACTTTCTGTTTCTGAGACTTGAATTCTAGATTCAGGTACTTCTTTACTCATCAGCTTCACTCCGTTAGGAACATCATTCTTATAGCTGATACTTGGTAATTCATCATCTTCTTCTTCTTGAATTACTTCCAATCCACCAGTTTCAGAAATTTCGTTCCTTCTTCCAGAGCTTCCAATCTGCTTTTCAATACTCTCCTGATCTTGAATCACTTCTTGATCAGACTCTTTTTCTGCTTCTTTCCCTAGCAGATCTTCATCATTTTCAGAGTCTAGTATCACAATTTCTAGATCTTTTTCATTCGATGCCTGATTCACATCTGCATCTCCCAGATCTCGACTTTCTTGTAGATTTTCAGTATTTGGATTTTCAGATTCTTCTTCAGAATCCGAATCAGTTGTTGTATCACCTTCTTCGTCAGAATTCTCAGGTGGTGGCACTCGAATAGTATGACTAGCATGTATCCATCTTTTCAGACCTCTACACTTAACTGCATTTGTTGTGACAAGAATCACTTGTCTTGCTTTTTGCCACCTGGGTACCAGACAATTTCTCCTTCGGTGAACATTTGTCCTCACCCAATCTCCTGGCAATAGATCATGAGCCTGTTCTTTTTCTCTTGTAAGTACCTCAGTTCCCACCTGATGGAACACAGAAGTCACTACGTCAGACAGATTTTTACAGTACTCCATAACTGCACTATCATTAATGCTAAGTACTTTTTAAACTGGAAAAAAATGCTTGTCTCATTACTCTGCCCATGAGTATATCATGTATGTATGTATGTATAGGCATTTATATAGCGCACTACTTACCCGGAGGGTCCCAAGGCGCTTAGACCGCTGCGAAACCCTTCCTGGCTTCCCTGAGAGATGGTCCCTTAATGGGTATCTCCAGGGTGAGACCAGGCATCCCCGGCGGTCTGGTGGGGCCGTTAGTGAAGATGAGGCAAGCTAATGCCCAGAGTTGCCGAGTGTGAACGCTGATCAGAGTGGGCACCGAGGCGAGAGAATTATCGAGTCCGCTGACCCTGGTCCAGAAACCTGCCGTGCCCGGAATCGAACCCTGGTCCCGGGCCGTCCTCTGCTCTCGGGTCTGCCGCCTCTAACCAGTGAGCCACACTACTTCATTAATCATGAGGACTTAAACCAGTGTTTCTATCTGGAGTACTTCTCAGAGACATTAAAACAAGTGGAAGTGCGTCAGTCCACTTCATTCCTGTAGCCAAACACATTTTAGCAAGCCTATTCTTGATTGTACCATTGACTTGCTCAACAACACCTGATGCTTCTGGTCTGTAAGCACAGTACAGCTTTTGTTTCATACCAAGTGCTTCACAAATCATCTACAACAATCTGTTTTCAAAATGTGTGCCGCGATCAGTTTCAACCGTCACTGGAAATCCATACCTAGGTATGATCTCCCTCAAAAGCAATTTTGCCACAGTAACTGAATCATTATGACGAGTCGGGAAAGCTTCCACCCATCTTAAAAACAGACAGATTATCACTAAGACATATCTCAATCTGTTGTGAGGAGGCATATCAATGAAATCCATTTGTAACCTAGTAAAAGGACCACCCTCCCGTCCTATGGTTCCCAGGCTTACAACTGTTTTTCTGTTTGGATTGATCTGCTGACAATTCAAGCATCTTCGGCAAAAAGATTCGGCAATAATCCTGAATTTTGGGTTGTACCATGTTTGCCTAAACAACCTAATCATTGAATCTCTGCCTAAATGACCTGGACCATGATACATTCGTGCCATGTCAGCAATCATGCAATTTGGCATTACTGGTCTGTCATCTTTGTAAACCCAAATCCCATCTTCATTTCGCTGTCTGCAACCTGCTTTTAGCCATGTGTCTTTTTCCTCATCATCTGCCTCATCTTGTAAATCTTTCACTCCTTGCCATGTCTCAACTACAGATATTAGCATGAGTGAGTTCAAAACATGTTCATTGTCTTTTTCCTGATTAATGGACATATTGTTTTTCGCGCAAAATTTGGCGACTTCATCAGCGTATGCATTTCCTTTAGTCATATAATCATTTCCCTTTTTATGTGCTGTACATTTTACTACAGCAATTTTCTCTGGCAGCTGAATACCATCGATTAACCTTTTAATCAATTTTGCATTTTTGATAGGTGTTCCCGCAGAAGTTAAATAACCTCTTTGAGACTAGAGCTGGCCATAGTCATGAACTACGCCATACCCCTACTGACTATCAGTCACTATGGTAATTTTTAATCCTGTTGCTCTTTCACATGCACGAATTAAAGCAATCAATTCTGCTAATTGAGCTGAATGAATTCCTTTGAGACAAGAAGCTTCAACCACATCTGCAACTGTACAGTTAGAGTATGCTGCATTCAAGACACCTTGATCCGTTCTCAAGCATGAGCCATCAACAAAATAAACAAAATCAGATTCAGGCAACGGAACATCTTTAATGTCTGCCTAGGTTTGGTGCAATATTCTAAAACATCCAGGCATTCATGATCAATGTCATTCTCATTTCTGATTTCTGTCACTGTACCAGCAGGCAACAATGTGGAAGGATTTAAATTCACACATCTTGCAATAGACACGTTTTCTGATCCCAGAATAACTTTTTCATATTTAGTCAATCTGTTACTCGTTAAATGCTGAGTTTGGCTTCTGGTAAGAAGAATCTCAACTGAATGGGGAACATATACTTTTATAGGAAACCCCATTATTATGCCTTCACTTTGTTCCAAACTTACACTTGTTGCAGCTACTGCTTTTAAGCAACCTGGTAATGCTTTTGCAACAGGGTCAAGAACTGCTGAGAAGTAAGCAATTGGCTTTCTCAGTTTTTCATGTCTTTGAATCAAAACTGATAATGCACATCCTTCCCTTTCACTGCAATACAGCTCAAATTCTTTTTCATAATCCGGCATTCCCAATGCTGGTGCTTCACACAAACTTCTTTTTAACTGCTCAAAAGCCTCTAATTCAGTTTTTGTTAAGATAATCGGGTCTTTTATGTCTGCTTTTGTCAATCTCTGTAATGGTTTCGCAATTACAGAAAATCCACTAATCCATTGACGACAATAACCTACCATTCCTAGAAACATTCTGACCTGTATCTGTGTTTTTGGAGGTTGCATTGCTTGGATCATTTTTATTCTTTCAATCGTCACTTTACTAATTCCTTTTGCAATTCTGTGTCCAAGATATTTTACTTCTTGTTTGCAAAACTGTAATTTTGCAGGAGACACTTTATGTCCCTCATCTGCCAAATGATTCAAAAGAGTAATGGTATCTGTCACACAGTTGTCTCGTGTTTTTGCAGCTACAAGGAGATCATCAATGTATTGCACTAATGTCGATTTACCAGCAAATCTAGATTTTCCAAGGATTTCTTCAGCAACTGATTAAAAATAGATGGGCTTTCTGTATGCCCTTGAGGGATACAACACCATGCTAAGATACGCTCCTGGAGTCTGAACGCAAACATTTGTTGGCTCTCTGGATGCAATGGAACAGTAAAGAATGCATTACAAAGATCTATAACTGTATACCATTCTGCATCATGCGGAATCTGATAAAGAATTACCGTTGGGTTTGGTACAACTGGGCAACATGGAACAACTATTTGATTAACTTTTCTCAGGTCCTGAACAATTCTGTAAGTTCCGTTTGGCTTTTTGATTCCCATAATCGGTGAATTACATGGACTACTCTCAATTTCGTTTAAAACCCCTTGCTTTATACATTTTTCAATTACAGGAATTACTCCCTCAATTGTCTCAGCTTTCATTTTATACTGAGGAATATTTGGAAAATCTGCTCCTTGTTTTACCGTAATTTGTACTGGGTCTACATGTTGCATCAAACCCATTTCATCTCCAGACAAATCCCACATTTTAATATTGACTTTTTCTTTTAATTCTTCAGTTAAATCATTTTTGTCAAAAGCAGGAAATAATTTACTTTCTTCTGCTTCAACCATTAACATTGTTAATTTATAAAGGCCATCCTCTTCTTCTGGAGTTTGCAGCTCAATACCATCCGGTGAGCAATATATTTTGCAGTTCATTTTACAAAGGATGTCCCTCCCTAACAAATTTACAGGACTGCTATCACAGACTACAAATCTATGTTTGTCCTTAAATTTGCCAATTTCAACTTTAACTGGTTCTGTTAAATCTGTTTTAATTTGTTGATTAGCTATGCCAAATACTTGGATGGTGTCACCAGAGAGAGGCAGGTTTTCTATTTCCACTGATGTAACAGTAGAAAGGGTAGCACCTGTGTCCACTAGAAAAGTGATTTCTACATCATTTACTTTACCATTCACAAATTGACCAGACTGATCTACCTCAAGAGTGGCTCCAAGCACACACTTTTCCTCCTCTCTCAGGCACCGTCATAAGTACTCATCAGACTCACTTCCATCATTCTCTTTCAACCAATATTGTTTAGAAACATTCAACACATTTACTCTTGGTGATCTGTTTACCTGTTCACCTCCGCAGAATCCTGTTTCAGAATTGTATCTCTGCACATTAACACAATTTGGAAGTGGCGGTTGTGGAATCTGACTCTGCTGATTCACTAACTGTCGCTGTAGCTGTTGCTGCTGATTTATCTTGTTTAACTGTCGCTGTAACTGTTGCTGCTGATTTACCTCATTCTGCATCTGTGGATTTAATGATGTATTTTAAAAATTTCTGGGCCGATTTTTACACTCACGCTTCCAGTGTCCAATTTCGCCGCAATTATAACATGGGAGTTTCTGCTTTAATTCTTCAATATTACCTATTACTTTTGGCTTATTATAATTACTCTTAAATTTTCCTTGATTCTGATTAACATTTTTGTTTTCTAATGTTGCAATTTGTTGTTCAGCTACTTTCACCTGTGCCCACATTGCTTTTTCTTTCAGCTTCTTTTGCTTAGCGTCTATCTCATCACTGCAGTATTTTGCTTTTCTCAAGATGTCATCAACTGAGAGTGATTGCCAACCAACTATTCCCGATCTGATCATCTCACCAATTTCAGGTTTCAAGCCATATACAAATCTGTATATAAAATGGTTCATATCCTTCTCACGTAGCTTCTCATAACCAATGTATTGTTTAAATACCAGCAGTAATCTTTCATAGAAGGAATGAACTGACTCTTTTGGCTCTTGATTTGTTCTGTCAATTTTAACCCAATCTACTTCTTTTGGGGGAATCTTGTTTTTCAGCCACACAATTACGGCTTTATAACATCAGGTGAAGGTGCACCTGTTACTTTATCTCGAATAGGTTCTTCTTTGGGCCAATCTATCGAAATTTTACATTCTGTCCAAAGATCTGAAGGAACAACAATGTCAAAGAAACATCAAGATCAATCCACAGAACTTTTGAGACCTTAACAAATCTTTCTACCTGACGATACCATTCCACAGGTTTTTCTCTCAGTCTGGGAAAATCATTTGTAAACAGTAAAATGTCCTGTCTCGACCAAGGAACATTAACATACCCTCCGCCAACTATTTCTCTTATAGGAAACTCAGTTGCAATTTCCCCTCTTTCTCTTTTATCTTCCTCTCTTTTCTTTGTCCATTTCACTCTCCATTTGCTTAATTCACCTAATCTTTTTAAAAACACTATTAATTCTTTTATATGTATTATCCTTCCTGTAGTGTTCATGTTTTCAATATCTTTTTCAGAGAAATCCACTCTGTAATGTTTCTGCAAATGTTTCTGTCTACTCAAATCTGTTTCTAATTCAGCAGCCATTTCTTTTAACAGATTAACAAATAACAGATTTATTTTTTGTTTTCCATTGTATGCTTTTGCAAATGAACAACAATTCATCATCCTGATATAACTTTAAACTGTCAGGTCCAATTGTGCCAATAATTAATTCCTCTAGATCTGCCTTCAATTTTGCAACATCAAGTAATTTAAATTCCGGGGGCTGTGGAGTCTTAGTTAAATCTATTTTATTTATGCTCTTTTCTGGAGTTCCAGAATCAGATTCTGCAACAGATGGAGTTTGACCATTTGAAAAACTTTGATTAAAAGTTAAATCTGGCATCTTTTTCTCTCTGTGAATTTCTGTTAAATCTGAATAAAATGTTTCAGCCACTTTCTGAATTTCTGCATTTAAGGGACAGTTAGAGCTGAATGTCTGATTTCTTTCTGATCAAAAACTGGAACAACAGGTCCAATTGTTACTGGTACCGTAACTGCTTCCATGCCTTTAGTTAACTGCTGTATTAACTCTTCCTTTGATCGAAGGTATTCTGAAATAGCTGGAATATCCTCAAGTCTTTCTGTTCTTTTTACATTTCTTGGGATTTCATTTCCCTGAACTGGGGTTTCAGCATAATTTCTACTTTCTCCAGAAGCACTAGAATTAGTTCTTGTTTCTACTCTTTCAGGAAATTTTGCATTATTCTGATTTAATCTAAGTGGAGACTCATCATTAATTTCTCTAGGAGGAGCACTTGGAGAAGTTCCTTGAGGAATTCTCGGGGTAGACCATGAACAAACTGGTTGATAAGGTGGCGGTTGTTTTGATTTTGTAAAGTAAATCTCTTCTAAAACTGGATCTTCTATTTCACTATCTTCACCATAATTATTTTTCTTTGCAGAACTCTTCTGACCTGTTTCTTCACTAAATCTTGCTGGATATAAACCATTACACATGTCTGCACGTCTCCAACCACGCATTCTATCTTCATGAGTTTCTCTATTAATATTCATTCTAGTGCTTCTTGTTACACCTCTGTTCTCACGTTCTAAATCAAACATCTCATCCTCCCATTCATCTAATGCCTCAAACTGTGTAGGTCTAAGTTTTGGTACGAGAGACATCATTTTTTCTCTCAAGTTTTTCAACACCTTAATGTTATATGACCCATCTTCCGGCCATGCCAGAACACCATCATTTTTGGTATATTTCATCCAATTCTCCATCCAAAGGCAAGTATGATAACCAAATTCACCTTCCATATAGGCTGCAGGTGTTTTGCACTTATGAAGTAATTTTCCACCTTGCGTTTCAATTTTCTTGTCACTTTTAAAAATATTTTTTAATTTCTGAAACCATGAAAGCTTCTTTTCACCATACATGTAATAATAACTCATGTTTTAAACAAATTCGCTTACTTCAAAAAGATCGTAAATATTTTCTTGTTGTTCCGCTATTCCAGCCAATCCATGCGCGAAACTCACCAACAAGCCAATCAGGTTAAGCCACGTCACTACTCTGTTCAGCGAATAGAATTACTGAATTTCAGAATGAACCAATCAGGTACAAGCCTGCAAAGTCACATGAGCCAATCAGTGCGCGAATACTGTGACGTATGCTAGCCAATCACAGCGCGAACTTGGTGACGTATGCTGCCGCTGCAGCTTCACCGTCTCCGATCCACTCCTTGAACTAACCCCTCCTTTACAAACTATTTTCACAGCACCATATTTTTACAAATCTTTCAATAGAATTCAGTTAGTAACTTCACAAAAACAAACCATTTGTCTGTTTCGCTAAAATAAAGAAATGGCTTTTTCAACCATACAAGTATCCTTTCACATGAAATAGACAACGCTATTTTCACAGAATATTTAAATTCGTTGATAAAAACAAGTAGCCTTGCTTTACCCTTCTAGCACACGCAATCATATGGAAAGAATCCCTAATCATTCATACATGAAATTTTTGGTAGGACTTTAACCCGCCAACAAAAATCCTCACTTGCCAGTAAGAATAGACAACACTTCCTTACCCTTCACTCAAGCTTGGATAAATTCTACTACTCTTTTCACAGTGAGTTTTAAAACAGGACAGTTGTCCCTATACTCGAAAGCTACAATTTCATAGACAATCCTCACTATGCATTCAACCTATTATACCTAAAATCCCTAAACTTGTGTTGTACATCCAAAATCCCTAAACTTGTGTTGTACATCCACAACACTTGTGATATATGTCAATACCACTATTTTGAAACAGAACAAATGCACTGTGTAACCTCACTTGTCCCACTACTCTTGCAGGCACACTAGGAATTTTCACACTACTGGAAAAGACCTTTCAACTACATATAACAACTGAACAAACTTAACATGTTTTAGACATGTATCCTATGTACCATGTAGCATGTCAGTTACCATAGTAACCGTAACTCTGCTACCAAGTAATTGATCCAGCGCTCCTAATGAAAAACTGTCTCACAAACGCTACTCATGTCCACAATACTCACCAATAATCATAAATCACTACCTAGGCTCATAAACTAAGAGACAATTAATGAGCGACTGAATCATGTGACCTAATTAAAACACTCTATTCATAAACTATTTACAAAATTATATACAACTGCAGTTCATTATAACTTACCATGGTTTTTAAAACATACAACATTAATTAAGTCACAAAGGCCAATGGATCTAATAATGATAACTAGATCATGAATAAACAAGACCAGCTTGTCATTTCAAAATCTAATATATTAGCTTTATTTATTTCAAGAAGAGAACGTTTTATTCGTAAATCATTATTTTATTAGCAAACTGAAAGCATCATTCAAGGAAAGACTTATTAGTCTAACATTTTAAAGTAAATCATTTAGGATCAATTAAAGCAAACAAAAGGTTTCCATTCCCTAATTTATATTTCCCTGTCTAAAACTCTCTTCACCTAAAAGTATAATTAATAAAGAAAGCTATCCTTACGTGCGCCAAAAGTCCAACAGCACGTCATTCAGGAATCGGGAAGCAGGAGTGAGCGAGCCCCTCCTGCCCGTGGGGCCAGGTTTTATACCTTTCTAACTAGCTGATCTTCTCAAAATGTTCATATTCTTTTGCCATCCAGAGTTCTCATTGGCTGACAGATGTCAGACCATCCTTATGTCATTCTTTCCTGACCAAGTCCGGGGCACATCATAAGCCCTTATTGTTCTTAGATTCCATCCTTCTAGCTTCCTCAGAAAAGAAAGATTTGACCTAATCTTGGCAGGCGATTCAGGCTTATTGTCCTTGGTGCTCTCTCCAAGAACACGTACAACTCGACCAAAAACAGTTCTGCTTATTATTCCATTGTTTAGCAAAAAGCTTTTTTTTCTGCATGTGAGTGAAGACTTCACTCTGGTCAAGTTTCGCATTTTCCAGCACTGCCAGTCAGCCATTTTCTTACGCCCACTCGAGAACTAGTATTTAAACAAACACAAGACAGCAATTAATTAGAGAATTGAGACCCATTCTGTTACCCTCCCCTTTGCTAAATATAAACCCATTAATTATGTTATCTAGCTCAGCACATTAAAGCAGCATATATAAACACCTTCTTCTTTCAGGTCACCAGGATTCTCCACGAGCCTTTGCCACAGAAAAGACACGACAAAACATTTAAGCATACACAAATATAGCACATGCCATTAATTAAACAGCCGCATTTAATACTGACAACAACAATAGACAAGGTTAGTTTATTATTTCCTCGCACTTACAAATGCAACATAAAAGCACATTAGTCCCCAGTGTAGTGTCTGTAATTTTAAAACTAAGTTGATTATTTATTTCAACCCATGCCATTAGTACTATTATACTTATTATGGAAGTTTAAGTTTGCAAGTTTGAACAAAATCTTATTCTATATCTCGCTCCATCATATTAATTACGCACTGCTCAAGCCCGCTCGAATGAAACAGGAGAGCAACCAGAATCAAGATTGGAAGCCAATCGAGGACGCACTGCTCAAGCCACACTTAGAAATGTTTTCAAAAATAAAATGAATAAGTTTCAATAACAATGACACAATGTAAATTTAATGTTATCATAACGAGTTTCCTTGAATTTCCTTTCTTCTGAGATCGCAGCAACGCGCGACGGGTAAGCTAGTAATAAATATAGACGAAGAAATTCCAAAACCCCTAAACTAATTTTTTGCCGAAAATATGGCAGACTATAGAACCCGAAGAGAACGTAGGAACAACAGACTAAATGAAGTGTTTGACACATCCATTGCTGGCGCTTCCCAACCAACCCGAAGAGAACGTAGGAACAACAGACTAAATGAAGTGTTTGACACATCCAGTGCTGGCGCTTCCCAACCAACCCAAACTAATCCTTTATCAGCGAAGAGCACCTTTCAAGCCTTCGAGAGAGCTGTAAAGATGAAAACTTCAAAATGGTGGGAAAGGGCCTAACTCAAAAAAGACATAGAAATGGTCTTATTCCCAGGGGCTTAAGAATTCTCATATTCCCACTTATACAAAACAACAGCTCCAGAAAGACTTCAACAATGGGAAGATACCTTGCAAATTACATCAAATAATTTGCTCCGTCAATTAATAGATATAGCATAAGAAGAATTAGAAACATACAAAATGGAAGTAGATTATTTGACTGAAAGAATTGAAGAGTCCAACTATTAATTTAATTAATTAATTGTGGGTTTGTAATGCGCTAGAATCGACTCCCGAAGGAGTATCTCTGCGCAGTAGACCGCTGGGGAACCCGTCCTGGCTTTCCCTGTGAGATGGTCCCTACTGGGTATCTTCAAGGTGAAACCAGGCATCCCCGGCGTATGTGGGGGGCCGTTGTGGAGATGAGGCAAGCTAATGCCCAGAGTTGCCGAGTGTGATCCCTGGTTAGAGTAGGCACCGAGATGAGAATTATCGAGTCCTCTGACCCTGTTCCACGACCCTGCCACGTCGGGAATTGAACCCTGGTCCCAGGCCATCCTCTGCTCTCGGGTCTGCCGCCACTAACCAGTGAGCCACACCACTCCACTAGGGGGATTAAATCCAAGAGCACTATGAAATTCTCAACGAGATTATTGATGAATGCGAGAAGGACATCCTACAGAACAAAAAAAGGAAATTCAGGCTTGACATCACAGTTTATCAGCTTGGCAGTGTCTAAACATTTGCCAAAAAGTTTGACAACATTAATACCACCACCACTACAATGAATCAAGCTAGTTCCTCAGAAACTGTTCCTTCCTCAAAAGTGGAATCGGTTGGTGATACTGATAATACAAGAACCACACATCCAGCGGTAAAGTTTCAGGAGGAAGTACAAAGAAACTGCCTAGAAAACACACAGGACAACCGTACAAGACTGCCAAATATAAAAAAACAAGATTCGGACACGAGCCAGAAGCAGAGAACAAGTCAAGAATCAGTCTCGGAAAACAAACTAGTGGTTAATTATCAGCTCGAACATTGCACCATACTCACACTCAAATATTGAACAAAGGTCTCTTATTTTGCCCAATGGCAGGATGTGACCTGGTACTGACTACTATTGATCTCTTTAAGTTCACCAGGAGGTTGAAATTACAATCTTTCTTTGCGGAGAAGCCACAACACAAACCACAAACAACTATATACCAACCAAAAACAAGCAACCAGACCACTCAGGAGTTAGAAATCAAACACTTACTGAGAAATCTATCATAAGAGGAAGAAGAAGGTCAGGCTGTGTCATTACTTGAATATATATCCTACATTCAAAACCATCCAATTTACCTATGAAATCATACTTCACGCCTACTCTACCATCTGGAATCAAAATTGACTCTTTCTTCATGGCAGTGAAGAGGGATATTGATAAGGAACATCAGAAATACCTGTCTAAGAGGAAATACCTTCCTCAAATATTACATTAAAACAACAACTTTGACAAGACCAAGACACAATAATTAAAGAAGCTGACAAAGGCATAAATGTGGTCCTTCTAAACAAAGAAAACTACCTTCAGGAAGCCTACGGACACCTGGGTGATGAAAAGAGCTATATGAAGTTTCATCACAACCCAACCAAAGAAACACAGGACAAACTGCGTGACCTTTTAGATAACTGTCACAGCAAGGTTCTACTTACTCTAGAAGAAAAATAAATAATTTTCATTAAACATCTGAAGTCTCCAACTTTATACAGAGTCACTCCTGAGGCGGAAGCCGGGAGCAACAGAATCTGATCTGATACTTCGTGTGTTTTTTAACATTGTATGCTGTGCTTTTAAAAACGGAATCACTTATTTAGCTAAAACCTGACACCCACCTCAACCACGCCGATCAGCTGATTACTTGCTGAAATCGGTAAACGCTAGCTTTCCCTGCCGCCATTGCTAGGAGCGAGGAGCCTAGAGACGCGCCCATCTCTGGTGGCCACGCCCCCTTTCTAATATAAACAGAGCGCGCTGACCACTAGCGCTGCCCTGTAGACAGAGTCACTCCTGAGGCGGAAGCCGGGAGCAACAGAATCTGATCTGATACTTCGTGTGTTTTTTAACATTGTATGCTGTGCTTTTAAAAACGGAATCACTTATTTAGCTAAAACCTGACACCCACCTCAACCACGCCGATCAGCTGATTACTTGCTGAAATCGGTAAACGCTCGCTTTCCCTGCCGCCATTGCTAGGAGCGAGGAGCCTAGAGACACGCCCATCTCTGGTGGCCACGCCCCTCCTACGCCTAAGCTCCTACAATAAAATCATGAACACATGCCGGAAGCGCAGCGGACATGCGCAGCGGGCGCGACGATGGCGCGCCGAAGCCGCGCCAAAGGGGTGCCAGTCTGCGCCAGTCCGCGCCGGACCCGCGCCCAGGGCCCTAATTCCTATCCTGCCTCCACACCTTCCTAGTAAGTCTCTGAAATACTCCTCCTCCTACCTGACAGAGATTCGAAACACCATGCTGCGCCAGGATTGCCCACTTCTTAACTTTGACGCGCATTCCGACGTAATTTACAAAGCCTGCCCTAAATGCAATCTCAAACGCACCCATCCCCTCACTCAGACACTCCCAACTCCAGGAGCACCACATAAAGAGACCATAAGCATTAAATGCGCACTAGTGAATGCGAGATCTATGTGCAAACATAAAGAAGAGGTGGCCGAACTAATATCGGCACACAAATTGGATATTCTGTTTATAACAGAAACATGGGCCGACTTGGCTTCTGACCCCGATCTCGTGACAGCCGTCCCTGAAGGCTATTACATTGTCAGACAAGACAGACCGGCCGGAAAAAAAGGAGGCGGCCTCGCCATAATCCTACTGCAAAACCTAGCAGTAAAAACCGGAACTTCAGCCACCATCCCGGCTGAAACATTATCTTTCTCCATCACGCTTTCCCCCACCCAAGTGTTCAATGGAGTCCTGCTCTATCGCCCCCCAGCGGCCCGAACACCATTTCTCCAATCCATTAGCACTTTATTAGAAACAGTGCCAGAAGTCTCTGACTTCACAATACTCTGAGATTTTAACTTTCATTTAGAAAACACGTTAGACAAAGATACTCTGAGTTTGATTGAGGACCTTAAGGCAGCCGGCCTAAACCAGCTGGTCACCTTACCCACACACAAAGCAGGCCACATTCTTGACGGATTGTTCACGAATAACCCGGCCATTGCCCCCCCTACTGTAACTCCAATTGTATGGTCAGATCACGCAGTGGTGGGTTTCTGTGTTTATGTTAAAAAACACAAAAATCAACCTTCGGCAAAAAAACAACAGAGGCTCAGTAGGGATTGGAAAAATATAGAAATGATCACCTTAGCCGAGACTCTTGGAAATACTAAACCACCCCCAGCATCCGACCCTCAACTAGCGGCAAATAATTACAACCAATGGCTTACAGATACCTTAAATCAAGTAGCGCCTCTAAAAAGAGTGCGGTCAAACCGTGCAACACCATCAGCCCCATGGTTCTCTGAACTGCTAAGAATAGAAAGACAGAAATGCCGCAATCTAGAAAGGCGTTGGCGAGTCAACTATGATAACAACGACAAAGAAAGATACAAACAAGCGCTATCAGACTACAGGAAAACGCTAAGACAGGAAAAAAGCTAATATTTCTGTGAACAGATAGAAAGAGCACAGAATTCCAGTAAGCAATTACACCAGACAGTGGCTACATTAACAACGATACCAACAGCCAATATCACTGAAACCTCCCAAGACCTCTGTAATAAAATGGCCGACTTCTTCAGGACCAAGGTAACTGAAATTTTCGATAAATTTAACAACATCACGAATGAGGAACTGTCAGACAACACCAAAAACGTAGAACTCACGTCCTCATCTCTGAACGAATTTATCCCCCCATCACTAACAGAAATAAAAGATCTCATTAAAACTACTATGTCAGGATCCCCTCTTGATCCATGCCCAGCAACCATTATCAAACTAACATCTGACGTAGTAGCACCAATCCTGGAGAACATCTGCAGCACCATCTGTGAGACAGGAAAATATCCCCAAAACTGGAAAACTGCAATAATAAAGCCTCTTTTAAAGAAACTAACTCTTAACACCTTGGAATTAAAAAATTACCGCCCTATAGCAGCCCTCCCTTACCCATCAAAAATTCTTGAAAAAGCCATAAACAAACAGCTAGCCAACTACATTGATCAAAATAACCTGTTAGATAACACCCAGTTCGGGTTCAGAAGAGGACATGGAACGGAGACAGCGCTCATCAAGGCCTCTGAAGAGATCAGACAGATCATGGACCAGGGTGGTTCGGCTGTTCTGATCCTGCTAGATCTATCAGCGGCCTTCGACACGGTCGATCATAACATCCTGATCGACCGTGTCAAAGCCATGGGCATAAAGGGCAGGGCTGCGGAACTCCTGACCTCTTTCCTAGCCAATAGAGAACAGTCAGTGAAGATGGGGAACTTCTATTCACCAACGTTCGTGCTGCCATGCGGAGTCCCCCAGGGATCCTCGTTGAGTCCGACACTTTTCAACATCTATGTGTCGGACCTGGCGAGGATCATTAAAACCCATGGAATGGGAGTGACTTCGTACGCCGACGATACCCAGTTGGTGTTGGCAGTACATAAGAACGGGATCGAAGTGGCAGCCAACTTTCAGACTGGTATGAGAGCCATTAGTCACTGGATGGACAATAACTGTCTAAAGCTAAACACCGATAAGACCGAGGTAATGGTGTTTGGAGACCTAAAACCATCCTGGTCTCCGATCTGGTGGCCATCGGAAATGGGCAATCCACCCATCCCAGTTTCTAAGGTCAGAAACCTAGGAGTGTTGTTCGACAACAAACTAAGTTTCACCAATCACGCTAACGCAGTGGTCTCCTCTTCCTTCTTCACGCTACGGAAGGTGAAAAAGCTACTACCCTACCTACCACTGTCTGCAGGGAAAACCCTGATGTCCTCCTTGGTGTTATCCAAGGTGGACTACTGTAATGGGCTTCTGCTGAATGCCCAGGAGCAGGTCTTCAAAAAGCTACAAATGGTGCAGAACGCCGCGGAGCGAATCCTGACCAGAACACCCAAGTTTGCACCGATTTCATCAGTAATTTACCAACTGCACTGGCTCCCAATAAAAAAGAGAACAAAATTCAAGGCTCTGTGTATTATATACAGAGCACTGAACAGCCAAGGACCTGACTTCTTTAGGGAATCACTGCAGCTGTACGTTCCCAAAAGAGCGCTAAGATCAGCCTCATCCGCATCACTATGCATTCAACGAGTGAGAACAGTCACCTGGGGAGACAGACGCTTCATGGTGGCCGCCTCGAGGCTCTGGAACTCCTTGCCCCATCACATAAAAACTAGCCCCTCACTGTTGCTCTTCAGAAGGCAAGTGAAGACATGGCTATTCACTCAATAATGCACAGGATGTGCCTCTCTGTCTGCCTAGCGCCGAGACACCATTTATGGTATTTGTTCGCGCTTTAGAAATTTAGAAATAAATAAATAAATAAATAAATACTTGCTGCCAAAAAATCCTAAGTCAGGCACACCACCCAAGGTTAGATCGATAATTGCGGGTATTGACTCGATCTGCTCAAATCTGGGAACATATATTGATGCAGAACTCCAGCCATTTATGAAAGACCTGCCTTCATTTATTAAGGACAAGAAGGACATTCTCCAAAAGCAACAGATCATCGACTGGCAACCTGATTACTTACAAACAACCATAGATGTAGTAAATCTATATACTTCAATTAAACACCAGGATGGAGTTGACAGTGGCAGCTGACATGTACTGAGTGTGTGTGTGTGTGTGGGGGGAAAGCAGGGGGCACAAAAAAATTATAATAATGTACCTTCCTTTTTTCACCGCGTGACATCCTCCTCCCCCTGGCATCTTCTGTAAGCCCCGGAAGCAGCAAAGGGCACTACCCACTCCTGGCGCTACTTTCACAGCATGAAAGCAGTGCCAGGATTGGATAGAGCAACCTCTCTCAGTGCTCCTAAGAGCACATGAGGCCTGCCTGCACTTTTCCTAACCCAGCTGTCTAAGACAGCTTGGTTAGAGAATTTTAAAATGTGCAAGTCTGGCTGTCCAGCCCAGGATGGCCGACCAAAGAGACAAGTGCATTTTAAAGCACATAGCTCTCTGCTGCTGCCACTCAGCAGCGCTGGCCTCGGCCCCTTCCTGACACTTAGTTCAGGATTTATTTATTTATCCATTTATAGAGAGCATGGTTACACCACCTGTGTGTCCATGCGCTGAGAAAGGCACTCTAAAAAGATGTGACTGCAATCTGCATGTCCCACCGAGTTGGCCAGACTGTCCGAGATATTACCTATATTATGTGTTTACGAACAGCCAGGTCTTTAGCTGTTTGCGGAATCTACTTTCACATGGTTCTGTTCTTAGGACCATCAGTAGGGTGTTCCACGTTTTTGCTGTGAAGTACCTGAAAGATCGTGCCCATATTATTGCTCTAAATATTCTCGGTACATTCACCAGTACCTTCCCCATAGATCTTAAACTCCACCCTGGGGTGTACTGGGTTAGCAGTGGTTGAAGGTACCTTGGGCCTCTCTTTGATAGAATACGGTGACAATGGCACATTGCCTTAAACACTGGCAGTCAGTGCAGTAATGTCAGGGCTTTCTTCATGTTAGCTCTTCTAGGGAGGCTAAGTACCAGTCGAGCCACCGCATTCTGCGCCCTCTGTAGTTTGGATAGTCCTTTTTTTGTAGCGTCAAGATACAGTACATTCCTGTAGGCCATTTGGGAGGTTATGGGTTGCTGAGAAATAAAATGGTAATAAACAAACTTTATCACCAGTTTATTGATCAGTTCTGGAGCTTGTGGGGTGACACTCATCCACTGAAGTGGAGGAGCTGCCCTTGGGAGTTGATGCAGTAAGGAAATGCCTGTCCTCAAGACCTCCACAATTTCTAAGAAGGAATTAAATGATTATCGACATATTGGAATTCTGCTTACATAACAACTTCTTCCTATTCAGAGGTGAGTCCTATTTACAGCTACAAGGTACTACAATGGGGATTTGATTTGTTCCACTGTACGCCTGTCTCCTGATGGAGGAAGTTGAAAGAGGGAGGTTATGGAATGACCAGACTGAGCACTTCTCCAAAAACATTGTCTTTTGGGGATGTTATATAGATAAAATTCTGGTCATCTGGCAAGGTTCTGAGACAGATCGCAAAGAATTTATTGGCAGCCTCACACCAAACAAGTGTTGCTTTGATGTGACCCACACCGTCTCCAGAAAGGAAATTGAGCTCTTAGATCTTACACTTTATGTTGACAAGATTCACAGAAGTATGGCAGCCAATTCCATCCTCCATGCCACCAGCTGACAGCCTCACCATACTATTGTCAACATTCCAACTGGGGAATATAGTAGAGCACAGAGAAATTGTAGCAAGCAAGATGACGATGACCAGAAATCAATTGAAATCACTGAATGACTACGACAAAGAGGACACAACACAACAACACTGGTCCAGACCCAACAATATTTTTCTTATATCAATTGGAACTCTATACTGCACACCAGAAAAATCTGAGAAAATAAGCCAGCTATTGCTTTAAAACTAAATATAGCAATGGCCACCACGAAAATCGCAAGACAATACAGAGACATTAAATGGTGTCTGCACGCCTTACCGACAATATGCGGGTGCTCAAACACTTTAGGGATTTAGCCCGGGATGAGGTAAGAATATTGACCCAATCCGATAAACCTGTTGCTGCTACTCTATGCTGCTAGAGAATTCTTGCAGTACCATTAGCACCGATTAGAATTTACAAGTCATCGGAATCGCTTATGAAAAATGTGACCATTCCTTGCAAAAACGGAACGCAATTCAATTTGTAGTAACATTGGCACTTACCTATGTTTCTATGTTGTCGAAACGTTTGCTTATAGATTAATGCAACCAATTTTCAGACCATGGAACGTAAGTTTTCAATGTCCTATCTTTACCGTCAAACATGCAGTGGTTTTTTATTTAGAAAATTCATACCCAGTTACAACTTAGGATGTGCTCATACAGCAACTTTTCTCAAATACTCTATCCCTTAACAACTTAAGACATGATAGAACCAAGACGGGTTTTATAATACTGAAGTGCTTTGCAAAGACACAACCTTTGTATGCATCTGCCCCGTACTGTTATTGAACAGTTGTCTTTTTTGAATATTTGTTCTCATGTTTCCAATTTGATAACTTTGTTCTGCTTTTACCAAACCATAGTACCAAAGAAAAGGCATAACGCACAAGTTACTACTTGTGTAACGATATATCTGTAAGAGACATTAGTTAGTGATAGATTCCTTACCTTAGAATATCCCCAGGCGTCAGACTGGATCCGGAAACTTTTGCGTAGCAATACCCCTGCGCGCCGGTAGGCGTCGTCTGCGGCTCCGCGTCCGTAGTCGGCGTCGTGAGCGCCGGGATGACGTCGTCGGAGTACTTAGACGGAGCCCTTGCGCGCTGACGTCAGTTCTGATAACACAGCTTTTCCGCGCCAGATACGCAGAGCCATGATAGAACTAACACTGGTGCAATGAAACTAGGGCCCTGAAAGGGGATGACCTTAACCCTAGATATCGGTTCGCAGAACGGGGAGGATGGGTGGGCGGTAAGGAATCTATCACTAACTAATGTCTCTTACAGATATATCGTTACACAAGTAGTAACTTGTGCATCTGAAAGAGACACGTTAGTGATAGATTCCTTACCTTAGAATAGATACCCCAGCAATACCAACCCCGGTGGTGGGTCTGCGAACCAATATCACACCAGAAAGTCCTGGAGGACGGAACGGCCAAAGAAGCCATCCCTCCGGACTTGACTGTCCAGGCAGTAGTGTCTTGCGAACGTGTGCAGCGAGGCCCACGTAGCTGCCTGGCAAATGTCCTGCAGGGGGACACCGCGGCCCAGGGCAGTTGTCGTTGCCGTGGCCCGAGTGGAGTGAGCCCGCAATCCAGCTGGGGGCTCCTTCCTCGCCATGGAGTAACATGCTTGGATACACAAGATGATCCACCTAGAGATGGTCCTCTTGTGCACAGCCTTTCCCTTCTTCGCGCCCACGTAACCAACGAAGAGTTGGTCATCCACCCGGAATTGGCGTGTGCGATCTAGGTAGTAGGAGAGCGCACGTTTTGGATCCAGACGGTGGAGCCTCTCCTCCTCTTTCGAGGGATGCGGAGGCGGAAAGAAGGTGGGCAAAGTGATGGACTGCCCGATGTGGAAGGCCGTGACAACCTTGGGCAGAAAGGAAGGTCGTGTACGTAACACCACCTTATCAGGATGAACAGACAGGAAAGGTGGAGAAGAAGAAAGAGCCTGGAGCTCACTCACCCTCCTGGCAGAGGTGATGGCAACCAGGAAGGCCGTCTTTAGAGTAAGGAGACTGTTAGACCAGTCTGGCTTTTTGGCGAAGTCCCTCCTAATTTTTATTTATTTTGTCCCCTTTTTGCCCCTCATACCCTTATTAATTTTTGTGTCTACTGACTTTTTGTAGGTGTTGGCCAGGGGGATAGGTGTTCTCTCTCCCCCTCATAATCTTTTACCTCAGGCCCAGAGGCCTGTTCTGACAGGAAAGTTGGCACCACCTAAAATGGTGGCCACCAACTGCCCCAACTGTCACCAACAGAACTTGGCCATAGCCTAACATAGGGCATTCCAGAACCTTCTGGTCCATTCTGGACCACTGAAGGGCAGCCTATATAAGGCGGAATGCGGGGCAGCCATTTTGTCTACCTGTGGAAGTCAGCTGGAGGACAGGTGGTAGCTGAGGGTGGGAAGAGGTTAGACTTAGGGAAACTGCCTTATTGGTCCAACCCACTACTCCCCTGTTGGTTACTTGTCCTGGCCCCGCTGTGGGAAGTTACTGGAGACCCTGGGCGCCTAGCTGGCCCCTTGTCTAAAATTATTCAGGGACAGCTTCAGGAGAAGGAGACTGCAGCGCTGCGGTGTGCAGTCCTCTGCCCAGCATAAAGAGTCCAGAGACTGGTAAATTGTCCTAGACTGTCCCCTAACTTGGAATCCCCTGGAGCGTCATCTCTCACCTGCTGTGGTGGAGCGCCACTGAGGAGAGCAGCAGGCACTGAGGGAGTCAGGAGAAAACGGGCTGTTCCGCCCTTTCACCCCCCCAATCCAGCGTGGTGAGCGGCGTCGCTGTGGATCTGTACCTGCCAGCCCTGAGGTGAGGAGCGGAGAAGAAGGGCAGCGCAGCGCGACCAGCGCGGTCTCTGTGGGAGAGACACTAGCCCTCCGCGCATGCCCCGTTGAGCCGCCGGGCTCCGTGAGGCGGAGCCGGATCCGAGGAGGCGGGAGGTGAGAGCGAGGAAGAGCTTCGCGCATGACCCGAAGATCAGCGCGTCCCCTGGGAAGCAAGTAGGAGCGCCTCGCGCATGAGCGAGAGATCAGCGCATCCCCTGGGAAGCAAGTAGGAGCGCCTCGCGCATGAGCGAGAGATCAGCGCGTCCCCTGCCAGAGTGAGGAGAGGCGCCGGAGGGTTCTACAGCTGGCCGTGTGTCAGGTCGCTTCCTCCTGCTCGTGCGCCGCGTGGAAGAGTCGGCCTGAGCAGGGAGGGAGAGCGAGGAGGCCTGGCAGCGGTGAAGAGGGTTGGGGTCTGCCCGGAGGGTATTTCAGCGCGAAGGTAGCGCGGAGGAGCAGGCTCACGTTGAGGAGTCAGCTGAGGCGTGGGAGCTTCTCTAGCCTTGTTTTCCCCCAGCCCCTCAC
Source organism: Lissotriton vulgaris (assembly GCF_964263255.1). Classification (NCBI taxonomy): domain Eukaryota; kingdom Metazoa; phylum Chordata; class Amphibia; order Caudata; family Salamandridae; genus Lissotriton; species Lissotriton vulgaris. The sequence goes on from NC_141685.1 coordinate 876,001,564, forward strand.
GCCAGATTGATCTTGTCCCCTGCAACCGAACTGTCTGCACATCCGCCTGGTATAAACAAGTAAGGAGGAGTTCTGAAAGGGGGAGAGTGACGCTGGTGATTGACTTAAGGAAACCTTCAGTGACTGGATATTTTGAGTGTAGTGTACTACAGAATATTCTCATTCCACTACTTTGGGGGCTTAACTAAATGCTGATGAAAGTGAATCTAAACCAAGGGTATTCAGAGAAGTAGTAGAGAAGCTAAATGTGTTTCATGTAAATGAGAGTGAGGCTCTGGCCTGATTTAAGTAAGCTGAGTACAGTCATTACCTAATTGAACCCTCTTAGTTCAACTGTAAGGTACTGCATTGTGATTTTCTTTGAAACTGGTTTAATGACAAATGAACTGTAATGTTGAAACTGGCTGACTAATTGCTTAGCAGTTTAAATGATAAATACTGATCTAAATTGACTTGAAATGTTCTAAGCTATTTATAACTAAATTGACCTGAAGTGTTCTAAGCTATTTATATCTAATGTGACCTGAAGTGTTCTAAAGCGATTTATATTTTGAGGACCAGAGAATATATTATTTTTATATAAAGCAGTACGTATTTTCATATAATTTTGGTGTAGTGTTTTCTTTTTGAGTGCTATTGCGTGGAATTACTTTTGGGTGGTCTGCAACCTTTACACTGTGCCTCTGAATGTTAGTCTTGCCCTAGGCCAGGCTACCTAATTCCAACATATTGGTGCCTAGCGGTGGGATCGCGGACTTGGTTGCAGCTACTTACTAGTAATTTGACGTAATACACCCAACCTACACCAGGAGTTTTCTCCTTGCGGCCCTCCCAATTAGTCTTTTTGTTTTTTCTAAATTTATTCCTGGTGGTGGGTGGAGTTGGCTTTAGGTGGCCCTTGCCACTCTGAAGTTTCTGGTGTGTATCCAGGTTTGCCTGACTCACAATGGAGTTCGCTGTGGAAAACCTGGAAGTCTATTCCGTGTCCCAGTTGAAAATGTTCTGCCAACAGATGGGGGTCTTTTTCAAACATGGTGCCAGGAAGGGGGAGCTCCAGACTAGCCTTAGGGCCTGGGTGGAGGCACACCAAGAGACGAAGGAGGAGGATGAAGAGGTCGACCAGGACGCGGTGGGGGAGGTAGAAGAGTTATTCCGCCATGAGGGGGAAAACTTACTCACCGGACCAGTGTCCTATTCCAGAAAGGGCAGTAGCATCTCTGGGAGAAGCCTAACGGAAGCCGAGCTCACCGATAGGAGGGAGAAAAGACAGTTAAGGTGGGAGTTGGCTAAGTTGGAGCAGGAGAAAGAGGAGAGGAGGATGGTCCACGAGTTTAGACTGAAGGAACTGGAGCTCCAAAGTCTGCGACGGGGGTCCTCTCCTAATAGGAATGGTGGCAGCGAACCAAAGGAGTCAGCCAGGGAGACCAAACCCTATATCCCCAAGGACCTGAGAGCGAGCTTCAGTCAGGGGGATGATGTAGCTAAGTGGCTGGCCGCTTATGAGGTTTCACTGAAGGTTCATGGAGTGCAGGAGAAGCACTGGGGGGGTAGTTTGTACAAGTACATGCCTCCTGCTGGTCGGGACACCTTGCTGGCCCTGGATCCAGAGGAACAGACAAACTACCCCACCATGAAGCTGGCGTTGTTGAGGAAGTTCGGGCTCACCCCAGAAAGTTACCGACAGAAGTTCAGGGGGAGCCACAAGATGAGCACTCAGAACTGGGTGGACTTCCTTGATTACGCCAGAAAGGCCTTAGAGGGTTGGGTCAAGGGCAGTGAGGTAAAAGATTATGAGGGGCTGTACGATCTGTTTTTGAGAGAACACCTCCTCGAGAAATGTTTTCCCGAGCTGCGCCAACACCTGGTAGACAGCAAGCTGACCAATCCCCGGAAGCTTGCAGAGGAGGCGGACATCTGGACAAGTACCCGGGTGTCCTCCAAGGGGACTGGAGGGGAATCTCAAAAAGCCGGACAGGGCGCCCCCCAGAAGAAGGAGGGGGGGAGAAAAAGAAAGAGTTCTCTAAAGGTCCCCAAAATAACTTCCAAGGGAAGGGAGCAGGTTTCACCCCTAGGGCAAACCCGCCCCGGAACCCTCATCCTGGCCAAAGCCAGCAGCCCAGGGTTCTCCACTGTTTTGAATGCGGTGGCGTTGGACATTATAAGGGAGATGTCAGATGCCCAAAGAGACCACCCCCTCCCACCGGAGGAAAGTCACCGGGAGTAGCTAGTGTAGCGCTCGGGGAGGAGTTGCCCTTAGATAAGGGGGGTGAGTGGGCGGGTGTCACCTTAGTGTCCCTGGGAGAGCGGGAGATGGTGCCAAAGATCCAGGTGCCCCCAAATACTACAAAGTATGGGCAATGGGTTACCATCAATGGCCAGAGAGGGGAGGCTCTGAGGGATACAGGAGCCAGTATGACTATGGTGAGAAGTCAGCTGGTGTCCCCAGAGCAGGTTGTTCCTAATGTACTCCACCCCGCCGCGATGGCTGACGGCAGAATGGGCCACTATCCAGTGGCTGAGGTTCCCTTTGAGTGGGAGGGGGTTGCAGGTTCACTTCGAGTTGCCGTAAGCCCTGCCGTGCCAGTCGATTGTCTGTTGGGGAATGACATGGAACACAACACTTGGAGAGAGGTGGAATACCGGACGCATTCTGCGATGCTGGGTACACCTGACTGGGCCTGTGTCAGCACACGGTCTGCGACTGCCCGGAGAGGGAGTTCGCCTGGGTTGGAGCCTGGAACAATGGCCCAACACGCTGCTAAGAAGGGACAGACCCGGAGACAGAGAAAGCCTGCTCCGGCTTCCACACCCCATGAGACAGATCGGCCACCTGCGGTGGTGGACCAGGAGTCCGTGGAGGGGGAAGTAGACTCTCTGGAGGACTTACCCATCCCTGCGGAGTGGCATGTGGAGGGAGGTCCTACCAGAGAGGAATTCTGTAAGGGGCAGAGGGAGTGCCCCACCCTTGAGGGACTGAGGCGACAGGCTGAAGCCCAAGCAGCAGGTGATGTTACGGGACATTACCATATTTACTGGGAGGATGGACTCCTCTACAGTGAACCCAAGGTACCCTCGCCTGGTTCATCGAGGGCCTTGGTAGTCCTGCAACAGTACCGAGCCTTTCTTTTGGAATTGGCTCATGCCATACCCCTGGCAGGACACTTAGGCCAGGATAAGACCTTTGCACGGCTTGTCCTCCACTTTTACTGGCCTCAGATGAAAGTGGCGTCCAACACATACTGTAGGACATGTGTAACCTGCCAGGCCAGTGGGAAAACAGGGGTGAAGCTAAAAGCTCCCCTGGAACCAATTCCAGTCGTTAGCACCCCCTTTGAGAGGGTGGGCATCGACATTGTAGGGCCTTTGGATCCACCAACAGCAGCTGGTCACAGGTTTATCCTGGTACTGGTGGATCATGCCACACGGTACCCAGAGGCAATACCTCTGAGGACAGTCACTGCACCTGTAGTGGCAAGAGCCCTAATGGGAATCTTTACCCGAGTGGGATTTCCCAAGGAAGTTGTGTCTGACAGGGGGACCAACTTCCTGTCAGCTTACATGCGGGCAATGTGGAAGGAGTGTGGAGTGACCTACCGGTTCACCACTCCTTATCACCCCCAGTCGAATGGACTGGTTGAGAGGTTTAATAAGACCTTGAAGGGCATGATCAGAAGTCTGCCCGAGAGCCTGCGGAGGAAATGGGATGTCCTCCTACCCTGTTTACTCTTTTCCTACAGGGAAGTGCCCCAGAAGGGAGTGGGCTTCAGCCCCTTTGAGCTTCTGTATGGGCACCCTGTACGCGGTCCTCTCAGCCTGGTGAAGGATGGTTGGGAGAAATCTCCCAGGAAACCCCCCCAGGATGTGGTGAGCTACATGCTGGCCTTCAGGAGCCAAATGGCGAAGTTGTGGAAGCAAGCTTCTGACAACTTGGAGGCCAGCCAGGCAGTCATGAAGGAGTGGTACGACCACAATGCTCACCAGGTGGAACTGGAGCCTGGACAGAAAGTGTGGGTGATGGAGCCTGGAGAGCTTAGCGCCCTCCAGGATCGCTGGACAGGCCCCTTTGAGGTGTTGGAGAAGAAGGGTAAGGCCACATACCTGGTGGACCTTAAGACCCCTCGACAGCCCCTTCGGGTGCTGCATGCCAACCGACTCAAGCCCCACCATGAGAGGCCCGAAGTCATGCTGATGATGGTGACTGACGGGGAAGAGGAAGCGGAAAGCGAACCTCTCCCAGATCTCTTTTCGTCCCAAGAGAAGGATGGGTCAGTGGAGGGAGTGATTCTCTCTCCTACTCTAACTCCTGAGCAACGGGAGGACTGCCGCCAGATACTGGAGCAGTACTCTTCGTTGTTCTCCCTTGTCCCGGGAAGGACCCACCTGTGTACCCATGATGTGGACACAGGAGACAGCCCACCAGTGAAGTCCAAGACCTACCGGCTGTCTGACAAGGTGAAGGCTAACATCCACGGAGAAGTTGCCAAGATGCTAGAGCTGGGAGTGATTGAACCTTCCAACAGCCCTTGGTCCAGTCCGGTGGTGCTCGTGCCAAAAGCCGCACCACCAGGCACCACACCCGAACTGAGGTTCTGTGTGGATTACCGAGGACTGAATTCAGTGACAAGGACTGATGCTCATCCGATCCCTAGGGCGGATGAATTGATTGACAGGCTAGGAGCTGCCCAATATCTGAGTACCTTTGACCTCACTTCAGGGTACTGGCAGATCTCCTTGACAGATGGAGCAAGGGAAAGGTCAGCCTTCTCCACGCCTGAGGGACACTACCAGTTCTGTGTGATGCCCTTTGGGCTCAAGAACGCCCCTGCCACATTTCAGCGGCTGGTGAACCAGGTCCTCTCTGGAATGGAGAGTTTCTCTGCTGCTTACTTGGATGACATTGCTGTCTTCAGTAGCAGTTGGGAGGACCATCTGCAGCATTTGCAGGCCGTTCTCCAGGCCCTGAGACAAGCTGGATTGACCATCAAAGCCAGCAAATGCCAGATTGGGCAGGGGTCGGTTGTGTACCTTGGACACTTGGTGGGTAGGGGGACTGTGCAGCCCCTGCAGGCGAAGATTGAGGCGATCATGGCCTGGGAACCCCCCAAGACATAGACTGAGGTCCGAGCTTTCCTGGGCCTCACAGGATACTACCGTCGCTTTGTGAAGGGGTATGGCACTATTGTAGCGCCCCTCACAGAGCTCACCTCCAAGAAACAACCTCGACGGGTAGTTTGGACAAAGGCTTGTCAGCAAGCCTTTGAAAAGTTGAAACAGGCAATGTGTGCGGCACCGGTCCTGAGGGCCCCAGACTTCTCCAAGGAGTTCATTGTCCAAACAGATGCATCAGAACATGGCATTGGGGCAGTGTTATCGCAACTCAATGAAGAGGGCCTGGATCAACCCGTAGTCTTCTTATCCAGGAGACTGCTTCCCCGTGAACAGAAGTGGAGTGCCATTGAGAGGGAAGCTTTTGCGGTGGTGTGGGCTCTGAAGAAGCTGCGGCCATACCTCTTTGGCTCGCACTTCCTGGTTCAGACTGACCACCGACCCCTTCGTTGGCTGATGCAGATGAAGGGGGAAAATCCCAAGTTGTTGAGGTGGTCCATCTCCCTACAGGGAATGGACTTCCGGGTGGAACATCGGCCTGGAGTGGACCACGCCAATGCAGACGGTCTCTCCAGGTATTTCCGCCTTAGTGATGAGGACTCCCAAGGGGTTGGGTAGTTCTCCCCACTTTCAGCTGGGGGGGACGCGTGTTAGACCTGTCTGGCTTTTTGGCGAAGTCCCTCCTAATTTTTATTTATTTTGTCCCCTTTTTCCCCCTCATACCCTTATTAATTTTTGTGTCTACTGACTTTTTGTAGGTGTTGGCCAGGGGGATAGGTGTTCTCTCTCCCCCTCATAATCTTTTACCTCAGGCCCAGAGGCCTGTTCTGACAGGAAAGTTGGCACCACCTAAAATGGTGGCCACCAACTGCCCCAACTGTCACCAACAGAACTTGGCCATAGCCTAACATAGGGCATTCCAGAACCTTCTGGTCCATTCTGGACCACTGAAGGGCAGCCTATATAAGGCGGAATGCGGGGCAGCCATTTTGTCTACCTGTGGAAGTCAGCTGGAGGACAGGTGGTAGCTGAGGGTGGGAAGAGGTTAGACTTAGGGAAACTGCCTTATTGGTCCAACCCACTACTCCCCTGTTGGTTACTTGTCCTGGCCCCGCTGTGGGAAGTTACTGGAGACCCTGGGCGCCTAGCTGGCCCCTTGTCTAAAATTATTCAGGGACAGCTTCAGGAGAAGGAGACTGGAGCGCTGCGGTGTGCAGTCCTCTGCCCAGCATAAAGAGTCCAGAGACTGGTAAATTGTCCTAGACTGTCCCCTAACTTGGAATCCCCTGGAGCGTCATCTCTCACCTGCTGTGGTGGAGCGCCACTGAGGAGAGCAGCAGGCACTGAGGGAGTCAGGAGAAAACGGGCTGTTCCGCCCTTTCACCCCCCCAATCCAGCGTGGTGAGCGGCGTCGCTGTGGATCTGTACCTGCCAGCCCTGAGGTGAGGAGCGGAGAAGAAGGGCAGCGCAGCGCGACCAGCGCGGTCTCTGTGGGAGAGACACTAGCCCTCCGCGCATGCCCCGTTGAGCCGCCGGGCTCCGTGAGGCGGAGCCGGATCCGAGGAGGCGGGAGGTGAGAGCGAGGAAGAGCTTCGCGCATGACCCGAAGATCAGCGCGTCCCCTGGGAAGCAAGTAGGAGCGCCTCGCGCATGAGCGAGAGATCAGCGCGTCCCCTGGGAAGCAAGTAGGAGCGCTTCGCGCATGAGCGAGAGATCAGCGCGTCCCCTGCCAGAGTGAGGAGAGGCGCCGGAGGGTTCTACAGCTGGCCGTGTGTCAGGTCGCTTCCTCCTGCTCGTGCGCCGCGTGGAAGAGTCGGCCTGAGCAGGGAGGGAGAGCGAGGAGGCCTGGCAGCGGTGAAGAGGGTTGGGGTCTGCCCGGAGGGTATTTCAGCGCGAAGGTAGCGCGGAGGAGCAGGCTCACGTTGAGGAGTCAGCTGAGGCGTGGGAGCTTCTCTAGCCTTGTTTTCCCCCAGCCCCTCACGCCAGATTGATCTTGTCCCCTGCAACCGAACTGTCTGCACATCCGCCTGGTATAAACAAGTAAGGAGGAGTTCTGAAAGGGGGAGAGTGACGCTGGTGATTGACTTAAGGAAACCTTCAGTGACTGGATATTTTGAGTGTAGTGTACTACAGAATATTCCCATTCCACTACTTTGGGGGCTTAACTAAATGCTGATGAAAGTGAATCTAAACCAAGGGTATTCAGAGAAGTAGTAGAGAAGCTAAATGTGTTTCATGTAAATGAGAGTGAGGCTCTGGCCTGATTTAAGTAAGCTGAGTACAGTCATTACCTAATTGAACCCTCTTAGTTCAACTGTAAGGTACTGCATTGTGATTTTCTTTGAAACTGGTTTAATGACAAATGAACTGTAATGTTGAAACTGGCTGACTAATTGCTTAGCAGTTTAAATGATAAATACTGATCTAAATTGACTTGAAATGTTCTAAGCTATTTATAACTAAATTGACCTGAAGTGTTCTAAGCTATTTATATCTAAAGTGACCTGAAGTGTTCTAAAGCGATTTATATTTTGAGGACCAGAGAATATATTATTTTTATATAAAGCAGTACGTATTTTCATATAATTTTGGTGTAGTGTTTTCTTTTTGAGTGCTATTGCGTGGAATTACTTTTGGGTGGTCTGCAACCTTTACACTGTGCCTCTGAATGTTAGTCTTGCCCTAGGCCAGGCTACCTAATTCCAACAGAGACGAAGAGGGCAGTTATGAAGCGGCTCAAAGGGAGCACACATCAGATAGGTGAGAACCAGATTCAAGTCCCACTGGGGCATCACGAAGGGAACAGGAGGGAACATGTGCGTGATGCCCTTCAGAAATCTACTCACAATAGGGGACTTGAATAAAGAAGGCTGATCTGGTAGCCTCAAGAAGGCTGATAGAGCAGAAAGGTACCCTTTAAGAGTGCCCAGAGCAAAGCCCTGCTGGGCAAGGGAAAGAAGAAAGAGCAGCACTTCCGAAAGGGGTGCAGAGAGAGGATCCACAGCCTTTGCTGTGCACCATGCCACAAATCTGTTCCACCGGCAGGCGTATACCGACTTTGTGGAGGGACGCCTGGCTGCCAGAATGATATCACAGACTTCGGGAGGCAAGTCAAATGGCCTCAACTGCCGCCGCTCAATCTCCAAGCTTGTAGGTGGAGACTGGACAGGTTCGGGTGCAGGACCGTCCCCTGCTGCTGCGACAGAAGGTCCTCCCGAAGAGGCAGACGAATCGGGGGATCGACTGACATGCTGAGTAGCTCGGGATACCAGTATCTTCGTGCCCAGTCCGGAGCCACAAGGACGACCTGGGCCCGGTCGCGCCTGATCTTCTTCAGCACTCTGGGCAGAAGTGGTATAGGTGGAAAGGCGTACAACAGACCGCAGCTCCACTCGCGACGAAAAGCGTCTCCGAGCGAGTGCCGCCTTGGAAATTCCAACGCGCAGAACTGCTGACATTGCGCGTTCTCTTCTGTGGCGGATAGATCTAACCAAGGCTCTCCCCACTGTCGAAAGAGACCTTGCGCCACGTCCGAGTTCAGACGCCATTCGTGATCCATCATGCACCGGCGGCTGAGTTCGTCCGCCCTGGCATTCAGAGAGCCTGCCAGGTGTTGAACCACCAGGGTCACGCCCTGATGTTCCAGCCACTGCCAGAGGCGCAGAGCCTCCTGGCAGAGGGTCCACGACCCCACACCGCCCTGTTTGTTGCAGTACCACATGGCGGTGGTGTTGTCGGTGAACACTTGCACTACGCTCCCACTGACAGAGGGGAGGAATGCCTTCAGTGCAAGACGAATCGCCCGCAGCTCCAGAAGGTTGATGTGGAGCCGGGACTCCGCCGGAGACCAGAGGCCTCTGATCTCCGCCTCTCCCATGTGGCCTCCCCAGCCCTGGAGGGACGCGTCCGTCACAACTACGTGCTCCGGCTGGGGTAGGGAGAGGGGTCTGCCACTGACCCAGTCGCGGTCCGTGAGCCACCACTGCAGTTGCTTTGCAGTGCCCTCTGAGATCAGGACATGATCGGACAGGTTGCCCTGATGCTGGGCCCACTGAAACTTCAGGTCCCACTGCAGAGCCCGCATCCGCCACCTGGCGTGACGCACCAGAAGGATGCAGGAGGCCATCAGCCCCAGAAGCCGCAGCGTCAACCTGACCGAGACCCGGGATAACGGCCTGAAGACAGGAATCAGAGCCTGAATATCCTGAACCCGCTGTTCGGGTGGGTAAACCCGAAACTGCGCCGAGTCGAGAACCGCTCCGATGAAGAGGAGCTTTTGAGAGGGACACAGGTGTGACTTCGGCACATTGATGGAGAACCCCAGCAAGTGCAGGAGGTCGGCCGTAGTCTGGAGGTGGCTGACGACTGTCTGGGGCGAGCCCGCCTTCAACAACCAGTCGTCGAGGTAGGGGAAGACTGATACCCCCTGCCTGCGCAGATGGGCTGCGACCACCGCCATCACCTTCGTGAACACCCGTGGGGCGCTGGCAAGGCCGAAGGGGAGCACGGTAAACTGAAAGTGCTCTTGGCCTACCATGAACCGTAGGTAACGCCGGTGGGCCGGCAGGACGGGGATGTGGAAATAGGCGTCCTGCAAGTCCAACGCTACCATCCAGTCTCCTGGGTCCAGGGCAGCCAGGACCTGAGCCAAAGTGAGCATCTTGAACTTCTCCGTCCGGAGGAAGCCGTTGACGTTCCGCAGATCCAAGATAGGGCGTAGGCCCCCTTTGCCCTTCTTGGGTACCAGAAAGTAGTGGGAGTAACAACCACGTCCTACTTCTGGCCCAGGAACGCGCTCGATGGCCCTCTTGGCCAAGAGGGCCGAAACCTCCTCTTGCAGAAGTTGCAAGTGATCCCCCGACACACGGTGGTATTGAGGTGGCATGGATGGAGGGGAAGACTCGAAGGGGAGGGAGAAACCCCTTCGGACAATTTGCAGCACCCACCTGTCCGAAGTGACTGTATGCCAGTGGGAGAGGTGATGGCGAACCCTGCCTCCCACAGGCGTCACATGGGCCTGAAAACTCGGACTAGGAAGGTTTTGAGGCGGGGGCTGCTGAGGGAGGTGTGGACTGGCCTCGCCGCTGGCCCCGACCACCGCCACCGCGTTGCTGAACATTCTGCGGCGCGTGGCTGACGGTCCGTGGTGGGGCGCCCCTTCCGTGGCCACGAAAGGAGCGAAAGGCACCCGATTGCTGGCGTGGGGCCGTAAGGCCCAAGGACTTGGCCGTGGCCCTGGAGTCCTTGAAACGTTCCAGCGCATGGTCTGCCTTGTCGCCGAAGAGGCGACGGCCATCAAACGGCATGTCCAGGAGGGTGGCCTGGACATCGGCCGAGAAGTTGGCGGACCTCAACCAGGCGTGGCGTCGAACCGCCACCGTCGTTGCCATCGCCCTGCCCAGTGAGTCCGTGGTATCCAGCCCACACCGGATAGAAAAGCGTGCCGTATCTCGGCCGTCCGCAAGGGTTTGGCTGAGTTTAGCCCTGACCTCCTCAGGGCATTGTGGCAGCACCTCCGCAACCGTGTCCCACAGAGTGTGGGTGTAGCGGCCCAAGAGACAGTTGGTGTTCACAGACCGTAGCCCTAGGCTCACAGACGAGAAGACCTTCTTCCCGAACTGCTCATATCTCTTGGATTCCCTGTCGGGCGGGGCCGACGGGAATGCGGTTTGGGAGTTAGAGGCCTGGATGACCAGGCTCTCGGGGGTGGGATGGGTGGACAAAAAGCATGGGTCGCCCGGTGCCGGGCAGTAGCGTCTGGCCACGTTCCTGTCCACAGGGGGGCCTGTGGCGGGCTTGGACCAAGTGCCCAGAAGAACGCCACACAAGGCCTCATTGAACGGCAGGAGGGGCTCCGCGGAGCCGGACTGCGGTTTGAGGACCTCGGTGAGGAGATTAGTCCTCACGGCCGCGACGGGGAGCTGAAGGCTCAGGGCCTTAGCTGCCTTCGTCAACACTACGCTGTAAGCAGAACCCGCCTCCGAAGCCACAGTCGGGGGCGACGTAAATCCAGTGTCTGGCGAGGTGTCAATACCACTGGCCTCCCCAAGCTCATATGTCCAGTCCTGGTTTGACTGGCAATCACGTGCCAGAGGGTCCTCGGACCCCTCCCACTGCTCCTCGTCACCTGGCTCCTGGAGACCAGGATCAACAGCCAGGGCCTCCTCGTGGAGATAGAATTCTCCAAAGGCCGTCGGAATCGGCGCCCAGCGGCGCCCTTCCGACTCCTGAGTAGGACCGCAGGAAACATTGGGGGCGGCAACCACATCGGCTGCCGGGGACGACACCTGAAGGGACGGCGCCGGCGAGGTCGTAAGGTCGACCGGCGAGGTCCCAGATCCGGAGCCGGATCCAGCGAGGTCGCGCGGCGCCGGGACCGAAGTCGCCAGCGGCGCCGGGGCCGAAGCGCCCGACCCGGAAGGACCTCCAGACGGAGCCGATCGGCCCGAAGGCGCCACGGGAACCGACTGAGGAGGGAGGGCCCTCATGGCCATGAGGTACCTCTCGACCTCCTCCTGCGACGCGCCGTGCCCAGGGACCCAAAGGTGTGGGGCAGGCGGCGACGCTTGCGACTCCCGCGGAGCCGCGTGGGCGATGTCGCCCGAGTCCCCGGCCGCATCGAGCGAGCGTCGGGGCGGGTCGGAGGACCGATGGTGTCGCTCCGACCTCTCATGCCTCTTACCTGAGGACTTGGAACCAGACGATCGGTGTCCACTTCCGGAACGTCGATGACTCCGACCTCGCGACCTGTCCCTCGACCTCCCGTGGGACCGGGACCGGGACCTGGAGTGGCGCGGGGCCGAGTGCCTCAGCTCGAGACGCTTGCGGGACCGCTCCCGCCTAGCCTTCGACGTCAGGGCCCGGCAGTCGGCGCAGGTTCGATCGTCGTGGTCGAGGCCTAAGCACTTCAGGCACCGGCGATGGGGGTCCGTGACCGACATGAGTCGGCCGCACTTCGAACAAGGCTTGAACCCGGGCATCCCTGGCACCGATAGTCGAGACAGTCGACTAAGAGAAGATCAAAAAGGATCAAAATGTTTCAGTCAAAAAGTGACTGGGGGTAGAGCTTCTTCCGGATCTGCGCTAGCTGGCGCGGAAAAAAGAAGAACTGACGTCAGCGCGCATGGGCGCCGTCTAAGTACTCCGACGACGTCATCCCGGCGCTCACGACGCCGACGACGGACGCGGAGCCGCAGACGACACCTACCGGCGCGCAGGGGTATTGCTACGCAAAAGTTTCCGGATCCAGTCTGACGCCTGGGGATATTCTAAGGTAAGGAATCTATCACTAACGTGTCTCTTTCAGATTGATAATTCACTCTCTTTTTTGTTAGATGTATCATTCACATGAAAAATTTAACATTTACATACTATTAGTGGCATATATTTTCTTGGTACAATGGTTAGTTTACTGGCTGCATATACTGTTCTGTTTTTGTACAGATGGAATTCACCAAGTCGCCCATCACAACTGATTGTTGTGGATCATCATGGGTTCACACTCTGCAACTCTGGGCATTAAGCTTGCTTAATCTCCACAACGGCCCCCGCGGCGGGATGCCTGGCCTTCACCTTGGGGATGCCTAGTACGGGTTATCTCACAGGGAAAGGCCAGGACGGGTTCCCAATGCAAGCGCCGAGATGCCCAAGGGTAAGTCGAGCGCTATATAAGACCTCACAAAAAAAAAATTAAAAAATCTAGCTAAGGAACCTAGACAACTGAATTCTCACTTGTATTTATGAGGTAGTTTGCTCTGTTTGTCCTGCTGTAATAATTTCTTTTGCTCCAGAAGCACACTCATATATATGTCTTACCTCACTGCTCACTATCAGTTCTAATTTCAGAATATTTGGGTGTTTGCTATTATATCTTTCCTTCTACCATCGCCAACTATAGCTTTATTTGACTAATCATTTTTATCTTTTCAGTACCGACTTTCTTACAATGTTTAGCCTGCCAGTACATTTCCTTGTACTGTTCTCGTCTAATGGAGTTACACGCTTCATTCTCTTTGGGTTTTTGATGAGTCTGTGACATCCTCTTAAATAGGGATGTTAAGAAACCTGATTACAACCCGTCTCTGTAACACTTGGGTGTTTTCCTGTTCTGTTCCTCCTATTTTTAATTTTTCTTTTTTTACTTTGCACCTGATGATGAATTGGCTCGATTACAGCTGCAATCTTATCCCTCATTATATTTTATGGGCATTCCGCAGCCTTGAAAAAGTCCCAGGCGATTGGGCCATAATGGAGCAAAACACACGTTGGCTGCTTTGGGCTGCACTGGTACCTGTTACTATGTTTAATACTCCAACAATAATGGATTGAGGAAAATTCTCTTTGCGGATAAAACTCACAACTGTAAATCATACAAGTTGCTTTTTGATCTATTACATTGTGGAATAACTTGAAATGAATGTATTAACAAATACGGTATATGAGAGGGAGGACACACTCATCCTTTTCTACAAATTTTCACATAGAGGCAAAGGAAGGTCCAAACCTCTAATAGCAACCCACTGCAACAAAAGGGTATTGCACAAACAGGGCGGGAGAGCTGGACCTTGCACCACATCAACTCAACTAATTAACACCTTGGCTGCTAGGGGGTTTTCCCCTTCTGTGCTGCTTTCATAGTTTTCCCATTGTTCATGACAAGGTCAACTCGTCATAAGCACAGCTCAACCGTGCCTCATGACGAGCTTGCCTTGTCATGAGCATGGAAGAGGTTAAGAGAACTTGCATGCCAAGGACTAAGCTAAAATAATTAGGCAACTGCCTATGTTTTTACCTCAATAGAATCAATGGTTAAATTAAAGTTACATCCTGACAATTTCAAACCCTTTCAGTTGAAAGCAGCATTTAAGCAATGGCTCAAAAACGCTCCACAACAATGTCGTTATAAGAATGATTTTACCATAATAACTAGTAAAGATCAATTAAAAACAGTGTGTACTGGGAGGAGGAGCTTAGCGTGCATCCAAGATGGTCGCGTGAGCACAGGGCTCCCGAGACCCTCGCCGCCTCCCGCATATATCCTGTCACTAATCCTGATTCAGACGACGGGTTATTAAGGACATGACCCTGCTGACATAAAAGCTCTTTTCAGGAATCGATTTGGATGCCGGGAACCGGACTTATTCCACTCCGAAAGTTGACGGCCTACACCGAGGAGCAGCCTGGGACTCAAGTCCCCGAGATACCCAGGTGGTCGTTGAACAACAACGCCAGTGGAAGTTGACTTGTGCCCTTGAAGTACTTTCGGTTTCGTTTTTGGATCTTGTCTATCGAACCAGCCACCATCTGCTTTCGGTGGCCCATGGTCTAACTTCGGGCTGTACGCTTGCCCGCTACGTCTCATATCTAGACTCTCCCAAGACTGACTTGTGAGGAGCCATTCATACCAGGTCTCAAAGGCCCCTCCGGGGCGCATCGCTCAACATGGCGAGCAAGCCATAAAGCGAGAAACGGACGACCAAAGTCACGCACCGAGGGGGCGCCATTCAATCAAATATTATGGATCGCTACACTCGCCCCAAAGGATCCCCCAGTGGTGGCAGTAAAACCTTGGACGAGACCGGAGAGGGCTCCTCAGTGACGGAGGAATTGACTTTGCGAGACGTCATGGGCGCCATTGCGAGCATGAAGACGTCCATGGGCCAGCAATATGAGACATTGGCTCTAACGCTTGACACGGTGGCTATTGATGTTAACCTGATCAGGACGGACCTGGCGAAGACCAATGAACGGGTCAAGTCTTTAGATATCAAGACCGCCAGCCTCACGACCGACATGTCCGATCTCCAAACAGAGGTTCGCAATCTTCGATCCTCTAACGATCTGTTTGCCCGCCGGCTGGAAGACTTCGAAAGTCGAGCAAGGCGCAACAATGTTCGTATCATCGGGGTTCCGGAGAAGTCCACCGAGTTGACTAGGGATCTCCTCGTGGAGGACCTGATATTGAATCATCTGGCCCCCAAGGGCCTCAGTAACTTTTTTGCTGTTGAACGTGCCCACAGAATTCCGGGTGGGAAACATAAACCAGGCGCTCCGCCACGGCCCATAATAGCCAGGATCTTCAATTTTAGGGACAGAGACGCTATCCTGCAGGCGTTGCGGGCCAACGGCCCCACGAAATTTGAGAATGTGACAATTGGTTTCTACCCAGACTTCACTCAATCTGTACAGAAGCAGAGGATTGGATTCATGGGGGTGAAACGGAGATTGAGAGACATGGGATTGAAATATGCTATGCTCTTTCCTGCTCGACTACGCGTCGAATACAACGAACGGACGTTCTTCTTTGATCGACCTGAGGTCGTTAGTGACTGGCTTGACACTCTGCCGACACATCAAGACCACCCGGAGCACTCGGGTGGCGCAGAAGGTGGCCCGTTGGAACAGGAGTAAGGAGTGATGACCGGCACGTGCAGTATACGGACTTCGCAGCAGTGGTTTGATGACTTTTTGTGTTTGTACATACAATCGTATATACCCAGAGGCGGTAGGGGAGACGGGACTCTCCCTCCTTCCGGGGTTTTTCTTCTTCTTTAGATTAGTTTCATGTTAGGGCGACAGGCACATTGCAAGTTGGGGTGGCTATTTAGTCTAACGCAGGGGTGCAGGGTGGGGGTGTGTGTTCAGGGGATATTCTTGGGGGAGGAGGGGGGACTTCGTTTTATTTTGTTATGTTTAGAGGCAATGTATCACTGTACATTTTGATTTTGGTGTCTGGTTCGCTGTAGGAGGGAGCCTGCCTTCATTCTTAGGATGGGGGTAGGGGGTTGAGGGTACTGAGTTGGAATTTCAACGGTTTGGGGGACAGGATAAAACGGGGGGTAGTAATACAATTTTTGAAACGTCTTTCCCCTGATGTAGTGTTGCTGCAGGAGACACACTTGATAGGGAACACATGCCACGCAATGAATCAGCGAGGTTATCGTCTAGTCGCACACTCGGGATTCACTACTGGATCGACGGGGGCGGGTGATCTAATCAGAAGTTCCCTCCCCTTGCAATAAGATGATATTATCCTAGACGATAGGGGACAATATGCTGCTATCACGGGCAGATGGGAGGGGAAGACAATTTCCATACTCTCTGTGTATGTTCCGCCAGGCCTACAAACTATGACATTTGCTGATTTGGGGAGAGTGGTACTGGGGCTCCCGAGGGTATTTTAGTTGTGGGTGGAGACTTCAACTCTGTTGTCTGTGGTAGGGAGGACCGCAACCCCCCTAGAAAAAAAAAACAGTTTGTACTGCAGAAGGAATTAGGCTAGATACAATTTTATCTTCCTGAATGTAGAGGCTTGGCAAGTGACTTGAGAAGGTATAGCATCACGCCCACAATTTCACCCCCAAAAGTCTTCTGATAATTGTGGACTGCAAAGAAGAGTGCCAAAAGCCTCTGGTTGTCTAAAGAGTTTGTATAGGTTTGATTACCTTGGGTTAAAGCAGGACAACACAGTGCTAGAAATTGCACATATACAGAAGTAGTATTACTGTATAACACAGATCTTCTGCAGTCAATAAACTATATAAATCTAGAACACCTAGATCAGCCTCACTGGCTAAGGAGGTGGTTTAGGCCAATTTTCAGAGTGTTGCTCATTACGGTACAGAAATTTGGGGACCTGGGGATATGAAAGAGTTAACAATCACAGAAAATACATTCCTACGGTTTCTATTCAGCCTGCCCCAAAGCACCCCTACTGTTCTATCATATGTTTTGTGTAGGCCTATGTTTTCTCGCCTGAGTACGTTGTAGGCTGCACCCTGCTGTGCACACGTTATTATACAAACGTACTTTAATTTGTGCCACGTTGTACTTTCACACAGAACCTGCCGTTGTTTCTGCGGTCTGTTCTTTCCTAGGATTTAGTTTGAACAATGTAGACAAGGTCAAACAACAATGCCCCTTGTTATTCTGTTCTGGCCAGGCTCTAGCACCTAGATAAAACACATAAATGCAGCTGTTGTTTTGGAACACATACTCTTTGTCATATAGGTATGCATAGACATGCAATTTCACACTTGGAGAGAGATTTTTTTCGGAGTGGAGATCACGACTACACCAGAGATGTAGAACTTTCATCCGTGCATGCTAAGGTATGGGGTCCACTGCAAACACCTAGAGCTCTAGAGCTCTTTTGATATATATATATATATATATATATAAGCAAACAAGTTGTCCTGTCGCAGCGGGAGCGCTTTTCAGTTGGTGCTAGCGTGGAGACCAGGACAGTGTCTCGAGGATATTCAGTACAAATGAATGAATACGCTGCACACTTCTTGGACTTTGCAGTTGTTTATTCACAAACGTGCCACACTCATTTGTACTGAATATATATATATATATATATATATATATATATATATATATATATATATATCGTTGCAACTTCTGTTCACCACGGCGATTTCACACCAAACAGAAAGGAGGACCCCAAAGCAGCCGATGAGTTTCAAGTGGGAAGATTTATTTGCTCTCACGAAATGGTATTTCAGGCATGACGCGTTTCGGTTAACTGGTAACCTTGATCACATAGCGACACTGCAGTTAGTTACATCGTTAAATACTCATTTTTTCAAGCATTGTGGTCATGTGACAATAAACAGTGAAAAGATACATCTGTTGACATTATGTCCTTACATATCAATAGTGACCAGCTTATACATTGAATAGGTTCTGACCGTTGATGTTACATATATATATTTTTTGCTGCATAAATGCATTATATAACAATGTGCAACATTTTGCAATAAATAACTAAAAACTATATGTTTGTAGATTTAATTCTCATTTTCATTATATTGTTTGCGCGTTATATATTGGGCGCAGAATTTTAACTATAATGAAATTACCAGCATAAATGCCTAGGAATATTTTGTGCAATATGACGCAAAGGTTATGTAAACATCTCATAATCATGATTCTATACAATGTTTAATATAGAATTAAAAATATGGAGCTAAAACATATCGGCATAAATGCCTAAAACCAGTGTGTGCAAAATTACGCTTTTTAGTGCAAATTGTATTTTTGTGCAAATGCTGCGGCTAAATAAGTTAGTTAATTTAATTAATAAACAACCAACCAATTTTAACAGAACCTGTATTCACAATGTAAACTGTAATAATTAATTCCATATGAGCTAAAAATTGGGTTACATGGCATTAAAAATCCAAGCCTGGAAATCTAAAACCACCCCCCCCCCCCCTAATATATATATTCACTGAAAAAAACCATAGTTTTCACACCAATTATAGTTAGGAATTAGCATTTAAAAAACCTATTAAATTCACTGAAAATACCATAGGTTTCACACCAGTTATAGTTAGCTGGAAATTTTACTGACATAAAACCTTTGAAATACCTATGGTATTTTCAGTGAATTTAATAGTTTTTTTTTTAAATGCTAATTCCTAACTATAACTGGTGTGAAACCTTTGTTTTTTTCAGTGAATTTCATAGGTTTTTTAATAGCAAATTTCTATATCTATGAAATGTAATATTTTTTATAATGAATCCTATAATGTATATTTATGTAATACTATTTTCTTTATGTATATTGTTCATGGTTTTGTTTTTTTGCCCTGGAGCGCGTCCCGGTGAGCGCACCGGAAAGCGCAGTCTTGCGGCGCGCCCCAGGGCACGTACCGGTGAGCGTCCCGTTAGCGCTTTTTCCACGAACGAAAACATCATCGTGACATATCGCGTAGCCGTGTCCGCGTGATACGCACGGCGTAAACGCACCCGGAAGCACTCGGGCGCATACGATCGTGCAACGTAAGCATCCGACGCGCTTACGCGGCGCGCCGGGGGGCGCGTAGCGTAAGCGCCTCGGGTCATGTGACCTAAAAATAACACTTTTTATTGGTGCAGGACAGTTTTGGTTTCCAAATGATGAAAGCCATGGTCTGTGACCTGAAATTAACACTTTTCATTGGTTCAGGACAGTTTTTTTCCTAATGATGAAAGCCCCACCTTTTTTCCTCATTCTCACTTTGTACTTTGAGTGAAGAAGACCTGTTGAAAGACCTCTCTGTACTTTTTTGGACTGAAATATGGCTTCAGTAGCAGCAGCAGCAGGAGCATCTCAGCCACCACCACCACCACCAAGAGGACCACCACAACACCACACTGGTGGAGATGAAGAAGAGGAAGAGGAGGAGGAGGAAGAGGAGGGGAGGAGGACATTCCTGCCAGAAGGCAGTACACCATATAGGCCAAAGCCACACATTGTATGGGAGTTTTTTTCCATCCCAAGTGGCCAAAAAAAGGTGAATGCGCCAAAGGTGACTTGCCTAATCTGTAACATGGAACTTTCAAGGGGGAACTCTAACAAAAAATACTCATTTGGCAATAACACCATGATTAGCCACATGCAGCGCAAGCATCCCAACAACTATGCTGCGGCAGAGGTGAGAGAACTGGCCAGTAACCCTCTCCAATCTTCACCCAGCACCTCAAAAAGAAGGCAACCCATTCCATCGGGACCAGAGACAAGAGAGATGGTCCCAAACATTCAACCCCAGTTTGGGAAATACAAGATCACTTGTATTTTTTGTTGGAAAACCATCACCTATGGTGAGCAAAGCATAAAGCTCATCAACCGTGCTGGTGACAACCACAAATGCCCCAAAAATCCATAATTTTTTCCTGTTTTTTTTTTGCTCCAGTTGAGCCGTTTTCAATTCCTTGTTTTTTGTTTCTCCCCATAAAAACAACAACAAAAAATATAAAATAGTTCATAAAAGCCAAAAAAAGTACAAAAAGTTCAAAAAAACATAAAAAAATATAAAACAACAAAAAGAAGAAAAAAAATAGTTCTTTTCAGAACTACCTCCAATTTATAAAAAAAGGCTAAATTTTTAAAAAACTCATTCTTTTTTCCCCATGGTACGCTCCCCGGTTCGTTCCCCGGTGCGCGTACCAGGCGCTTCCCCCGCGCAAATCGAAAAAAATATGTATATTTGTTTTGGGCCCGCAGGGCCCTTTTATGGCCCCCACATCAAACCTAGGGGGTCAGGGGAGGTCTATCCTGCCCCCTTTTGGTCATTCCCCTCTTTGTTTTTGCCACCTCTTGTGTCTCGATCCTACCGAGACACAAGATGGCGGCCGCTCCGGACTGTTTGGAATGTTTCCAGACACCCGAGAGCCAATCAGCTTTCCGCGCGCGAACTCGCGTAGCTCGCTGGTTCACGCCCCGGTGCACGTACCGGGGCGCGCTTATAGATATATATATTTTTTTAACCTAAATTACTCAAAATCCACTGGAGCACATATCTTGAGACATAGCAAAGGCACATCGGGCTACCAGCGGTACAAAAGGGGGTGGTGACGGACGGAGCATCTGAATCAATCAAACACTCACACCCAGTCAAAAGATCTGGGTTTAATCCATTACCGTTCTTTAGCCTACTCTGCCACCCCAGTTCAGACATGGCTATATGCAAATCAGTCTGACCCTGTGCCTCATGGGAACAGTCCAGCCCGAACTGCCAAGCCATGTCTTCCCTGGACCGGAAACAAGCTTCCGAGGACCGGTTTCTGGCATTCCATCCGTCTTCAGCCCGGCTTGCTTGAATCCAGTGGCAAAGTGAGCAAGGGACTCACGTCTGAGCATACCCTGCCACACTTATGGTGGCCAAAAGCGGTACAAAAGGGGGTGGTGATGGACGGAGCATCTGAATCAATCAAACACTCACACCCAGTCAAAAGATCTGGGTTTAATCCATCACCGTTCTTTAGCCCACTCTGCCACCCCAGTTCAGACATGGCTATATGCAAATCAGTCTGACCCTGTGCCTCATGGGAACAGTCCAGCCCGAACTGCCAAGCCATGTCTTCCCTGGACCGGAAACAAGCTTCCGAGGACCGGTTTCTGGCATTCCAGCCGTCTTCAGCCCGGCTTGCTTGAATCCAGTGGCAAAGTGAGCAAGGGACTCACGTCTGAGCATACCCTGCCACACTTATGGCGGCCAAAAGCGGTACAAAAGGGGGTGGTGATGGACGGAGCATCTGAATCAATCAAACACTCACACCCAGTCAAAAGATCTGGGTTTAATCCATCACCGTTCTTTAGCCCACTCTGCCACCCCAGTTCAGACATGGCTATATGCAAATCAGTCTGACCCTGTGCCTCATGGGAACAGTCCAGCCCGAACTGCCAAGCCATGTCTTCCCTGGACCGGAAACAAGCTTCCGAGGACTGGTTTCTGGCTTTCCAGCCTTCTTCAGCCCGGCTTGCTTGAATCCAGTGGCAAAGTGAGCAAGGGACTCACATCTGAGCATACCCTGCCACACTTATGGCGGCCAAAAGCGGTACAAAAGGGGGTAGTGATGGACGGAGCATCTGAATTAATCAAACACTCACACCCAGTCAAAAGATCTGGGTTTAATCGATCACCGTTCTTTAGCCCACTCTGCCACCCCAGTTCAGACATGGCTATATGCAAATCAGTCTGACCCTGTGCCTCATGGGAACAGTCCAGCCCGAACTGCCAAGCCATGTCTTCCCTGGACCGGAAACAAGCTTCCGAGGACCGGCTTCTGGCATTCCAGCCGTCTTCAGCCCGGCTTGCTTGAATCCAGTGGCAAAGTGAGCAAGGGACTCACGTCTGAGCATACCCTGCCACACTTATGGCGGCCAAAAGCGGTACAAAAGGGGGTGGTGATGGACGCAGCATCTGAATAAATCAAACACTCACACCCAGTCAAAAGATCTGGGTTTAATCCATCACCATTCTTTAGCCCACTCTGCCACCCCAGTTCAGACATGGCTATATGCAAATCAGTCTGACCCTGTGCCTCATGGGAACTGTCCAGCCCGAACTGCCAAGCCATGTCTTCCCTGGACCAGAAACAAGCTTCCGAGGACCGGTTACTGGCATTCCAGCCGTCTTCAGCCCGGCTTGCTTGAATCCAGTGGCAAAGTGAGCAATGGACTCACGTCTGAGCATACCCTGCCACACTTATGGCGGCCAAAAGCGGTACAAAAGGGGGTGGTGATAGACGGAGCATCTGAATCAATCAAACACTCACACCCAGTCAAAAGATCTGAGTTTAATCCATCACCGTTCTTTAGCCCACTCTGCCACCCCAGTTCAGACATGGCTATATGCAAATCAGTCTGACTCTGTGCCTCATGGGAACAGTCCAGCCCGAACTGCCAAGCCATGTCTTCCCTGGACCGGAAACAAGCTTCCGAGGACCGGTTTCTGGCATTCCAGCCGTCTTCAGCCCGGCTTGCTTGAATCCAGTGGCAAAGTGAGCAAGGGACTCACGTCTGAGCATACCCTGCCACACTTATGGCGGCCAAAAGCGGTACAAAAGGGGGTGGTGATGGACGGAGCATCTGAATTAATCAAACACACCCAGTCAAAAGATCTGGGTTTAATCCATCACCGTTCTTTAGCCCACTCTGCCACCCAAGTTCAGACATGGCTATATGCAAATCAGTCTGACCCTGTGCCTCATGGGAACAGTCCAGCCCGAACTGCCAAGCCATGTCTTCCCTGGACCGGAAACAAGCTTCCGAGGACCGGTTTCTGGCATTCCAGCCGTCTTCAGCCCGGCTTGTTTGAATCCAGTGGCAAAGTGAGCAAGGAACTCACGTCTGAGCATACCCTGCCACACTTATGGCCGCCAAAAGCGGTACAAAAGGGGGTGGTGATGGACGGAGCATCTGAATCAATCAAACACTCACACCCAGTCAAAAGATCTGGGTTTAATCCATCACCGTTCTTTAGCCCACTCTGCCACCCCAGTTCAGACATGGCTATATGCAAATCAGTCTGACCCTGTGCCTCATGGGAACAGTCCAGCCCGAACTGCCAAGCCATGTCTTCCCTGGACCGGAAACAAGCTTCCGAGGACCAGTTTCTGGCATTCCAGCCGTCTTCAGCCCGGCTTGCTTGAATCCAGTGGCAAAGTGAGCAAGGGACTCACGTCTGAGCATACCCTGCCACACTTACGGCGGCCAAAAGCGGTACAAAAGGGGATGGTGATGGACGGAGCATCTGAATCAATCAAACACTCACACCCAGTCAAAAGATCTGGGTTTAATCCATCACCGTTCTTTAGCCCACTCTGCCACCCCAGTTCAGACATGGCTATATGCAAATCAGTCTGACCCTGTGCCTCATGGGAACAGTCCAGCCCGAACTAAAAATATTTTTTTTTGTGGCCCGTGGGACCCTTTTATGGCCCCCACATCAAACCTAGGGGGTCAGGGGGGGGTCTATCCTGCCCTCTTTTGGTCATTCCCCTCTTTGTTTTTGTCACCTCTTGTGTCTCGATCCTACCGAGACACAAGATGGCGGCCGCTCCAGACTGTTTGGAATCTTTACAGACACCCGAGAGCCAATCAGCTTTCCGCGTGCGAACTCGCGTAGCGCACTGGTTCGCGCCCCGGTGCACGTACCGGGGCGCGCTTATAGATATATTTTTTTTTTTAACCTAAATTACTCAAAATCCACTGGAGCACATATCTTGAGACATAGCAAAGGCACACCGGGCTACCAGTCCCTACAATTTTGCCAAGTTTCGTGGAAATCTATTCAGCCATTCGGGCTAAAAGTGAAGTCGACCGCCCTATGGAAATTAACATGGAGAAAACACGTTTTGGGACCCCCCTTTTTTCT
Organism: Lissotriton vulgaris; assembly: GCF_964263255.1. Taxonomy (NCBI): domain Eukaryota; kingdom Metazoa; phylum Chordata; class Amphibia; order Caudata; family Salamandridae; genus Lissotriton; species Lissotriton vulgaris. The sequence continues at coordinate 876,025,320 of NC_141685.1, forward strand.
CGGCCCTCGCTTGACGAATACCCCCCAAACTTTCAGGCAAGGACCGGAGCGCCGCGAGGCAAATTTGAGGAAATGTTCAGGCAGATTCCTCAACCGGCGCCAAAGTTATTCCCAATAGAATGTTGCGATTTCCCTATAGAAAATAATCCTGACTATAACTACCTACTGGCGACCGCCAGTAGGTAATATATATATGTATATATATATATATATATATATATATATATATATATATATATATATATATATATATATATATATATATATATATATATATATATATATATATATATATATACATATAAACCATTAATAAATACTGGAATACCCTCAAAACTGACAAAGATATTCAATTGAGCATCAGAGACTACCCCCAAATTACGTACAGGAAACCCATGTGTCTCAAAGACAAAGTATGCCAGACGTTGATAGTCAACCGTAAGAGAGCAAATCCAGTCCAGGGATTCTATGTCTGTGGCAAATGCAAAGCGTGCAAATTCAGCCACAATGTCAAAGAGATAAAATTATCCCAGCTGTGTGAGCCTTTTAAAATCACCAAACATTTGACATGCCACACAGAATATGTGGTTTATGCACTTAAATGCCCGTGTAATAAATTTTATGTGGGCAGTACAATTAAACCAGCCAAAGACAGGATCTTACAGCATTTAAGAGCCATAAAAAACCAAGACAAACAGTATCCCATGGCTAGACACTTTGCGTCCCACCACAGAAGCAACAACAGCCTCCTCTCTTATGTGGCACTAGACCAAGTGCCCGTAAGAGAAAGAGGCGGGAACCGACTTCAGGAACTTAGACGCCTGGAGTCGAGATTTATAATCAAATATCATATGTTACATCCCCAGGGGCACAATTGCGACGAAGGTCTGGGTGTGCACCTTGGCTAAACTGAAAGAAGTGTGCTGATGTATATAACCTCTGCCAAAACTGTCCTCTGATCTTAATTTTATATGTTTGAATGTATGAAAGGCATGAAATTGGTAGTTTATTTAATCACTGTGTTTTTTATGATTTTGTCACAGGTACCATGCAATGTGGGAGAGTATGAAAATACAGCACGGTCAGAAAGTGTGTGGCAGTATGTATCGAGTTGCCGAAATCACGCTGGGCAATGTTACAATGAAAGGTGTTTTCTGATGTGAGAGTCAAGAAGTGGATATGACACCAAACGGACGAATAAGTATACTCTGGGCCCACTTGGGCTGAATCCTTGAGCACCTTTTTTGTGCAACATGTATATAAATCAGAATCACTCGGGACAATATAAAACAGGCTGTCCTCCTATTCAGGCCGCAATTATTCCAAAACACGCAGGGGATTCCCTGGATTTGGTTACAAAAGAACTGTTAAACAGGAGGCAGCGGTATAGCTCTACTCAATGGACGATCAGTGCGAATGCGCATGAACGGTATAATTGAGGGTTCGTAGCTTCTATCGGACCGCAATTTTAAGTAGAGCACAATCTGTTTATTTAAATTTTGTTATTCTAAAAATGGAATGCCGGTAATTCTTTTCCGTGATTTATTTTGTCAGGAAACTATACTGAGTGAAAAAGGTCTTCCCTATTTGATTCTACGGGAAGTCATAGATAATGTTGAAGGGTTGAACCGACCCCGCCGTAAAAATGAACACCGCCTGTACATGATGAAATTACAATGTATAATACCCATGTCTAAAGCGTAAATAATGTGCAACCGATTAGTTAATTTACTTTATGCCACACATTGCTGAAAAATGTATGTATAACATAGCTCCAGACGTATGATGGTATGGTAGTCTGTTGGCTATGTCTATCCTTTCAATTGAGTCATGTGATTTACTTTAAATAATGGATGCAAACAGACTATGGTACTCGTGAGAAAGGGAAGGCAATTCCCGAAACGCGTCGAGTAGAGCTGTGAATAAATCCAGATTTGAATACTACTTGTGGCCTGGACGTCGTTCTTGAGGACTGTGAACGAGTTGTTTGTTATATACATATATATATACATATATATATATATTGCGCTCCTTGTCTACTTCTTCATTCCGAGAGAGACACAGCACTCGCGGGGGGAAAGTCAAAGATTTTATTTAGACTTTCAAACGCACTAGACGCGTTTCGGCATACGCCTTCCTCTGTGGTACGAGGGGGCGCCATACACGGCCAATATTTATCTCAATTACCATGTGATCACTTTACAAATAATAAACATCAACAAAGGACAATTGCATCAGTGTATTACCAAGTACAAATGTAAGCGCCGTTTTGTAATAATGCCTGTTACTTATACACAACAGGACTATTAGATTTTGTTCTTCATATAATCAATCGTGCTCGCACTTGTGTCTCAATACATTCTACGAGTCCATTACTTGATCTCGCCCTGTATGGGCTAACTCCAACACATTCTCTTGTTTATAAGGCCCTGTATGGGCTTACCTTTGCTTTGTCCTAACTGAAAATTAATTATTAAATATTAAACGTGTAGTTCCCAATTACCAATAAAACATCATTCCATTAATTACATTTCTTCTTTTAAGATTTCCTTTACAGTTCATTTGAGTTTTCCACATAAACATATTCACAATTCAACTCAGCGAATAAAGTGCAATGTTAGTTTAAGACAATCTTCTACCTTAAGTGTCTTATATCGAGTACAACATGTATCAGAAAAATTATAAGCCTATAAATTTCTGTTAAATGGCTACTTTTAGAACCTGTCACATTATTGGGAAAAAGACCCCTTTATCCCAAGTGTACTGTTAGTTCCTCATGACTATTCAAACCTTCCGGAGCCTTGGTACAAAGATCTATAATGTACCTGGATTCTAATCTGTGTAATTTCATCAATCTGTCTCCTCCTCTTACGCTCATGGGAACATGATCTAGTGCAAAATAAGACATTAAATCATTATTACTTGCATGATATTTCTGAAAGTGCCTGGCTACTGGATAGTTTACATCTCCTTTATTGATGGCCCTTAGTGGATCGGATAGACTACGTATGATCCTCAGAAAAAACTGGAATCGCTTAAAGACGGATCCAGTGATTGGGATGGAGGGGGGATATAAATGAATAAAATGAAAAAAATAAAATAACGAACACAACCACAAATGCCCATACAGGGCGGCAAAACATCTGCATATCACAATCCAAGAAAATTTTAAAAAGGGGGGAGTTCCTAATATATTACTGATTAAATATTTTATCATTGTTTTGAATTGGGACTACTACCTATGAATATGCCTTACATTATATAAAATTGTAACATAAATTCAACTGTGGCTACATGATGCATGTGAAATTCATGTATTTACGATTGCAAATAGGTATATTCGCGTTTTAAATCAAAAGTAGTTGATTTTCTGTTTCCCCCTTTAAATGATTTTGGTGTGTTATGCAATACAATGAAATGTATAATGAATTTATGTGGTGGGTACCACATTGTTTTTAACTGCACAAGCACTTATTGACACCATTCTCCTTGTATTATTACTTTAATGTTTGTTTTTCGATGTTTTTATAACAAAACATACTGTAAGATGGCTGCCATTAAGAACTCGGCGCTTCAGTCCTCTTTCTATCATTAGAAGTGGGTGGAGATAAAATGGTGCCATTTCCTATGCACTGGTTGACACTGAGGAAGCCTTAACGGCGAAACGCGTCTGTTGTCTTGGGGGCTGCCAATAAATCATCTTTAAATCACAGCTCAGAGTGCCGTCTACTTTCATGACAAGAAGCGAGCGTGTTTCACTAATATATAACCCACAAACAGCACAGCAGAATGATTCTGGACATGATAGACTTTTGTTTACATAACAACATCTTTCTTTTCCAGCATGTTCTATACCAGCAGATACGGGGTGTAGCTATGGGGGCCAGTTTTTCCCCAAGCTACGCCTGTCTCCATATGGGGTGGTGGGAGGAACTGGTCCTCCATAGAAAATTTGAAAACATATTGAAAGATCATGTAAAATGTTGGTGGCGATATATTGATGATTTGTTCATCGTGTGGAGGGGCACACAGACAGAAGCAGAAATTTTCATCAATAATCTGAATCAGAATGAAATTAACCTACACTTTACTTCTGAAATTAGTCCCTCTTGTGTAACATTCTTGGATGTTGAGGTGTATATAGAGGGGGGTAAATTGGAGAGAAAAATTCACAGGAAACCGACAGCGGTAAACTCCATTTTACATGCCAATAGCCATCACCCCAAACATCTAATACAAAGCATCCCCTATGGGGAGATACTCAGATTGAAACATATATGCAGTACACCACAAGAGTTAGAAAAAGCCCAACGAACAAGTAAAGCCAGATTCCTGCAACGTGGATACTCGATATCATGTATTGACACTGCCATAAGAAAAAGCAATGAGGTAGATAGAACATCACTCCTGCAATCAGCTTTAGCACAAACTAACATGTCCACTGAAGTACCAAACAAATCCCCACAATCTGCAGAGGATTTCAGGATGATTGTGAGGTACAATAAACAGCACCAGGTGATTAGACGTATAATTCAAAAGAATTGGCCCCTAGTAAAGAATGACCCAATACTAGGTCCCCATTTACCTAATAAACCAACTATCACTCATAGGAGAGCGCCAAATATGAAAGATCGTCTAGTCGTCAATAATCCGATAGAAATCCCCAAAAAGAACTGGTTTAACCAAAGACAGGGGTTCTATAAATGTCAAACGTGCAAGGCATGCTTAAATGGAGTAAATACGAAAAGTTTTACATTAGCATTTGGAAAAGGAGAACACCAAATAAAAAAAAATGCTAACGTGTAAAACGGAGTACGTAATCTACGTTCTAGAATGCCCCTGCAAGCTGAAATATGTAGGAAGCACAAAGCTGCAGGGACATAAAAGAATTCTACAGCATATACGTGCAATCAAGAATCGAGACCCAACATATCCTGTAGCCCGTCATTTCAACGAGAAACACCAAGGGGATATCAGACTTCTTAAGTACTTCCTAATAGACACCATACCCCCGAGCAAGAGAGGTGGGGATAGGGAAGAAAAACTCAGAAGATTGGAAACCAGGTATATCCTGGAATTAGATTCCAAACATCCGCATGGATTAAATCTAACGGAAGATTTATATACTGGGTTATAAAATACAGCAATAGTCTTCAAGAAGTGATTAAACTAGATAGTTCATCTATAATGAACCTAAAAACTGACATAAACCCCGTAGAATAAATTGGTAGTTACTCAAGTGGTTTAAGTTCATCAACTAAATAATCTCACGGATTGGAAGAAGCCTTTTTTATAAAAACAACGTCATCTTTTAAATCAACGCACACAAGTTGTGGTTTATGTTCTATGTTGTTTTAAAAAATTCTTTCTTTTCTTTTCTTCCACACCATTTAGATTCCAGCACATAATCACCCCAACTTCACTTTTTCACTATCATATACCCTTATCGGAGGCTTCTGATTAGGATAACAAAGCTACTATTTCTAAGATAATTAATACAATTTTGCTCTGGCTATCCTTCTAAGATCAGGAACATCCAGATATCAAAAATATAATGGCACTAACACAAAATGATTAAGTTTGCAAATTAAATGTGCAAGAAAAATGGGATCTCTCTTTGCTAAGTATAATTGTACATAGTTTTAAATGTATGTGTATAGAACGTATAGTTTTTAATTGAAATCATATTTATAGAAAGATTTGAATTTGCACCATTTTTATATACTATATGTATTGCGCATTTGCACATATGAACAGGATTTGCACACTTGGTATTTATAATGTAATAGTTGTGTTTGTATATAGATAGAAAAATACGGTTTTTAAAACAACTTCTTATTTATGTATCAATTAGAGTTCATACTGACTCTATATAAAATGTGAATTATGTTTTTTATATACAAAACCATTATTTGCACTTTAAGGTATTTATACCGTGATAACCGTGGCAAACCTTGCACAAAAACATCTGCACACAAAAATATGTACTGTACTGCGGGATTTACACATATCTTTGCAAATTTGCACAAAACAACAAACTTATGCCAAGTTGTATAATATGCAACAAAGGATAAAGCAAACTGGTATTATACCGATATTAAGAGCAAAATGTTGAATCGTAGCTGTAATTGCAATGTATAAAAGCACTGTCACTTTAAAACTGCATCACAAGAAAACGAAAAAAAATGTGAAATGTTGGCATTTAAGGGATCAGGTGACCTTTCCCTGTGTCATGTGATCAAGGTACGCCCAGTACCCAAACGCGTAAGGGCCGACGGAACAGCAGCTGAATAAACAACTATTTTCTGCACCATCTTGGGTCTGTGCTCCACGTTTCTTTATGTTTGGAGAGAGCAAGCAACCTGCTCATGGGAGTGGAGTGGCAAGGATATTGTTGACCGGTGAGCTTCCTTCTCCGGTAGTACACGGACCCCTCGTCTGGAAGAAAGGGCTCGGCTTGTAGAAAGAGGAGGCAGTCTGGCAACGGACCAAAACCAACGAGTTATCCTGGAGGATTGACAAATTACGAGAAGCCCCCCAAAGCTGCTACGGGTGCACGAGTTCTTGCAAAGTAAGTGGAGTAGCGGGACTCGCGTGTCGGAGGACGCGGGACAGACCGTCGAAAAGCCGAAGGTAAGAATGAACTGCACTGCACTGCATTGAAAAGTTGGGTGACGAGTGTGCTGAAGGGGAGTCACGCGACCGGCATTGTTAGCATAATTGTGTAAAACAACAACCGGGGATTGACAGTGACGTAACGCATTACACTATTGAAAATTAACAGCTGCTGTGATGTCGTCAGACACGCTGAAAGATCGTGAGGCAAAAGTGGTTCAAATGTTCAATGACGCAGTAACACCGCCAATGGAAAGGGGCGACCACTCGGTCCCCCCGAACGTATGGTGGAGTACCCCGATCCCCCCGGGAAGCCATCTTGGGTGGGAGGCGAGTCTCGGCTGGTATGCCCGAAGCGGCGTAGCCGGGGCGCGCCTTTTCCCGCCCAAGAGTGGGTTGTCCTAGACACTGAAGCCGCTAGCCACGCCCCGGAGGCGGATTGGAGGTGGGTCCACGCCCGCCCGAAGAAGGATAAAAGGAGCGACAAGCCAAGAAAGCATCCTCTTGTTCCTGTGCTCTGAAGCTGCACCCCCCGTTGCACGTGAGCTCGAGACGGAACGAAGAGCCAATTTTGAAGGATTTAATTTTGTGTTTATTCTTTCAGTGAGTCGGAGTTTCTTGCCCTAGGACCTCGAGGATCATACGTGGACGATGCCGGGCAAGAAGGTCGGAAAGAGGGTCGGTACTGATCAGATGCTTTGCATGCTGGTGAAAGACATGGCCGAGATGAAGAAGCAGATGGCGGCAATGAATGGTGCGGGGGGACCCAAGCGAGTCGTCGGACCAGCATTGCCGGGAGTGGTCCCTAACGGGAGAGGTAGAAGGGCCAGGAAGGGAGCGTCGGGGGGGAGGCCCCAGTTCCCGAGACTCCCCCGGCGCACCCGGACACACCGATCGAGGCCCCGACCCCGGTCCCGAACGAGGGGCAACCAATCCCGGTTGTAGTCACTCCCGTGAACGGAGAGGATATGCCTCCCGAACTGGCTGCACAGTTGGCAGCGTGGTTGGGCAAAGATAACGGGGGGGCCACGGCTGATGATGCCAGGGCAGTAATGAAGCAGTTGCGGCAATCAAAAGATGCTGCGAAGGCACCATGTCCTCTCGTTACCCCACAGGCTCCCGTAGAACAACCAGTAGCGGGCGTGAGTTCGGCAACGACTACGGTCATGGCTACCGGTTCAGGTAAGCAGCTATTGCCGATGGCGGGGGAGGGATCGGTCGCTTCAAGAAGGGAAAAAGTTGTTCAGCATATCCCGATGGAAGTCAAAGAAAGGATATGGGCTGATAAATATATAAACATGTTTTCCTTACTAACCGATCATTATGAGATTGAGCATGTAAAAAATCAAAAGGAGTTTCTGCACCCTAGTGTTTGGCGCGCCAAGATGGCCGCTTTCAGAGTTGATGAAACAATAGGTAATTGGGGCAGAGCATTTGGAATGTTCATTGCAATTATGGGGGAACGAAGGCCCGAAATGTTGGCGGAACTAGCCGTGTATCAGACACGTATTATGGAATTCTCTCAGACATATGATGGCAATCAATGGTTTTGTTACGATAACATATTTCGTAAGTCCAAGGAGTTCGACACATCTCTGACGTGGGATTGTTTCGACTCCATTTCCTGGCAAAAAATGGAGAAATCAGGCATGGCGAAGTCGCCATTGTTGGGGGGAAACGGGGGCGACTTTTCCCGCCACTCGTCTGGGGCGCCCTTTCGGGCGGGATCAGGCAATGATCAGCACTCAAGGACTAATGGCAACTCAGGTAAAAGAGGGGCATGCTGGAGTTTTAACAGAGGCAAATGTACAAGGCCCCAGGGGTCATGCAAGTTTAGACATGAATGTACAGGGTGCGGGCAGTCCTCGCATCCCGAGACCATGTGCAGAGCCAAAACGGGTGACACGGGAAGTAGAGGGGGTGCCAAACAGGTCTGAAATAGTCCGAGGGGCGCCTCTTCCGACTCCCATCGATACCATGGCAATGATTCCTTGGCTCAACGAATACCCGGATCATAGCTCCGCTGGGGTGTTGCGAAATGGTTTTTCGTATGGTTTCCGCATCCCGGCGGGGGATTTTCAGGGTGAATCACAATGTAGGAACCAACTGTCGGTTCTGCAGAATACGGCGGTGGTACAAGCAAAGATTGGGAAAGAGGTGACCCGGGGTCGGGTCGCCGGACCATACGACATGCCGCCGGTTGCTAATTTTGTTTGCTCGCCTCTGGGAGTGGTCCCCAAGAAAGACCCAGGGGAATTCAGGTTGATACATAACTTGTCAGCTCCGAGGGGTCTCTTGGTGAACGATGCGATTGACCCGGGAGTTTGTTCGGTGCGATACGCATCGTTTGATGAGGCTGTCGACATGTTGAATCGCCTGGGGCCCGGAGCGCTGATGGCCAAATCAGACATCGAGTCAGCGTTCCGGTTGCTCCCGGTACACCCAGATGATCAGCGTCTCCTTGGTTTCATGTTTCAGGGACGCTATTACATGGATAAATGTATGCCAATGGGTTGCTCCATATCTTGTGCGTATTTTGAGAAATTTAGTAGTTTTCTTCAATGGGCGTTCACAAGAATAACGGGGTTTACGCATGTTATGCATTATCTTGACGATTTTCTGTTCCTGGGGGCAGCTGGGGACTCGGAATGTGCACGGGCTTTGAATGAATTTTGTGATCTCATGAGACATTTTGGAGTGCCATTGGCACCAGGTAAGACGGTGGGGCCGTCTACTTCGCTCGAGTTTCTTGGAATAGAGCTCGATTCCGAAGAGGGGTGCTTCCGGTTGCCCAAGGAAAAGGTAATAAAATTCAAGGCCTCGCTGGAAACATGTATTAGCGAGACAAAGGTAAATTTGCATCAATTACAACAGACTGTGGGTCAGCTGAATTTTGCCCTTAGAGTGATACCAATGGCTCGCCCTTTTTCCCGCTCGATTGCACAAGCCATGGTCGGCCTTAAAGAAGGGCACCACCGCACAAGGCTCTCGGCAGAGGTTCGCCAGGACATGCGCATATGGTTGGCATTCCTGGCGGATTTCAACGGTCGTGTCGTGTGGAACAAACCGGCGGTGTCCTCCGAGGAGCTGGGGTTGTGGGCAGACTCGGCAGGGAGTATGGGCTTTGGCGCCATATTTGGTAATCACTGGTCAGCCCGAACATGGCCGTCATGGTGGCATGAGAGTGGGCTTACAGGTAACATTGGGTTTCTCGAATTGTTCCCTATTCTGGTGGCCTTGAAAACATGGCCGGAGGGGTTTCGTGATCACTCTGTGGTGTTCTGGTCTGATAACATGACCGTGGTTGAGTGTATCAATAGTCAGGCAGCACGATGCAAATGGATTTTGAGATTGCTTAAGGAAATTGTCCTGCTATGTATGAGACTAAACGTCCATTTTAGGGCAAGACATGTGCCAGGGGTGCTGAATCAGGCAGCTGATGCGCTTTCTCGTTCCCGTATGCAGGCCTTCTGGGGTTTTCTGCCCACAGCGGACCCGGTGGCGGCACCATTTCCCGAAGCTCTCTCGTCTCTCGGTGCCCCGGACTACAAGACCTCGTGGGAGAGAGTTTAGCACCCAGGACAAGGAAGGCATACGAAGGGGCGTTCCGTTCCTATTGGTCCTTTTTGGGTTCTGCTAGGGGGGAGCTATGGGGCCAAGAAGAGTATGTCCTGAAATTTTTGTTATCGTTACATCAGGCAGGCAAATCAGTAGCTACGGCCCATAGGCACCAGGCCGCCATTTCTTTCATGGCACGGGCTCATGGTATCCAGGACCCCACAGCGTCTTTTGTGGTACAGAAAGCGCTGCATGGGTGGCAACGCCTTGAGGGTCGCAGAGTGGATGAAAGGCACCCGATAGGTCTGGATAGGTTGGCCCTGTTACTGTCCGTACTCCCTGCAACATGTTCATCTCAATCAGAGACAGTGCTATTCCGGGCCGCTTTTGCATTAGCATTCCATGGGGCTATGCGGGTTAGCGAACTGGTAGCAAAGAACAAGCAGGATACGGGGGGAGGTCTGTGCCGAGAGCACATACAAATTAAGGGGGAGACAATGGTAGTCTCGTTTGCCAGGTCCAAGACCGATCAGGTAGCGATCGGGGACAGTGTAGTAGTCCAGCGGATTCCCGGATCTCCCATGTGCCCGGTTGCATGCGTTGAGGAGTATCTGGCGCAAAGGGCGGCATCATGGGTGGGAACCTTGCTGAGGCACGCCGACACCACCCCACTGACTAGGTTTCAGTTCCAGCGGGTGCTTGCAATGGCAATTACAGCCGCGGGCTTGAACCCGTGCGAGTTTGGGACCCATTCCTTCCGGATAGGGGCTGCTACAGAGGCTACAGCCAGGGGTCTGAGTGTGGAAAAAGTGAAACAGTTGGGGCGTTGGTCCTCGAATTGTTACAAAAGGTATGTGCGGTTGCACATGTTGTGAAGCTGATATCATGCACTCACGCTTCTTGTTTTTGTTTGGTTTACAGTTTCGCAAGCTTACGAGGCGGGGCGGACTGTGCAGTCGACCCGACACCTGGGAACCAGCGGTCAAAGACCACCGGCTGAGGAGAGAGTGGTGTGGGTCGTGGGCCACTCATACGTGAGGCGTGCCGCGGACGTATTCAAAGCAGGTGACATGATTCACATGGCTGGGGAATACGGGTACAGGGTGACCTTCTACGGAAGGGGCGGGCTCTGTATTGACCAGTTTCAAACTTTTATGGAGGGTTTGTTAGGGCGGACAAGGTCACCGCCATCTATAATCATAGTGCATCTTGGGGGCAATGATTTGGTGACCACTGGTCGACCAGTACTTCTCGAGTTGATGCTATCCACTGTAAGTTGGTTGTCGAGAAGGGTTCCGGGGTGCACGATTGCATGGTCCCATATGATTCCACGAAAGGTGTGGCGAGGGGCTAATTCTGTGTCTGCTATAAATCATTCGGTAAAGAAAGTGAATAACAAGCTTGGTAGACTGTTTCGTACAAGTACATTGCATTCGATTCCGCATGGATGTATCAGGGGGGACCATCTGTATCTAGAAGATGGGGTCCACTTGTCCCGGGTGGGGAATTCTTTACTCATAGGAGACCTCGTAGCCTGGTTAAAGAGTTTGCAGCCATGACCTTTAAGTAGCAGTTTTTGTGGGGGGTCCGGATAGCCGGTCAACTATCCGGCCTGTGGCGGTAAGGTCATGATCGGTGAGCAGTAATTGGAAGATCCCTAGGGGTGGGGCGTCACCCATTATGGATGGGAGCGCCCGGGGGGAGGCGGCCATTGGCCCCTCAACGGGGAGGCGGTCCCCTCTAAGGATGGGACGCCGAAAGGGAAGGCGGCCAAGGCCCCTCCCTGGGGAGGAGGGGCTACGGGCCCCTCCTGGGAATTTCCCGGGGCCAGGACATCTGCGACGGCAGATGTGGTAAGTTGTGTGGGGTGGGAGGGGGGTCTACGCTACCTTCTAGACACCTCACACGAGTCCTCGGACGACCACTAAGATGGCGCTGAGTTAACATGGGGCCCCCGTCAAGACAAGGGAAATTGGAAATAGGCACAAAGGTGCAGTCCTCTGTGCGACCGCCCCTCACAAGTGAGGGGGGAGTTCTGGTTTAGGGATCTGACACCGGTTACGACCTTGCCGTTGGCCCGTAATGTTAGGATGTACAATTTCAATTTTGAGAAAATGCATTTGCAGGATGTTTAGTATCGGCAAGGAGAACCTTTGTATTAGAGATGTGTTAAGGTCAGCCAAGAACATCGTAATGTGGAAATGAAATTGTACATGATATGAAACTGTTATTTTAATGTTTTAATTTTGTTTCATATTTAATAAATACGGCCGGGAGGGTAACTCCCTCCCGCCTTCCAAAAGTTCAGAACCGTTTCTGTATTCCCATTCTTGGGGATTGTGTTGAGAGGGGGTGGCGGGTATCTCAGCCATATGGAAAGGGGCGACCACTCGGTCCCCCCGAACGTATGGTGGAGTACCCCGATCCCCCCGGGAAGCCATCTTGGGCGGGAGGCGAGTCTCGGCTGGTATGCCCGAAGCGGCGTAGCCGGGGCGCGCCTTTTCCCGCCCAAGAGTGGGTTGTCCTAGACACTGAAGCCGCTAGCCACGCCCCGGAGGCAGATTGGAGGTGGGTCCACGCCCGCCCGAAGAAGGATAAAAGGAGCGACAAGCCAAGAAAGCATCCTCTTGTTCCTGTGCTCTGAAGCTGCACCCCCGTTGCACGTGAGCTCGAGACGGAACGAAGAGCCAATTTTGACCCACCCACCAGCCCCTGAGGACAGCGAGTTGTTTTGAATAAAGTCATGTGACGTGGTAATTGTTTTTCTTACAGGTTGTTCTGAATAAAGTTGGTGATTTGGTATGCAATAAAGTTGATAATTTTCTTTTTTCAGCATGTTTTATTCAACAAAGTAATTGCACCAGAGTTGAACAGTGATGTTCTGTAGAGTTTATACTTTGAATTGCTTAAAGTATAATTGTCTTTTCTCCTCTTTAGTCTTAGATTGTCGTATTTATTTTGGTCGGGCGGTAAGGTCATGATCGGTGAGCAGTAATTGGAAGATCCCTAGGGGTGGGGCGTCACCCATTATGGATGGGAGCGCCCGGGGGGAGGCGGCCATTGGCCCCTCAACGGGGAGGCGGTCCCCTCTAAGGATGGGACGCCGAAAGGGAAGGCGGCCAAGGCCCCTCCCTGGGGAGGAGGGGCTACGGGCCCCTCCTGGAAATTTCCCGGGGCCAGGACATCTGCGACGGCAGATGTGGTAAGTTGTGTGGGGTGGGAGGGGGGTCTACGCTACCTTCTAGACACCTCACACGAGTCCTCGGACGACCACTAAGATGGCGCCGAGTTAACATGGGGCCCCCGTCAAGACAAGGGAAATTGGAAATAGGCACAAAGGTGCAGTCCTCTGTGCGACCGCCCCTCACAAGTGAGGGGGGAGTTCTGGTTTAGGGATCTGACACCGGTTACGACCTTGCCGTTGGCCCGTAATGTTAGGATGTACAATTTCAATTTTGAGAAAATGCATTTGCAGGATGTTTAGTATCGGCTAGGAGAACCTTTGTATTAGAGATGTGTTAAGGTCAGCCAAGAACATCGTAATGTGGAAATGAAATTGTACATGATATGAAACTGTTATTTTAATGTTTTAATTTTGTTTCATATTTAATAAATACGGCCGGGAGGGTAACTCCCTCCCGCCTTCCAAAAGTTCAGAACCGTTTCCGTATTCCCATTCTTGGGGATTGTGTTGAGAGGGGGTGGCGGGTATCTCAGCCATATGAACACCAAATCCCAAAATACATCTGGGGCATCAGGTACAAGATGCGAAACACTTAAAGAGAAATTTCGGACATTGGAAAAGTTGTCTAAGCAGGAACAAAGCAAGTGGTGGGAGGGGAGATCGCTCCAACGTTATCTAGATGTAAATCGAGTGCCTAGGGATTTACGCATTCTCTTAGCACCAAGTTAAGAGACACCCGACCCCCAATATGCTGAAGGAATGGGCAGAGACGAATCTGGAGTCATCACATAGGTTGATGATAATTCTGGTAAAATACGCGGAAACAGACCGCGAAAAGTTACAGCAGAAAATTGATGAATTAAATGAGGAAATTAAAACTATGGGACAAACAGAAGAAGAAACCAAATTGAGAAAAGATATGCTAAGCCGTCTTCAAAAGGAAGAGGATAAAATTCGAGAACGGAAAACATACAAGTACCACCAAGACAAAAATGATTACGAATGCGGTAGGATTTTCACTTTCGCAAAAAAATATGAAAATATGAAAATTTCAAAATTCAGTGGCACAAAAAATGCAAACAAGGATAGTCGACAACATATTCAGGGAGGATCATCCACATCAAGCCTTAGCTCTGTCATAGAGAGTGAGTCAGAAGACGCAAGAGCAGGGCGAGTACCAACAAGTATCTCCTTAGTTGAAGAGTTGGATTTTTGGTGGAAGAACAAAAGCAAACCCTCCGGCCAAAGCGACAAACAACAAAAGCACCGGCAAAAGCAAAAGCCGTACCCGGAAACGCAGAGAAAGGAGACGAGCAAGGAAAAGGAGAGCCGGTCAGGAGATATCAAACACGCAGGTGGAATCGCAAATAAACAAAGGCAATAAAACCAGGGAAGATAAGACGAACAATATAACTGTAACCAATCTTTCAGATATAACTTTAAACACAGCTGAGTTGCAGCTTCTATCCTTGGGTCTATCCTTTGCACCGGAAAGTACCTTTGACTACGCGCCCACTCGGATGGATGTTTACAAGGGAATTAGGAAACTGAAATTAAAAAAATATCATTTGCTCAAAGGAGAGGCGGAAATGCCTACAAGGGAAATACCAATGACAGATAGTCAAGAACAGATAGACCGAATGTTCAACACTCAGGAAAGAATACTGATTGAAGATCTAGCTAATATGGCTTCCACGCAAACCCAGAGCAATATGACACAAGTTAAAAGTGAAACAACAACAGTGACGGAGAATACTGGAATCTGTACCACCAAATTCAAACCTCGGTCTAATTGTCTAATTTTCTTTACGTTTTTGCTCCTTCTGCCTTCCCCCGCCCTCGCAGAGGATCGCATGTAGTTGTCGGAGCGTGCGAACATCGACATCCAGTATTGCAGATTCCAATAAAGCGATCACTCAGAGTTTAGCATACACCAGTGATGGTAATTTAGTCCAGGTTACGTGTTTCGGTCGCACAGCGAGCTTGGTCACACAATGAAACCAGTGAAGGCATTACATAGTGACATTAGAAACAAACGTAGGACCAACATAGAGTTCACTTTGACTTGCCAAATGGCATCCATATTGTAGTGTGTAACCTATAGAGGTTCCAGGTGGTGTATTGCATCATACTCCTTCCTCATTTATGTTGTAGTCACATTGTATGCAATATTGACAATTAATAGCAAATTCAATTACAAAAGAGAAGGCTTAAGCCACACTGAAAATGACGTGTAAATTCAAACCCTATGATTTCACCATACCATGTCTAAACTGAATATTCAGTACATATTGTAGGAGAGTAGGGTCTGCTATCCTATGGTCACCCCAAATTTTTGCTTTTTGCTTCACTGGTTTCTGACTTAATGTGGCTGTGGGCCTGCTAATCAGACCCACAGCCTGCTGTTCTCTCTCTAAATTACTGCCAATGCACTCTAGGTGCATTACGAATTGGAACTGGTTCACCTTATGAGCCCCTGTAATAGTGCACCCTAGGTGCCCAGGGCATAGGTGTATCCAAGGCCTACCAGGGGCTGCAGCACGCATTGTGCCACCCCTGGCCTGGCCTCCATATTTGACACAACTGGCTGATCACTCAGCTGGGGTAAGTCGGTGTAACCACCTCTTACTTAGGTACAGTATGTCTGTGCCTAACCCTAAACTGGACACATATGTTCCTATCAGCCACTCCTATGGAAGGCCTCATCAATCCTGGAGGCAGAGTGCTTGGAAATATGTGAGATGGTGCTCTAGCATGAGCTGAGCCTGTCTGCAGCTGTCGGGAACAACTCCCTAAGCTGTTCCGGGATATTGCCATACCATATACTCTTAAGTGCATTATAATCCTCGCAGTTAAATGCTATCTTTGGTTTGGCTTTATCAAAACATGTCGAGTAAGGTGTCATACGAATTGGAATACTATCCCCTCGCCAATTCTGGCGACGGGGATAGCATTCCACCCTTCTAGAGGGACACGACATGTGTGTAGCCTTAACCCCGGTTAAAGTTAAACAGAGCCTCAGCTTCACAAAATGGACGCTGCCACCACAGACACAAGTCTGGCCTCCTGCTGCTGACCGAAACTCGGCAGATGGTGGCCTGGACAAAGGGTTTCCTGCCTTGGGAGGTGCGAGCACCACCCCAGACAGGATTTTGTGTATTGGGTAGGACAGGGCTGAATAGAATCAGACATGCCCGGGGCACACAAGGTGTCCCCGTGCATAGGCCAGTCCAAACCGGTTCTGGGGCCTTCCAGCCCCAGTCCTGGCGCGGAGCTGGACAAAGGAAAGGGGGTGTAACCGCCCCCCTTCCTGGTTCCTCCCAGAGGAGGGACCTAGTAGGTGATCCACCCCCAGTTTGGGAATAAGAGGGGGAGCAGTGCCATTGCACAGCAGATCATCCTGAAATCAACTTTAAACAAGAAGAAGACTGGACTTCGACATTCTGCTGCACAGAAGACTGAAGAGAATCTCCCTTGTGGCCTAGGAGTGGCCACCCTGTGAACACAGGTACCAACCAGCAACTCGACGTCTGCTTTGCCGCCGCCTCCCGCCGGAGACCGAGCCCAGAGCCCGACAAGAACCAGACTCCCAGACCTTTCAGAGCCCGATCCACAGTCCCTGCGAAGAAGGGACCCGTGGAGGCACCGAGTGACGTGGGACCAGACCTCTTGAAAGACACTCGAAAAGCTGACTGCGCAGCTTCTGAGGCATCCTCGACGTTGTGCTTTGGGGATTAAGAACCCCCACCACCGAGCAGCCCTTGCACCGAAGAGCAGCCCTCCAGCATCTCCACGATCTGCGTGGGGCCCTTTTGCATTGTGCCACTCGACGCGCCATCCCGGCCACTAGCCACGTGGTCAGCGGCCATCTTGGCGACGAACCCGAAGATTTACACAGCAGGTCTGGTGGCTCCAGACCTACCCAAGCTCCTGTAAAAAGGAGCACCCGCTCTGACCTTGCTGGTCCGAGTGAACAGCATCTTTCAACTTCTGCGTGGCTTGCATTTGCCAAGGCCTGTTTGCTCCGATCAGGTCGCCGACACCGCCAACAGCGAGAAGCCTACGTGGGACAGCTCGTGACCGACTCCTGGACGTCCTCGACCCCGGGTATCCACGTGGCTGCAGAAAGAAACTACCCGACAACGCCTGTTTGCACCCGACATCGCCTGGTTCCAATCTGGTTCCACGGTAGTCACTGGCTAGTGACTTTGAACATTGTCCCCTCTGCTTTCAGGTCTTCACATCTTCAGATCCACCCTTGGATCCACCGGAACTCTTCTCATCGAGCCGCCTGCAGCATCTTCAGCTCCAAGCACCATCGACCAGCGTGACGAAACCCGACACAACTTCGACCCTGTGCACCCGCTTCCTGTGGGTGAGGTAACTCAGCTCCGCCGGTGCTCCTGCACTGGTACACATCCCAAGGGCCTGTGTTTTAAGTTTCAGCTCCGTAGGTCACTCGGAAGGTTCCTAACTTTCTAACTTTGTGCTTTTTACGCACCATAGACTTTGCATTGAGAAGTGCGTGCACTTTGAACACTGCACCCGAGTCCCGTGGGCCTTTCCCGACTTAGTCATTGCCAGTCTCGAATATCTCCAGCGATTCCCAAGGCCCTAGGCCTCTTCACTTTCCTCCTGGTATCTCTTATACCACTTTCTTAGTATATGGTTTAGGTGGCCCCTAGGGCTCATCCATATTGTGCAACTTTTGTGTATTTTAAACTGTCTTGTGATTTAACGCTTGTGCTTCTGTGCTCATAAAGAGTCCAGGGGATTTTAATAGTTAATAAATCAATATATATTTTCAATATATATCTGTGTGGTGCCCCTTTCATTTGGTATTCAAGGGGGTTGTGTATGGTATAACAGCTGGCTTCACATGCCTTTCAGAGTTTAGCCTAAGACTGCTTTGTCCACGTTACCACTAGGATAACTGGTCTACAAGGTTGAATTACAACCATCATCATAAGGGTTGCTTGGCATGGTACAAAGTGATCACTAAGAATTAGTGAGCATTATATACCAGGCCAACTTCTCACATTGGTGAGCAGCGGATTGGGATCTGAGCTTGCTGTTGTTTTACCATTACAATCTTTGAGATTATCATTTGAAAGATCATACAGGTACCTGCTAGGTACATATAAAACAAGACTAGTATACTTAAGTTCTACTGAACTTAGTTGTTGTAGAGCAAAGGGAGTAGCACACCCTAGCTACAACTACTAGATAGGGTTAGTAGGTAAACACCAGTGTAGGTAGATTGCAACACATCCACCCACACTAGAGCAATGTCTGGAACAGAGGGGTCCAGTGGACTTACTCCTGTTGAGAGTGACCCTCCAAGGGCACCATCCCAGTTTGCTATTTTTCCCTTTAAGGAATTAAGACAGCTTTGTGTCTTAAGGGGTCTGAAGACAGGGCCTTCCCCTACTACAGACCACCTAAGAGAGCTCTTGGATCAGTCTGAGGCTCTAAAGACCTCTAAAGCAAACCCCACAGGGGATGCTGAAGGAGGCCATCCTTCAGAGGATGACACTGTAGACACCCCTGCCCCTATCATCCTGGTAGATGAGGAAGCCTCCACCACTGGAGCTCCTCAGGTAGATGTAGAGGAAGAAGAAGAGGAGGAGGAGGTGGAAAGCAGTGAGTCAGATGATGACAGAGATAGTCAGGTGCTGGTCAGTAGACTGAACCAGGCTAACTTAAGTCAACTTGGGAATGAATCAGGTAACAACCCATTCAGACCCCCAGGTGGACTTAACCAGGAGCCCAGGAGGAGAAGGATTCACTCAGGTGACTCTGACAACTCCTATGCTTCTAGAGGTTCTCATGGTCACTCCAGAAGGAGGATGACTAGCCCTCAGAGAAGGGAACATGAGACCAAATTGAGAGAATCTCAAATTAGAGAGGCTGAATTGAGAGTCCAGAGACAAGAGTTAGAGATTGCCCTGGCCCAAGAGAAACTTGCTAGAGCAAGACAGCCTAGAGAGAGTGGGGTAATAGAACCCACTGGTGGCAGCAATATCCACAAGGATAAAGACAGGTCTTTTGATAATAGAAACCTGAGTAAGATTGTGCCCCCCTACAAAGCTGGGGATGATATCCATAAATGGATTACTGCAATGGAGAGAGCCTGCAGAGTACAGCAGATCCCTCAGGAGCAGTGGGCAGCAATCTTGTGGCTCTCCTTTGAAGGTAGAGGCCGAGACAGACTCCTCACAGTTAGTGATGGGGATTCTAGAAACTACCTGGTCCTGAAGAGTGCTCTGATTGATGGGTTAGGCTTAACCACTGAACAGTACAGGTTAATGTTCAGAGATACCCAGAAGACACAGACTCAGGACTGGTCTGAATTTGTTGAGTGTGCCACTAAGGCTCTGGAGGGATGGTTGCTGGGAAGCAAGGTTACAGACTATGAAGGATTGTATAATTTGCTGATGAGAGAACAAATTTTAAATAATTGTCAGAACCAGCAGTTGCATCAACATTTGGTTGACTCAGATTTGACCTCTCCCCAAGAATTGGGAAAGAGGGCAGATAAATGGGTAAGAACCAGAGTTAAGCAAAAGAACCAGAACCAGAACCAGGGTGGTGACCAGAAGAAAACAGACCAGAAGGGTGGGGAGCAGAAAGCTAAAGACCAGAAGTCTTCAACAGGGCCCCAAACTGAGACAGAGGGTGGGTCCCAAACTTCCAAGAAGAAGAAGAAAGAAGGTCAGAAGAAACCCTGGTGTAAAACTTGTAAGAACACCTCTCACTGGACAAGTGAGTGTAAAAAGGGTGGAGCCCCCAGCACTGCAGCCCCTAAGGCACCTGCACCCACTAGTACAGTTAGCAGTGCTGGTCCTCAAGCCAAGGGATTAGTGGGAATCACTTTGGGAACTGAAGGAGATTCTGACCTAGTCAGAACTCTTACACAGGCTGTTCTGATTTGTGAAGGGGACATAGATTTGACCCCTGACATAAGTCCCAGTAACCTGGGCAAATACAGACAGACACCTTTGATTAACAACAAAGTGGCTCAAGCTTACAGGGACACATGTGCCAGTGTCACTATGGTGACACCTAACTTTGTGGACCCTGGACAATACATGCCAGGCGATGATTACCTGGTGACCAATGCCAGCAATGTCACTACTACACATAGTGTGGCACTTGTTAACTTTTCCTGGGGAGGGGTAACTGGACTAAAGAAAGTTGTGGTTAGTGCTGATCTCCCAGTAGAATGTTTGTTGGGCAATGACCTGGAGAACTCTCTATGGTCAGAAGTTGAGTACAGGACTCATGCAGAGATGTTAGGGATATCATCACATGTCCTTGCTGTGACCAGATCACAGGCCAAAAAGTGCCTCTCTGAACCTCAGGTCTTGGATCCTGGAACAATGGACCAAGTACCTCCCAAGAAGAAGAACAGGAGGGTTAAGGCTGCGCCTTCCCAACTGCCTACAAGTGAGGATCAGGCTTCACAGGAAACTGATCTTGAGACCCCTGAAGGAACTGTCCCTGAAGAACTTGAACCTGATCAGGTTGAGTTTCTGGGGACAGGGGGACCTTCTAGGGCAGACTTGGGGCAGGCTCAGTTAACCTGTCCTTCTCTTGAACCCCTCAGACAGCAGGCTGCTGCTGAGGCTGCTGGGAATGCTCAAGGTGCCCATAAAGTATATTGGGACGATGGACTCCTTTATTCAGAGGCTAGAGACCCCAAGCCTGGTGCTACCAGGAGGTTGGTTATACCTCTGCAATTTAGGGGCTTCCTACTCACCTTGGCCCATGATATTCCTTTAGCAGGACACCTAGGCCAGAACAAGACTTGGGACAGGCTTGTCCCTCACTTTCACTGGCCTCACATGTCTGAAGACACCAAGGAGTTTTGTCGCTCCTGTGAAACCTGCCAAGCCAGTGGTAAAGCAGGTGGAACAACAAAGGCCCCCCTGATACCACTACCTGTGGTGGGGGTTCCCTTTGAAAGAGTGGGGATTTATATTGTTGGTCCAATGGATCCCCCTACAGCATCTGGGCACAGATTCATACTGGTGGTAGTGGATCATGCCACCAGGTACCCAGAGGCAATTCCCCTTAGGACCACAACAGCTCCTGTTGTGGCCAGGGCCTTACTTGGAGTTTTCTCCAGAGTGGGGTTTCCTAAGGAGGTAATATCAGATAGAGGTGCCAACTTCATGTCTGGATATTTGACAGCTATGTGGAAGGAATGTGGTGTAAACTACAAGTTCACCACTCCTTATCACCCACAATGCAATGGGCTTGTTGAGAGATTTAACAAGACCCTAAAGGGCATGATTAAAGGATTACCTGAAAAGCTCAGGCGAAGATGGGACATCCTTCTGCCCTGCCTTTTGTTCGCTTACAGAGAGGTCCCTCAAAAGGGGGTTGGCTTCAGCCCCTTTGAATTGTTGTTTGGGCACCCTGTAAGAGGACCCCTGTGTCTAGTGAAGGAAGGATGGGAGTTACCTCTCAAAAAGCCTAAGCAAGACATAGTGGACTATGTACTAGACATGGGCGGAAAATCCGTTCCGCTCGCGGATTTTGCGGATTTTCGGGAAATCCGCAATCCGCGAGATTTGCGAATCTCCCGCAAAATCCGCAAATCCGCGAGCAGCGGATTTTGCTCGCACTGCTCGCACTGTTCGCGTGAGTTCGCGCCCCGCGAATAAGTGCAAAATTGCAGAAATACGATTTTAGCAAAACTGAAAGTAACTACTTACCAGGTTCAAAAGTTCAGGCTCATCATTAGTAGCCATTTCCTGTAGTGCTTCCTGAGGGGCCCCTCCAGAGTTCAGTTGCCAGTTGAAACTATTATGTGACCCTGCTCTGAACCTCAGAATAGTTACACATATGCCACAAAGGTCCTGAATTACAGCTAAGGGAGACAAGCAGGAGCCAGGCTGGAAGTTAAAATCCATTAATCAGCCCCTAATTCATTATTGTCAGTTGGGGCAGGGCAGGTGTTGTAACTAATTTTGCTACAATGAAAGCACATAGCAAGTGCAAAAGATCACTAATCAGGGCGCACTAAGGAAGCAGGTGCCAGCTAAAAAAATATTCTGTGACACATTAATCAGCCCCAAATTAATTCAGGTCACTTGAGGCAGGGAAGGTGTGCTTTGCTTTGCCGAAAATAATGTACACTGGACAACCAGAGGGTGTGGTGATGAAACAGAGGGTGGCATGGGTGGGCCAGAGGGTGGCATGAGTAGTCAGAGAGTGGCAGTGGTGACAGAGAGTGGCAGTGATGAAGAAGAGTGTCCCAAACAGGCTGGACACGTAGAAACAACAAGTTCGCGAAACTTGCGACCCGACAGGTAAGTTCGCAATTTGCGAAAGTGTACAAAACCCTCGCGAACTGGCAGAAACACGGGCGAACACAAAAAAAAAAAAATCCGCAAATTCGCGGGAATTCGCGGATTGCGAATCCGCAAATCCTCAAAATTCGCGAACGCGAGATCCGCAAAATTCGCTCATGCTTACTATGTACTTGGTCTCCGCTCCAGGATGGCAGAGTACATGGAAAAGGCATCCAAAAACCTTGAGGCTAGCCAAGAATTACAAAAAGCTTGGCATGACCAAAAGGCTGTCCTTGTTGAATTTCAGCCTGGACAGAAGGTATGGGTGTTGGAGCCAGTGGCCCCAGCAGCACTCCAAGACAAATGGTCTGGACCCCATACAATTCTGGAAAAGAAGGGAGAGGTTACCTACTTGGTGGACCTAGGAACTCCCAGGAGCCCCCACAGGGTGCTCCATGTGAACAGATTGAAGGCATATGTCAGCAGGGCAGACATGGGCTTGCTCATGGCTACAGATGAGGGACAGGAGGAAGAGAGTGACCCTCTCCCAGACCTGCTCACTCAGAACCCTGAGGATGGCTCAGTTGATGGTGTGGCCTTAGGTGGCAGCCTCACTGAACATCAACAACATGACTGCAGACAAGTTCTACAGGCATACAGGCATATGTTCTCCTTGACACCCAGTCAGACTAACTGGTGTACACATGTGGTGGACACTGGTGACAGTCTTCCTGTAAAGAGCAAAATTTACAGGCAACCTGACCACGTCAGGGACTGTATAAAGACTGAGGTGCAAAAGATGCTGTAATTAGGTGTCATTGAGCCTTCAGAGAGCCCCTGGGCTAGCCCAGTGGTTCTGGTCCCCAAACCTCACACCAAAGATGGCAAGAGAGAGATGAGGTTCTGTGTGGATTACAGAGGACTCAATGCTGTCACCAGGACAGATGCACACCCTATTCCAAGGGCAGATGAGCTCATTGACAAGTTGGCTTCTGCCAAATATTTGAGCACATTTGACTTGACAGCTGGCTACTGGCAAATCAGGTTAGCTGAGGAGTCTAAAGCCAAGACAGCATTTTCTACCCCTAGTGGGCATTATCAGTTTGTGGTGATGCCCTTTGGTTTGAAAAATGCACCTGCCACCTTCCAAAGGTTGGTGAATCAAGTCCTCACTGGGTTGGATGACTTTTGTGCAGCTTATCTGGACGATATTGCTGTCTTTAGCTCCACCTGGGAGGATCACCTGGTCCACCTGAAGGAAGTGCTTGAGGCTCTGCAGAAGGCAGGCCTCACTATCAAGGCAACAAAGTGCCAGATAGGGCAGAGCAAGGTTGTATACCTGGGCCACCTTGTAGGTGGAGGCCAAGTTCAACCACTGGAGAGTAAGATCCAGACCATCAAGGACTGGTCCCCTCCAACTACCCAGACTCAGGTCAGAGCTTTCTTGGGCCTGACTGGGTACTACAGGAAGTTTGTTAAGAACTATGGGTCCATTGTGACTCCTCTTAATGATCTGACATCCAAGAAGATGCCCAAAAAGGTTCAGTGGACAGAAATCTGTCAAAAGGCATTTGATGACCTGAAGAAGGCCATGTGCTCTGCACCTATCCTGAAGAGTCCTGACTACTCAAGAGAGTTCATTGTCCAAACAGATGCTTCTGAGTTGGGAGTGGGAGCAGTGCTTTCACAGCTTAATGTAGATGGCCAGGACCAGCCCATTGCTTTCATTAGCAGAAGGCTGACCCCCAGAGAGAAACGTTGGTCAGCTATAGAGAGGGAGGCCTTTGCTGTGGTGTGGGCCCTGAAGAAGTTGAGACCATACTTATTTGGCACTCACTTCAAGATTCAGACCGACCATAAGCCCCTCCTATGGCTTAATCAGATGAAGGGTGAAAACCCCAAACTACTCAGGTGGTCCATTTCCCTACAGGGGATGGACTTTACAGTGGAGCACCGCCCAGGGACTGACCATGGCAACGCAGATGGTCTCTCCAGGTACTTCCACTTAGAACATGAAGACACAACTGGTCAAGGTTAGTCTAATGTCCCTGCGTTTGGGGGGGGTTATGTAGGAGAGTAGGGTCTGCTATCCTATGGTCACCCCAAATTTTTGCTTTTTGCTTCACTGGTTTCTGACTTAATGTGGCTGTGGGCCTGCTAATCAGACCCACAGCCTGCTGTTCTCTCTCTAAATTACTGCCAATGCACTCTAGGTGCATTACGAATTGGAACTGGTTCACCTTATGAGCCCCTGTAATAGTGCACCCTAGGTGCCCAGGGCATAGGTGTATCCAAGGCCTACCAGGGGCTGCAGCACGCATTGTGCCACCCCTGGCCTGGCCTCCATATTTGACACAACTGGCTGATCACTCAGCTGGGGTAAGTTGGTGTAACCACCTCTTACTTAGGTACAGTATGTCTGTGCCTAACCCTAAACTGGACACATATGTTCCTATCAGCCACTCCTATGGAAGGCCTCATCAATCCTGGAGGCAGAGTGCTTGGAAATATGTGAGATGGTGCTCTAGCATGAGCTGAGCCTGTCTGCAGCTGTCGGGAACAACTCCCTAAGCTGTTCCGGGATATTGCCATACCATATACTCTTAAGTGCATTATAATCCTCGCGGTTAAATGCTATCTTTGGTTTGGCTTTATCAAAACATGTCGAGTAAGGTGTCATACGAATTGGAATACTATCCCCTCGCCAATTCTGGCGACGGGGATAGCATTCCACCCTTCTAGAGGGACACAACATGTGTGTAGCCTTAACCCCGGTTAAAGTTAAACAGAGCCTCAGCTTCACAAAATGGACGCTGCCACCACAGACACAAGTCTGGCCTCCTGCTGCTGACCGAAACTCGGCAGATGGTGGCCTGGACAAAGGGTTTCCTGCCTTGGGAGGTGCGAGCACCACCCCAGACAGGATTTTGTGTATTGGGTAGGACAGGGCTGAATAGAATCAGACATGCCCGGGGCACACAAGGTGTCCCCGTGCATAGGCCAGTCCAAACCGGTTCTGGGGCCTTCCAGCCCCAGTCCTGGCGCGGAGCTGGACAAAGGAAAGGGGGTGTAACTGCCCCCCTTCCTGGTTCCTCCCAGAGGAGGGACCTAGTAGGTGATCCACCCCCAGTTTGGGAATAAGAGGGGGAGCAGTGCCATTGCACAGCAGATCATCCTGAAATCAACTTTAAACAAGAAGAAGACTGGACTTCGACATTCTGCTGCACAGAAGACTGAAGAGAATCTCCCTTGTGGCCTAGGAGTGGCCACCCTGTGAACACAGGTACCAACCAGCAACTCGATGTCTGTTTTGCCGCCGCCTCCCGCCGGAGACCGAGCCCAGAGCCCGACAAGAACCAGACTCCCAGACCTTTCAGAGCCCGATCCACAGTCCCTGCGAAGAAGGGACCCGTGGAGGCACCGAGTGACGTGGGACCGGACCTCTTGAAAGACACTCGAAAAGCTGACTGCGCAGCTTCTGAGGCATCCTCGACGTTGTGCTTTGGGGATTGAGAACCCCCACCACCGAGCAGCCCTTGCACCGAAGAGCAGCCCTCCAGCATCTCCACGATCTGCGTGGGGCCCTTTTGCATTGTGCCACTCGACGCGCCATCCCGGCCACTAGCCACGTGGTCAGCGACCATCTTGGTGACGAACCCGAAGATTTACACAGCAGGTCTGGTGGCTCCAGACCTACCCAAGCTCCTGTAAAAAGGAGCACCCGCTCTGACCTTGCTGGTCCGAGTGAACAGCATCTTTCAACTTCTGCGTGGCTTGCATTTGCCAAGGCCTGTTTGCTCCGATCAGGTCGCCGACACCGCCAACAGCGAGAAGCCTACGTGGGACAGCTCGTGACCGACTCCTGGACGTCCTCGACCCCGGGTATCCACGTGGCTGCAGAAAGAAACTACCCGACAACGCCTGTTTGCACCCGACATCGCCTGGTTCCAATCTGGTTCCACGGTAGTCACTGGCTAGTGACTTTGAACATTGTCCCCTCTGCTTTTAGGTCTTCACATCTTCAGATCCACCCTTGGATCCACCGGAACTCTTCTCATCGAGCCGCCTGCAGCATCTTCAGCTCCAAGCACCATCGACCAGCGTGACGAAACCCGACACAACTTCGACCCTGTGCACCCGCTTCCTGTGGGTGAGGTAACTCAGCTCCGCCGGTGCTCCTGCACTGGTACACATCCCAAGGGCCTGTGTTTTAAGTTTCAGCTCCGTAGGTCACTCGGAAGGTTCCTAACTTTCTAACTTTGTGCTTTTTACGCACCATAGACTTTGCATTGAGAAGTGCGTGCACTTTGAACACTGCACCCGAGTCCCGTGGGCCTTTCCCGACTTAGTCATTGCCAGTCTCGAATAGCTCCAGCGATTCCCAAGGCCCTAGGCCTCTTCACTTTCCTCCTGGTATCTCTTATACCACTTTCTTAGTATATGGTTTAGGTGGCCCCTAGGGCTCATCCATATTGTGCAACTTTTGTGTATTTTAAACTGTCTTGTGATTTAACGCTTGTGCTTCTGTGCTCATAAAGAGTCCAGGGGATTTTAATAGTTAATAAATCAATATATATTTTCAATATATATCTGTGTGGTGCCCCTTTCATTTGGTATTCAAGGGGGTTGTGTATGGTATAACAGCTGGCTTCACATGCCTTTCAGAGTTTAGCCTAAGACTGCTTTGTCCACGTTACCACTAGGATAACTGGTCTACAAGGTTGAATTACAACCATCATCATAAGGGTTGCTTGGCATGGTACAAAGTGATCACTAAGAATTAGTGAGCATTATATACCAGGCCAACTTCTCACATTGGTGAGCAGCGGATTGGGATCTGAGCTTGCTGTTGTTTTACCATTACAATCTTTGAGATTATCATTTGAAAGATCATACAGGTACCTGCTAGGTACATATAAAACAAGACTAGTATACTTAAGTTCTACTGAACTTAGTTGTTGTAGAGCAAAGGGAGTAGCACACCCTAGCTACAACTACTAGATAGGGTTAGTAGGTAAACACCAGTGTAGGTAGATTGCAACACATCCACCCACACTAGAGCAATGTCTGGAACAGAGGGGTCCAGTGGACTTACTCCTGTTGAGAGTGACCCTCCAAGGGCACCATCCCAGTTTGCTATTTTTCCCTTTAAGGAATTAAGACAGCTTTGTGTCTTAAGGGGTCTGAAGACAGGGCCTTCCCCTACTACAGACCACCTAAGAGAGCTCTTGGATCAGTCTGAGGCTCTAAAGACCTCTAAAGCAAACCCCACAGGGGATGCTGAAGGAGGCCATCCTTCAGAGGATGACACTGTAGACACCCCTGCCCCTATCATCCTGGTAGATGAGGAAGCCTCCACCACTGGAGCTCCTCAGGTAGATGTAGAGGAAGAAGAAGAGGAGGAGGAGGTGGAAAGCAGTGAGTCAGATGATGACAGAGATAGTCAGGTGCTGGTCAGTAGACTGAACCAGGCTAACTTAAGTCAACTTGGGAATGAATCAGGTAACAACCCATTCAGACCCCCAGGTGGACTTAACCAGGAGCCTAGGAGGAGAAGGATTCACTCAGGTGACTCTGACAACTCCTATGCTTCTAGAGGTTCTCATGGTCACTCCAGAAGGAGGATGACTAGCCCTCAGAGAAGGGAACATGAGACCAAATTGAGAGAATCTCAAATTAGAGAGGCTGAATTGAGAGTCCAGAGACAAGAGTTAGAGATTGCCCTGGCCCAAGAGAAACTTGCTAGAGCAAGACAGCCTAGAGAGAGTGGGGTAATAGAACCCACTGGTGGCAGCAATATCCACAAGGATAAAGACAGGTCTTTTGATAATAGAAACCTGAGTAAGATTGTGCCCCCCTACAAAGCTGGGGATGATATCCATAAATGGATTACTGCAATGGAGAGAGCCTGCAGAGTACAGCAGATCCCTCAGGAGCAGTGGGCAGCAATCTTGTGGCTCTCCTTTGAAGGTAGAGGCCGAGACAGACTCCTCACAGTTAGTGATGGGGATTCTAGAAACTACCTGGTCCTGAAGAGTGCTCTGATTGATGGGTTAGGCTTAACCACTGAACAGTACAGGTTAATGTTCAGAGATACCCAGAAGACACAGACTCAGGACTGGTCTGAATTTGTTGAGTGTGCCACTAAGGCTCTGGAGGGATGGTTGCTGGGAAGCAAGGTTACAGACTATGAAGGATTGTATAATTTGCTGATGAGAGAACAAATTTTAAATAATTGTTAGAACCAGCAGTTGCATCAACATTTGGTTGACACAGATTTGACCTCTCCCCAAGAATTGGGAAAGAGGGCAGATAAATGGGTAAGAACCAGAGTTAAGCAAAAGAACCAGAACCAGAACCAGGGTGGTGACCAGAAGAAAACAGACCAGAAGGGTGGGGAGCAGAAAGCTAAAGACCAGAAGTCTTCAACAGGGCCCCAAACTGAGACAGAGGGTGGGTCCCAAACTTCCAAGAAGAAGAAGAAAGAAGGTCAGAAGAAACCCTGGTGTAAAACTTGTAAGAACACCTCTCACTGGACAAGTGAGTGTAAAAAGGGTGGAGCCCCCAGCACTGCAGCCCCTAAGGCACCTGCACCCACTAGTACAGTTAGCAGTGCTGGTCCTCAAGCCAAGGGATTAGTGGGAATCACTTTGGGAACTGAAGGAGATTCTGACCTAGTCAGAACTCTTACACAGGCTGTTCTGATTTGTGAAGGGGACATAGATTTGACCCCTGACATAAGTCCCAGTAACCTGGGCAAATACAGACAGACACCTTTGATTAACAAGAAAGTGGCTCAAGCTTACAGGGACACATGTGCCAGTGTCACTATGGTGACACCTAACTTTGTGGACCCTGGACAATACATGCCAGGCGATGATTACCTGGTGACCAATGCCAGCAATGTCACTACTACACATAGTGTGGCACTTGTTAACTTTTCCTGGGGAGGGGTAACTGGCCTAAAGAAAGTTGTGGTTAGTGCTGATCTCTCAGTAGAATGTTTGTTGGGCAATGACCCGGAGAACTCTCTATGGTCAGAAGTTGAGTACAGGACTCATGCAGAGATGTTAGGGATATCATCACATGTCCTTGCTGTGACCAGGTCAAAGGCCAAAAAGTGCCTCTCTGAACCTCAGGTCTTGGATCCTGGAACAATGGACCAAGTACCTCCCAAGAAGAAGAACAGGAGGGTTAAGGCTGCGCCTTCCCAACTGCCTACAAGTGAGGATCAGGCTTCACAGGAAACTGATCTTGAGACCCCTGAAGGAACTGTCCCTGAAGAACTTGAACCTGATCAGGTTGAGTTTCTGGGGACAGGGGGACCTTCTAGGGCAGACTTGGGGCAGGCTCAGTTAACCTGTCCTTCTCTTGAACCCCTCAGACAGCAGGCTGCTGCTGAGGCTGCTGGGAATGCTCAAGGTGCCCATAAAGTATATTGGGACGATGGACTCCTTTATTCAGAGGCTAGAGACCCCAAGCCTGGTGCTACCAGGAGGTTGGTTATACCTCTGCAATTTAGGGGCTTCCTACTCACCTTGGCCCATGATATTCCTTTAGCAGGACACCTAGGCCAGAACAAGACTTGGGACAGGCTTGTCCCTCACTTTCACTGGCCTCACATGTCTGAAGACACCAAGGAGTTTTGTCGCTCCTGTGAAACCTGCCAAGCCAGTGGTAAAGCAGGTGGAACAACAAAGGCCCCCCTGATACCACTACCTGTGGTGGGGGTTCCCTTTGAAAGAGTGGGGATTGATATTGTTGGTCCAATGGATCCCCCTACAGCATCTGGGCACAGATTCATACTGGTGGTAGTGGATCATGCCACCAGGTACCCAGAGGCAATTCCCCTTAGGACCACAACAGCTCCTGTTGTGGCCAGGGCCTTACTTGGAGTTTTCTCCAGAGTGGGGTTTCCTAAGGAGGTAATATCAGATAGAGGTGCCAACTTCATGTCTGGATATTTGACAGCTATGTGGAAGGAATGTGGTGTAAACTACAAGTTCACCACTCCTTATCACCCACAATGCAATGGGCTTGTTGAGAGATTTAACAAGACCCTAAAGGGCATGATTAAAGGATTACCTGAAAAGCTCAGGCGAAGATGGGACATCCTTCTGCCCTGCCTTTTGTTCGCTTACAGAGAGGTCCCTCAAAAGGGGGTTGGCTTCAGCCCCTTTGAATTGTTGTTTGGGCACCCTGTAAGAGGACCCCTGTGTCTAGTGAAGGAAGGATGGGAGTTACCTCTCAAAAAGCCTAAGCAAGACATAGTGGACTATGTACTAGGCATGGGCGGAAAATCCGTTCCGCTCGCGGATTTTGCGGATTTTCGGGAAATCCGCAATCCGCGAGATTTGCGAATCTCCCGCAAAATCCGCAAATCCGCGAGCAGCGGATTTTGCTCGCACTGCTCGCACTGTTCGCGTGAGTTCGCGTGAGTTCGCGCCCCGCGAATAAGTGCAAAATTGCAGAAATACGATTTTAGCAAAACTGAAAGTAACTACTTACCAGGTTCAAAAGTTCAGGCTCATCATTAGTAGCCATTTCCTGTAGTGCTTCCTGAGGGGCCCCTCCAGAGTTCAGTTGCCAGTTGAAACTATTATGTGACCCTGCTCTGAACCTCAGAATAGTTACACATATGCCACAAAGGTCCTGAATTACAGCTAAGGGAGACAAGCAGGAGCCAGGCTGGAAGTTAAAATCCATTAATCAGCCCCTAATTCATTATTGTCAGTTGGGGCAGGGCAGGTGTTGTAACTAATTTTGCAACAATGAAAGCACTTAGCAAGTGCAAAAGATCACTAATCAGGGCGCACTAAGGAAGCAGGTGCCAGCTAAAAAAATATTCTGTGACACATTAATCAGCCCCAAATTAATTCAGGTCACTTGAGGCAGGGAAGGTGTGCTTTGCTTTGCCGAAAATAATGTACACTGGACAACCAGAGGGTGTGGTGATGAAACAGAGGGTGGCATGGGTGGGCCAGAGGGTGGCATGAGTAGTCAGAGAGTGGCAGTGGTGACAGAGAGTGGCAGTGATGAAGAAGAGTGTCCCAAACAGGCTGGACACGTAGAAACAACAAGTTCGCGAAACTTGCGACCCGACAGGTAAGTTTGCAATTTGCGAAAGTGTACAAAACCCTCGCGAACTGGCAGAAACACGGGCGAACACAAAAAAAAAAAATCCGCAAATTCGCGGGAATTCGCGGATTTTGCGGATTGCGAATCCGCAAATCCGCAAAATTCGCGAACGCGAGATCCGCAAAATTCGCTCATGCTTACTATGTACTTGGTCTCCGCTCCAGGATGGCAGAGTACATGGAAAAGGCATCCAAAAACCTTGAGGCTAGCCAAGAATTACAAAAAGCTTGGCATGACCAAAAGGCTGTCCTTGTTGAATTTCAGCCTGGACAGAAGGTATGGGTGTTGGAGCCAGTGGCCCCAGCAGCACTCCAAGACAAATGGTCTGGACCCCATACAATTCTGGAAAAGAAGGGAGAGGTTACCTACTTGGTGGACCTAGGAACTCCCAGGAGCCCCCACAGGGTGCTCCATGTGAACAGATTGAAGGCATATGTCAGCAGGGCAGACATGGGCTTGCTCATGGCTACAGATGAGGGACAGGAGGAAGAGAGTGACCCTCTCCCAGACCTGCTCACTCAGAACCCTGAGGATGGCTCAGTTGATGGTGTGGCCTTAGGTGGCAGCCTCACTGAACATCAACAACATGACTGCAGACAAGTTCTACAGGCATACAGGCATATGTTCTCCTTGACACCCAGTCAGACTAACTGGTGTACACATGTGGTGGACACTGGTGACAGTCTTCCTGTAAAGAGCAAAATTTACAGGCAACCTGACCACGTCAGGGACTGTATAAAGACTGAGGTGCAAAAGATGCTGGAATTAGGTGTCATTGAGCCTTCAGAGAGCCCCTGGGCTAGCCCAGTGGTTCTGGTCCCCAAACCTCACACCAAAGATGGCAAGAGAGAGATGAGGTTCTGTGTGGATTACAGAGGACTCAATGCTGTCACCAGGACAGATGCACACCCTATTCCAAGGGCAGATGAGCTCATTGACAAGTTGGCTTCTGCCAAATATTTGAGCACATTTGACTTGACAGCTGGCTACTGGCAAATCAGGTTAGCTGAGGAGTCTAAAGCCAAGACAGCATTTTCTACCCCTAGTGGGCATTATCAGTTTGTGGTGATGCCCTTTGGTTTGAAAAATGCACCTGCCACCTTCCAAAGGTTGGTGAATCAAGTCCTCACTGGGTTGGATGACTTTTGTGCAGCTTATCTGGACGATATTGCTGTCTTTAGCTCCACCTGGGAGGATCACCTGGTCCACCTGAAGGAAGTGCTTGAGGCTCTGCAGAAGGCAGGCCTCACTATCAAGGCAACAAAGTGCCAGATAGGGCAGAGCAAGGTTGTATACCTGGGCCACCTTGTAGGTGGAGGCCAAGTTCAACCACTGGAGAGTAAGATCCAGACCATCAAGGACTGGTCCCCTCCAACTACCCAGACTCAGGTCAGAGCTTTCTTGGGCCTGACTGGGTACTACAGGAAGTTTGTTAAGAACTATGGGTCCATTGTGACTCCTCTTAATGATCTGACATCCAAGAAGATGCCCAAAAAGGTTCAGTGGACAGAAATCTGTCAAAAGGCATTTGATGACCTGAAGAAGGCCATGTGCTCTGCACCTATCCTGAAGAGTCCTGACTACTCAAGAGAGTTCATTGTCCAAACAGATGCTTCTGAGTTGGGAGTGGGAGCAGTGCTTTCACAGCTTAATGTAGATGGCCAGGACCAGCCCATTGCTTTCATTAGCAGAAGGCTGACCCCCAGAGAGAAACGTTGGTCAGCTATAGAGAGGGAGGCCTTTGCTGTGGTGTGGGCCCTGAAGAAGTTGAGACCATACT
Source organism: Lissotriton vulgaris (assembly GCF_964263255.1). Taxonomy (NCBI): domain Eukaryota; kingdom Metazoa; phylum Chordata; class Amphibia; order Caudata; family Salamandridae; genus Lissotriton; species Lissotriton vulgaris. Next base: position 876,058,897 of record NC_141685.1, read on the forward strand.
TATTTGGCACTCACTTCAAGATTCAGACCGACCATAAGCCCCTCCTATGGCTTAATCAGATGAAGGGTGAAAACCCCAAACTACTCAGGTGGTCCATTTCCCTACAGGGGATGGACTTTACAGTGGAGCACCGCCCAGGGACTGACCATGGCAACGCAGATGGTCTCTCCAGGTACTTCCACTTAGAACATGAAGACACAACTGGTCAAGGTTAGTCTAATGTCCCTGCGTTTGGGGGGGGGGGTTATGTAGGAGAGTAGGGTCTGCTATCCTATGGTCACCCCAAATTTTTGCTTTTTGCTTCACTGGTTTCTGACTTAATGTGGCTGTGGGCCTGCTAATCAGACCCACAGCCTGCTGTTCTCTCTCTAAATTACTGCCAATGCACTCTAGGTGCATTACGAATTGGAACTGGTTCACCTTATGAGCCCCTGTAATAGTGCACCCTAGGTGCCCAGGGCATAGGTGTATCCAAGGCCTACCAGGGGCTGCAGCACGCATTGTGCCACCCCTGGCCTGGCCTCCATATTTGACACAACTGGCTGATCACTCAGCTGGGGTAAGTCGGTGTAACCACCTCTTACTTAGGTACAGTATGTCTGTGCCTAACCCTAAACTGGACACATATGTTCCTATCAGCCACTCCTATGGAAGGCCTCATCAATCCTGGAGGCAGAGTGCTTGGAAATATGTGAGATGGTGCTCTAGCATGAGCTGAGCCTGTCTGCAGCTGTCGGGAACAACTCCCTAAGCTGTTCCGGGATATTGCCATACCATATACTCTTAAGTGCATTATAATCCTCGCGGTTAAATGCTATCTTTGGTTTGGCTTTATCAAAACATGTCGAGTAAGGTGTCATACGAATTGGAATACTATCCCCTCGCCAATTCTGGCGACGGGGATAGCATTCCACCCTTCTAGAGGGACACAACATGTGTGTAGCCTTAACCCCGGTTAAAGTTAAACAGAGCCTCAGCTTCACAAAATGGACGCTGCCACCACAGACACAAGTCTGGCCTCCTGCTGCTGACCGAAACTCGGCAGATGGTGGCCTGGACAAAGGGTTTCCTGCCTTGGGAGGTGCGAGCACCACCCCAGACAGGATTTTGTGTATTGGGTAGGACAGGGCTGAATAGAATCAGACATGCCCGGGGCACACAAGGTGTCCCCGTGCATAGGCCAGTCCAAACCGGTTCTGGGGCCTTCCAGCCCCAGTCCTGGCGCGGAGCTGGACAAAGGAAAGGGGGTGTAACCGCCCCCCTTCCTGGTTCCTCCCAGAGGAGGGACCTAGTAGGTGATCCACCCCCAGTTTGGGAATAAGAGGGGGAGCAGTGCCATTGCACAGCAGATCATCCTGAAATCAACTTTAAACAAGAAGAAGACTGGACTTCGACATTCTGCTGCACAGAAGACTGAAGAGAATCTCCCTTGTGGCCTAGGAGTGGCCACCCTGTGAACACAGGTACCAACCAGCAACTCGACGTCTGCTTTGCCGCCGCCTCCCGCCGGAGACCGAGCCCAGAGCCCAACAAGAACCAGACTCCCAGACCTTTCAGAGCCCGATCCACAGTCCCTGCGAAGAAGGGACCCGTGGAGGCACCGAGTGACGTGGGACCGGACCTCTTGAAAGACACTCGAAAAGCTGACTGCGCAGCTTCTGAGGCATCCTCGACGTTGTGCTTTGGGGATTGAGAACCCCCACCACCGAGCAGCCCTTGCACCGAAGAGCAGCCCTCCAGCATCTCCACGATCTGCGTGGGGCCCTTTTGCATTGTGCCACTCGACGCGCCATCCCGGCCACTAGCCACGTGGTCAGCGGCCATCTTGGCGACGAACCCGAAGATTTACACAGCAGGTCTGGTGGCTCCAGACCTACCCAAGCTCCTGTAAAAAGGAGCACCCGCTCTGACCTTGCTGGTCCGAGTGAACAGCATCTTTCAACTTCTGCGTGGCTTGCATTTGCCAAGGCCTGTTTGCTCCGATCAGGTCGCCGACACCGCCAACAGCGAGAAGCCTACGTGGGACAGCTCGTGACCGACTCCTGGACGTCCTCGACCCCGGGTATCCACGTGGCTGCAGAAAGAAACTACCCGACAACGCCTGTTTGCACCCGACATCGCCTGGTTCCAATCTGGTTCCACGGTAGTCACTGGCTAGTGACTTTGAACATTGTCCCCTCTGCTTTCAGGTCTTCACATCTTCAGATCCACCCTTGGATCCACCGGAACTCTTCTCATCGAGCCGCCTGCAGCATCTTCAGCTCCAAGCACCATCGACCAGCGTGACGAAACCCGACACAACTTCGACCCTGTGCACCCGCTTCCTGTGGGTGAGGTAACTCAGCTCCGCCGGTGCTCCTGCACTGGTACACATCCCAAGGGCCTGTGTTTTAAGTTTCAGCTCTGTAGGTCACTCGGAAGGTTCCTAACTTTCTAACTTTGTGCTTTTTACGCACCATAGACTTTGCATTGAGAAGTGCGTGCACTTTGAACACTGCACCCGAGTCCCGTGGGCCTTTCCCGACTTAGTCATTGCCAGTCTCGAATAGCTCCAGCGATTCCCAAGGCCCTAGGCCTCTTCACTTTCCTCCTGGTATCTCTTATACCACTTTCTTAGTATATGGTTTAGGTGGCCCCTAGGGCTCATCCATATTGTGCAACTTTTGTGTATTTTAAACTGTCTTGTGATTTAACGCTTGTGCTTCTGTGCTCATAAAGAGTCCAGGGGATTTTAATAGTTGATAAATCAATATATATTTTCAATATATATCTGTGTGGTGTCCCTTTCATTTGGTATTCAAGGGGGTTGTGTATGGTATAACAGCTGGCTTCACATGCCTTTCAGAGTTTAGCCTAAGACTGCTTTGTCCACGTTACCACTAGGATAACTGGTCTACAAGGTTGAATTACAACCATCATCATAAGGGTTGCTTGGCATGGTACAAAGTGATCACTAAGAATTAGTGAGCATTATATACCAGGCCAACTTCTCACACATATTGTATCGTATAAAAGGATCTCTTGTTTAGGTTCCACGCGTGTTAGGTGACGTTAACTTAACATGTACACTTTTGGGAGACGTACATTGGTTAACATGATTGACATGTACCTGTATGTTGTGAACTTAGGTCATCTATTTTGTGTCTTTTCCAGCCCTGAAGAGTTGTAGGAAACCTTGTATACCTAAAAAAAAACACGTGTCGGCTGGCTGTGTATTTTCCTTATGCTTGATGACCTATTAAAGGGAGAAAACTAACTCCAAAACCTTCATGGGACTTATCCGTTGCTTTTTCTTGCATTTACTTAACAGATTGTGTTTTGACTTTGCTTAGAGTGCTCAGGAATTTGTGTTTCCAGTCGGCCTGGTGCCTGTTGTCTGAAATGGTGAAATCAAGTGTACCCAAGGTAGATGGCAACTATAAGTTTGGACTGCTTGCAAGCCTCCCCATTACGCTATGTATTTTTGCTCACTTCCCCATAGTTCTGGCTACAGAAAAACATCCAACAAGGAAACAAAGTAATGTACATGTGTGTGAAAACAAATAAACAGAATTAGGAAAGATTTGTATAAAGTCTCTTATCTGTGTGGTCGGGCCCTCCACCATTGCAAAGAAGAAAAGTGTAGGGGATGTAAGAGGAGAGGTTGCCCTTCAATATCTGCCCCTTCCTTTTCTCCTGTAAAAAGAAGAAAAAAAACACATATCAAAATCCATGAGCAATCTCATTCAACGATTAAAAACATTTCAGAAAAAGGGTTGAAGTTACAATGACACAAGTGTACAGTTGCAGAGGTAATAATCATATCAAAACAGTTGGTAAAGTCTCAAGCATGTAATGTCATTATTCATGAAGATGTATGCTCATCTCCTCATCCTGGTTGAGCCCTTCTGGGCTATTGGTTTGGTGGTTGATTAAGTGCCAGGTTTCTTTTTTGCGCAAGTGTAGGACTCTATTACCTCCTCTCTGTGTATATTCAATCTGTTTGATGGTAAAAAAGGTCAAAAGGGAGCTGTTAGAGAGATGGCACTCCGCAAAGTGCCTGGCTACCGGATAGGGTGGATCTTTATTGGTTATAGCCCTCATGTGCTCCAACACCCGTTTGTTTGTGGCCAGAGTGGTGCTGCCTACATACCTCATCTTACATGGGCACTCAAAAATGTAGATAGTAAAGATCGTGCCACATGTGAGGAATTGTTTTATGTTTTCTTGTCTTTGGCTCTCTGCAGGACTCAGTTCGGATACCCTCTTTCTCTGAATCTTTTTATCATGGTTTCTTGTTCAGCAAGAAAACTTTCCTGGGTAATGCAGTTTCTTCTCACTCTCAATAGTTCTCCAAATGGAATGCTCCATTTCAGTGTTTCTGGATGGCTACTGAGAGAGTGGAGCAAACTGTTCCCTGCTGTGGATTTCCTATGAAGTTTAGTGTTTCCCCCAAGGCCACCCAATTTGTTTTTTCAAAATAATAAATTGCGGTGTACGCGTACGTACGCGTACGTACGCGTACGTACGCGCACCTTTCCGAGTACGAGCTGCATGCTCATTGGCTGTCAACACTCCAAACCAGGAAGTGTTGGCAGCTATCTTGTGCTCTGTAGACCGAGGCACAAAAAAGCAGAAAAACAAACGTGTAGAACGCAAAAGGGGGCAGGGTAGAAACACCCTGACCCCTTAGGCCTGCTCAGGTGGTCCCACAAGGACCCCCAAGGCCCCCTGCAATTTTTTGTTTTAAATCGCGGATTACGCGTACGTATGCGTACACAGTGAAAAAAAACACCTGATCTGCTTTTTTTCAAATTAGCCCCCGGGGGGACCAAATACCGAGGGCATAGTGAAAAAGAAGTATGGGGGGGTCCAATCCCCTCCACACTGCCCTGGGGACTGCCACCCCCGGGGCAAAGTAATTATAATAGCGGGGGCACATGGGCCCCTCCGCAGCCCCGGGGGCCTCTAAGGCCCCCCCAAGCCCCGGGGACCGCCACCTCCCCAGTGCTCTAATATGTAAAATAGGGGGGTCCATGACGGACCCCCAGCCCCGGGGACCACCACCACTGGGGCTTTTAACAGGTGGGAGGGGGGCCACGTGGCCCCCCTCCTGGAGCGTGTGATGGCCCTGGGGACGCCACCCCCCAGGGCCGGCTCCTGCAGTGTCCTGGGGTGCCTACTACCGGGACACTGCTGTTTGTTATGGTAGGGCGGGAGCCTTGCGGCTGAGAGGTGTCAAAAGGGGCATGCCCTCATTACACCTCTCTGCAATGCAGCCCCCTGGCGCATACTGGAGGTTCCTGGTGGGTTAGTTGGTCTCCAGGGACCCCCAGTATGCAAGGGGATTTAGTTCCCCCTCTGCAAACGTGCCAGGGGGCTGCATTGCAGAGAGGTGTAAAAAGGAGCATGGCCTCATTACACCTCTCTGCAATGCAGCCTCCTGGCGCATACTGGAAGTTCCTGGTGGGCTAGTTGGCCCCCAGGGAACCCCAGTATACAAGGGGAATTAGTTCCCCCTCTGCAAACGCGCCAGGGTGCCGCGCTGCAGAGAGGTGTAAAAAGGGGCCTCATTACACCTCTCTGCAACGCAGCCTCCTGGCGCATACTGGAGGTTCTTGGTGGGCTAGTTGGCCTCATTTGAGATGTCATCAGTGATGTCATGAGGGATGTCACTAACCTTGTCATGAGTGATGTAATATGTGATGTCATCAGCAGTGCATTGCGGGCGAGCGAGTTATAGTTAGCTGAACTAACTATAACGGGGGAATTTCAATGGTTTTGTATGAGTGAAATGTCCAGCTAACTATAACATGTGTGAAACCTACGTTTTTGTGTGAATTTTTAAGGTTTTTTAAATGCTAATTCCTAACTATAACGTATGTGAAACCTATGTTTTTTTCAGTGAATATATATATATATTCACTGAAAAAACCATAGGTTTCACACCAGTTATAGTTAGGAATTAGCATTTAAAAGCCTATTAAATTCACTGAAAAAACCATAGGTTTCACACCAGTTATAGTTAGCTGGAAATTTTACTGACATAAAACCATTGAAATTCCCATGTTATAGTTAGTTGGACTCACTATAACTTGCGCGTGTAATGCACTGCTGATGACATCACATATTACATCACTCATTTCATTTCATCTTTGGGCTACATTGGGCTACATTTGTAAAAACCACTTGTGCATATATCTTGAGACATAGCAAAGGCAGATCAAGCTACCAGTCCCTACAATTTTGTCCAAATTTTTTTTGTATATATTTTTTTCATTTTTTTTTTTGCCTTGGAGCGCTCCCGGTGCGCGCCCCGGTGAGCGCCCCCGGAAAGCGTAGTTCTATGAAGCGCCCCGGGGCGCACACCGGAGAGCGTCCCATAAGCGCCAATCTCATGATCGTGACGTATCGCGTAGCTGCGTCCGCGTGATACGCACGGCGTAAGCGCACCCGGAAGCACTCGAGCGAATACGATCGCGCAACGCGCTTACGCGACGCGCCCCTGGGCGCGCCCCGGGGCGCGCCCCGGGGTGCGTTGGCTAAGCGCGTCGGATCATGTGACCTGAAAATAACACTTTTCATTGGTTAATAACAGTTTTTTTTCACAAGTAGGGAAGCAACACCTCTTGTCTGTTCCTTCCAAAAAAACAAATTTAACCATGTCTGGTTCCCAGAACCCTTCCCAGGACCAGTCCTCAGACTCTTCAGATGGATTCCTGCCTGAGGTCCCCCCACAGAGAAAAGTGAATGACCACTTCATTTGGAAGTTTTTCTCTTTTCCGGAGGGGGAGAAAAAATGCAATGCAGCAAAAGTCACGTGTAAAATTTGTGACACTGTTCTCTCACGTGGAAATCCCACCCGGAAATATAGTTTTGGCAATGCAACATTACTCAGGCATGTTGAGAGGAAGCACCCGATTAATTTTGCACGGGAGAGCACCAGGGCCCTGGCTCGCAATCCACCACCCGATTACCCCTCCACTTCCACCGGAACATCAACATCATCGGTGAGAGGAAGACCAGCAGTAATGACCCAAAATATTCAGCCTGTTTTTGCTGATATAACATTTCGTTGTAAGCAGTGTGACCAACTGCTATGTTAGAGAGCAGAGCGTTGACCTGATTGTTTGAAAGAGGGAGGAACACCGCTGCGCCCCTCAGTCCTAATTTCTCCCCTTTTTTTTTTGCTCCTGTTGAGCAGTTTTGCATTCCCTAGTTTTGTTTTTGTTGTGAAAAAAATACCAAAAAAATGTAAAAACGTTCGGAAAAAGTAAAAAAAATTTAAAAACTAAAAAAGAAGCAAAAAAACAGTTCTTTAAGTAAGACTGTTAGCGCTCTAGTTGTTCTTTAGAACACTCTGGTACATACTATCATTGGGCTATAGTTGTGCTACATCTGGCTGATATTTGGGCTACATTTGTATTTTTTTGTCTCTGGTGGCCATCTTTGGGCTACATTGGGCTACATTGGGCTACATTTGGGCTACATTTGGGCTCTAACATATATATAGCCCAATATATGTTTTTTAAAAGTTAATTTTCTTAAAAACAACTGGAGCATATATCTTGAGACATAGCAAACGCACATCGGGCTACCAGTCCTTACAATTGTTCATATTTTTTTTCCCCCTGGAGCGCTTCCGCTGCGCGCCCCGGAAAGCGTAGTATTTTGAAGCGCCCCGGTGCGCGAACAGGGAAGCGTCCCGTTAGCGCCAATGTCGCGATCGAAAACAACATCGTGACCCATCGCGTAAGCGTGACGTATCGCTTAGCCGCGCGATGTGTCTTATGACGCGCTGCGTAAACGCACCCGGAAGCGCTCCGCGACGCGGCCCGGAGCGCGTAACGTAAGCGCGCCGGAGCGCGTAACGTAAGCGCATCGGGTCATGTGACTTGAAAATAACACTTTTCATTGGTTCCTAATATTTTTTTTCCAAATGAGGAAAGCCCCCACCTTTTTTCCTCATTCTTACTTTCTTCTTTGAGAGAGCAAGAGCTATTTCTTTGTGAGAGACCAATAAGGGCTACTCTACTTGCTGCTGCTGGTGCTCCAACACCACCACCACCACCAAAAGGACCACCACCACCTCTGCTTTTTAGTGGTGAGCTGGACGAAGAGGAGGACGAGGAGCAGGAGGAGCAGGAGAGACAGTTCCTACAAGAGCAACCCCACTCATCTCATGTAAAGGAGCACTACATTTGGCAATTCTTTACGTTTCCTGCAGGACTGAAGAAAGTTAATGCCCCTAAAGTAAAATGTCTAATTTGTAAGAACATCCTTTCACGTGGCAATCCTGCTAAAAAATATAGTTTTGGCAACCACACCATGATTCGCCACATGGAAAGGTGGCACCCAAATAATTTGATTCAGAAAAGGGGGTGGTGATGAACAGAGTGTCTGAATTAAGCAGACCACTCTTACCCAGTCCAAAGATCAGGGCTTGATCCATCACCGTTTTTCAGCTCACTGCACCATCCCAGCTCAGAACTTGGCTATATGCAAATTAGCCTGACCCTGGCCCAGTGCATCATGGGAACAGGGCAGACCAAACTACCAAGCCAATTCTTATACTGGGAAGGAAACAAGCTACCGGGGACCGGTTTCTGGTATTTCAGCCGTCTTCGGCCCGGCTTGCTTGAATCCTGATGGTGCAATGAGCTAGGGACTCACATCTGAGTATACCCTTCCACGCTTATGGTGGACAAAAATGATTCAGAAAAGGGGGTGGTGATGAACAGAGTGTCTGAATTAAGCAGACCACTCTTACCCAGTCCAAAGATCAGGGCTTGATCCATCACCGTTTTTCAGCTCACTGCACCATCCCAGCTCAGAACTTGGCTATATGCAAATTAGTCTGACCCTGGCCCAGTGCATCATGGGAACAGGGCAGACCAAACTACCAAGCCAATTCTTATACTGGGAAGGAAACAAGCTACCGGGGACCGGTTTCTGGCATTTCAGCCGTCTTTGGCCCGGCTTGCTTGAATCCTGATGGTGCAATGAGCTAGGGACTCACATCTGAGTATACCCTTCCACGCTTATGGTGGACAAAAATGATTCAGAAAAGGGGGTGGTGATGAACAGAGTGTCTGAATTAAGCAGACCACTCTTACCCAGTCCAAAGATCAGGGCTTGATCCATCACCGTTTTTCAGCTCACTGCACCATCCCAGCTCAGAACTTGGCTATATGCAAATTAGTCTGACCCTGGCCCAGTGCATCATGGGAACAGGGCAGACCAAACTACCAAGCCAATTCTTATACTGGGAAGGAAACAAGCTACCGGGGACCGGTTTCTGGCATTTCAGCCGTCTTCGGCCCGGCTTGCTTGAATCCTGATGGTGCAATGAGCTAGGGACTCACATCTGAGTATACCCTTCCACGCTTATGGTGGACAAAAATGATTCAGAAAAGGGGGTGGTGATGAACAGAGTGTCTGAATTAAGCCAGGTTCTGAGCTGGGATGGGGCAGTGAAATAAATAACGGTGATGGATCAAGCCCTGATCTTTGGACTGGGTAAGAGTGGTCTGCTTAATTCAGACACTCTGTTCATCACCACCCCCTTTTCTGAATCGTTTTTGGCCACTATAGGTGTGGCAGGGTATACTCAGACATGAGTCCCTTTCTCACTGCTCCATCAGGATTCAAGCAAGCCGGGCCGAAGACGGCTGAAATGCCAGAAACCGGTCCCCGGTAGCTTGTCTCCTTTCTGGTGAAGAATTGGCTTGGTAGTTTAGTCTGCCCTGTTCCCATGATGCACTGGGCCAGGGACAGACTGATTTGCATATAGCCAGGTTCTGAGCTGGGATGGGGCAGTGAGATAAATAACGGTGATGGATCAAGCCCTGATCTTTGGACTGGGTAAGAGTGGTCTGCTTAATTCAGACACTCTGTTCATCACCACCCCCTTTTCTGAATCGTTTTTGGCCACTATAGGTGTGGCAGGGTATACTCAGACATGAGTCCCTTTCTCACTGCTCTATCAGGATTCAAGCAAGCCGGGCCGAAGACGGCTGAAATGCCAGAAACCGGTCCCCGGTAGCTTGTCTCCTTTCTGGTGAAGAATTGGCTTGGTAGTTTAGTCTGCCCTGTTCCCATGATGCACTGGGCCAGGGACAGACTGATTTGCATATAGCCAGGTTCTGAGCTGGGATGGGGCAGTGAGATAAATAACGGTGATGGATCAAGCCCTGATCTTTGGACTGGGTAAGAGTGGTCTGCTTAATTCAGACACTCTGTTCATCACCACCCCCTTTTCTGAATCGTTTTTGGCCACTATAGGTGTGGCAGGGTATACTCAGACATGAGTCCCTTTCTCACTGCTCCATCAGGATTCAAGCAAGCCGGGCCGAAGACGGCTGATAGGCCAGAAACCGGTCCCCGGTAGCTTGTCTCCTTTCTGGTGAAGAATTGGCTTGGTAGTTTAGTCTGCCCTGTTCCCATGATGCACTGGGCCAGGGACAGACTGATTTGCATATAGCCAGGTTCTGAGCTGGGATGGGGCAGTGAGATAAATACGGTGATGGATCAAGCCCTGATCTTTGGACTGGGTAAGAGTGGTCTGCTTAATTCAGACACTCTGTTCATCACCACCCCCTTTTCTGAATCGTTTTTGGCCACTATAGGTGTGGCAGGGTATACTCAGACATGAGTCCCTTTCTCACTGCTCCATCAGGATTCAAGCAAGCCGGGCCGAAGACGGCTGAAATGCCAGAAACCGGTCCCCGGTAGCTTGTCTCCTTTCTGGTGAAGAATTGGCTTGGTAGTTTAGTCTGCCCTGTTCCCATGATGCACTGGGCCAGGGACAGACTGATTTGCATATAGCCAGGTTCTGAGCTGGGATGGGGCAGTGAGATAAATAACGGTGATGGATCAAGCCCTGATCTTTGGACTGGGTAAGAGTGGTCTGCTTAATTCAGACACTCTGCTCATCACCACCCCCTTTTCTGAATCGTTTTTGGCCACTATAGGTGTGGCAGGGTATACTCAGACATGAGTCCCTTTCTCACTGCTCCATCAGGATTCAAGCAAGCCGGGCCGAAGACGGCTGAAATGCCAGAAACCGGTCCCCGGTAGCTTGTCTCCTTTCTGGTGAAGAATTGGCTTGGTAGTTTAGTCTGCCCTGTTCCCATGATGCACTGGGCCAGGGACAGACTGATTTGCATATAGCCAGGTTCTGAGCTGGGATGGGGCAGTGAGATAAATAACGGTGATGGATCAAGCCCTGATCTTTGGACTGGGTAAGAGTGGTCTGCTTAATTTAGACACTCTGTTCATCACCACCCCCTTTTCTGAATCGTTTTTGGCCACTATAGGTGTGGCAGGGTATACTCAGACATGAGTCCCTTTCTCACTGCTCCATCAGGATTCAAGCAAGCCGGGCCGAAGATGGCTGAAATGCCAGAAACCGGTCCCCGGTAGCTTGTCTCCTTTCTGGTGAAGAATTGGCTTGGTAGTTTAGTCTGCACTGTTCCCATGATGCACTGGGCCAGGGACAGACTGATTTGCATATAGCCAGGTTCTGAGCTGGGATGGGGCAGTGAGATAAATAACGGTGATGGATCAAGCCCTGATCTTTGGACTGGGTAAGAGTGGTCTGCTTAATTCAGACACTCTGTTCATCACCACCCCCTTTTCTGAATCATTTTTGGCCACTATAGGTGTGGCAGGGTATACTCAGACATGAGTCCCTTTCTCACTGCTCCATCAGGATTCAAGCAAGCCGGGCCGAAGACGGCTGAAATGCCAGAAACCGGTCCCCGGTAGCTTGTCTCCTTTCTGGTGAAGAATTGGCTTGGTAGTTTAGTCTGCCCTGTTCCCATGATGCACTGGGCCAGGGACAGACTGATTTGCATATAGCCAGGTTCTGAGCTGGGATGGGGCAGTGAGATAAATAACGGTGATGGATCAAGCCCTGATCTTTGGACTGGGTAAGAGTGGTCTGCTTAATTCAGACACTCTGTTCATCACCACCCCCTTTTCTGAATCGTTTTTGGCCACTATAGGTGTGGCAGGGTATACTCAGACATGAGTCCCTTTCTCACTGCTCCATCAGGATTCAAGCAAGCCGGGCCGAAGACGGCTGAAATGCCAGAAACCGGTCCCCGGTAGCTTGTCTCCTTTCTGGTGAAGAATTGGCTTGGTAGTTTAGTCTGCCCTGTTCCCATGATGCACTGGGCCAGGGACAGACTGATTTGCACATAGCCAGGTTCTGAGCTGGGATGGGGCAGTGAGATAAATAACGGTGATGGATCAAGCTATGATCTTTGGACTGGGTAAGAGTGGTCTGCTTAATTCAGACACTCTGTTCATCACCACCCCCTTTTCTGAATCACCCAAATAATTTGGCCCAAGCACAGGTGAGAGCTATGGCTGAAAACCCACAGACCCCCTCAGCCTAGCACCTCAAGTGCGGAATCATCTTTTGCAGCACCTGAAGGGCGTCAAATGGTGCCCAACATCCAAAGTAAATTCTCAAACTACAAAACAGTTTGTATTTATTGTGGGGCTACTATTGCTTACGGTGAAAAAAGTTTATTTATTTTTTTATTTATAAAGTTTTATATAGCGCGAACTTGACCCAAGAGGGTATCAGAGCGCTTTACATTTAGGATTGTTGCATTACAAGTTACATCAGATACAAGAGCATAGTAAGGTACAATACACATGAACAATGATCAATATTTCGTAGGAGGGAGGTTAGGAAGGAGTAATAGCTGGGAGACGAGGAGGAACAATGCCCAATGTCCGGCTGGGTAGGTGACGGTCAAGGGGGAAACCAAGGCCAATCTCCTCATTAGTTGTCAAGCAGCTCCACTGGTCATCAGCCATGTTGCACAGGTCTCAGTGTTCAGGAAAAAATATTTTTTATTTTATTTTTGAAGGTTATATAGCGCTATCTAGACCCAGAGTTATCAGAGCGCATAACCAGGGGAACGTTGAATTAGAAGGTACATCAAAAGGATTAAAAAGCGCTGGCTAGACCCATAGGTATCAGAGTATCACCTTAATTAACAGAGCAGATGAAAACCACAAGTGCTCGCACAAACGAAAGCAATGATTCTTTATTTTATTTTTTTTGCTCCTGTTGAGCCATTTTCAAATCCTTCTGTTTTTTTCGAAGTCCTAAAAAAACAAAAAAAAAATATAAAATTGTTATGAAAAACTAAAAAAAGGAAAAAATGTTCACAAAAAAATATATAAAACAACAAAAACAATAAAAAAAAAGTTATTTTCAGAACTACCTCCCATTTATATAAAATGACTTAAATTTTAAAACTCTGCCATAACTCTTTTCTCCCCGGTGCGCTCCCCGGTGCGCTCCCCGGTGCGCTTCCCGGTGCGCGTACCGGGCGCTCCCCCCGCGAAAATCGAAGAAATTTACCCCACGGGGCCTTTTTAAAGCCCCCACATCAAACCTAGGGGGTCAGGGGGGGTTTACCCTGCCCCCTTATGGTCAATTCCCCCCTTTATTTTTGCCACCTCTTGTGTCTCGATTTTACCGAGAGACAAGATGGCGGCCGCTCTGGACTGTTTAGAATGTTTACAGACACCCGAGAGCCAATCAGCTTTCAGCGCGCAAGTCGCGTGTCGCGCCCGGTACGCGCCCCGGTACGCGTACCGGAGCGCTGCCATAGATATATATATATTTTTTAACCTAAATTACTCAAAAACCACTGGAGCACATATCTTGAGACATAGCAAAGGCACATCGGGCTACCAGTCCCTACAATTTTGCCAAGTTTGGTGTAAATCCATTCAGCCGTTCGGGCTAAAAGTGAGGTCGACCGCCCTATGGAAATTAACATGGGGAAAACTCGTTTTGGGACCCCCCTTTTATCTCGGCCCCCGCTTGACGCATCCCCCCCAAACTTTCAGGGAAGGACCGGAGCTCAACGAGGGGCCATTTTGAGGAAATTTTCAGGCAGATTCGTCAACCGGCGCCTAAGTTATTCCAAATAGAATTTTGAGATTTAACATTGAAAAAAATCCTAACTATAACTACCTACTGGCGACGGCCAGTAGGTAATATATATATATATATATATATATATATATATATATATATATATATATATATATATATATATATATATATATATATATTTTTTTTTATATATATATGGGGGTTGTCTAACCTGTCTAGTATAATGAGAATTCCTTTTATGGTTTCAGGATTACTTACTATGCTGACTGTATTTGTGTTACGCATCTTCTGACTTATTGTGACATGTATACTGCATACTAGAGCACGATAGTTAAAATAAACATTTCTGGTGTCTCTGTCAGATCTTATTGTAGACAAGTACAAGTGTGAGAGTGAAAGGGTGTGTCCTGTCACCGCGATTCCTGAGAGTGTCGGGAGTGTTGTGTTCTGGGGTGTCTAATCACTTGTTCCTCTGTGAGTGAGTAGGAGAGCAAGTGAGGCACTATACCTAGTCGGTTCCGGGCTCATGAGTACTAAGGTGGTAGGATAACTCAGTCCTTGCTTACTAAGGTTCTATTGTCCCAAGCATAGTTCTGTGATTGTGCAGAATCCCTGCAACATGGCGCCACCAACATTTAGTCTGGCACTTATAGGCCGGACCCCTGAGTAGCGCTTGTGCTTGTCCACAAAACATTCATACCTTTTCCCGGAGACTTCCATGGTGAGGGGGCTTTACCACCTCAGTTTGTACAGTCTTCCTGGTGCTGGGGCAAAAAAACTTACTGGCACCCTAGATGATTTTATAGTGCGCACGCATGCCCTTATCGATGAAGGGATTATATTGATGGACAGAAGGGTGTCCCAAGATCTAGCTATGGCAAAACGTTCCTCTTTGGGTCACATTGCACAAGCTTGTACACCTAATAATGTATCTGTCCCAAAGTCCCTTGTAATCGTTCATAAAGACCAGGGCAGCGATCTACCTGCCACACAGGAAGGTCTGGAGGCAACCCCAAATCTTTCTTTGCTACTGGGAAATGGTCCAGTGGCAATTGAAAACGAAACCATAGATAGTACCCTAATAGAAAGGGGGAGGAAGGAGGGGGCTATTCCTAAATTAAAGAGTAGTAAACAAAAGTCGACTAAAACCACTACTCGTAAAGGGAAAAAAGCCCAGACTGGTAAGATTCATGACTCAATCCAGTTGGATCCCATCCTACCAAATGTATGCACAAACCCAGACACCCATACTAATACTAACGGTGCTGCGGGTGGTCCCCGGGTAAGTGTGGGCATAACATTAAGCTTGCCAGATGAAACCATCTTGGATAGCAGTTTGGAGGGGATATTGGAATTAAGTGGGGTAGTTGATAATCAAGCGAGAGGGAACGAAGACAGCAGTAGCCTAAGCATGGCTAATAATAACATCTTTGCTATGCTAAAAATTCTCTTGGAACCCATTGAGGTCAGGCTACGATGCCTGGAAACAATATTGACTAATATCCATAAAGATATTAGTGCCCCTAGCTTTAATTCGAACAACAAAGTTTCTGAAAAGAAAACAACTACAAATAGACCACCCACAGCAGCTAAAAGCGATGGTAATATCAATCCACCTCTAAAAACTACTTCTATTCCACCTCCAAAACCCACCACTAACCCACCCCTAAAAGTTATACCAACACCTAAAAACCCCACCATCATTGACCAAACAGCCCCACCCACGCAAATTCCTAAGGATAAAGTTAATGAAGAAAAGAGGGAGACACGTAGAAACATACATTTACCACCAGAAGCCTCAACATATGTTGTGGTTCTTACTGGAGTACCCCAACCTGCTGACAAATCATATGAAAATAATGGGGGACTAGTTAATAAAACAATACATTGGTTAAATGATAACTACCCCCTCCCCCCAGCCTTCAAAAGCAATATCCTCATGGTTGAAAGGGCTCCATGGGTGGGGTACAATAATAATAATAAAAAAAGGATACAAGGTGACTGTGTAGTAATAACATTTGAGAATCCCCGCACTGCAGAATTTATTACATCAAGGCCCCCAAGAAACCATGGTCTGTCAGTCGTGGCTAGGCCATTATCCTATTTTTACCCGGAGGGTGAACAACCGGACAATAGGTGGAGCTGGACCAGGGAAAACCGCCGTCATGGTGGTAATACTGGCCAGTTCCCTGATAACAACTACCACAATATACCATGGAACGGGAGGCATGACGATGGTTGGAACATTGTGAAACACAAAGTCAGGCCTCCTTATTTCCACCCACAGGGTTTTGATCCAGGATGGATAGGCAATGTCCAAATCCCCCCGTTTTTCCCATGTTATAACCGGTTTGACTGCTTGGAAGCAGTGGATTGACTCCCCAAGATTAAGGAAGATCACTGGCTACCTATTAATCCTGCAGTCCAGGATTCTACAAGTTGTCCTGGGGAGGAGGAAACCATAGAAATACAGGGGGGAAATGAGCACATACAAGAGAGCCAGGCTAACAGCACAGGGGACACTGTAGATATGCCTTCTGTAGACAGAGACTCCTGTACGGTACTATTCTGGAATGTGGCTGGGTTAAGACAAAAGATTACAAATCCAAGCTGGGATGAGGCCATTACTGACGTGGGAATATTAGCCCTTCAAGAAACCTGGGCTACCACGCCAATACACCTTAACGGCTACAAAACATACTTTACCCCTGCGGTGGGCGGTGTACACGGAAGACCCAAGGGGGGGTTGATTGTATACATATCAAACCTCTTAGTATATGATAAAATTGTTTTTTCCCCTGGATCAAGCTACTATCAAAAAATCGTGATACATACTAGGAAGGGTCCAAAGATGGTTCTTTTTAATTTCTATAATAACTGTTTAGATAGCATGATTAAGGATGTACTTGACACACTAGCCCTAGAAATGCAAAATGAATTTGATAAGAGTAAGAGGGCGGAAGTTATGATATTATGGGGGGGTGATTTTAACTGTACTCTCTGCAAAAAGGGCCAAAAGGGTATCTGTGGACTAATGTTGGAACAAGACGTCAATTTGACACATTTTGAACACACCCTACTAGGCGACTTACTGAATGAAATGATTTTTAATTTTAATCTTGGCTTTGTAAATGAATTAGCACACCACACAACGGCGTTTGCCCCAACCTTTGTCGGGCGAGGTGCTTCAACTATTATTGATTTTAGCTTATGCACACTTAGCTCTGCAAATAGACTGGTTAAAGCAAACATCATGGATCTACCATTGAGCGATCACCTGCCACAGGTATTAAGAATGGAAAACTTATTTACCGTAGCTGACTTTAGAGAATGTCAGAACCAAATGGTTCAGGACGTAAGGGTAGGGTCTCAAAATGGCTATAATCTCAAATGGAGTAGATTGGTCCCAGATGACTTTCTGCATAAAATACTGACGAACTGCATGAATAGCTTTTCTATCTGTTTAGATGAACATGCAGAGAAGTGTGAAGTAATAACCCATTTTAGCATTATCTCTAGCAAAATTAAAGAAGCAATGTGGGTCAATAAGACAAATTCCCTAAAGTCCAATAGGAAATGGTTTGATAGGAAGTGTACCAAGGCCTTAACAAAGCTTAGATATGCAATACATAATAGACCAAAGGATGTAAACCAAATTAGAATTGCAAGGAAGGACTACAACCTGGCATTAAGGGATAGGAAGACCTTGATAAAAAGGGAGGCATGGGATAACCTATGCGACGCATCAACATCAAAGGATCCGGCGGCTTTCTGGAGGGTTATTAACACCCCCCTCCTATATGAACAGAGAGCACGCATGGAAATCGCCATCTCAGAAGATGAGTGGGTGTCCCATTTTTCCTCCCTTTATATGGCTGTGGAACCAACCTCTGAAGCAGGTCAGGAGATGGGGTTGCTAAATCTTGATACATCTAGAACCTTGACTGTGACCCTCCCTGAAGTTACAGCAAGCCTAAAGGCGACCAAGGGGGGTAAAGCAGCAGGCCCTGACGGCATACCAGCTGACCTCTATAAGGCTAACATCGACTTATGGGGGCCGCTGTTGGTTCAGCTCTTTAATGCCGTCCTGGCAAATAGCCCAATACCTACCTGGTTTACATCAACAATAGTCCCAATATTTAAGAAAGGGGACAGGCTAAGTTGTACATGCTATAGGCCAATCTCCTTATTGGACTCCTCTATAAAAATTTTGGGAAGAGTGATTTTAGCTAAACTACAAAGCTGGGCCGATGAAACTGGGGTGTTAAGTGACTTCCAATTTGGGTTCCAAAAGGGCCTAGGGACCATAGAGCAAGGTTTGAATCTCTTCACCTTGCAGCAGAAGTATATAAAGGTCAAAAAACAACGTCTATACCTCACATTTGTTGACCTATCATCAGCCTTTGACTGCGTGTCACACATTAAGTTATGGTCAATTATGGCTGATTTGGGGGTAGACAATGCCATTATATGCTTTCTGAGAGAGCTGTATTCTGGGGCCACTGCCAGTGTCAGATTTGGGAAAAATGGTGAATGTAGTAGACAATTTGGGATCGGTCGGGGTGTGCGCCAAGGGTGCGTCCTAGCCCCCTTTTTATTTCTGTTATACATAAACGGTATGGAAAGGCATCTCGTGCAGGAGGGCAGGGACATGCCTATGGTGAGAGGTAGGCCTGTCCCTGCACTGATGTACGCTGATGATGCTGTTCTGATGGCGCGCTCCCCAATGGCTTTACAAAGTTTGGTTACAGCCTTTAATACCTTCATGCTTGACTTAGATCTGAAAATAAATTGTTCTAAAACTCTATCTATGTATTGTGGGTCCAGAACAAACAAGCAGGTGAAGCAAATCTTTGTAAACTCCAATCCCTTAGAAAGGACCCCCACCTTCCCTTATCTAGGGATACTGTTCCATGAAAGTGGCACATGGACTACAGCTATCCACGCTAGATCTCTGTTATTTTCTAAGACTATCATGGCCCTGAAAGGTTTTATCAAAAAACTAGGTAAAAAACCCATAAAAGAGATTTTAACTGTTTATAATGCGACCTGTATATCGGTAGCCATCTATGGGGCAGGATTATGGGGTTATTCAAATATTACCTCAATTCAAACCCTGGAAAACAAGTTGTTATGTCACATCCTGTCTGTACCCCAAAGTACTGCAACAATGATATGCCACGCTGAATTGGGAATATCTTATGTAACTGACATTATTAGAGTTCAGCCAGTTCTTCTTTGGCATAGGGTCTGGACAAATGAAGAATGTGTTGTTAATCGGGCTATTCTCAAAGATATCATGGTATTGGACAATATCAGGGACTACAAATGGATAGGCTATGTCAGAGACTTTCTGGAAAAAATAAATTGCCCCCAATACTTTGAGGAGCCACAATCAATGGAATACACAACCAGAAGAGACTTGAAACATCTGTGTATGACCTACCTCAAGGAAAAGAGAAATATAGAGGAGGCAAGAAAAAAGACTGTCTCTGCCCACCAGGATATTTTACGTGGAGATAAATTGCAGCCATATCTTTCACTATATATGTCTAATCATGAACGGTTTCTCTTGACCCGATTTAGATTGAACATAGTTTTCAGGACACTATCATTCCCCGTGATGAATTGTTGGACAAGGGACCTATGTTTTTGCCCATGTGATGATGTTTCCCAACAATCGGATATACATATTTTATTTTTTTGTAAATTTTATATCTTTCCCCGGAAGAAACTCATCATCCCTATTCTTAAAGACCTCAATGTTTACAGATGCCGCCTAGCGTTTACAGAGTGCCAGAAAATGGATACTGTTTTTATGGTTGCCTCTATTGCAGAATTTTTAAAATTGGTTTTTAAATGCCGTAAATCAATGCAAATGGATTGATCTTTTTTATTGTATACATGAAATTTAAGATTGTTCGTATGGATTTAATTTTGTTGTTTTTTGTATTTCGTAATTTTAAATGGAAATGTACTTACTCTACTTTTTGTAAATTGCACCTTACATGCTACTTTTATGGTTATCTTGTATTTTTAACCGAATAAAGTACTTTTGAATCTTGAATCTCTACAGTCTTCCTATTGCTGTAGGTTTTTAAAGCTTGGATTTTAAAAGGTTTTTACCCACTTTTGTGCTTCCGTTGCATCCCTTGCTATTGACTTATGGTTAATCATGTTGCGATTCTGTCTTAATGCCACACAGCAGTACTCAACACTTGCTACAGCATGGAGTGCCCAATGCGGGAACTGGTGTTGTTTTTGTGGTCAAGGCGGACCCTGCATACCGCTTTGAGGTTTTTTATTCCTGTGTTACTTTCCCTGTGGTTGATGCGAATTATAACACTTTTCATTTTTATACAGTGGTTGTTGTTCCTGTGGCTTATCGACCGTATGTGATTATTGAGCTTCCTCTTATGGCCTGGGAGCATCAGATTTGGTTTAATGCCACCCTACCCTATCCTATTACTACTGTTCGAAAGGGCCCCTAAAGTATTGGCGGGGACACATGGCCTGTGTTGACCGGTTTTATTCTGTACCCACATTATGCCAACGCCACTGTGGCGGTGGTTTGTTTGTTGTATGCTCACGTTGTCCTTCTTTATAGAGGCTTAATTCAATTTGTTGCCTGTGCCTTTCTGGCGGCTCCACCTTTGGCTGCACCTCTGGTGCAGGCTTCACATGGTAGGGGGATTTTTATAAGCCCTGTTATTATCAATTCTTTTATGGGCGTCCTATTAACAGTGAAAACTTTCCATTTTGGATTGCTCAGAAAATTGATCAGCTTGATGATGTTGTTTCCCTCACGGGTCCTCTAGAAAACAAAGGATCTTTACTATGTGTTTGCCTAGTGGTTTGGTTCCCCCTTTGGCCTACTGCAACATCTGGGGGACGGAGTTCTCTACAGTGTATACACTTTGTTATGGCACCCCCTCGATGAGCGTTCTTCCAAACTTTCTCAAACATGTACAGAACGAACATGGGGCAGGTCCTGTCCCAGATTTGGAAATGAAGCTACTAGTTAATTTTCTGGTAGTCTCCGAAATTATTCTTTTTATGTTGAAGGTGAGGCAGCGTCCTTAATTATACGACAGCGACTTTCTGCAGAGGTCGTTGTCAACTGCATGCATGAGTTGCCTGTTATTATCTCTGATGTTTATACATCCTTGCG
Source organism: Lissotriton vulgaris (assembly GCF_964263255.1). Taxonomy (NCBI): domain Eukaryota; kingdom Metazoa; phylum Chordata; class Amphibia; order Caudata; family Salamandridae; genus Lissotriton; species Lissotriton vulgaris. The sequence goes on from NC_141685.1 coordinate 876,079,977, forward strand.
TCGTAGCAATCTCGGTTACAGTCCATTGGTGTAATGACTAGGCAAACATCCTCATGAAAAGGAGAGTCGTCTGTTTTTTTCTAAGAAGTATTGGGACAAATATAAGAAACAACAGAAGCCTAGGTCTTGTGGCAGGTTACCACCACCAGATGCTTCTGAGCAGTGATATGATTAGCATGATCACACTAAATTAAGACTACGGAGCGGTTTCAGGTTCCTGATCCTCATTCTCCTAGTATCTTTCAGGATTTGTCTGATCAAAGGTGTGACAGAGGCGGAAGACAAGTTCGCAGACAAGGCGAGTCAGTGCAGCCCAAAAGGGACACTCAGTGCTCGTTGACGTGAAGGTCAAGAGAGAGGATCAGCCTCCTTATAAAGCCCCCTTTCAGAAGAAGAAGGTTGCTGCTTTAACAGCGAAATATGCCCCAGATGGCGGAAACTCTTCTTGTGGACAGGAGTTTGGTGGTGACTCTCCTCGACATCCCAGCGGAAGTCACCAGATACTCCACCAGTGTCTGGCGTCGAAAGCAAATGACACCTTTTTATAGTTGAGACTGAGTATATCCACGGTGCAACCCCACTCAGCTTTATCATTTAGATATTCAGATTGAAGGTGATAATAAATGAACCATTCAGGCTACTTTTTGGGACAATTTCAATTCTTCTTATGGCATTTTACAGGCGGAGGTCGATTGGCCTCCTGCCTTTGTCCTCACATGTCCTCATGGCGAAGATGTAATGGTTGCTTCTTTTTCGCATTTTGTCCCAGAAGAAACGAAGCAGGCTTCAGCTTCTGAGTGGGCCCTGGCTTTCTGCCCCTGCCTTATATTGCAACTAGGCTGGTTGGGATAAGGATTCTACACTACATGTTATTCCAGTAGGTTCCACCCATCAGCCTCAATCTCAAAATTTAATTAAACGTGACGAAAAAGCGCCCGTTGAAGAAATCCTTACTCAGTTAGAGTACCAAGGTGTTATCGAGCCTTGTGTCTCTTCAATGAATAACCCTCTTTTTCCGGTTTTAAAACCTGACGGTTCTTATTGTATTGTTTTGGATTACAGACATTTGAATAGTCATGCATGCACCTTTGCGGTGCAAAACACACATAGAACGGCCATCATTAATATTATCGTTTGTAAAAAAAATCAGGACCACACTTGATATGTCAAATGGTTATTTAAGTCACAACCTGGCTCCTTAGAGCCGGGATTGGTCTGTTTTTACCACCCTCGGCTGACAAAAGTGATACGCCTGTTTACCAATGGGATATGAGAATAGTTCTGGGATCTTTGCGGCACACATTATTTCTCTTTTACACAACATTGATCCTGATGCTTTGTCCTATGTTGACGAGATATACCTTGCACATAATGAATTAAATCCCCATCTGGTGAAGGTAGATTGCATTATTATCCGATTCGCTGAGTTTGGCTACAAATTCTATTTTGCAAAGTCTCACATTGCATTTCTTGCTGTCTTTTTTCTTGGGTATGAGTTTAAGGGTTTGGATCCTCTTTTTTTGGTGAAATGTGCACAATTGCAACCCCATTCTACCTTCAAGAAATTGCAGTCTCTTCTTGGTTTCTTAAATTTCAGCAAATTACTATCTCAGCAAATAAAATGTCTTTATGCCTTGATACAGCCAACTTTTTCTGCTTCCTCCTGGCTTCCGGAACATACTTCTGTCTTACGGACTTTACAGCCTGATCTCCTTGCAACGCAGTATTTACAGACCAGACTGAATACCATGAATTTGGTCATCCGGATTGTGTCTGGTAAAGTTGGTTTTACTTACGTAACATTTAACAAAGGAGACACTGTCCCCATTGCTTATAAATCGCATGTGTACACTGCTGCTGAAATGTGTTTTGCTTCTACTAAGAAAATGTTAATGTTCATGTTACTACAACTTGTATAGCGCACCAGCTGCCCCAGCAAAGAAGCGTCCCGGCGCTGACAGCAGAGCAACTGACACGTTCGGATGAACCAGGGGCACAGGCTACACGACGGGAAATAGGTGCGTTTTAATGGGCTTCCTGAATTCTAAGTAATTGTTGAGGCCCCGGATGTGAGTAGGCAGTGAATTCCAGAGGCAGGCCGCCCTACTGCGGAAGTAGCGGCCTCCGGCCTGCACTCTCTGTGTCCTGGGGACCACCACCAAGTGTTGACCAAGTGGGCGGAGGTGACGTGCCGGGACATACGGCGAAAGCAGGTTGGTCAGGATGCTAGTGGTGGTGAATTTCAGGGCTTTGAAAGTGATGCAGAGCGCCTTGAATTCAATTTGCTTGGCCACCGTAAGCCAATGCAGCCGGCAAATGGCGTCTGACACCGGGCAGGACCTGCGCAGGCCAAGCAGGGTTCTTGCTGCTGCTTTCTGGGCCCTTTGTTGCCTCAAAATGTCAGCCTTATTTGAGCCTAGGTACAGAGAGCAGGCATAGTCGAATCTTGACATTATTGATGCCTGAATGATGGTCGGACGTGTGGGTGGATCAAAGAAACCCAATAGGGGTCTGAGCTCCTGCAATAGCCCGAAGCAGGTCCCTGCCACCTTTTTAGTTTGAACTTGGTAGCTAAGGGACAAGTCCAGCCACACCCCCAGATTTTTTATGACCTGCTTGGGAAGGGGGGGGGCACTACCAAGGCTTTTAGGCCACCAGAGATCCCTCCACTGACCATGGTCCTTCCCTACCAGCAATACCTCTGACTTGCTGGCATTCAGCTGGAGGCAGTTGGTGGTCATACACTCAGCAATTGCCGCCATATCACCCTGAAATTTCAGGGCGTCCTGCTCGGTGTCATTTGAGAGTGCCACCACCGGCTGCGTATCGTCGGTGTAGGAGACCATGGTCAGTCCTCTGTTCTTAGCCACCGCAGCCAAGGGTTGGACGTAGAGATTAAATAACAGGGGGCTAAGGGAGGAACCCTGTGGGACCCCTTGTTTGATGGGGTGTATGCCCGAGGCATAGGGAGGGACTGTTACCACAAACGATCTATCACAGAGGAATGAGGTGAGCCACTCCAAGGCAGAACAAGTAATCCCTGCCTCCTGCAGGCGTTGTAGCAGAATGGCATGGGACACCGTGTCAAACGTGGCACTGAGATCCAAAAGGATCAGGGCCAACGTTCGCCCAGCATCTAGTGCTGACCAGAGATGTTCTGTCACCGCCAGGAGGGCAGACTCCGTGTTGTGGCCTAGTCGAAAGCCATTCCGGGAGGGGTCCAGCATTTTTTTCGAGGACAGAAAGTCCGACAGGAGGGAGTTGACATAAGCCTCTGTAATCTTTGCCACCCAGCGGAGTGAGGAAATAGGGTGGTAGTTTTCTGGTTTGGCCTGTTTCCAACCCCTAGGCACGGTTGCCGTGGCAAGGGACATGTTTATCACCTGCCCCAGAGAAGATATGATTGCAGGAAGCACTTTCCGAAATTGGTCTGGTTTAAGAGGGTCAGCAGGGGAGCCTGACTTAATTTTCGTGCACACAGCTTGCAGCTGGTCTGTAGGGATAGGAGGCAAGGCATCCAAGGTATTAGCACTTTGACAACACCGTACTACTTGCGGGTTGATAGATGCAGTCGGGAGGAACTATAGATGTTGTCCACCTTCCTAACAAAGAAGGTGGCAATGTACTCACACTGCTTGTTGGACTTGATAGTAGGCCCTGCAGCGACCTGCTGAACTTTAAGGCTGGAGACTATCAAGAATACACTCTTCGCCGGATTGTCGCTCTCGTGGATTTGGTTGGCATAGAATGTTGCTCGCGCCAATTGAATGGCCTTGTGGTACCTTTTAACCGCTGCTGGATAGATGTCCTTCGAGGCGGGGTTAAAGTCTCTCCTCCATGTACGCTCCAGCCTTTTGCAGCCCTTGCGCATATCTGCTAGATCGCCCTTATACCATGGTCTAATTTTAGATTTGCAGTTCAATTACCATTTCTCAGGGATAAGACTATCTATTGGCTGACTAATCCAATCAGAGAAAACCCTGTATGGATAGACGAGCGTGGAATAGATCCCAGTTTCGTTTGTGCCAAGGCAGTTAAGGTAGGACGTCCGATCCTCACTCCGTAGTGGAGTTATACCTTGGAGTGACATAGGGACCAAGTAGTGGTCAGACCATCCCATTGGGATGGGGGCATGTACTGTCAGAGAGGGTATTTTCATGAAGACTGTGTCCAGCAGGTGGCCGGTCGTGTGCGTCGGACCAGAAACCTGTTGCACTAGCTGGAAGGCCGCAAGTTCAGCTACGAAATTGGCCACTTCAGGGTCTTTGTGATTGTCCAGGTGTAGATTCAATTCCCTGTGACAGTAAAGTTTGCAGCATTGACTGGCAGCATGCTGACCGCCTCCGCGAGCGCTGTCTTTAAGTCTGTGGATGGCCCAGGGGGCCAGTATACTAGTAGCCCTGACACAGTATAATTTGAGCTTAATGTGACCTTAAAGTGTGCGCATTTGCTTCAGGTTACAGCCTGCTTAACGAAGGTGCAGGGGTAGCAAAATTTAAAGATGACTGCGATGCCCCCCTCTCTAGTTGCCCTGTTGATAGCGAGAATGCTATAACCTACAGGAAGCGCCAGGCCTGGCTCGGCAGTCATGACATCAGAGAGCCACGTCTTGATAAGAAAAAGGACGTCAGGGGATGCGTCCTCTAACAGATCATGAACATCAGCGTGATGTTTGACTAAAGAGCGACATTTGAGATTAAAAATGCTAATAAACTTCTTGGACTGGGGAGGTGACTGCGTGATGTCGGCGTCGGTGTAGCGCTAAAGCCACACTGCAAACAGCAGAAGGGGCACTCAATAGACTCCCCACAACACAGTCTGCAGCTGCTCACCAAATTCCTAATAGCTAAGAGATAGTTCTGGGTGTAGGTCAGCCCATCTCTAGTGAAAGGGGCACCGTGTCTGGTGATGTACTGGTGCAGAGGGGCGCAGACAAGTGCCCTCTGCGCACATCTGCTGCGCTTCCACGCCATTGGCCCATTTTCACTGGGGCTAGTTCCAAGTTTTCTGTAGCCTAGACCGTCTCCTCACCCAACGTGGCGGTAGAGTACGGCACACTGGAAGTGAGTGTCTGCAGTCACGCCTCCCTCCACTCAAACAGCCCGCTAATGGCTGCGGATGACCAGGGAGGGACTGTTGAACACTGGCCCCCAAAATCGGGAATCAGTAAGTGAGCACATTTTTTAAAACAAATATAGGCAGAGTAAAATTGCAGAGTCACGTTCTTTTCATGCATTTTTAAATCAGAATGTGAAACACACGAGGGCAAACACACAGTTAAAAACACCCACAGCTTCCCACCACCGAGCTAACCTCTGACTCGATAGTTGTGTGTTGTGGACAAGAATTAACTGCACTTCTGCGCCATTGGCCCCTTTTCACTGGGGCTAGTTCCAAGTTTTCTATAGCCTAGACAGTCTCCTCACCCAAAATGGTGGCGGAGTTCACCACACCAGAAGTGAGTGTCTGCAGTCACGCCCCCCTCCTCTCAAACAGCCCGCTAATGGCTGCGGTGGACTGGGGAGGGACTGTTGAATACTGGCCCCCGAAATCGGGAATCGGTAAGTGAGCAGCAAAGAGAGATGCAAATGCTCAACTTTTTAAACACAAATATAGGTAAAATTGCAGGGTCATGTTCCTTTTATGCAGTTTTAAAACAGAATATGAAACATGCAAGGGCACACACACAGTTAAAAACACCCACAGCTTCCCACCACTGAGCTAGCCTCTGGCGCGATAGTTGGGTGCTGTGAACAAGAAAATAAATGTTGACTGCAGTGCAGATGGCCATTCTTAAAGAATGGCCTCTGGCTCAGGGTAAACACATCTTTGTCGTTTCACCTGTGCCTGACTTGGAGGTGGAGGCTAGTGTTCAAAATTCTAAAGCCCTGAACCCCCATTGGATTCATTGGGCGACGTCTTTAACATCCGATACAGTTGGCCGAGTTGAGGGCTTTGCTTTTGGCCCTCGAGCATTCTGACCCTGACTCACCCACTCTTATTGTGTGTGATTCTTTGAATTGCGTTCAATCCTTTAATGACAATTTGCATTTTTGGAAACAAAATGACCTTCGGAATTCCAAAGATAACAGAATGAAGCATAAATGGCTTTGGGTTAAGGTGGCTGATTTAAAAGATCACCTACCACTCACATATGTTGAACATACATTGGGCCATCAATGTGTGGGTATGCACGCTACTCGGTATTCAATGGCTGATGAAGCAGCTGAATGTGCAGTTGCCACAGCTAAAGTAGTAGCAGTTACATGTTCCATATCTAAAATTGATGCAGACATTCTGGCTGCCATCCCCGCATCTCAGGATGGTGGTTCCTTCCCTCAAGGATTTCCTTCTAGATATACTTATCAGGTAACTGCCAACAAAGTTCCCTTTGTTACAATTCCAGGGGTTCGGTGATCATCATATTCTCAACCTTGACTGAAGACACTCTTTGACAGTGGCTGCTCATGAGAATCTGGCTTCTGCTCATGCAAGAGTTGCTGCCACTGTTTCACTCTTACAGCAACGTTATTGATGGCAATGTTTTTACCAGCAGACTCGTTGATATGTGTTTTGTTGTGATGTTTTTCAATAAAATAAGAGTTCAACTGTGTCCCGGCCACCTCAGACACACCTATATATTTCAAATCAGCCGTTTAGCTGTATTTATCTTGATCATTGTGGTTCCTTTGTTTCAGATAGTGCATTCAAATACAGTTTGGTTGCAGCCAATGCATGCTCTAGGTTCCTCTGGGTCTGGCCACAATGCTCAGCTGACGCTCGGACTGTTATTAAGGATTTGCAAGTCTTTATCAAGACTTATGCCTGTGGTGCTTTCCATTCAGACCAAGGTCCAGCGTTTGCATCAAAGGTGTGCCGTGATTCAATGGTGGCAATGGGGTTGCAGCTGCATTTCTCATCTCCATATAGGCCCAAGGGCAGTTCCATTGTAGAGTGGTTGAACCGTGACTTAAAGGAGTCTTTAACAGCAAGGGTATTAGGTAAGCGGCATGGCTGGTTAACTCATCTTTATGGGGTTCAATGAGTGCTTAATAACATCCCTAAAAGATCTCTGGATGGGCTGACCCCATATGAAATGCTCTAGGGCATCAAAATATAAGTTCCAGAAATTGATGGTGTAGATGTTGTGGTGGCAGCTGCAAACTTTGACGTAGATAACAACAGTGCTGTCTTTATGGATCTACAAATATGTTGTGATGCTCTGGCCAACCCTCTTTTGCCTTCTACTCTCCCATCAGATGCAGCTTTTTAGATTCCTGTTTCTGGCTGGATTCCTAAAGTTGGTGATCTAGTTCATGAAAAAGTGGCAATCAAGAAAGAATTCGATCCATCCTACCGTTCTCCTGTTCCAGTGCTTGGTCTCCAAGGTACCCGAACTGTGATTTTACCTCCAGTTCACGGATACAAAGACAATTGCTTTGTTTCAATTGAACATGTCAAGTTATACCCTATGGCCAGTCAAAATTGTGTGCCCTGAGGTGCCCAGATGCCAAGTTTTATTTTACAGTTAGGGAGCTCCACTATTGCTGATTTTTCCCGACTGCCTGAGGGAGATAACAAGTTTTCAGTTGACCGGGTACCTATTTTAACTTCTTCACTTTCCACAATGGAAACTGTTTATTCTGATCCTCCAGTTGAGGCCTCTTCTGCAGTGCAAATTTCAAGTCTCCATCCAGAGTCACAGTCTCCTTTACTTCTGCTGAGTTCTTCTGCCACCAGCGCTGATTTGTACTTTCATCTCCTGGTTAAAATGCACTTATCTGGTTCCACCGTAGATATATCTGGATCATGTTTTCTATGGTATTTTTGTTCATGTGGATTGGATTCATGTTTTTTCCTTTGATCAATGGTCATTCCCTCCCAGAAAGTTCTGCAGCAGAACTGGTCGAAGGGGTGTTAGCCTCACATTCTTCCTCACACAAAACAAAATGGAAAGAGACCAGTCCCTTATTAACATTTCAGCGGTCCCAGTGTCGTAATTTGACGGTGATCGGGTTAGCGTTAAGCTTTGCTACACGCACTTTTCCCTTATCTTGACTATAGTTGTCGGACGCCATTTTGTATGTATCGGCGGCCATTTTAGTTGAATGCGTTGCCTCGTGGTCAGCATGCCCTTTGTCCTTCCTTTGTACCACTGACCACTCGAGTTTGCCCAGCAACAGGCTATTTTTAGTAATGGTCAAGCTCACACATGCGCAGTTTAGATTGACCAGTCATCACAACTCAGAATGTTTTGCCAAAATGACCAGTGGTGTTGTAGCTCCTCCCACGAGTTGGCTGTGTTCCAAAAATGACCATATATGTACCTAAAACTCTGTAACTGTGTCCCGCCTATGTTTTTATTACTGTAAAACTGTATAAAAGAAGGACTTGCACCGATGTTCGGTGTGATACTTCTTGCATTACCGAAGGGTGCTGTAGGAATGTACCACCACCCCATGGGGTCTTAATAAACTTGTCTTTTGCATTTTCTAGTTTCCGTGCCAACAGTTCTTATGGTGTAGAGGGTATTCTGCGGAATATGTAGGCCTGGAGAACCCAATACCACAAATTGGCGGCCACGAAGGGACTCATCGGCGACTCGGATGCCCGAAGGAGAGGTCGTGACGAAGGATTGGAAACTCGCCATGGACGCGTACGCTGCCTCTGAGTGACCCGAGTCTTGGCACCCACGGTGTTTTCTTCCTTTCCTTCTGATCTGACCTTCCAGGTGGCGCCGGTCCCCGACTGAGATCCTGCTCGTTCGAGTTGTCGTACAGTGCCGATTTAGCTGATTTGATCACAGACCTTGGCAGTTGGAATCTGGATATCTGAGATTTTGGTAAGCTTGTGATTGGTAAGGTCGTCTGCGGACACTTACTGTGGTTCTATGAATATGTTTTGAGTTAGCTAACATTTGATCCTATGATTTGAACTATATGTGCAGTGCACTTCACATAGGCAGGCATGTAGAGATATTTCTCTAAAATTGTTTGTGTTTGAACGGCACATTTGTGTGAAGTATAGTAGGTGCCATTTTTGTAGTATCACGTTTCCGTGATACTTTTTGAACATGCCTGTTTTAAGCACACTTCGAGGAATGTGCTGTCTTGGAAATGGTACCACTTATCGATTAAATGAATCTCAGCCGGCTCCCTCAGAGGGGACTCCCAATCGGGAGATGTACATAAAATTTGGCCTTTCCCCTATATTATACAGTAAATTATGGAATAAGTACACCAGATCTGATCCCGAGTTGCAATGGCCACTACATGGGTCGTTTGATTTACGAAAGGTTCAGTTTGTGGAGCAATGTTTGTTTCAACGTAGGTCTAGACAAAATATGTTTGATTGTGTACGAATGTGGGAGAAAGCAGTGCGGGAACGAATGAAGCGTGAGATAGCCTTGGCGGAGAAAGAGCAGCGTAAGGCTGCTCGGGATAAGGCTTTACAGCTGGAGGAGAAGGAGTTGCAGGAAAAGAAAGAGAGGGAGGCACGGGAACGTAATTTGCAAACGAGCGGTCAATTTCCTATTCGGCATCCGCTTTATCCTGTCCTTACTAATGAAGTTGATGATTTCTCATCACTAGATCGGTGCCCGCCTCCGTACGTTTCGCCTACGGCCCCGGACGAGGACGAGGACAATGAGGAGTACGGGAGTAAGAGTATGAGGTTAACTGCTGGTGAAGCTGCAGAGTTGCGCAGTTTTGCTCGCAAACTTAATTTGAATAAAATAACTATGTCAGAGATTAAAAATGAAATGAATAAGTGGTCAGAGCGAGAACAGTTGTATTTTTTAAGTGCTCTCGGAGATGAAGTTGTAGAACGATTTAGGAAAAATTCAACTGATTTAGAGCCTAAGGATATATCAGTTCATCGTGAGAATATGAGTAAAGGTTTATTTGTTATTGCAGATGTGGATGAATTTTTCCGACGGTTGGTCCACCTACGGGATGAGGCGTCCAGATTGCGTGAAGCACGAAAAGCAGCAGACGTGCCTGCGCCGGGGTCGACGGAACAATCCAAAGAGTGTTCTATCTTTGGAGCAGATAAGCGTTTTAAAGTTCATGTTATGCCCATGCGTGAAGCTGCACCTTTGTATGTTCCCCCCAAAGGGCAAGGTACCAGTGATGATAAATTGTCCGGGGATGCAAAAGGGTATTTCATATATAATTGGGTGTATACGCCTTGGAATAGGGCAGATGTTATGGCATTGAAAAATGCTTTACCCGATCCCCGTAAAAATCCGGCAGCTTTCTATGAAGGAGTGGAGGGGGCTATTTCTTCATGTGTTATGACGTTAGTTGATATTGACCTTTTCTTTGGGTTAATACTACCCCCTGATATGTGGAGAGCGATTTGTAAGTTTGATGACCAAGCAATTTTGGGAGCAGATTGGAAAGCTATAGCCCAAGCTGAATTAGATAGGGAGCCTGCATGTAAGCCCTGCCAGTTAATTCTAGACCTCCCGACAGCTATTTTGAATAAATTAAAAACGCTTGTTCCCCCTAAAAAGATTGATTGGACTATGGTAGCCTCTTGCAAACAGAAACAGGACGAGTCAGTATCTGACTTCTTTTCACGTTTCGAAGAAGCGTTTCATGATTACAGTGGGCAATTATTAACGGATGATATGGATAGGCATTTGTTCGTTGATAAGTATGTGGCTAATCTCCTACCGGAGATTGCAAAACGATTGAAAACTAGTGAAAGTTCCTGGACCATGGCGACCCCTGCGTCCTTGTTAACTATGGCTCAGTATTATGAGCGACAGGAATTAGAGGCTAAAGAAAGTACTGATAAGAAAGCGAAGGAGTTAAAGACGAAGGTGATGTTGGCTCAGGTTCGTGCTACGCAGCCAAGAGGGAATGATAGAGGCAGGCGAGGAGGGTATGGTACGTCTTATGGTCGTACCAACATTGCTGAGGATCAATGTGCATACTGTAAAGAGTTTGGGCATTGGGCTGAAGATTGTCCGGTGCTTCGTGAGCAACGTAATCAGCGTGGTCGTGGAGGTGGAAGGACACGGAACAGTTATTCGGGGGTGAGAGGTGGAGCAAGTGATCGTGGTAGGTTTGAGGTGAGGGGTAGTGGTCAGGATGAGCATAATACTTTTGATCGACGGAATCAGTACCAGATATCGGAGGGTGAGAATGTGGAGTCTCAGGATTATGTGCACGCATAGGATTGCGTAGGATGGGGTGTGGAATCGGTTGAAGTGCCAGTAGATCAAAGAGGTCCATATGTATCAGCGGGCGTTTTGGGTTCTACTGATCAGTTTTTGGTTGATACAGGAGCTACTCGCAGTGCTCTGTCTAAATACTTGGTTCCAAGGGCTCCCCTGTCTGGCGAAACGATTACATGCATAGGGTTCGATGGAACACCCTCTCCAAGCCCACTGTCACAACCTCTTACGTTTTACATTGACAGATTCTTTGGCCTGTGCCCATTCTTATTGTCGCCACATACCCCAGACAATATTATGGGCATAGATTTGCTTAAATATTTTTGAGGAACAATACGCTGCGCTCCTGAAGGAGTGCGGGTTATTTTGAATGACAATTATCCGGATGTAGGAAGACTATGTACTATGCAAGAAATTGAAGCATTAGCCTCTCTCCCACACACGTTATGGGCTACATTAGACACGGATGTGGGACAGATGCTCATTCCGCCTATTCGAATAACTGTTAAGGAGGGAGTGTCCTTGTCACGTGTACCCCAGTATAAAATATCTAGGGAAGGTGAAATTGCCCTGACGCACATCGTTCAGGATTTGATTATTGCAGGAGTCGTGGAGGAAGTTCCCTACAATTTTTGTAACAGTCCGATTCTTCCAATCCTAAAGAAAGACACTGATGACAAAGTCTATCGATTTATTATTGATTTGAGGGAGATCAACAAAATTGTAGTGCCCCAGTACCCGGTGGTGTCTGATTTCACCACCTTACTTACTTTGGTCCCCCCCACTGCTACCATTTTTTCTGTAATTGACCTTAAAAATGCCTTCTTTTCCATTCCCATCCATCCTGATAGCAGATATCTATTTGGCTTCACGTTAAATAATAAATCGTATAGATTTTGTCGAGTTCCTCAAGGCTATACAGAAAGTCCTAGCATTTATAGCCAGGCTTTAAAAAGACAGCTTGATTCTTTTGATTTGCAGTCTGGAGTAGCTCTTATCCAGTATGTTGATGATATTTTACTGGCTGCAGACACATATGCACAGTGTGAGGAGAGTATTCTTGCTTTGCTCTCTTTTCTTGCTCAGAACAATCATAAAGTTTCTAGGAAAAAACTACAATATTGTAGACCAAAGGTGACCTACCTCGGTCATCTTTTGTCTAAGGAGGGACGTGCATTAACATCTGATCGAATTCAAGCAATTTTAGATACACCAGTCCCCCGCACTCAGAGAGATGTACGTGCCTTTATAGGTTTAACGTCCTTTTGTAGACAGTGGATAATGGGGTTTTCACACATTATAAAACCTTTGTTAGCATTATTGTCCAAAACTACATCAATGCCTCTTGAATGGACAGATGAATGTCAGATTGCTTTCGAACAATTGAGACAAGCCCTTTGTTCTGCACCAGTGTTAGGTACACCAGATTACACAAAGATTTTCACGTTGTACGTACACGAGAAAGATGGGTGTGCATTGTCGGTGCTAGTGCAGACACACGGGGATAAGCAGAGGCCCTGCGCATACTTTTCGGCAATACTTGATCCTGTGGCACGAGGATTACCTGGGTGTTTCCGAGCAGTTGCAGCAACGGAAGTGGCTATACGGCAGAGTGAGGGAATAGTTTTGTCACACAAATTGTTGGTATTAGTTCCCCATGCGGTAGATGCTTTGTTAAATCAAACGAAGACCCAGTATCTCACGAGTGCACATTTAACAGGATATGAGCTCACACTGTTGGTGCCACACATCACACTAAAGAGATGTGCTACCCTGAGCCCTGCCACTTTATTGCCGTATCCGGTTGCTGAGGGCCAAGAGGAAGAACACCATGTTTGTGTTTTCCTGACTGAAGAACAAACAAAGGGTCATGTCGACTTACAGGATACGCCACTTCCAGATGTGGATAGGGAACTGTGGGTTGATGGATCGTGTTTAAGGCTGCCAGATGGCACTACTTCTGCAGCATATGCGATCACGACACTTAAGACAGTGGTAGAAACAGCACGAATACCACAGAAATCGGCTCAAGCAGCGGAGCTAATAGCCTTGACAAGAGCCTGCGAATTGAGTGCTGGCTTATGTGTGAACATCTACACAGACAGCCAGTACGCCTTCGGAGTAGCGCATGACTTTGGCCTACTCTGGAGAGAGCGTGGGTTTTTGACTTCGCATGGAGTACACATCATGCACGGAGAACTAGTGCGTGATCTTTTGAATGTGTTACTTTGTCCAAAGAAAGTGGCGATAATCAAATGCAGTGCACATAAAAAGGTCACTGACAAAGTAGGACAAGGTAACGCTTTTGCAGACAGTATAGCAAGACAAACGGCTATGTTACGAAACGACTCATCAATGTATGTGATGAAATCACAGGCTGAGCGATGGCATGATGCTAGAGAGGAGATACTAGACATTCAGAAATCAGCGTCTGAAGCAGAACTTGCAACCTGGGCAGTTGAGGGAGTGCTGGATGATGAGGGTTGCTGGCGACGTAAAGATATGGAAAGATGGAAATTGCCTGCAGCTTACTTGCAAGCGATGGTCCAAATGACACATGGATTGGCACATGTTGGAGCTCTTGCAATTACTCGATTGCTAACGCGAGTTTGGGAGCATCCTGAGATTGCCAATACGGCCAAGAGAGTAGTGCAGACCTGTCTGATATGTTTACAGCACAATCCTGCAAAAGGGACGCACACTCCGAAAGGAGGGTTTGTTCCACCTACTGCACCGTTTGAAGTACTGCAAATGGATTACATCCAGCTTGAGCGTTGTAATAACCTTAAGTATGTCTTAGTGGTGGTGTGTGCTTTCAGTAAATGGATTGAGGCCTTCCCCACGAAGGATAATACAGCATTGACAACAGCTAAAGTTTTGCTCAAAGAGTACTTCCCTCGATACGGCGTTTGTAAATTTTTGTGGAGCGATAATGGTCCTCATTTTGTTGGGAAAATTGTGGAATATGTGATGAAGGGATTGGGAATTCAGCAGAAATGTCATGCTGTGTTCCATCCTCAGTCAGCAGGTCTCGTTGAACGGTATAATGCTACTCTGAAATTGAAGCTAGCAAAGATCGTGGCATCCACGTCTTTGAAATGGCCGGATGCTCTGCCTCTGGTGTTGCTATCTATCAGATCAGTGCCCCATTCTCGAACTGGCCTCACACCTTATGAAGTGGTGTTCGGAAGGCCTATGAATATATGAGGAGTTCCTAAGCCTCGATTGTTACATGATGTGCCTTGTATAATGATGAACGATTATTTGGCACGATTAACAAATGATTTACTTTCCATTCATCAACAGGTTCGAGAAGCGCTCCCCGACAATTCTATTGGAGAGGCTCATAATCTTCGTCCTGGGGATCATGTCATGATCCGTTCTTTCGAGAGAACAAGCAGCTTGGAACCGAGGTGGCGTGGCCCGAGCAGGTATTGCTTGCAACTCGTACGGCTGTGCGAGTCACCAACAGGAAGAGGTGGGTGTACTCTACTCACTGCCGCCGTGTCTCTCAGGATCTGGTGAGCCCAACTGTGCTGTCTGATTATCGAGACATCTTGGACGAGGAGAAGAGTCCAGCTGTAGCGTCTGCCGAATCGGAGGGAGCCTTCCCGGACCACACTGTTTCTGGAAGAGAGAGATACAACTTACGACCACGATAAGCAGTTTTTTTTGGTGCGAGACTGGTTGAGTTACCGCTCTGGGGTTTGTGAAACGGAAGCCGGGAATATCAAGGGGGGGGGGATCTGTTCTGCCAAGTGTAGCGACACCCGTCTTGAATCTCGGAGAAGAAACCAACGGCTACCTCGGAGCTCAGCACTCATATTTTTATTTTTTTGTTGTGTTTTTGAGACATTTTGAACTTTGAACAATGGCATCTTCTGCAGTACGAGACAAGAGAATTCTTGGCGCAGTACTATTTGTTCTGACAATTGTTGTGATAGCGCTGATAGCTTGGGTAGTAGAACTTGTGGTGCCGGTACGAGAACATTTGTTGCCAACTACCCCGATTCCATCTGAACATTTCCATTTTACTCTGCCTTATCATGAGGAGCGACACCGACAAACTTATTTGAACAACAGTTTTATTCAGATTCTGCATCGCACCCACAATATGACTAACACTTCGAACTGCTGGGTATGTGGGATGTTGCCTGGACATCAAAAGAAAGGGGGCACACCGCTTATCCCACTCCCGTTTTCCCATAATGGCTCTTGCAATGCCTGGTATACACTCTTATTCACTTTGCGATGGCCAACGAAAGGGGGGCTGCTTTTTCGACTCAACAAAATATGTTACAATGACCGAGATGGTTATCCGCAGGCTGAAGGAACTAAGTTTGAATGGGAGGAATACCGCCCCGACAACGTGTCAGCACCACGAGTTTACAATAATCAAAGGAGTGTGAATATGGCCAGTTCACATGTAATTACTGTTATCGATACCAAAGCTGATCTCTGTGTTCGTAATAAAGGTACAATCCCAGTTGGCAGAAGTGAATGTAACACCACTCTTACCTTTGACACTCCAAATGGCATTTCATTCGTGGCCTCCCGAAATACGTATTTTATATGTGGAAATAAAGGCTATCATCGTCTCCCTATGGGATGGTTAGGAACATGTTATATATCTTTTGTATTACCCCCTGTGTTTATTGCCCCAACTATGTATCATAACAATTATGTCCTTTATCATGACTTCATATTGAATAGGGCAAAGAGAGCATTAGTCCTTGAAGACATTGACCAAACGGACACTGCGTTGCAACAATATGTCGATTTTAATTTGGGTCTCTTTTCATTTGTTGGAGCTGCTTTGAATAGTCGAAAAATAAGACGGTTAACTCGTGTTGTAGAAGCTGTTGCTAATGATACTGCTTTTGCTCTAGGAAACTTAACTGAGGAACTTCAAATTACTAGAATTGTAACGCTCCAAAACAGGATGGTATTAGATGTAGTATTAGCTGATCGTGGAGGAGCATGCCGCATTATCGGAAGTAGTTGTTGTGTATATGTGCCAGATAATTCACCTTCTGTGTATGATGCCATATCCAAATTGCATAAAATTGCTGCTGAGATACATCCTGATAATGGTACATGGACATTTTCGGGGTGGTTTTGGTCAATACTTAGTACCTGGGGTTGGAAGTTGTTGATGATTCTATGTGTAATAATTGGGATATTATTCTTTTTATGCCTTTGTATCCAGTGTGGCCCTGTATTATGCTCCATGTGCCTTTCTGCTTGTATTCCATCCAAACGAGCCTTTGCTAAACATGAACAAATGATTCATAAAGAAGTAGCACAAATTATGTCTATTGATATTGAAGATGAGTACCCCGATTACGTCCACTATGAGGTAGCTTCAGCTAAACGCTAAAAGGGTCGTCTGTCGTAATTTGACGGTGATCGGGTTAGCGTTAAGCTTTGCTACACGTACTTTTCCCTTATCTTGACTATAGTTGTCGGACGCCATTTTGTATGTATCGGTGGCCATTTTAGTCGAATGCGTTGCCTCGTGGTCAGCATGCCCTTTGTCCTTCATTTGTACCACTGACCACTCGAGTTTGCCCAGCAACAGGCTATTTTTAGTAATGGTCAAGCTCACACATGCGCAGTTTAGATTGACCAGTCATCACTTTGGAATGTTTCGCCAAAATGACCAGTGGTGTTGTAGCTCCTCCCACGAGTTGGCTGTGTTCCAAAAATGACCATATATGTACCTAAAACTCTGTAACTGTGTCCCGCCTATGTTTTTATTACTGTAAAACTGTATAAAAGAAGGACTTGCACCGATGTTCGGTGTGATACTTCTTGCATTACCGAAGGGTGCTGTAGGAATGTACCACCACCCCATGGGGTCTTAATAAACTTGTCTTTTGCATTTTCTAGTTTCCGTGCCAACAGTTCTTATGGTGTAGAGGGTATTCTGCGGAATATGTAGGCCTGGAGAACCCAATACCACACCAGTCACTGATTGAATTGTTTGGGATAAAGTACCATTCAATACATTTGGTCCTACAGAGACCCTGTAGATACCATATGTGTTCAGAGCTTCCATGGGGGATGTAATAGTACCTGGGTTGCAATGGGATGATTGGGATGTTGATACTGTGAATTCGATGTTTTCTGACCTGCAATATCACGCTGTCTTTGAAACTGAGGATTTATATTTAAAGTCTGCTAACAATGCAGAATAGTTTTGTTATCAACATTATGGACATCATTTTCTGCATAGAGCAAATGGACAGCGTCTCCCTAACAATTATACTCAATGGGAATATTGTCCAATCCCGCCTCAGGGTAGCTCCAAAACACAAAGGATGAAGTACACCTATTTCACATGTTATAATGCTTACGACCCGAAATCATACTATTTTAAATTGGTACCCACTGCCTCAAAAAATATATGCTTACTCAAACCAAGCTAATATATTTTGCCTCCTTCATTGATAACCTAGCCCTGAGAGGCTCTGATTATTGGAAGGACAACATTGATTTGAAATTGGTTTGGAGCAATAAGTCCCGGCAAGTACAAGGTATAGAATATCTATTCCATGCATGTGTGATACGATCCAACAGACTACTTGTCTGGGATTGATTAAAATTAAAGAATTGAATACTCCAACAATTCCATCTATTGCCACTTTTGATGATTGACAATCTTATAAAAATTACGCTATGATACAAAATGGTATATTTAACTCCTCAGTCATGGCTCTGGGTGGATGGTTTTTATGGCCAATAGAAACAAATGTTTGTCATGCTTGTTTTTTAAACTCCACGTCAGGGTTCACATCAAAGAGACCTGATCCCCGATATTCACAATTCACACACCCTTACACTGTTACCACTTACTTTGTGGGTAAATTATGCCAACAATGGTTAGAACATTCCACGTTGTCTGCAGTAAAATAACATCTTTCTCTCCTGCCCAAAGACATGAATTTGTCTGACTTCCTTTTCGGCTCAAAGTTTCCACATTACCTACTGTAGCTCTCCAGCTACGTCTGAGTACCTCACCTGTGTGCCGCACAGCTTATTCGATTAAAAAGCTTTTGTTTGGTTGAATTAATATACATGTAACAAAATCAAAATTATACAACACTAAAAATATTAGTAACTATCAATGTGTTGCATTGAACATATGTAGCTCTCAGAACTTTGTTCTTACCCTTTAATTTGACACATAAACAGCAATCAATGGTTGTGTAAGATGCTAGTTACACCATGTTACACATAGAGAAGCTGGAACAACAACCATTCACTATAGCGGAAACACCTTCAGCAGTATGGTTAATACATGGGGTTATCTCATTACCCATCTCGACTTTTCAGTTCACTGTATGTGTGAAACACTTCCCAGTAGGTAGATATGAACCCCTTGGGAGCAGCTACATACATGAGTTGTTGTCCCTGCCATTTACGTTCCATTATCAATGGACTGAAAAAGTAGTTTTTTCTTACAGGTGAGGAATGTTACTCCACTGCCGGTCATTCCTTTGTATATCAACAAAAAATGATTCCTGGTGCCTGTATGTCTCCGCCCCTAATTTGTCTTGATATTTAAATGGAACTCCTATTCCCACAATTATTCCCACACTTATATTGCTTTTGAATTAAAGCTATTTTGTCCATAATAATCAGGACTGTTGCAGTCTGAGGGCAGGAATCTCGTATGTGACGTCCGTTTCCCAGTTAGTAATTTTCTGCAACAACATCCTGTTTCCCCCTCCGCACAGGAGTGTAGATAGTTCATTATGGCCTTCCATTCAAACTTTGAAAACTGATGTCAATAAGCTAAGCAGACGCAAAGCGTTGTTGTTTCAACAAGAAGTAACTCTCACTACAGCTCGCAAGATCTTCAAATTGCAGGTGGTGAGAACCTCCTGTGAAATTCAGTCATTGTTAAACACAAATCTCCCTCTACATTTTGGTGAACTGATACATTAAATATTTAATGCTTCAGATACCACAGGCCTGGCACACTTTTTTTTAACTTGTGGACTCCGGCCTCGTGACATCTTTTCAAACTATTTTTGGAGTAATACCGGCTTTAGTACATTCTATTTTTTTCAGCGTGTTTGGTGGGTTCTTGCTATTACTCGTCATAATTTGCGGCCTTATAGTGTTGTTCCTGCTATTTCTCAATGATTACTCGTTTTGTGGTCCTTCCAGGCCAGGCATTGCTGTAGCTGTACCATGAGCACATGCTACAGCACTTTGGTTGATGCCCCGGATGCTCTGGATGCCGAGTTCTGCTTAGTCTTCCACTATGCTTACTTTACATGTGTGCAACCTGTGTTTCATTGCATCCAGTGCACCTTCCAATGGGCCGTGGCCGTCTGCCTGGCTACACCATTGCACGCTGCCCTGGATTTCAAACTGTTGATGAGTCCCTTAGTGGGCCATCACCAGGACTGATCCCTTTGCAAAGGCACAGCGGCTTCTGGAACTCAGTTTCATCTAAATCTACACAGGTCGCCCCCTGATGGTCTTGTTGACAAATGACTTGGAGGAGCATATCTGTTCCTTTGACTTGCTCAATTGGATGGCTAATATTTTTACCTCTGAAGTTTCAGGTTTCTTATTGGAATAATTGGCTTTTCACTTGGCATCCTATATTGTGGGACCCAGCAACAAGCTGTAATTGCTTGTAAGAAATATTTTCTTTACAATTACTTTTTTATGCAGCCTTTT
This sequence comes from Lissotriton vulgaris, assembly GCF_964263255.1. Lineage (NCBI taxonomy): Eukaryota > Metazoa > Chordata > Amphibia > Caudata > Salamandridae > Lissotriton > Lissotriton vulgaris. The sequence continues at coordinate 876,099,862 of NC_141685.1, forward strand.
ACAGAGCTTCTATTCTAAAGCTTTGAGTTGGCTTATCTCTTAATTTCTGTTGTCACTTTGGTGCTACCATCCTAACCAAGGAGAGGGTGTAATGTGTTCCCTATGTTATCCTGAGCTTGTTGTAGGCTGCACTCTGCTTTGCACACTTTACTTAACAAACATACTTTGCTTTGTGCCACGTTGTACTTTCACACAGAACCTGCTGCTGTTTTTGCGTTCTGTTCTTTCCTGGGATTTAGTCTGAAAACCGTAGTCAAGGTCAAACAACAATGCCCCTTGTTATTCCTAGCACTCAGACATAACACATGAATGCAACAGCTGTTTGGGAACACGTACTCTTTGTCATAGAGATGCAATAACATACTTAGAGAGAGATTTTTTGGAGAGCATTTCGCAACTACACCTGGGAAGTAGAACTTTCGTCTGTGCATGCTAAGGTTACAGGGTCCACTGCAAACACCTCGAAATCTTTTGTATATATACATATGGTTTTCTTCCAACATTTGATATTTTCCACTTACCTATGCTAACGAACTATTTTTACTCTGAGCAGTAAACATTTCATTTGACCATTATTGCACTTATGCAGATATTTGAAACTATACTGTGTTATAATCTAATTTAATGAATAGGAATTTAACTATTTATTTATATATTTCTATATTTATTCCTTTGTCCATACAATATTGCGGATTTTGCACAAGATTTATGATCTCTTATTGTATTTATACTAAAATATAGACTTTTTTAGATCTGATTGTTTACATATTGCAATGTTTGCACATAATTTCTTGGCATTTTGCACAAATTTATGTGGCACTTCAATGCGATCTTTTGCACATTTTAGCTTTATGCGCTATTTGCACATTTGATGTTTATGCGTTATTTGCACATATAACAACTAGTATGGACTAACAGTATTTAAATAACAACTTTTTGGTCATTGCATTCATGCTTTTATACATTTTTCTAATATACATTGTTTTAATTGTTTTCAATGTATACAAATTGCTCAGACTAATGTCTATATGGATTTAATTACTATTTGTTTTTATTCCATTTTGCATTAAGCATTTACTTGTGTAATTTTAGAAATGTTTGGAAGACATACTCAACATGTTTTGTACTGAGTAGTATGTTCTCACTTTCCATCACCACGTGGTTAGATTGAAAAAAATGCTTTTGAAAAAAACTATGGAATGGTTACTATTTAAATGGTTAATATTTCATTTACTGACGATCTGTGAGCAAGGGCGGATGCCCGAAACGCGGCAGATTTTGTAAACTCAACCTTAAATAAAACCTTGTGCCCAAAAGAAACGCTGGATTTGCGTGGTTATCCGTCGCTTTGCTGGCGTGGTGGGAGACTGCAGCTGATAATATATATATATCACAACAACTTGGCTCGTTTCTGGTTGACCCCTGGCGCGTCTCTTATCGGTGCGAGTTCCTCGGCAGAGCCCCGCCGAATTCAATCATCCACTCCTCCCTTTTACAGGAAATGAACACGCACTCGTCAGGATCTCGCTTTCCAATTTCTTTATTAATCCATAGTTCTCAATATCAATTCCATTACCAACGCGTTTCGCCGCCAACTGACGGCTTGATCACGGTCAATATTCAGTCTGCCCACTAACTTCCTTTAAGGAGTGGTTACACAGAGCCACATGATTCTCACGAGACCTCCTGTCATTGCACCTATGAATTATGGGTTTCGTAGTTCATTTCATATGCAACCCGCATTCTATTTACAAACACATTGTTTTCTATTCATGCAGACATTGTATTACATCATGTTGTTACAATGTTACTGATGCTATTTGAGTGTTGTGTGTTCCTGGTTATTTTTACCCTGACACATTCCCCAATCGGCCATACATTTATTTATTCATTGCCCCAAAACCGGGTTACCATTGTAATTTTGTCGGGTTTCGCCCTCTAGTGGGCCAATTTACCAGTGATGTTTGTTTCTCAAAAATGACGCCCTCCAGTGGGCTTAACGTTCTACCCTTCTACTCACACCCTTCAACTGTGTTTGCACGAATATGAGAAACTCTCAGTTTGCAACTCATTCTATTGTGTTTGTCTGTTACCCATATGCTCTTATGTCGTATTACGGAAGGAAAGTTTTTTTTTACTGTTTTCGTGTCATTTTCCCAAGCTAATGGTTTCACAGTTAGGTGTTTTTGTCTATTTGTCTTATTATTTGCAAATTACATTCTTTACAGGTGTACATAGAGTTCCTCGCTCTGATTCAGACCGTTCGGATGCAAAGTTCTGAAGTTCAATATTTGACGTGACTCTCTGCATCTTAGTCAACGTCAACAAATTTAAAGGCGCTTTGTTCATCACCCTCCCATATGCAGAACACGTCATCTATAAATCGCTTCCAGTATTTAACATGTTCAAATCCAGGTGTTTCGATGAGACCATGCCCCTCCCACCAGCCCACGTGTAAACACGCGTAGCTGGGGGAGAAGCATGATCCCATCGCCACACCCCGGACCTGTTTCCAAACTTCTTTAGCAAACATGAAAAAATTGTTATGCAGGCATCAGTGTATTAATTCACATAACATTTTGTTGTGGCTGTAATATTCACATGATCTTAATCCCAGATACTGTCTGATCGCTTCCATACCCTTTGAATGGTCTATCGAGGTATATAAAGACTCAATGTCAAGAGTCATCAGACACCAATTGTCCTGCCATTGGATCGAGTCCAATTTATTCAAAAAATCACCAGTATCTTTCAGGTAACTAGGTAAGCCTTTAACAATGTCCTGTAAAAAGAAATCAATGTATCGGGAGATATTCTCCCCAATACTGTTGATGGCCGATATTATTGGTCAGCCCGGTGTTGGGACTTTCCGTTTATGTACTTTTGGAATCAAGTACAAAATAGGTATCATTGGATGCTCAACATGTAAAAAGTCAAATTCTGTTTGTGAGATAGAGTTATTTCTTTTGTATGATAATAGCATCTTTTTGAGTTCATCCTTCGCTTTTTTATATGCCATTCCATTCGATCTCACATAACAATTGGCATCATTCAATTGTCTCATGGCCTCAACAATATAATCTTTCTTCTGCCATAAAACAATATTTCCGCCTTTATCGGATTTGTTTACCACCACTTCATGGTTTTGACTCAACTTTTTCATTAGCACATTGTACTGATTCACAACGGCATTGTTTTTATGAGTTTTTGCCTGTGCCGAGCGGTGTAACTTTTTAAAATCTTCAACAACACATTCATGATAAATGTCTACCGCGTCTTTAGGCATAACAGGCAAAAACGTGCTTACCGGTTTGAATAGACTGTCACCGGCTCCCTTCTGGCAGATGTCGACATTGTACAGTTCACGCTGTGTGTTCATAATTGCACCATCATTGGCGCTTGGTCCTGGGCTCCCAGATTCTCCTAAATCGCAGAGGGTTAATAGCAGCCTGGCATCACGGGCTGCTGGTGTTGTAGAGTTCCCAGCGGATTTGATGGCTGGGTTGATATTGCCTTCCTTGTTTTTAGGCGTTGGTTTCGAAGAAAAAAACTTTTTTAATTTCAATTTACGGATAAACCGGAAAACATCCGCCCTAGTGTTGGTATAATCAAAGGTACTCTCTGGGCAAAAATTAAATCCAAGAGCTAATAGTTGTTTTTCCGCCGCGGATAGTACAACATCTGACAGGTTTGTTATAGTACAATCCTGCATTATTTCCTTTTGTTGTACCATTGTTTCTTCTTTTTCTGCTGCTGCTGCTGAGGCTTTTCGCTTCTTCCGTCTGGCATGGCGCTTTGCGTTCTGCTTTTTACGTTGTAATTCTTTCGCAATTGGGGACGCAAAGTTTGCAACATATATATATATATATATATATATATATATATATATATATATATATATATTTTTTTTTTTTTTTGCACTGAGCACTTTACTTAATACTTACGCCATAAAATGAAATACTGTTACGCATTTGCATACTATAAGATGGCTGCCACACAATGCAAAAAAACAACAACAAACCGTCATTTGTGTTTATGAAAATGTGGGCTTTAAATGGCGTTTGATAACCTAACACGGGTGAACACTGACGAAGCCTCCGGGCGAAACGCGTCTGTTGAGTGGGGAAGGGGCTTGAATAAACCTTTTTGATACTGAAGGCATGGTGTGCTGGTCGTTTGTCAAGCCGTATTTGGAGTTGACTGTTCGGTATATATATATATATATATATATATATATATATATATATATATATATATATATATATATAACCTACTGGCGTGTCGCCAGTAGGTATATATAGTTAGGATTATTTGTCTATGGAACTTTTGAAAATTCTATGTCTAATAACTTTGGCGTTTGTGGACGGAATTGGCTGAAATTTTCAGGAAAATGGCACATGTTGTTTCTGAGCAGCCCCCGTAAATTTGGGGGGGTTTCGTCAAGGGGGGGCCGAGAAAAAAGGGGGGTCCCAAAACACGTTTTTCCCATGTTAATTTCCATAGGGCCTTTGGCCTCACTTTTAGCTCGAACGGCTGAATGGATTTGCACGAAACTTGGCAAAATTGTAGGGACTGTTAGCCCGATGTGCCTTTGCTAGGTCTCAATATATGTGCTCCAGTGGATTTTGAGAAATTAACGTTCAAAACAAGATATATATCTGTAACAGCGCTCCGGGCTGCGCTCCGGTCCGCTTACTTTTCGCGAAACGGAACTTTGTGATGCGAAGCTGATTGGCTCCCCGGTGTCTGTCAACATTCTAAACAGTCCGGAGCGGCCGCCATCTTATCTCTCGGTAGGATCGAGAGAGAAGAAGAGGTGAAAAACGAAGGGGGAATTTAATGAAAGGGGGCAAGGTATACCCCTCTTGACCCCTTAGGAATGTTGTTGGGGTTTTTAAAGGGTCCCGTGGGGAAAATAAAAAAAAAATTATTTTTCACGGTAGAAGCGCTTCCCGGGCCGCGAACTGGGCCGCGAACTGGTAGCGAAACGGGAATTCGCCATTTTGTGCTTCGTTTTAATTAAATTACTAGGTATAAGGGGGTGCGGGAGACCATTTTGTGCTTCGTTTTAATTAAATTACTAGGTATAAGGGGGTGCGGGAGACGTATCCTAATCCCTTATGTTTTCTGAGGGTGGCTGAGGAGGCTCATATATGTTGATACATGTCTTTCAGCGGCTGTGCGTGAGCTTTTTTTTTTTTTTTGCTGCGTGACGTCTGTTAACGTTCGATTCGAAGGAAATCAGGAAGTGTTGACCACCAATTTGTCAGTGCGATAAAATATTTTGTTATAAATGAATCCTTATTGATAAACATTGTCTGCGCCATCTTGCCTTTTTTCCAATGCCACAATTTTGTCGTGCACGGCAGCCATTTTAGATGCCAGGCCGGTCCCAGGCTATCACCTAGCTCTGCGGATGTAGTTTATGGCCCTAGCTGTAGAGAATCCAGACATGCCAACCCTCCCGATCCAGGCGTGAGACTACTGATTTCAGTGCTAGTCTCCCGCCTCCCGATTCCTGCAAGCAAAAACCCGGGGGCATATTACCAACAACTAGCGATAATTTATGTCTCTAACTTGTTTAGAGACAAAAATTATCGCCGCACATCGGCGATTTTTATCGCAGATAAACCTTGCTATTAGCAAGGTTTACCGCAAATGCGATAAAAAACGGCCGCAATGCATGAATATCGCTGAAAAGTCAGCGGTATTCATGCATTATCCAGCAAATGTTCTTAGCCATGTTATCCACCTCCAATTGGATAACATGGCTAAGAACTGCTCGCAAATGCGATAAAAAACGGCCGCAATGCATGAATATCGCTGAAAAGACAGCGAGATTCATGCATTATCCAGCAAATGCTCTTAGCTATGTTATCTACCTCCCATTGGATAACATGGCTAAGAACTGCTCGCAAATGCGATAAAAAACGGCCGCAATGCATGAATATCGCTGAAAAGTCAGCGATATTCATGCATTATCCAGCAAATGCTCTTAGCCATGTTATCCACCTCCAATTGGATAACATGGCTAAGAACTGCTCAGGGCAGGTGTTAGCTTGTGGAGATATTCGCGCTTAGCGCGAATATCTCCAAAATTTGGTAATAGGAGATAGCGATGTAAGGGACTGTTTCCAGTCGCTAACATCTTGGCACGCCCACTTTGCATGTCATTAGTGATAGATATCACTGACATGCAAAGCGGGGCCCAAGATGGTCGCTATCTCCTTTTAGCTGTCACTAACTGGTGTTAGCGACAGCTTGGTAATAGGGAGATAATTTTATCTCCGCTTTCTTGGCTTTTAAAGCCAAAAAAGCGGAATTAAACCCCCTTGATAATATGCCCCACGATTCCTCGGGGGTTTCAGCTGACAGGGCTTGGTATTGTGTTACGTGCTAATTCTTCCAGGAAACGTCAGAGGGTCGATGCAGGGGTTCTAGAAGGGGTGATAAACCATTTAAGCCTCATGAACAAGTGCATGGTCTTTTAAAGATCTGTGAAGTACTCGGGGCGGCGGTGTGTGTGTGCCCTCTTTCAGGAGCGGGCGGGGGGGGGGGGGCACTGCCAGCAACTTGCCAGGCCAGGCAGTGTTCAACACTTGCATCACCCTTTCTCTGCCTGCTATTGCGCTCCATGCTTCGGAAAGGTAAGAAAAAGAACGTGCATTTGAGTTTGAAATGTCCGATCCTGTAGCAGTACACTTGCAAAGCCCACACATGACAATAACCCGATTCAAGGCCCCATTCTCCCGATTTTTTAATAATATATAGTACTCCAAAAAAGTAGGTTTATAAAACGTTATTAACTTTTAAATATAACGAACGTAACAAAAACTGTAAATATATTTAAACATTTTTTGACAAAAAAAAACAACAATGGTCCGAAGCTGTCTTTTGTGCGAATAGTCCCAAGGCAGCACAACGTGCTGAGTTGTGGACGGCACCCAGGTGAAGAACCATCCCTTCTTTAAACCCCATGGTGACCAACTAAGTGCAGGTTTTACATAAAGTAGTGTTTACCTAGAGTGGTGCTGTGTAGGACACTCTGAATGGAAATTAACCAGAACTATAACGATAACAACAACAACAACAATAATATAACTTTTATGCTTAAATTACGCAAACATTTAGCTAATCTGCTAAAGGGGGGAGTAGCCATTTCTTTTGATAATTTATTCACCCATCCGTAGCCTCTCTATTCTCCATTACAATGTGTTTCTTGCTGAAATTAACCAGAACTATAACCATAACAACAACAATAATATAACTTTAATGTCCAAATTACGCAAAGATTTAGCTAATTTGCTAAAGGGGGGAGTAGCCATTTCTTTTGATAATTTACTTATCCATCCGTAGCCTCTCTAATCTCCATTACAATGTGTTTCTTGCTGTCGCTAGCTGATGAAAAAACTAAAGTGATAACTTCCTCATCCTTATTTTGTCTTTCTTTGTTCCTTAAGATGTTATCTGTGTCAACCTCTTCCGAGAATGCTGATGCGTTAGGGATTTTCTTGTGTTTCTTAATAGCATTGGTGTCTGCACACTTCTTTGTCAATTCTGTTTATATGATAACTGCTTCATTAACAGACGATATCTTTGTTTAGTCATTAGTGTTAAGTGTGTCTGAAACTACAGTGCCGTTCTGTTTTTCTTTCTTCAGGCTCTACAGAGTTTTGTGTGTTGTTCTTTTGAGCGACAATTATTCCAGAGGTTTCAGGTTCACTTGTTTTGTCCTGCAGTGAGTTAACAGCTTTAGAGACTTCATGTTTATTTGCTATGTCCTGCTGTGCGTCAACTGCTTCAGAGACGTCAGCCTCATTTGTTATGTTTGACTAGATCCTGGACCTGCCCGGCCGCGCCCAAAATGGCTCCGGTGTAAATGGGACTCGTAACTGCTTGTTGTGTACTGGTTGCACAACCTTGATATCACGAGATACGTATGCAGTTGTGAAGCACATGGCGGAGGCTCGTCTGCTGTAGTGGGGCGCCCCTTTATCGTTTCAGTTGCCATTCCGCCCGCTTTTGCTACACTGTGCCTTTTCCGCCATTCAGCTGTTTACCGCCCGCTCTTACGGCTACAGCGTCTCGCTCACCATGTAGTTGAGTTGCTCCCACTCTTGCGGTGCAGCGATAGGCGGCTGCCACAGGACTCTTAAAATGGCGGCCGGCTCTTCGGATTTGGGCCTGGTCCAGTAAAATGGCCCTGGGACACTTTGGAACTCGGACGCTTGTCTGCCAGGGCTTGGGTCCCATTCTCGAAAGCGTCCCCTCAGCCTTGAAGATTCTACAAAAGTCTTGGGGGACCTCGACTCCTGCAGGCTTCCGGTGGGGAGCGGCTGCCATGATTGCTTGCAGAATGGCCACGACGGAGCTACGAGATGGTGGTGCTCTCATGGTGACGCCAGCTTCAGTCTGAAACATCCAGAAACAAGGTGGGGCTTTCATCGTTTGGGAAAAAAAATGTTTTAATCCAATGAAAAGTGTTATTTTTAGGTCACATGACCTAGTCTTACATCATTAGGAAAACAAAAGTAAAATGAACCAATGAAAAGTTTTATTAACAAGTCACATGACCTGTTATGCTTACGTTACGCGCTGCGCGGCGCGCTCTGGATCGTTTCCGGGAAGCTGCGCCTTGCGCACCGGAGCACTTCCGGGTGCGCTAACGCGGCGCGTCATATGACGCATTACGCGACAACGCAGGTCCAGAATATAGTCAAAATGTCTCCACCAACCAGCGGTCGGAATACAACCGCTTTCAGCAGTCCAAAAAGTTCGGTTAAATCTTAAGAGCGGGAGCAACTCAACTACATGGTGAGCGAGACGCTGTAGTCGCAAGAGCGGGCGGTAAACAGCTGAATGGCGGAAGAGGCACAGAGTACCAAAAGCGGGCGGAATGGCAACTAAAACGGTAAAGGGGCGCCCCACTACAGCGTGTCTTCAGGTCAAACGGATTGTGGGACAAGGTCCAGAATGGAAGAGTCATCAAAAGGCAAAAAATTCCGCCGGACCCCGGGAGCCGGCCGCCTATGTCGGGGGCGATCTCAGGCCACACCAGGGCAACACGACTTGGGGAGGGGGCAGGAGCCAAGCGCCCCCTCTCAGTCCGCGCCATCTCACCGTCCCTCGGGGGCCTCCGTCAAGCGGTTTAGGGAGGCACCGTATCACATTGTTTTCCAATGCAGTCAGGTCCACAAACGGACCCCACTTACTTTGAATAGTGAAGCTGCAGCAGGTGCAAATAAGGTTTAAACAGTGTAACAAGCGCTGCTTAGAACTCTGAAGTATGGCACTCAACATCCAGGACTTATGCCATTTGTGTAAGGCAGTGACATCGAAGCAACTCAGGGACCAAAAGCATGAACGAACACTCACGTATGAAAATCTTATTTGGGGAAGGGGCAGGATCCAAACGCCCCCTCCCAGTTCGCGCCACTACACCGTATGTAGAAAATCTGAAGCCATCGTTCTACAAACTCTCAACGCTTGCTATCAGTGCATGAGTTTCATGCTCGATCGATTGAGCTAGCCGGATCGGGCAACAAAAAGTATAAAATAGTTATGTAAATAGTTATTTAATAAAATGTTTTACCCTGTTTCTTTGCTGGTGTGTTGTCTATATTTATAATATTTGCATAGGGTTTGTCGTTATTTTGGGCGGGGTGGGTGGCGGAGTCGAGCTGTCTTGCAGCCCTCATGGTGTGGAGCTCAGTTCATTTCACTATTTTCGTATTTCTCATGAAGGGTTGTTCCTAATGCTTGTATTTTACCGAGGTCAAAAAGAGATCGAATTAGTGGTCTACTGATTTTGCTCGATTACTTTTATTTTTTACACGATTTTTCACTATCTGCAAAGACTAAACAGAGTATTGCGACTTTGTGCTTGTTTGTAAATAGAGAATGATCCAAAGAGAACCAATTCTAAAACAGTAAATGCTTGGATAACAATCAATCAAATGGAGAGACAAGCAGGTACGACGGATTACAACGGGGGTAAAGGTCTGCGTTAACTACCATTCACTATCTGCAAAGAGAGAGTACTACTAAGAGAAAAGAGGGGAGGGGGGGGCAGCGTTCAAAGCACATCAGCGTGCATAAACACGAAAACGTTTTTACCTATCACGTACTTGACATTTGACAGCTTTTGATATTTGCTATTAAAAAACCATTGAAATTCACAGAAAAAACCATAGGTTATAGTCCATATATAGTTAGGAATTTGCATTTACAAAACCTTGAAAATTCAATGAAAAAACCATTGGTTATAGAACATATATAGTTAGGAATTTGCATTTACAAAACCTTATTTTACTCGCATAAAACCATTGAAATTCCATATATAGTTAGATGCGCTAACTATATTTCGCCCACCCGCAATCCACTGCTGATGATGTCACATATTACATCATTCATGACATGGTCAATGACATCACTGATGACATCACTGATGACAACTCAAATGACATCACTGACAACATCACAGATGACATCATTCATGTGTTAATACGATGAACCTCTACAGACTCTGATATAACCTTAGATACACTCAGTGAAAACAGACACTCACAGATTGTCACTCATCCATGGAGTTACTCATACACCTAGACAGTCATGCAAAGAATCAATCACACCTCCATTTCCTCAACTATACAGTTATACACACCTTACGTATTGAAACATATTCTAACACATATTTACTCTCTTATACAATCACTGATACAAGTTTTCAATGATCCATGCAGCCACTCACACATTCACTGGCTCTTAAACACAGTAATTTATATATGTCAACTCTTGCATGTACTGTGTTTTACATATGTACTTACTTTGACATGTAGCATTGAGATATCCAATCACTCACCAATACACTCATGCACACAGTCAACCACCCATACAGCTGTTTCCACATGCAGTTTTGAACTCATAAATCTAGTGAATCAGCTGTTCACACATCTATGCACAGAGTCACACACCTCCCAGCCACTCACACACATACTCAGTCTCCCATACAAATACTTGGGCAACCAATCAATAACCCATATAGTTACTCATATAGCTACTGATCAACACATGCAGCAGTTTACAGAACAACAGATATAATGATGCACAAATTAATACAGTTTAATCACTAACCCATGCACTCAGTGAGACACATTTAATCACTCCCTCATACAATCAGTCATGCACCTACTAAATCCTTCATCCAGACATTTATACATCCACTCATTCTTCAATATGTAAGACATATTTTAACTTTACAGAAACATACAGTCACTGGATGTTGTCATCAGTGATGTAATTTGAGTTGTCATCAGTGATGTCATCAGTGATGTCACTGACCATGTCATGAATGATGTAATATGTGACATCATCAGCAGTGGATTGCGGGTGCGCGATATATAGTTAGCGCATCTAACTATATATGGAATTTCAATGGTTTTATGCGAGTAAAATAAGGTTTTGTAAATGCAAATTCCTAACTATATATGTTCTATAACCAATGGTTTTTTCATTGAATTTTCAAGGTTTTGTAAATGCAAATTCCTAACTATATATGGACTATAACCTATGTTTTTTTCCGTGAATATATATATATATATATATATGTGTATGTATGTATGTATGTATGTATGTATGTATGTATGTATGTATGTATGTATGTATGTATGTATGTATGTATATATATATATATATATATATATATATATATATATATATATATATATATATTTTATATATATATATATATATTTTAGGTTGGGTCTGGTGGCTCAGTGGACTAATGCAGCCACTGCAGGGGCCTGTGTTTGACCTCATGATCACAGGTTCAAATCCCGGCTGGTCCCGTCAGCCTTTCATCCATTTGAGGTCAATAAAATGAGTACCATTGAGTTGGGTAACAATAAACATCTGTTATTCAGCGCCAGGACACCTTCGGGTAATTGTGCGCTTTACAAATACTCCTGTTATGTTATATATATATATATATATATCATTCCTTTGCTTCTTTAGAAGGGGAGGGGGTTAGTGTACCCTGTCTAATATAATGACAGCTCCTTTTATGGTTTATGGATTACTTACTATGCTGACTATATTTGTGTTAGGCATCTTCTTCATGTGGCATGTATACTGCAGACTAGAGCACGATAATTAAAATAAATATTTTAAACGTTTCTCGTGTCTCTGTCAGATCTTATTGTGGACAAGTACAAGTGTGAGAACGAAAGAGTGTGTCCTGTCACCGCGATTCCTGAAAGAGTAAGGAGTGTTGTGTTCTGGGATGTCTAATCACTTGTTCCTCTGTGAGTGAGTAGGAGGGCAAGTGAGGCACCATAGCTAGTCGGGTCCGGGGTCATGGGTCCTAAGGTGGTAAGATAATGTAGTCCCTGCCTGCTAAGGTTCAATGGTCCCAATCATAGATCTGTGATTTTGCTGAATCCCTGCAACAGTTCCATTATTTTGTGACACAGGGCTCAAGAGAGCAGATGATATAGCTACGCTAAAGCCCCTTCTTTTCTGGATTAGGTTGTGGTCAACACGCCAAATTTGCACCATATAAGAAAGCCTTAACTAAGATCATTGGCATAGATAAGTTGTTATATATCATGGTTAAACCACATAAAATCTTACTTTCAAGTTTTAGGAATGGAAACACTCTGGAGTGATCCACTATCAATAAAGGGTGGAACTAGGCATATTGGAATTATGCGATTGAGCAATGCCATGGAAATTTCAAACCTAATAGCTTGAAACGTGCTCCTAATGAATCATTAGTCGCATCCCCATGGGCACACTGAATTGTCTCCCCTTATTGAGAAATGAGGATTCCACTCAATTCCAACATAAACATTACTTCTTTTATTCATTAATTTCATACATTTTGTTTCCTAATTCCATCTGTTCATTCTTTTAATATTTACAGCAAGCTTTATAACATGGCATCATTACTGCAGTAACTCCTGTGCATTTCGGGCATTATGGAAGCCCTTCCTCAGGGAGTAGCACTATGAAATAAAAAAATAACGTATGTAAGTCTAGAACATGTTTATAAACACCATAATACATAATACTACCCAAGTGCTGATCACACGTGTATAAAGTGTTAAGAGACAGGTTCACACAAAAAGTGCTCGAGTGTTCGGTGAAACTAAAACTAAATATCTACAAAACGCGGAAACACTTACATGATGTCCCTATAAGCCGTGAAAACTCCAATTAAAAAGCAAAAAACGGGTCAAAACGAGATGTAACACGTAATAATAAGTCCGAAAAATACAAGCCCTCACGTCATTTCTAACTGTTCACACTAACCTGGAAGAAAAGTTATCTTCGCGTTCTTAAAATTTACTCGAAATCTCAAAAACCGGGACGCTTCCCGCGCTTCCATGTTTGTAGACAAAGTGATCGCGATTGGTTAAATACAGAGTTAAATGACAGACTGCTCCTAAAGAGCTCAAAGAAAGACTTCAGGCCGGTCAAAAGAAAGAAAGACCGGAATCGGCTAGATGCCGATCTTGAACATTCTAAATAATTAAAGTGTAAAAAGACGCTCAAAACACGGAACCCTCATACAAAATTACTTTCACCGGTGCAACTCGATTACGAAAAGTAAAAGGAGCAATGATTCTAAAAACTAAAAATGAGGATATGTGGTTACACAATAGACAAAGAGTGTAATGTGGGTGTTGCATAGACTATGCCAAAAATACAAAATATAAAATACATAATGTAAACGACAACAGAATTCACAAATCCAACCAGGGATATAGACAACCTTGATGGTTGTTCATTAGAGATAATATGCAAGTTCAATTCGGTAGTTAAGACCATTTGGTTTGCTTGAACACAATCTTTGGATCCAAATATTTTCTCGCTGTAGTAAGTATTTGTTATTGACTCTTTCTTCCTTCTTCTCAACACATTCCAATATTAGAAATTTCAACTGGGATATATTATGATGTTCCTCCCAGAAGTGAGTCGAAACTGATGACTTCATGTTATGTGTGCGAATATTGGACTTTTGTTCCGTAATTCGAATTTTTATTTTCCTTTCTGTCTTGCCGACATATACTTTCCCACATGGGCATTTTAGTAAGTATATGACATTAGATGTGTCACACGTTGCAGTAACCTTTAGTTTGATCTCATATCCCTTCATGGGATGATTGATAGTATTGCCTTTCATGATGTTATTACAGTTTCCACAATTTAAGCATGGTCTTGTTCCTTTGTATGATTTTGTGAGAGGGGATTTTTGTTTCAAGATTTCTCCCATATTTCTTCCTCTTGTGTAGGCAAAAAGCGGAGGTCTCGCAAAAATTGTGTTGAAATCAGGTTCTAAATTTAAAATTGACCAGTGACGTGTTATGATCTTTTTGAAATTCATACTGAGAGTTGAATATATGGATACCGCCACTATCCTGTTGTCATCAACTTTTTTGTGTTCCTTCAGTAAATCCGTTCTGCTTATGTTTTTTTTCTCGTTTCTTGGATTACTCAATAGTTTCCTGCGGATATCCTCTATTAAGAAATCTTGCACCCATTTCATCTATTCTTTTTAATGCCGTGGTATCATCAGATGTTATTCTTTTGACCCTTGTCATTTAGGAAAATGGAAGATGCTGTTTTAAACTCATTTGGTGAAAACATGAAAAATGCAACATATCATTCCTGTCAGTTGATTTTCTATATATGTTGGTTTCTATCCCATTTTCAGTCATTGTGACTTCCACGTCCAAAAAAGTGACTTTTTGTTTTGAAATCTCCCACGTTAGTTGTATTCGTTCATCAATAGAATTGAGTTCATTTAAGGCTGCCTCCAGCCTTTCTGTAGAGTTCTTCCAAATTATAAAATAAAAATGTAATGTAGTTTCTTATATAGCGCACGTATCACCACAAAGGGTATCTTGGCGCTTGCTTTGGGAACCCGTCCTGGTTTTTCCCTGTGGGATAGCCCAGCTGGGCACCCCCAAGGTGAAAGCCAGGCATCCCGCCGCGGGGGCCGTAGTGGAGATTGAGCAAGCTATTGCCCAGAGTTGCAGAGCGTGAACCCCTGATTCAAGTAGGCACCGAAGCGAGAATTATCAGGTCCGTGGACATTTGGGCTCCAAACCCTGCCGCGTCGGGAATTGAACCCTGGTCCCGGGCCGACCTCTGCTTCTGGGTCTGCCTCCTCTAACCGGTGAGCCACACTTCTCCACTAGTATAAAGATATCATCGATGTATCTGATAATCAGTTTTGAATTGTCACACCATTCTGCCTTTGAAAAAATGTTAATTTCCTCGTATTGCTTCATAAAAATATTCGCATACACCGGTGCAGCGGAATTACCCATAGAAGTTCCATAGAGTTGTTGGTACAAGTCATTCTTTTATTTAAAGTAACTCTGGTAGAGATTGAATAGCATCAGTTACATAAGAAAAGTTTGCATCGGAAGCTGTAAATCCGTGTTGACTATTGCTTGTTCCACAGCCTCTATTCCTAGTGAATGGGGGATCGAAGTATATAATGACCTCACGTCAGCAGTACATAAAATTAAAGTCTCTCCTTGTTCAATTGTTACAGATTGTAGTTTAAGTAAAAAATTTAGATTTTTCACAGCCTGCTGGGCAGAAAATCTGGATTTTATGAAGGACACGGAGGCTAATATTATGCAAATCTCCTTTATTACTACAGCCCAGTAGCAATAATGAGAATGAAGAACATAGAACTTCAATGAACATTCTAGACAATTATATAGTCCCTTCGCGACCAGCCATCTTCCTTCTTTGTTAGAACTGCGAGGAAAGATCAACATGCAGAAACAGGAATACAACTGAAGACAGCTCTCCAAAAGTGGTCCGAAGGAAAAAATAAGTTTCATTCTGAAAGAAAAGAACAACATCTCATAATATCTTAAGCACAATGGGAGGGGTAAAAGATAAACAAGTGGTGGGACAATATTAGCCTCCATGTCCTTAATAAAATCCAGATTTTCTGCCCAGCAGGCTGTGAAAAATCTAAATTTTATGGCACGACACGGAGGCCGTATTATGCAAGTTTAAAGTGCATTAAGAACATTATCAATCGGATTAGAAATTGGTCTAAAATAACAAGTCCTAAACATGCTATCATTCGACCAGTCAGCTGCCCTAAGGATATCTTGTAGTCCTCCTCCCATGAAAAAGGCCTTAGAAGCCGAAGCACCTCTGAGGGAGTGAGCTTCAAAGACAGAGATAGCCACTCCACTCTCATGCATAACCTCTTTAACCCATCTTGCTAAGGTCTGAGAAGAGACTCCTTTATGAGGAGACCTATGCGAAATCAGAGGTTGGGATTCATTCATTCTTAAATTTTTAGTTTTCTTCTCATACTCTTTCAAACATTTAACTACGCAAAGTCTTTCATTCTGTGGAAAGAAAGGATAAAAGATAGAGGAAGACATTGTCTTAGTTCTTTTCTTGAGATAAAAGCAAACACCCTCGGGTTGGAAGGCCCTGCTAGATATATCTAATGCCTTAACATCTGAGGTTCTTCTAAACGATATTAGAGATAGTAAAACAGCAAGCGTGTATGAGATGCGCTTAAGGGAAAGAGAAGAATTATCTCCCCAAGAAGATAGAGTTCTAAGAACAAGGGTAACATCCCATAAGGTGGTGTTTTTAGCAGAAGGAGGGTTGATCACTCTCATGCTTTGCATAATCTTTTTAGTTAGTAGACTTTGGCCAACGGAGATACCATTAATAAGAGAATGGCCCGCCGAAATTGCGGATCTATAAACATTAACGGTTCTATAAGATAGACCAGATGTAAAGAGATCAGAAAGGTAATTAACCACGTGAACTAAATCAGTTGAAACGGGATCATAGTGTCGTTGAAGGCACCAGCGAACCCATTTGTTCCACGCCAATCGATAAGCTTTCCTTGTACCGGATGCCCATGATTCAGAAATGAGCGTGAAAGCATTTGACGAAAGCCCAGGGATTCGCCATTGTCTCCTGAAATCCTCCATGCCGTCAGCACTAGGAGACTTTGTTATACCAGGGGATGGAGCTACCCTTCTGGACCCAGGAGTACCTCTTTGAAGGGAGGGATCAGAATGGGAAAGTCTATAGACATTTCCAGAATTATGGGGAACCAAACTTGGGATCTCCAGAGTGGTGTTATCACGATCATGCTCTGTTTGTAACGTCGAGCATGAAGGATTAGACGCGGAATTAATGCAAACGGCGGGAAGGCAGAAGGGGCTAGACCCCTCCAGTCTTGAAGGAAGGCGTCCACTCTGAGAGCTTGAGGATCTGGCCTCCAACTGAAGAAATTGGTCAATTGGTATTCAGACGATCTGCAAAGAGGACTGTCCGAAAAGGACCCCATTGGGATTGGACGATTAAGAAAATTTGTCTGTCTAGTTTCCAATTGCTGGAGTCCCTGAAGTTTCTCGAGAACCAATCCGCTACACCATTGTTCAGCCCAGGAATGTGCTCCGCCACTACAGATATTCCTTTGCTCAAACAAAAATCCCAGAAACCTTTCGCTAGGTCTGATAAACCCTTGGAATGAGGACCCCCTAGTTTGCTGACGTAACGCACCGCGGAGACATTGTCCATCCGTAGCGTTACGCAGCATTTTGCCGAATTCTGAGTGAAACAGCGAATTGCAAATGAACCCGCTAATAATTCCAAACAGTTGATATGCAATCTCTTCTCTTGAGGAGTCCAACGACCCCCGTTGATGAGTTCCCACATCTGTCTCCCCATCCTTCTAAACTTGCGTCGGATTCTATTATTAGGTCTGGTGTCTCCCTGAAAATGGTCTGCCATTCCATGCCTCTACATTCTTTAACCACCAGAGGACTTCGGTCCTGGAGTCTAGATCCAGAGAGATCAGATGAGAGTAGGAATGAGTCGATCTCAGGGACCTGGCCTTCAGTCTCTGAAGTGCACGATAGTGCAATGGTCCCGGGAAGATAGCTTGAATCGTCGAAGAGAGTAGGCCCAGGACCTTTGCAAGGAGCCTCAAGGGAAAAAGGTCTAGACTGAGTAGTTTTTGGATTTCCTTCCTCACCTTCCTGACTTTCTCTTCAGGAAGTCTTAATTCTGCTTTCACTGTATCTACCATAAAACCCAGAAATTGTGTCTGTTGACTCGGAATCACACAAGATTTCTTTGTGTTTATATTAAACCCAAGGTGTTGTAGAAGCCGAATTGTGAGGTCTGTGTGAAGAGATACAGTGATTTTTGATTGGGCCATTATGAGGATGTCGTTGAGATATATAATTAGCCTCACACCCCTTTCTCGGAGCCAGGCGGTTATGGGTCGGAGCACTTTGGTGAAGCACCAAGGGGCGGATGACAGTCCAAAGGGGAGGCTGCAAAACTGGTAAAGTTTTCCTTCCCAGGTAAATTGGAGGTATTTTGATGAGGGCCCCATATTGGGATTGTTAGATATGCGTCTTTTAGATCCAGTCTGGTTAGCCAGTCCCCTTTTCTTAAGATGTCCTTCAGGAAGTGTATCCCTTCCATTTTGAAGTGTTGGTACACTACCCATTGGTTTAGTCCTTTCAAGTTTATGACTGGTCTCTGTTCTTTGTTTTTCTTTTCTACCAGGAAGATGTTGCTGAGAAAGCCCAAGAAGTCGCTTTTGACAATGGCACCTTTCTTTAACAAATCTTGTACTTCTTGGGAGACTAGGAGTCTGTCCTTGTCCGAAAAAGAAATATCCTGTGGAAGTTTTATCTGGGAGGGGAAATCGGTGAAATCTATTTTGTACCCTTTCACCGTTTGTAAGATCCATGGGTCTTTGGTAACTAAATTCCAATTCTCTGCGAATAAACGTAATCTCCCTCCCACCTATGGAGGGGTAATGGAAAGGTCTTTCGAGATTCCTACCTGAAGAGAACGATCGTTGTCTTCTTTCACCTCGGAAGGCACGTCCACGACCTCTCTGCCTCTGGGGATAAAACTGGTGAGATCCGAAGTTGTTGTTATACCTTCCGCCATGGGCCATGAAGGATCTTGAGGTGGAATTTCCTCGGCCGGGGAAACGACCCCGCATTCTCCCGGCCCTGGTGAAAACACGATCCTGAAATACCTTTTTAATGTCTTTTTGGGACTTTTGGATGGAATTAAAAGCGCCAACGTACTTGGCCATGTCTTTATTGAAGTCCTCACCAAAGAGGAGACCTTGTGAGTTAGGTCCCCCATCATTTTTGGCAAGTTCGATGAGTTTGGGATCTATCTTAAACAACTCCCCCTTCCTTCTCTCGGTAGAGAGAGCAGTATTCACATTCCCGACAAGGCATATGGCCCTCTGGACCCATTCTCTGAGTTCTTTTGGGTCGACAGGAGAGTACCCCAGGTAGGCCGATTCGGCCATTTCAAAGATTTTAGTAGGGGTCCAATGATGTCAAGAAGACGATCTTGGCACAATTTTAAGCCTTTATCTATGCCCTTCCTGGGGACTCTGGATGTCTTGGCTATAAAAGCCACAACTTTAGGGTCCAGTTCTGGAGTAGCAGCTATTTTATTCGGGAGGGTAGGTCTCGGGCATTCGGAACGTAATCTTGATCTGACCTCTTGTGGGATTTCCTTCCTCAGCCAATAGGTTATGTAGTCAGCCACATGTTGGGAAGGAGTCCATTCGGGGGATAAAGGGTGCTTTATTAGAAGTGGGTCGAACATTAAGTCACCAAATGGTTCCAAGAGTCCCATATTAGATTGTGAGGTCTTTGAAGCCTCTTCGGAGCTTCCAGTCCCCCTAGGTGCCCCTTCCACATCGGTATTAAAGCCAGAAGAACATGATAATTCCCAATTCGGAATTGTCCTCACTGTCTTCGCTATCAATATTAATCGGAAGCTCAGGGCCTGAATCATGCCCACATAGGGTGCCCGAGGCACCAGTCTTTTCACCGCCTTGAAAGCGAGAGGGAGGAGCTGAGGTTTTGGCCTTTTTTGGGGTGGAGGATTGGACCTTTTTTGAATCTTTTCGTTTGCCCCCAAGCATCCTCTTCTTTGGAGCCTCAACTGCTCCTTCTTGTTGGGTACTAGTGGAAGGGCGCGGGGATTTAAGGGAGAAGGATTCAAATGTTTTATTGATTGTATCATCAATAGAACCTAGTACCTTTTCAAGGGCTTTATTGACTAGGTCTTCTAATTTATCCTCAATGTTAATTTGAGGGTCAGACATTTTATTAAATTGGGCTAGGCTAGTTATGTAGTTAATTAATTTTCTAGTTAAATAATGTTATTGATGGGACAGATCGCTGATAAAAGGTTAATGGGTCTGAATCCTACTGAGTTAGAGAGAGAGCTTGTCACCTGATCTTCGAAATCGGCAGTTTAGATAAACTGCAGAGTATCATGATAAATTGTAATGTCCCAATGCTATAAAATGTCTGTCATATGGGAAAAAGCCTAACTTTCCCATTTCTTTCAAATGGCCGCCACGCACGTAGCGGTGTGCGTGTCCGTCTGTAGGGTACTTTCCTCTATTCGCGACTCGCCCCCGAAGCGTTTCGGAGCATCAGGGCAGAGGGTAGAATGACGGAAGGAAACGCGATGGTGAACGCTATGGTGGTGAATTTTAGAATGAGGTAGGATTATCGGGTGCACGTGTAAGCGCGAGTGGGCACAACGTAGCGCGAGCACAACGTAGCGCGAGCAATTTTAAAGTATTTTTGTCGGCTGCGCGTGTGAGCGCGAGTGAGCACAACGTAGCGAGTACAACGTAGCACAAGCAAATTTAAAAGTATACCGGGCAGTCTAAGAGCACAACGTAGCGAGTACGAAGTAGCACGATCAAATTTAAAAGTATAGGAGCCTAATCCGGTCCAAATAGGACCGGAGGGGGGAAAAAAGGAGGCATAGACCTGCAGGGAGAAAGCCTCGAAGAGGTAGTGAAATGAAATTAGCCTCCTAAGTCGCAAAGAGAAAAACAACAAGAAAGGGGTCTATAGAAAGCTAAGTTAAAAGGCACAACAATACCTCTAAATAGGTTAACATCAATATCTTAAAATAAGGCTAACAGTTAATTCAATTAATCTATCAAGCATATAGAATGCAAAGTAACTCTAATGAATGTTCATGAGGCAGTACTTATATTTCTGAGCAGCAGCAACAAAGAAGGAAGATGGCTGGTCGCAAAGGGACTATATAATTGTCTAGAATGTTCATTGAAGTTCTATGTTCTTCATTCTCATTGTTGCTACTGGGCTGTAGTAATATAGGAGATTTGCATAATATGGCCTCCGTGTCGTGCTTGTTCCACTGCCTCTATTCCTAGTGAATGGGGGATCGAAGTATATAATGACCCCACGTCAGCAGTACATCAAATTAAAGTCTCTCCTTGTTCAATTGTTACAGATTGTAGTTTAAGTAAAAAATCAGTGGTATCCTTGACATAGGTTGTCATTCTTTTCACAGTTGGCTGCAAGTATTTATCCAACAACTGTTCTATGGGCTCATGTAGACTACCACATGTAGAAACAATCGGTCGTAAGGGGGGGATCTAAGAATCTTTTGATTTAACAACATCCAAAAAGCCCGGTATTCTGTATGATACCGAAAATTCACAAAAACCTAAAAGATCCCCCCTTACGACCGATACAATATCTACCTTACATAATTTCTTTTCAACTATAAGAATAAACTAAACAAATTGATGAATAATACGAATGTTAATACCTCTTAGGCATACAATAATTGCGGTTCTACAAGTTCTTACTCCCATTTTCTTAAAAATAGGCTTTAAAACCGTCTTCCGTTCTGCAAGTAATTTTGGGCACAAGGTTACTATGTGCAGTAAGGTTTCTTCACTCAGCCCACGTAATCTACAAATGTTAGGCGGCCACTTTTTCTCTCATTTTGGAATTCCATCTTTAGTTGGATATCTCCCAAACCGTAATAACATAAATTTATTCTTAATCAAAGGTTTTAAATGAAGTAACAAATAAGGTTGGGGATACAGTTTGATGTAAGAGTTAACTATTGTCCATAGATTTTTTTTTTTCCTTAGTTCATCTTAATCCATTATGGTAGACAACAGGACTACCGATTGATTAATTGATTTTTTATAAACCATTTTACTCCTCATTTCATCAACTAAGTTTGGACATTCAAAGGTACGTAAACACTCATTTAAATAGGTTTGCCAACTGTTCACATGTACCCCTCTTAGGATCTCAAGCCAACACAGGTTTGCTAATGAACCTTCCTCAGCTCGAGATAAGGTCAATAAGAACTTTAAGAATGTGAATTGTCTAACTAAAAACTGTTTCTTCAAACCAAATTCGCATGACTAATATGTCTGGGAATCCTAAAAAACGATTTATATGTCCTTATTTCAATATCATCAAGTAATTTCGCATCTTTGCCCCGAAAAATAATAGAACCATAATCGAAAGATGGATTAACTCCGCTTTCATAACCTTCAGCAAGTGATCGTAATTTGGGCATAATAATTTATCTCTCAATTTTCTAAAAGCAAATGCGAGAGATGTGCCTTTAGCTTCAAGGTTATTATAATGTCTCCTAAATGACAAATTATCATCAAATGTAATTCCCAGATAGTTATACGATTTTACACATTCGATAACCAAACCATTGATATTCCATTCTTTCACTCCTAGTTTACCTCTTCCCACGGTCATTATTTTCATTTTTTTAAATTTATTTTTAGATAATTTCTTGTAACATATAGGTTAAAAGAGTCTATTAATCTTTAAATCCTATAACAGTTTGGCTTAGTTAAATGGTATCATCGGCATATTGTAAATATTTAAACTCTTTACCCATCACATAGGGGGAGTGGGCATTAACATCATTAAAATGGGCAGGGAGATCATACATAAAAAGGTTAAAAAGGCAAGGAGCCAAAACACATCCTTCTTTCAAGCCGATATTAGTTTCTAGGCGACGAGACATATGTCTACCGTCGCCTACTTTGATCTGTACCCAAGTATCGGAGTATAGTAATTTGATCATTTTTAAAAGTGTATCAGATATACCCCAATCAGCGTACTTTGCCCATAATACATTTCGGGGCACAGAATCAAAGGCGGCTTTTAGGTCGATGAAACAAATATACAATTTTTGTTTCGTATATTTGGCTCTTTCGCCTAATAATGTTAACAAAACCAAATTTTTTATTAGTTGATTCACCCTTTCTAAAACCAGTTTGTAAGTTTGGTATCAAATCTTCTCTTAAGGCTCATGATTCGAATTCCTCCAAAAGACAACTTGCAAATATTTTCGCATCAACATCTGTTAGTGCTATTAATCGATAATTTGCTGGGTTGTCTTGGGGACCACTTTTATAAATTGGTTGTATAATGCTTTCCTGCCATGATTCCGGAATCCGGACAGTTCTAAGCACATCATTAAACAGGAGCGTTAGTATCTCCGGCCAATCTTTTAAATTTACTTTAAAAATGGTGTTGGGAATTCCATTCGGACCAGGCGCTCCATTTGATCGGATCTTATTTATCACTTTTTAACTTTGTCAACCGACCATGGCTCAATATCCGGAGCACTTATTGGGTCATAGACAATTGGGTCGGACCCGACTTTTTCTGTTGTCTCTTGTTGGTAATGTCAAATAGAATTGATTTTACCATCATCGCACTGCGGACCCAGAGGAACAATTTTAAGATTATTAAAAAAGTTTATCCAACTTAATTTGTCAATATTGGCACTATTACTTCTATGATTTCCATTTTCTAGATTGTTAATAATACTCCAAAATAACTGCGAGTCTTTGGATTTACAGCACAATGTAATTTGGACTAAGTAGCTTCATAATATGTTTCGTTCCTATATCCTTTTTTCAATTTTCTAATTTGTTGGGATATCACAAAGTGTGTTGTTCCATTCGCTTTCCTATACAATAATCTTATTGTTTTATTAAGGCTTCTTTTGAGGTATAGTAAGCGATGAGAAAACCATCCTGGCTTCCTAGGATTTAAAGTTATACCACCAGAGGGTTTCAAATTAGAAAAATTAACCAAGAGCGTGGAGCATAAACAGGGCCAAAGAGCAACCATAGATTTACCTTCAGAATTAGCTTCTTGCACATCTAAAATTAGACGGGAAAGCACTTCTAAAATTTCTTTTTCAGTTTTATCATTCCATATTAATCTTTTAAGGTTAAAAGCGGTAGGCACAGTTTTGATTATTCTAGATTCTGGCAAATAATCAAAAGGAAAAATAACTTGTGGATTATGATCGCTCTCAATCCTCGGAACCACATGATACCTTTGGACTAATTTCACAAGTTTCTCAGAAATTATGCAATAATCAATTATGGAAGGGCTACCAATTTTATTAAATGTCGGTGTATTATCATCATCTTTCAAAATATTTAAGTTATATTTTATAAACTCACAGTTAATCCATTCTAATAACATTTTTGAAGGCATATTCACTTTTTATATGAGAAAAGGTGTATATTAAAATCCCCGGAAATGATGATCGTTGAATCTAAATGGTCATAGTATAACACTTTCACCGTTTCCCATAAGTGTGAAAGTTGCTTAGATCTGACCTTCTATTTGGAGCTCAAATAGACATTAAAAAAAATAATTGGTTGTTTGTCTATGATTTAAACACACTGTAACCATTTTACCTGGAAATCAATCTCAAAATGCTTAACATCAAGATTCAAAGAAACGTATGTAGAAAGGCCTCCACTAGGACGGCCTATAGGGGACTCACGAGTTGCCACATTCAAATATTCAAAATAGCCAATAATGGGTCCACTACACATATTCCAAGTTTCTTGTAGTATTAAAATATCAAATGTTTTCAAAAAACGTATTACATTCGAGTCCTCAAGAAGTGATTTAAAACCATTTGTGTTTCAAGAATAGAGTTTGAAAGGGCTTAATATTTTTTCATGAGAGGGCCGGCATCAATCTCTCTTTGCAGAATTTACATTCGTTAATATTGAAGGAAGCCAACTCCAATCCTCAATCGGATTGGGTGCTGTCTTTAACTCTTCACATATTCGCGAACCTGACTGACAACTCCTGATCTTAATGCCACGTAACAAATTCAACTCTGTTGATGGGCCTGAAGCACCTTTCAGCACTCTAACAGGTGATGCCGGAACTATTTTTTGTCCATCCTTCTTTAGAACTGGGCTACAAGGTGATTTATTAGGAATCAACAGAGTTGGATATTGTGTCCTGCGAATACTCTAAACTTTGATGCCCCATTTCTCAAATGTATCATTATTAGCAATTATTTTACTAACAATATCATCACTTCGCCAGGTTGTAACAGTTATTTCATTATAAAGATTATTACAATCGATCTTAAACTCCACAGATTCCAAGTCATTTGATGTTACGTCCTTCAAATCTGAGATTGCATTTAATAACTTCAGGATATTTCCACGATTCAAGATGTCATAAGGACCTCTCGTGGTATACTGAGGGCAGAAGACTACTTTCCTCATTTCAACCAGACTATCGGGGATCTCTATTTCATCCTTAACTGTAGAATCTACTAGGGCTCCCTTCCCAATAACAGGATCTAAAACAGGGGCTACCAGTTGGCTCAATACAGACGGCTCCTTTGATTTTTGATCTTGAGTGCAAGGGTGATCAGCATCAGCTTTTTTGGAGCCTTGTTGAATAATAGTGTTTACAATTTTGCAATTAAGGGTAGTTTGTTCTCCATGTTGTTCAACCAATTCAATATGAGGCTGATCAGACATAATAACCCCTGTATGAGAAACCTTAGGCCACATACTAGCATTAGCCTCATCCTGGTTAGAATTAATAATAGGTTGACCGTTTTGTTTATCCTTTAAGTTAACTACAGAAACTTCTGCAGGTCTAAAAATCGGAAATAAGGCTTTTATACCAGATTCTTTGTCTTTTTTAGGGTTGTAGTTACTACCTCACTGGGGAGTTTTTTATCCTGTAATATTTTAATATGCGTTTTTCTTAACCTTTTTCTTGTCCGTTTGGATAGAATCCTAGGGTTTGCTGTTACACCCAAAGCTTGGGTTACTTCTGGAGCCATTTTCACCTCAGAGTTTTTGATAGCACTTGACGATTGACTTGACTCCAGACAGTCCCTTTTCGTCTCATCAGATATCAAATGGAACTTATTTTTAGTACCTTTAAAGGTGCATGAGGTACCTTAGGTGGAGGGGCGTGGCTTGGAGCCACCGATGGCAGCCGCCTAGTGAGTGTGCTCTGCCACTGAGCCCGTATTTATCCTGGCACGCGGATTCTCTGAACCCCCCAAACTTGCTCAGGGGGTGTAGGAAGTGGTCCGGATCACTCGACGGAATTGCGGAGCGATTTCCTTGGCGGACGACCCGGGAAACCGTACATGAAGACCCGACTGCCGGAGTCCATAATGGCGGCCTAGCGTAGGCCGAAGTGTCCGGATGGAGACGAGGGGGCTTGATCCCCGGCACCCGCCTGGAGTACGTTGTGGGCAGCGGAGCAGAAGCAGAAGAGCCACCGGGCTGCGGAGCAACCGCTACCGGTGCGGACGGAACCTGAGGCGGCCCTCCCCCCTGCTGTCGGGCGGAGCAGGGAAGAGACAGCAGCAGGAGTGGGGGGCCTGACTGAGAGCCGCAGGCAAGAGGGACACGGCGACAAGACTTTGTGCCAAACGGCTGCCGGCCTGCGTGCCTGCCGATGGTGAAGCCACTGGGGTGCTCTCGATACATGAGCTGGTGAGGTTGGGGGCTGGAGTTTCCCGTGTGGGAACTTGGACGCCCGGGTCCCCCACAGGCCTGTACTGCGACCCTGAGAGGCTGGGAGCCTGCCTCTGACTGCTGTGGATGGTCGGTGGGGAGCGCGGTCTCTAGAAGTGCCATTAGACCGGCCTGCATACCGCCGAAGAGGGGGCCCCATTCCTGAACGCCCCGACCCAGGGCACAGTGGGAACAACCTTGATGTGCTGCCCTGGAAGCCGATTGAGGCGCGCGCCACATGTGAGGCCTGGCCCGGATGACTACAGGGGCCTGCTCCACTAGCGCCGGATGCTCCTATGGGCAGTCTGCCACGATTGCTACGGATGGGAACAAGATCTGGCCCACGCCGGTGTTGGGGGCCACATGATGCGGAGGCGGAGTGGCCGTGAAGGGATGCCTGTGGAGTTGGTGGCTGATGGCGCGCTGGGTCCCATGAGGCTCTGAAGGAAGAGGAGCACCTGGATAACCCATTGCCTGCCCTATATGGATGATGATGAATGTGCGTATCTCTGAGAGGGGAGATGCGGCAGAATAGCGACAGCCGGACGAGCGGTGGCCTACAGCTCCAAGGTACCCCCGGGCGAGCCCAACCTTAGGGGGGAACGGGTGGCTCAGACCCCGTGCAGGTGGATATACCACAGTGATGAGCTGGCGGTAATAATGGCGTGCTCGGACACCGCAACGCAGCGCACCTGAATTGGAGAGCCCCCCCCCCGTTTGGAATAGTGGGGTGCAGAACGGCGGCGGACGCCCCGTCAGCGCCTACTGGCTTACGAAATCGCTGATCCGACTTTCGCCCTCCGGTTCCTTTTCTTTCCCATCCTGCTGGCCAGAAATAGGAAGGCACTACGCGCGGGGGAGACGGGAGGCGTAGGACAACCGTCGCTGGGAAGACGCGAACCCCCGGTTCGGGCGCTGCAACTGGGGTGGAGATCAGAACAGTTGGCGGATGTGTCGTGTTGACACAAGTCCAGGCCCTCATAGCTGGTGACCGGAAGACTGCCCTGGCTGGTGGGTGTTACATGGTCACGCCCCTTACCACTGTGCGATCTCAAGAGATTTTACACTTGGCGGGGGCCTCTACTACTGCGGCGATCCAACATGGAGAAACCCAAGGGCAAGAAGGAAAGCGCGCACCCCCACTCAGACACGGAGCTAACGGGACGCGGCGAACATGAAGAACAGGACACACCCTGCGACCCACGCTTGCAGTCGCAGTTGGATACAATTCTAGAGGCAATAGTAGACACCAAAGCGACGCTGCACCAGGACATAGCACAAGTGGCCTCCAGCCTGGGTCTGCTGCGGGCGGACCATGGCAAGATTGCGGATAGGGTGGCGGCTGTGGAAGATACGCTCCAGTCAGT
Source organism: Lissotriton vulgaris (assembly GCF_964263255.1). NCBI lineage: Eukaryota > Metazoa > Chordata > Amphibia > Caudata > Salamandridae > Lissotriton > Lissotriton vulgaris. The sequence continues at coordinate 876,127,921 of NC_141685.1, forward strand.
GGGACCGAAGCAGACTGCCCTCTCGGCTACCATGACTGATGTACTGAACAGAGTTGAAATGCTGGAGAAAAGGGAGGAGGAGGCAGAAGGCCGCAATCGCCGGAACAATATCTGTATAGTGGGGCTACCGGAAAAAACAGAGGGAATGGACATGGGGGAATACTTGGAGAACTGGCTCAAGACGACGGTGGCCCCTGAAGGTCTGTCGACCTTTTACACGCTGGAGAGAGCTCACAGAGTGCCCGCCCGACCGCCTCCGCAGGGTCGACCCCCACACCCGGTGGTGGCAAGATTATTGCACTATCGGGACAGGGACCTTCTACTTCAAAAAGCACGCATGCAGGGCCCTTACCAGGTGGGAAACAGCAAAGTGAACATTTTTCCGGACTACACCTATGAAACACAATGGTGCAGGTCCTCCTTCCTGGCTGTCAAGAGGGAATTGAGGAGCGAGGGTCTCCAGTATTTGCTGCTCTTCCCGGCCAGGTTGCGGATCATTGTGGACGGCTCAACGTTCTTTTTCGACACCCCGGAAGACGTGTGTGAGTGGCTCGAACTGTACAGAATGGGAAGAGATGGACCGACCGGGATGCATGGGTCCCCACAGACCCGCCACCGCAGAGGAAGTCGAGGAGGTCCCGGCGCCGTCGAGCGAGTATGAGGAGACCATTACCACAGGACACTGAGACGGAGCGGCGATTGGCGCTAGAGGCGGTGCAGGCGCTGTCGGGCCTGAGGGGCCAGCGGTCCCCGGAGAGGGCGGACTCTGCCAAGGACAATGAAGAATCGGATGCTGAACAATCTGAGGCGGATAGCACACATCTGCCGACAGTCACACCGTCCACTGCGGATGGAATGTTGGACGAGAGCTGAGCCTGCTGGGAACGTGCCCGATATAGAATGTTCTGACTGGGACAGGCTCTTGCCCACAGGTTTGATGTATAATTGGGGAGTGTGATGATGGTGGGAGGCGACTGGGGAAATGCGAGGTTATGTATACGTGGCTCTACGGAGGGAGGTGGTCTGGACCGCTACTGATAAACCCTCTTGGAACTCTATGGTCGGGGGACTCTGGCTGAGTACTGAATGGGGGGGAGGGACAATGCGGGGAGATCTGTTTATAGTGGGCTTGGAGGGTTATTGTGTCACGGGCATTTAGCAGCGGCTGCCCGTTGTTAACCGGCCCCCCTCTTTGCCCATAAGGCTTGCCCACAGTGTCTACTGGTGGGCTTCACAGTTGTTGACACTTGTCATGGTTTGGATGGGAACTAGATGGGTGCTACTAGGTCCTGTTCTTGGGGGGTGGGGGGATTGAGGCGACTTGGGGACAGTTGGGGAGGGCCCATCACCGATGTGACAACGAACTCATGTCCTTGTACATACAGAATGTTATGGGATAATGGCTGATACAACCAATTTGAAATGTATGACCTGGAATGTAAGGGGGCTTCACACTATGACTAGGAGACATAAGGTTCATGCTTATTAAATCCATAGGGGGTACATATTGCACTGCTCCAGGAGACGCAGTTAACAAAGGCCCAGGGTATAGCGCTACAGCGTAGATGGCGAGTTCAGGTATACAACACCACTTACTCTGCGTTTGCTAGGGGGGCGCTAATTTGGATCAGGGCGGGAGTGCCTTTCCAACTAACTAGGCAAACTGTGGATCCTGAGGGTAGATATGTGGCCATTCAGGGGAAATTGAGAGGCAGGGACATTGCCATTTGCAGTATATACGCACCCAATGTTGAGCAATTACGTTTCATGGAGGGACTATCTGGAGTGCTGGTACAGTACCTAGCGAATCCCCTACTGCTGGGTGGGGATTTCAATTCCGTCACGGATGTTGTTATGGATAGATCTCACCCTCCACTAGCTGACTCCCCGACATACCGCTTATCCAAAGGTAGACTGGACTGGCAGTTGCGCTGAGGATTGGCAGACGTCTGGCGCGTACAGCCCCCGGGTGGCCGGGATTATTCTTACTTTTCTAGTATGCATGAGCTGCACATGCACATAGATGTGATGCTCTGCTCCCCGACAGTGGCGCCCACTATTGTGCGGATGGAGTATTTAGCTAGGACAATCTCGGATCACAATCCACTGTTAGTTACAATGGACTGGATGGCCGGGATCTCATGTGTCCCTACTTGGAGATTGCGTCCAGAAACATTTGATGACCCCCTCTTTCATGGCACACTAGAGGAAGGGATAACGCTGTACTTTATTGAAAAGGCTGGCACGACGGCGGCAAGGGCGACAGAATGGGACACTTTTAAAGTAGTTATCAGGGGCCTCTGCATAGGCAAGTATGCAGGAGTGCGGAAAGTCCTCTTGGGGGACCTAGCTAGAGCGGAGTCTAAACTTCGGGAGGCAGAGGTGGCGAGACCCGGCCATCCTGAATTTCAGGAGGGGGTCCGGGCAGCTAGAGAAGAGGTGGCAGTAGAGGTAGAACGTTTGCGCAGCTTCGACCATAAAGCATATACGATGAGAGCGCATGCAGAGGGTGACAAAGCGGGGACACTTTGGCCTGGCTGGCTAACCCAGTGAAGAGGGGCTCCCCGATCCTAGCTCTAACTACAGAGGAGGGAGATGTAGTCCACACCCAAAATGAGATCTTGCAGGGCTTCAGGCTCTATTATGAGGCACTCTATAAAAGCAAACTGGAAGGAGGTGACCCGGCTGTTGGCACTTTTTTGGAGGAGCTGACTATGCCGAGATTAGATGACGACCAAGCGAAAGACTTGGGAAAAGACATTGAGCTTGGAGAAATTCGGAGTGCCATTAACCGTATGGCCCGTAATAAAACTCCGGGATTGGATGGCTTACCCATCGAATTCTATGGGAAGTATGTTGATATACTGGTGCTGAGACTCCAAGAAGTTTATAGAGAGGCTAAGGAGGCGGGACAGCTGCCCCAATCGATGCGCGAGGCGTTGGTGATACCACTGCTGAAACCGGGGAGGGAAAGTGAAGCCGCGGCCTCATATAGACCGCTATCGATGCTAACAACCGACTATAAGATACTGAGCAGTATACTAGCAGCACGCCTACTGCCCCATATGACCGTATTGGTCCATGAGGATCAAGCCGGCTTTATCGCTACGCGGAATACTTCAGCGAACATCAGGAGGTTAGTGCGACTATTGGATGGTGATCACTCGGAGGCACTCAAGCATATGATAAGATATTGAGAAAGCCTTCGATAGCCTTGAATGGGAGTATCTGTACAAAGTTTTAGATCGCTTCGGCCTAGGAGAGGGCTACTTAGAGTGGACGAAGGTACTGTACACGTCTGCGGTGGCTAGAGTGAGAATTGGATCTCTGGTGTCGTCACAATACCCAGTGGACCGAGGGACGATGCAGGGATGCTCACTGTCCCCACTGCTGTTCGCCTTGGCAATGGAACCTCTGGCGATTGACCTGAGGACAGGGAGGCACTACCGGGGCTTGACGATCAGAGTTGGGCGACAATATGTGTCGCTATATGCGGACGACCTACTACTCTTCCTGGAGGATGCTGACGGAGCCTTAACAGGGGCTGAACGTCTGCTATCCTGGTTTGGGGGACTCTCGCGCTTGAGAGTCAATTGGTCCAAGACATGTCTATTCCCGGTTAGGGAAGGGGAGACTGAACCACATTTGCCCCGTGCGGTGTGCTGGGAACCCGCTTGCCTGAAATACTTAGGCGTGCACATCTATCACACAGTGGCGGACATGCTGGAGGGGAACGTGGGCCGAGGAGTGCGGGCACTGAAGGGTAGCATGGCATTCTGGACTACGCTCCCCTTATCGGTGGCGGGCCGCATAGCCCTCTTAAAAATGGTGGTACTCCCCCGGTTCCTATATTATTTCCGAACGCTGCCTGTGTGGGTACCTAGTTCTACCTTCAAAATGCTGAAGTCCCTCATAGTGTCCTTTCTTTGGGGTACAGGCAGACTTAGAGTGGCACAAGCGACGCTTATACGATCAAAAGCTGAGGGTGGATTGGCGGTACCGGACTTTGAACTTTACTACCTTGCTGCCCAGCTACAGATTTTCACACAAGAAATAGCGCGGGTATTTAGAGGACCGGAACACAAGAGGGATTCGGGGACGCCGCTCCACGTCCTTTCCTATATAGCTCTGCAACAGAAACTAGACCTTAAGGATCTCCTCACTGAGGAGAAAACAATCAGACTTTGTTGGAATCGCACTCAACGCAGAGCAGGAGTTTTGCATCCGTATACTCCTGAAATACCACTCGGGATGCTCACGGCATTGCCACACGGTGGAGACTGGTCGCGACTGCAAAGCTGGGAAGACGCTGGGGTGCAGGTGGTAGGCGACTTATATGGGGACGGGGCCATGCTGCCCTACCAGGCCCTACAAGAACGATTCAACTTGCGGAGCGGGGATTTCTTACTGCACAGGGCGGTGACTAGAGCGATACAGGCACACTGGAAAGAAGGACTAGTAGAACCCCCGACATCGATGGCCTGCCAATACACTATTATGGCATCTGGAACCTTCAAAGCGGTCACGTGCTCGTATTCTAGGATGCTCAATGAGGGCCTGCCGCCCTTAGAGGCATTGAAAGGTAAATGGGATATAGACCTGTGCAGGGACATCCTTGAGGCGGCATGGACACAGATAGTGAGACGAGCCTGGAAGAGCTCGAGGAATGCCAGATTCCAGATAGTGCACTTCTATATACTCCATAGAGCATACCTGACGCCGAGGAAAATTAGGAAGTATTTTAGGGTTGAGGAGGCGGCGTGCCCCAGATGCACGATGGCAGGAGCAGAACTCGACCACATGCTTTGGTCCTGCCCAGTGATGGGGCTGTACTGGGAAGAGGTGGGCAACACCCTAAATGCGGTGTCAGAGAGGAACCTGGAGTTTGACAGAGCTATCTGTATATTGAACTGTTTTCCCCACACGTCCAAAAACAAAGTCACAAGTAAATTTATAGATCTGGGACTCATACTGGCTAAACGAGAAATTACGAGGCACTGGAAAGCAACGGTGGGGCCATCCAGTAATAGATAGAGGGGGGAACTCCTGAAATGGGGTTCCGGGGAAAGCGCGTTGAGATTCCAGCTGGCACGTAGGCGAAGCAGCGACAGGGCGCTAGAAGCTGCAGCGGCGTGGGAGGCACGCACCGCCTGAGGGGAGCTGATCACTGGTAGGGGGGAGCCCCCATCATGACAGGTACCATGCATACACTGGACCATAGGCATAACTGACAATGACTGTTAATTGAGAATATGTACGTCGGATCGCGTCGGGGTGGGAAGTTGGGGGGGAGGAATGTTATCATCGTTGGTGCAATAGGGATAATGTAATATTATGTACGATTGTTCTTATTTCCGGGGCATTACCAGCGTGTCCTCATTATACTGTAGATCAATGTAATGCATCATGGGTGGGGATTTTTCTTTTGCTTGACTCCTTCATAGACGATATGGCAATTTTTCTTTTTGTGTAATGCTTTCACTGTGTTTGAATAAAAACCAATAAACTTTGTTTTAAAAAAAAAAATGAGGTACCTTAGGTGTTTCTATATTAGTAGCATCATTTGCTGATCGGTTATTCGTATAAATATTTTTAGTATTTCTGCTATTTCTACCTTCTTGTGATATGGCTAGTTTATCTTTAGTATACAACCCACAATGAACAAGATCTTTTGAGATATTTTTTATACCAGGAAGATTGCTGCATTCTTCGTTACCTTGAACTTTTCTAACTGACAGCATAAGGCATTATTACATTTCTTCCAGGATATATCGGACAGATACTAGCCACCTAATAATTTTTACCTTCAGCAGATATCTCTAACAGTTTGGCTGCAAACGAAACAGCTAGGATTCTAACTCTAATTTATGTTCATTTGCTTTTATAGTATATAGCATTGTAATGATCTATGGTACGCAAGTTTGAATTTATATAACTATTTTTAGCCGTATTTTAACGTTTCTAGGGAGTTGCTGACCACAGTATGTATTTGAAACTGGATTGTAAATATAGGGTTTAATACAATGTTTTTATTTATTCATGTGCTACAATGTAGTACATTTTTATGCTGTTTTATGGGATATTTAACCCCGAAATAAACAACTAATAATAAAGATTTGCAGTAGCGTGGGCTCTGAAAAATCTTACACCTTTAATTTTGGCCACTCACTTCTTTGTCCTGGTGGAACACTTTTGTATGGTGTGATTAAAAACAACAATTGGAAAATTCATAATTATTTATGTAGTCAATCTTATTGCAAAGCCTTAACAAAAAGTTGTGTGCTGTCCAGTTGTGGAGTATGAGAATGTTTTCATTTCATGACAGAGTTATGGATATGATGTTCTCTAGATGTACTCAATGGGGAAGGGGTGGGAGTTGTCCAGGTTCCAACAAGTGACACCCAGATGTTTTTGGTTATTGTTCTATGATTTCTTTTGACCATGATGAGGATGGCTTTCCTGTACACAATTTGAGTCACTTTCCTGCCAACATATTTTTTGTTTATTTTGATTTTAATTAATTTATAAGGCACACTTTACAAACCTAATTATGTCTAATGATCAGGGTCCAATTAAAACATATTTTGATACAGGGGCATTGCTACTACAAGGACCCATGCAGACTTATCCTCGCCGAGCTCCTCTAGTGTAGCGGGCCTCCTGGCCGTGATTCCCACTTTAAAAGTGGAGCTGATGTAGATTGGTGACTTGAGGGAGGGGAACCTCTCCTTTGCATTCCTAAACAGGAGTGGACCCCGGTCTGGGGCGTCCGGGATTTACACACCTTTCATTACGATGGCACCTGCCAGTGCATTCAACCCAGAGGTGGAGTCAGCCTGAAGCCTCTGTAACTGCAGCGCCCAACGAGCGGCTTTCAGCGGCGTAACGAAAATTGAGGGCCCCCCCCCTGCAAGGTACGTGAAGGGGCACCCTCTGGACTCTATCAGGAGCTGTCTGCCGAAGTACTGCACTTAGGGGGCGCCCTGGAACTTGCCCCCCCCCCCCCGCACTGCGGGGGCTGCGGGGGCCTGTGTTAAACCCCTGGTGGCTTTGGAGAACGGGGGCAGTTTTGGTGCAGACCCCATCTTCCACCCTTTATGCTGAGACGTGTTTCCAGTGAGTGTGGGGGAAGATGAGAACCTGTTCCCACAAACGTGCTTGACGGACCTGCGCCCGATACCTCTGAATGCACAACTCTCTCTTCCTCCTTTGTACTGCGGAGAACAGGGCCAGTAAGAATTTAGCCCAGGGACATAAAAGTGGCCGCGCTGCTCTATTCGCGCAATAATTATACTTCGCGCTGTACTGAAGCGTAAAAGGCCATTTATTTGGACAGGGTTGTAAACACAATAGGCTTTCCTGTTTTCAGTTTCTATTTTTGGTAAATTCTGGTGGTTTGTTTTCAGTGTTTTCAATTGATTTCAATACCTTTAAAAAACAGTGGTTATCAGTGGTTACACTTTTTTGTGCCATTAAAAACATCAGAAATAGTGTTTTTCTGGTATTTATGAAAAGTTTTGGTTTTATTATTGCTTGCTTTCTGCACTGATAGTGCATAGTATATAGACAGTGTACGTATAGTGTATATGAGGTCCAAATACATTTTTACAAATCAAACTTATTGCAGTACACCATGCAATATTTCTTCAGTGAGTCTTTGGTCATGTGTGCTCGCTCTTTCCTTCCCATGTAAACTTTGTTCTGTGAAAAGGCCTTCTCAACATTGGCACTTGAGAAGGGCGACACCAAAGCAGCTAGTACACAATTTGCTAACTCTGGCCACTGACATAGCTTTCCATGCCAATACTGGTGCACTTGAAGAATGAGATTCTCTGGGCAGGTTCTTTAACATTTGCGTTGAACTTGGCGCTTATGCCCTCAGAGCCATTGAAGCGGTCAAAAATGAAGCAGCACTTTTGAAATTACGGCGAAAATTTCCCTTCATGGAAGTCAAGTCAAGTCAAGTCAGAGAATTTATATAGCGCACTACATACCCAGAGGGTCTCAAGGCGCTTAGAAAGGGGAGGAGGATTACTTGTCAAATATCCACGTTTTAAGTTGCTTTCTGAATGCTAGGTGGTTCTGGGTAAGGCGAAGGTAAGCGGGGAGTGAGTTCCATGTTTTAGCAGCCAGGTATGAGAAGGATCTGCCTCCCATGGTGGTCTTGTTGATGCGAGGTACCGTGGCGAGGGCTTGGCTGGAAGAACGTAGTTGGCGGGAGGGGGTGTAGAAGGACAGTCGTGAGTTGAGGCATTCTGGTCCGATGTCGTAGAGTGATTTGTGTGCATGGGTTAGCAGTCGGAAAGTGATCTTCTTCTCGACGGGTAGCCAATGGAGGTCTTTAAGGTGACCAGAGATGTGTTCGTTGCGTGGGATGTCTAATATGATCCTGGCTGAGGCGTTTTGGATTCGTTGGAGTTTCTTCTGGAGTTTAGCGGTAGTGCCTGCGTAGAGGGTGTTTCCGTAGTCCAGTCGGCTCGTGACCAGAGCATGGGTGACTGTTTTCCTTGTTTCTGTGGGGATCCAGCGAAATGTTTTTCTGAGCATGCGAAGAATGTTGAAGCAGGAAGAGGATACGGCGCTGACTTGTCTGTTCATTGAGAGTGAAGAATCCAGGATGACGCCTAGGTTCCGTGCGTGGTCTGTCGGGATGGGTGCTTTTCCGAGGGCTTCCGGCCACCAGGAGTCGTCCCAGGCAGAGGGGGATGTACCTAAGATGAGGACTTCTGTTTTGTCTGAGTTCAGTTTCAGACGGCTTTGTTTCATCCATTCGGCAACTTCTTTCATTCCTTCGTGTAGGTTAGTTTTGGCGGTGTTGGGGTCCTTGGTGAGTGAAAGGATCAGTTGGGTGTCATCCGCGTAGGAGATGATGTTGAGGTTGTGTTGGCGTGCGATGGCCGCGAGGGGGCTCATGTATACGTTGAAGAGGGTGGGACTGAGTGAGGATCCTTGTGGTACGCCTCAGATGACTTCAGTGGCCTCGGACTTGAATGGTGGAAGGCGGACTCTCTGTGTTCTTCCAGTGAGGAAGGAGGTGATCCATTCAAGTGCTTTTCCTTGTATTCCGATGTTTCTGAGGCGCTGTAGAAGGGTGCTATGGCAGACTGTGTCGAAGGCTGCGGAGAGGTCGAGGAGGATGAGGGCGACTGTGTCTCCATTGTCCAGTAGAGTTCGAATGTCGTCTGTTGCTGCGATGAGGGCGGTCTCAGTGCTGTGTTTTGCTCGGAAGCCGGATTGTGAGGAGTCGAGGGATTTGTTGGCTTCGAGGAAGGCGGCGAGCTGGTTGTTGACAGCTTTCTCGATGACTTTGGCCGGGAATGGAAGGAGCGAGATGGGGCGGTAATTTTTGAGTTCGGTGGGGTCCGCTGTGGGTTTTTTCAGAAGGGCGGTGAGTTCAGCGTGTTTCCAGTCTTCCGGGAAGGTGGCGGAGTTGAAGGAGCAGTTGATGACGTCTCGGAGGTGTGGTGCTATGACGGAGTCTGCTTTGTTGAAGATGTGGTGAGGACATGGGTCTGTGGGGGATCCTGAGTGGATGGAATTCATCAGGCGGATTGTGTCCTCAATGGAGATTGGGTTCCAGTCGTTAAGGGTGTTCACGGGGGGAGAATGTTCAGCAAATGGTAGGGTGGGTTGGTTTCCGGGTTGGTTGTCGAAGCTGTTGTGGATGTCTGCAATCTTGTTGTGGAAGAATGAGGCTATGGAGTCGCAGAGGGCTTGAGAGGGGGTGATGTCGTTGGAGTTGGCCGAGGGATTGGAAAATTCCTTGACGATGTTGAAAAGTTCCTTGCTGTTGTGGGCGTTGTTGTCGAGTCGATCCTTGAATGCTGTTTTCTTGGCCTTTCGGATTAGTTGGTGGTGAGTGCGGGTGGCGTTTTTGAAGGTGTCCTTGGTGTTAGTGGTTGGGTCTTTTTTCCAGGCCTTTTCAAGGGAGCGGCAGAGTTTCTTGGACTTCTTAAGATCATCGTTGAACCATGAGGCTTTTTTGCTGCCAGGTTTGCTTTGACGTTTTTTCAGTGGTGCTAAGGTGTCGGCGGTGTTGGATAACCATAGGTTGAGGTTGGCGGCGGCTTCGTTTGCGTTAGAAGAGTGGGCTGGGTCGTTTAGAAGGAGCGAGGCGGAGATCTGGTCAGTGGTGATTTTGTTCCAGTTTCTTTGCAGAGTTGGTTGGAGGTGGTTGGTGGGTTTTGGCTTGTTGTAGGTGAAGTGAACGCAGCTGTGGTCAGTCCAGAGGAGGTCCGTAGTGTGGCTGAAGGAGACATGATTGCTGGAGGTGAAGATGGGGTCGAGTGTGTGACCTGCGATGTGGGTGGGGGAAGTGACTAGTTGATTAAGTCCGAGGTTGGCGAGGTTGTCTAAGAGGGTGGCGGTGTTGCGGTCGTTGATCTTTTCGAGGTGAAAGTTGAGGTCTCCCAGAAGGATGTAGTCTTTGGAGGGGAGCGCGTGTGGGGTGATGAAGTCCGTGATGTCTTCGCTGAATTTTGCGCGGGGTCCTGGTGGTCTGTAGAGGAGGGTGCCTCTGAGTGTGGTCTTGGGGTCGATGTGGATCTGGAAGTGAAGGTGTTCGGAGTTAGCGAGGTTGGCGTCAGAGCTGGTTGAGATGCGGATTGATTTCTTATGGACGATAGCGATTCCTCCTCCTGTGTGGCCGGTACGGTCCTTGCGTGTAATCGTATATTCTTCAGGGATGGCAATGGTGATGTCTGGGGCGGAGGAGGCGTTCATCCAAGTTTCTGTTAGGAAGGCGACGTCTGGAGAGATGGTGTCTAGTAGATTCCATAGGTCAATGGCGTGTCTGTGGACCGATCGGGTGTTGAGAAGGATGCACTGTAGGTGGTTGGGGTCGAGAGTCTGTGGTGTGATCGTAGCGGAGATGTTGTCGGTGCCGCTGAATTTGCAGGAGTAGCAGGAGAAAGGTCCATGGGTGTGTCCAGGAGCGGCTTGGACGCAGTTGGGGGCGCGACCGGGGTCAAGGGCTAGGAGGGTGGCGGCATCGTAGGTAATGCGGGAGGGCTGGGCAGCGCGAGGGGCAGGGGGTCTGGCGCTGGGCGCGGTCCAGGCACGGACGGGCGTAGACGGGCTTACCTTTGGCGCACCTTCGGCGTGTACGTAGCGCGTGGGCGCTGCGCGTGGGACCATCGGACATTAATGGACAGAGGAGGGGGAGGGGCGAGGTCGGTTCAGCTGGGAGGCGGGTCGGGCTAAGGAGGAGGTCAATAATAACAAAATGGAGGCGGAGGGGTCAGGACGGAGAGAGCGCTGGGGGAAAACACAAATGCTGAAAAACGCTATGAAATCAGAATGTTAATAAGCAAAGCGGCGATTTTGAGCACAAGCGCCAAATCTGCAACTAAAGTCACGCTGGCAATGTAACAATGCGAGCGAGAGGGCAAATCAGCTAATTAAGTATGCAAATGGGCAAAAGCGTTACACAGAGCACGCAGCGGCACTCAGAGCACAAAGCAGGATATAATTGTAAATAACACTCCAAATCATGTAATAAGCGTTCAGCAACAATACCGCAGCAGCAGGGGCGCGACCACTCAGCTCGGAAGCGAAGAGCGAGTCACGGCGCTTCCAGGCAATGGAGCGCTGTTTGTTTACTGTGGGAGGGCGGTTCAGCTGGGAGGCGGGTCGGGCTAAGGAGGAGGTCAATAATAACAAAATGGAGGCGGAGGGGTCAGGATGGAGAGAGCGCTTGGGGGAAAACACAAATGCTGAAAAACGCTATGAAATCAGAATGTTAATAAGCAAAGCAGCGATTTTGAGCACAAGCGCCAAATCTGCAACTAAAGTCACGCTGGCAATGTAACAATGCGAGCGAGAGGGCAAATCAGCTAATTAAGTATGCAAATGGGCAAAAGCGTTACACAGAGCACGCAGCGGCAATCAGAGCACAAAGCAGGATATAATTGTAAATAACACTCCAAATCATGTAATAAGCGTTCAGCAACGATCTAGCACTTGTACAGAGTACCACAGTGAGGTTTCATTGACTTAAAATGCCATGGTTGGTGAAGGGACATTTCTATGCATCACTGCAAGCCATTTCTCATACACTGTAAAATAAAAGTTCCTGAATTGCTCTTCAACAATGCTTTGATTACCAAGTGGCAAGCACTCTAACATGGAACATGTTGCAGTTCCAAAGTCACTAAAGGTATCGCCTAGCCTACTCTCAAGGAAATGTTTCACATATACACCAATTATGCTGAACACTTGGCAGACAAGGCTGTTTTCGGACTCTAGTTTTTTTATGTCCACTACAGCAGTTATGTTTTCCTGCAAAAATCTAAGAATGCAGTAAATTGTCACATCACTATCAATATGCGACCAAAGATCCTCACATTTCTTGCCTTTGGCATTATCACTCAGGAGAAATTCAGTAAACGGTTGCCATATCGATAATATAGCATTCACAGCCCCTTGGACTGAGAACCATCAGCTAAGCGACACAGTTGGGATGACTCTTTCTTTGATGCCACACAAAACACAAAATAATAAATATTTGTGTTTTAGTTCCCGTGCATAACCAAACAGAGCATCAGAATAAACTAAAAAGTCAAGAGCATTCTTCATTAACTCTGAAGATTGTAAAGATGCTTTCAGCATACCATCTAGCAAGAGGCAAGGATCTCTTACAGGGAGCACTTCAGCCAAGGTATCAAATTTGACAGGTCTTCACACAACTTTCTCATACACGTAGCTGGATCACTACAAATACAAATAATATCACTCCAATCTTTGTTGAACTTGGAAAGAACCTTTTTGTAGCAGCATTCTAAGTGACACTACTTTCCATGTTTTCCAAATGTCTGGTGTCAGGTTTTAACAACTATTCCAGATGCTTGGTGATTACACTCTTTTCACATGTACTTGTCACTATACCTTGCATTGACAGTTTAAAGCCTGAGGTGTTGCCAATACACCTACTATCAATACTAACTCACTAGAAACTCGGGGTGATGTATCAAGGGTTTTTACCCGTTTTCTGTGGGTAAATGTGATGGCACATATTGGGAAAGATTCTTATGAAAACAACCATTTTACTAGCAGACATGTATAGGGCGTTCGACTCCCTTAGTTGGGTATACATCTTTGCACTATTACGCCGGTTGAATCTTGGACTACGTTTCCAATTGTCTTGACCCTGCTCTATACCGACCTCACGGCCTCGGTGCGGGAAGCGGGTGCAACCTCCTCTGTGTTTGCTATAGGTCAGTGTGAGAAGGTGGCCTGATATGCAGTGCTCACTATTCTAGTGAACACTATGTATCAGTCCAGCAACCCTTATTGATGATTGGTTGTAAGTCAACCTTATAGACCAGCTATCCTAGTAGCGTGGATACGAGCAGTCTAAGGCTAAAGACTCGAGAGGGCGCGTTAAGCCAGCTGTTTACCACACATATACCCCTTGAATACCAAGTGAAAGGACACCACACAAGTGTTATGAAAATAAACAGTTATTTATTTAAAGATCACAACAGCCCTGTACTCTTTATGAGGACAGGGTACTAAGCACAAACCAAAACTCTTACAAAAATACTTAAGTTAGCACAGTATATACAAATGCCCGAGGGGCACGGAAAACCATATACTCTGAAAGTGGAATGCGAAATTCCTAGCAGGTAAGTACAGTACTAATAGCTTTTGGAATCGCTAGGACTTGACTAGGGAATCGTTAGATTACTTCTAGGAGGCCTAGGGGACTCGGGTGCAGTGTGTGCACTCTCACGCGAGATGCGGGACAAAAGTCTATGGTAGCTAGGAAATAGAAAGTTAGTGTTCTCGGGCGAACCCGACCTGGTAGGGAGAAAACGAAAGTAGATTCTGACCCTTGGATAGTGAGGCTATGCTGGGGCACCGAAATGCCGAAGTTACCTAGCCCAGGGGCTGCAGCTGCATAGGTCTGAAAAGACGTCGGGAATCCTCGTAGACGGACCAGGAGCCGGAAGAAAAGATGCTGGCCGGTGACCAGTGAAGAAAGTTCAGTTGGATCCAAGCCTGGATCTCGAAGATAGATGACACCTGAAAGCAGAGGGGACCAAGTTCGAGACTACTAGCCAGTAGTCAGTGGGCACCAGGAGGGCACCGGATGGTAGCCACCTCGACAAGGTGAGTGGGTGACGCTTGACTCGAAGATCTCACGGACCAGGAGGCGTTGTCGGCGACCAGGATGGAGGATCGAGCTGTCCCACGAAGATAGAAGCTGTCGGCGTCGCTGGACCCAGGATTGGGCAACAAAGCCTTGGCAAATTCAAGCCCACGCGGTGGACCTAAAATGGCGTCTGGAGTGGACCAGGAGGGTCCGGGGTGCCTCTCTTGAAGAAGGAAGCAAGGGCCAGCCTGGAGCAACCAGACCAGCAGTCGTGAAGTCGTTGGGCGTCGTTCAGAAGGCCACAAGCCAGCCGGCTAGTGGCCAAACAACGCGGTGCACAGCAAACAGCAGAAGGGCCCCACGCAGATCGTGGAGATGCAGGGGGGCTGACCTTGGGTGCTGGAGCTGCGCAGGGTCGGGGCTTCTCGGACCCCAAAGCACTCACCAGTGGAGGACACGGTGGGCTTGCAGTAAAGATGTCGTGCAGTCTTGGCGATCGTCGGTCCCTTGAGGTCTCGTCGCACTCACGGTTCTCAGCTGGGCTGTAGAGGTGAGTAGAGGTCAGAGGTGCCAGGGAAGCCGGGTCTCGTCGAGCTGGGTCGTCGGATTCGTGATGAAGGACTTGCAGCAGACCGCAGTGTTCTTTAGGATGGTGCCTGCGGATGCAGGGTGACTACTCCTTAGCCACAAGGGAGAATCTTGAAGAAGAAATCGTGAAGTCCTTTCGAAGAAAGTGGTATCTTGATTCCAAAGATGATCTAATTTTAACAGGGGGCCCGCTCCTATCTTTATACTAAAAAAGGGGGCTGACCCGGTGACTAGGTCCTGCCTATGGGTGGGACTAGGTGGGGGGTGGTTACACCCCTCAGCCATGCTGGACTTCCCCA